>NC_137562.1:16095635-16718135 GCF_963082525.1 Nesoenas mayeri
TTCTAATACCTTGCGTGATCTAAATGGATCACACTTACAGATCTCAGGAGAGTCCTCACAAGTTGAGCCAACGGATGTCTTATAGATGGACAGCACCACAGAATGATTTTGTATCATCTTTTCTCTCATCAGCACATAGATCATCATTGTGCAAAATGCTGTATTCAGTGTGAGGCTCGTGAGGCCAGTTCATGGTTAGAAAGTCTTAATGCTATTTGTCAAAGAGAAATCATTCCAAAATACAAATAGTGTAATGGCGTTTGCATTTTCCTGCAAGAGTTCTGTTCAGATTTTCTTCTGCAGGTCTTGCACTCATTAAAAACCTTCCAATTGTAGGTTGATGCAATCAATGCACTTCTCAAAGGACCAGTAATAACTAAGGCCTTCGAGGAAACCAAGCACTTTCCAATGGACCACAGTTTGCAAGGTAAAGAAAAAGGCTGATTGTATTTAACAATGTGATTTGCTAGGACTCCTGAGCTTGACACAAACGCGAATTCGCTATATGGCACACAGAGTTACTCAACTATGCAGCCTACCCAGTCAGATATTAATGTCAGGTACTGTGTCTCACCATCAAAATTTTGCATCCTTAAAAGGTCATTTTCACATGAATTCCTTTGGAAAGACACAGAAGGCTTTTCTGTTACGTGCTGCTGAATCCTCACAGCTCTGTCACAGTCTCCAAATGTGCCCTTCGATGTGAGCACAGATCTGATGTGAGCGCAGGTCCGGATCTCAAGGACACAGGGTAGGGCTGGGCGGCGCTCCAGTGAGCGCTCTGATGAGCTGGAGGGGCGCTGACCCCTCTAGATCTGACGCAGCAAAAGGTTCTGCCCGAGTTTGCTTAATGACTTATTCTGCTTTTCTTCGTGTGGATAATTGCCAGAGTAAACTCATCCTCATATGACACATATTTTGAAAACCAGTTCCCATATAGAGCAAGCAAATGATACCGTATTTTCTTTTTCCTCAGGGAGCATGATGAGACTTTGTTCTTTATGGTTTTGGGGCCCAGGATGTGGTTTCTTGTCCCACTGAAATACACAGGACTTTATTTTCTGAACATTTGCTCCATTTCCTTTCCCACTTGAACTCGGAGATGTTTCCCATCGTTCCTGCTGTACTCAGGTGCCGCAGTCGGTCCTGTCCCCGCTCAACCCGGGACAGGCTCTGTTTTGAGTTCCAGCGGCAAACTTGAGAACGGGGCTTTTTCTGCCTTTTTTCCCCGCCGTGACTCCAGAAATAACTCCTGTGAGGTTACCTGAACTCATCTCTGCAAACGTTCCCGTTTATGTAGAATATCTGTTAGCCTTTCCATGCACTGTTTGAGTGAAGAAATAACAGACACCCTGTGTTCACTTCCTTTATGTTATTTTGCTTAACCCGTCTCATTAGTTACACTGCAGAGTCTCCTAGTGGAGTTGTCTGAGCCCCGCTGGTCCCTCTGAGGAGCAGACGGGCCCGCGGCCGGTCGGCCGGAGCGGGTCTGGGCTGTGGGTCCGGCAGCCACGGCGCAGCGCGGCAGCCACGCGTGTCCGCGGCACGCCGCCCCGTTTCTGGTCACCAGCGCTTGTTTGGCTCAGTTTCTCTGTGTTTCTCTGTCTGCTTATGCATTTTATCGCCAACAACGGGGTATTTGGCTTAGCTACACAGCTAAGTCGTGGAGAATAAATCTTCTACTCTGTAATTAAATAATTAGCTTCCACCAGGTGAAAGCAAGCAGAATATTTCATAATATCTCATCAGTATTATGGGGTGTGACAGCTGCGGCCAAAACGCTGATGTGATTCCGCACAGGCAGAGTCCGGACCTGCGACAGAGCTGCCCGTGTTGCTGCAGGCAGAGGAGCCGGGGGCTGCGTGCTGCTGTGCGAGCGCCTCTGCTGCGCCTGCCCCCGCGCACACAGCCTCCCCCTCCGAAACAATGCCAGGAGGCTGCTGAGAACAACACCAGAGACTGGCTGCTGAAAACAATGCCAGGAGACAGACGGCTGAAAACAATGCCAGGAGGCTGCTGAGTGTGACGTTATGGGAACTGCCTTTTTCCTTCTCTGTTAGATCTGTTAAGAACGCTTCATTCACAGCTGCTGCCATTGATACTGTGTCTGCTCTCATCTGTGTACACGCTGGATCTCATAAGCCGCTCTCAGCTATGTAGCATTTCCTTAATCGCTAACAAAGTCTGTTTTTTCTAGAATTTAAGCAGAAGGAAGAAACCACAGTGAGGTGCCGGAATAATATTCAAGCCAGCATTCAAGAAGATCCGTGGAACCTTCCACTGCGCATCAAGAACCTTGTTGAAATCATACAGAAACACGTGGAAGGTCTGTAAATTCAGAGTTTGTTATTGGGTTCGGGGAGAAAAGATCTCAATCTAATCAGGTCTAGCAGTTCGTTTTATCATTTTATCATTTAATCTCAATTTGTACAAAGGCTGCACTGGGCTCTAGAGAAGAACAGGTAAAACAGGTTATTGGTTGAAGAATCCTGGTGCTATATGGTAAAATCTCACCTGTGCAGCCATTCCAAAGAACCTTTTTCCCTTGTTTTATGTCATCAGCCAATTCAGACAGAATTATATCAGATTGATCTATTTCCTTGTGCTTTTTTTAACCCTTTTGGAAAATGAAGAGCGATAGGCTTGGTATGTTCCAGAATGAAATGAATGTTAATCAGATACTACAACATCCTAAACCATTGCAGTCTGGTCGAACTGGAACAGGAGCAGAATCTGATGTTACAGAAATCACCTCCTTAGGGATTCATCTGCTTGTGCAATTTGTTTAGAACAGTTTATGGTAGTTAACAGAGCACTTAGCCTGTACAATTGTTTTATTTACACCTTGTTTCTGTTTCAGTCATTAAAATGTCTGTGCGAACAAGGGCTGCCAGAGTAAATAGAAATGGCCGCGCAGGGGGCAGGGATGGTGGGGAATGAGAAAACTTAACCAAATGCACTCAGCTCTCCCTTGGGATCGTGTTAACGAGGACATTGCTTTTCTTCACTGTTCTAGATGGGAAGAATCAGCTGCTTTTGGCCTTGTTAAAATGCACAGGTAAGAAGTTTTGATTTGTTGCAGAACAAGATCGTATGTACAAAGTCCCTGGCACTTAGCTATGTGTGTGCATACATTAGAATGCTGGTCCGTGAGTCTGTCCAGACCAGCCAGTGATGTCAGTCCTGTGTCCATAAAGGCTGTTTTCAGTGAAGCAGATATAATGACTCGTAAGTCCCTACCTGTGCCCCATCTCCAGCAGCATTTCCATGAACATCCTCTGGAAAGAACGGAGGAGCAGATGGCACTAACTGGCTCTGGTGGCTTCATGGCACCGGGCTCCTTTGCCGCGGGGCCGGTCCCAGCGCCCCGAGCAGCACGGCGGGACTGGCTGCCCCGCGGGGCCTGGGGCGCGTGTCGCTCTGTTGTGTTCAGTGCTTACAGACATAGTCCAGGTCTTCAGAGCCTCTGGGTGATGTCTTCAGTTCTTTCCCTGGGGACGGTGCGGCGGCGATGAGAGGCCGCCGTGCCTGCTGGACGAGTTCAGGGGGCTGGGAAGTAGCTCTTCACTTATTCATGTGCCTGCAATCCCCTTAAGTGTGACAAGGTTGATGTGACCAGCGTGTGGCCGCCTGGCAGGCGGGCTGGAAGCAAAGTTAACACAGGGGAAATTCTCCCAGGAAACATAAACCAATTGGTACCGTATGGGCAGGCCCGGTTAATGCGTTAAGCATATGGGAAGCCCAGAAAATACAGATGGATGGGGAAGATGAATCTCTAATAGCCCAGGAGAGAAGTAATGGCAGAGAGCTTTTTTCAAGAATTCTCTTGCTTCTGTAAACATGAAAAGAAGGGAAACGGTCCAGATACGGCACTGAGGAGTTACCGCTCTTCCCAGCCAGAAGAAGGCGCTTTGCAGATGGCAGGGGCAGGAACAAACAGTCAAGTGGACTAGAAAACGTTCCCACACGCGTGTACTCAGCTACGCTGTCTTGATCCGCGCAGCCCGGTCACGCTGCCAGGGGAGGGTCTCTGTCTGTTCGGCTGCGCAGCAGAAGCCAAATGTCGGGCACACACGTGCAGCTGCTGCTTTGGCAGCGAGGTGAGAAACAAGTGTACTCACGACTCCTCTGTGCTTCTCTCCCCTCTCTGGCAGATACTGAGCTGCAGCTGAGACGGGATTCCATCTTCTGTCAGTCTCTTGTGGCTGCGATTTGCACCTTTTCAGAGCAGTTACTGGCTGCTCTCAACTATCGATACAACAACAATGGGGAATATGAAGAGAGCAGCAGAGACGCCAGCAGGAAGTGGCTGGAGCAGATAGCAGCCACCGGGGTTTTACTCAACTACCAGTCCCTCCTGTCCCCCGCTGTGGTAAGATGAAGGGCCGCGGCACCCGGCTCTGCTCGCACTTGCCTGTGAGAGTCCCTGCTACTCACAGCACAGCCAGAGCCCCTTCGCTCGAGCAGCGTTTACACCCTCACTGCAGCGACCTCTGGGGGTTCCCGCTGCTGACAACCATGTGCCAATATTCCACACCCCAGCATCTTCATCTCCTCACAAATTCCAGGCCCGCTGTCACAGCAGAACGCTACAGGAATCTGTCTGCCTCTGTTTTGCAGTGATGCTGCTGCCTTTAGGGAGGTCTTAGTGCTCAGCTGTTGCTGAGGCATGTGTGGCCTGCCATCTTCTGGTGAAAACACACACTTCTGCAAATAGGTGAAGGAGTTCTGAGTTGTAGGTGTAAAGTTTGGAGAAAGATACTTTCAAACTTAGTCCTTAAACCTCTCTGCAAATCACATCAAGTGACACCTGAGCAAAGGGCAGCTAAACTGGTATTACAGAGGTAAAAAGCCATTAGTAATGACCTGGCTGGGATGGAGTTTATGGGAAGCTCTATGTTCTGGTCTAGGTGTGCTGAACCAAAGCATTTCCATAACAAGCACACCTTCCTGCCACTGATCTCTTCCTGATCATAACCGATGTGTATCTGCTCTTTGCTCTCAGAAGGAGGAGCGCACCATGCTGGAGGACATCCAGGTCACCCTGACCGAACTGGACAAAGTTGCCTTCTATTTCAAGCAGCTGGATGAAAGTCTTGTAGCAAGTGAGTATTGAGTGTTTCCTTGAAGCTCTTTTTGATTTCTTGCTGGTTTTATGGGTTAATGTCCTCCACGATTATAAATCTAACAGGCCATGCCATGACTATGAGGTGCCATGAAACAAGATGGGCTTTTAATTATTAACCGTGTATATTGTATCATGGCATCAAACATCACACTAGGTCACGCTGTGTACCTCAGTGTCCGTCTCGGAGCCCGCACGCTCTCAGTAACGGCTCTCCCGTATGCAGCTGAGCGTGGAGATCTGAAACATCATTAGACAATCTAACAAACTCGGATAGCAATGGTTTCACATTTCTCCAGCTGTGGTGAAGCAGCAAGTGTTCTATCTGTATTTCTGCAGACACTCATGTCTTCTACCACATCGAGGGAAGTCGTCAGGCGCTGAAGGTTATCTTCTACCTGGACAGCTACTACTTCTCCAAGCTGCCTTCTCGCTTTCAGAACGGGGGAAGCTTGAAACTGCACACGGTGCTCTTCACAAAAGGTATCTATAAAAGGCTTTCTTCAGCAAAATAAGCTGATGATGTTGAAAGAGTCAAAACAAAGAATGACCATGAAGCTCTTAACACAGCTGAGAAGGACAGACATTGAAGAACCAGATCCTTCTGTTCCAGGAGGACCTGGAGAGTGCCAGATTTTAGACCAAGGCTCAGTCCTGCCTGGATGGGGCTTTCTTGTGCCTCCCTGTAAAGATCCAGGCCACAGGGATGTACTGGACTTCCTGAGCAGTCTGATCTAGTGTGGTGTCAGACCTGCCCAGGCTGCACAGTGTTTGTAAAAGCACACACCATGACAGAGTTATCTGGGCTAGAAATTACCTTGTTAAGCAAATATTCACACCAAAATACAATACAGGAGGTTTCCTTCAAGGGGATATTAATTGGGAGTAATTGCTTTTAGACAAAACTGCTTCCTGTGCAGCTCACCTTTATGGTACTACCACTACACTCCCATACTGGGAAATGTGTTGAATTAGTGCAGTGACAGAATCAGCCTTGACATGATCCAACAGTCATTTGCTGAGCAGTGAAATGATAGAGATAAATAAGTAAATTAATTCTAAAAAATCAAAACCATAGGTTTAGTAAAATGTTTCCTTCCTCAGCTCTGGAGAGCACGGAGGGGCAGTCCCAGCCGCCCGGTGCATCCTTAGAAGAGCTTCAACAGCAGATTAATGGTGCTTCACTTGAAAAGGTGCAGCAATACTACCGTAAACTCAGGTATTTCCTGCTTATCTTTTGCTTTAAAAGACACTGAAAAAAGTGCTCCTTGCTACGGACCTTAGAACGTAATGAAAAATGGGTTCTGTCCCGGATGGTTTCCTGTACGAATCCGGTGTCTCGTGTGGGAAGCCTGTCGGTGCTCCCGCGGCGAGCTCGTCCTGAGCAGCGCGCCGCGCGGGATGCGAGTCCCAGCTCATTTGACTTCGGAAGTTTTGTAGAGATAAAATTACATTAAAAAGGGGAATTTGGAATGTTTTAGTACAGACTCTGTAAATTACTGCAATCAAAGTTCTTCAAAAAGCAGATCTTGAAGTACAAGGTTTTATTTAGGCTGGCCTTCTCAGATGTTTTCTACAAGGTAATAGACATTGTATGTGCTTGAAATGCGATGCACCGACTAACATGGTTCTTGCTGGCCCTTTTGCAGAACGTTTTACCTGGAGAGATCAAACTTGCCCACTGATTCCAATACTACTGCGGTGAAGATTGACCAGGTACTGTTACTTCATGCTTATTTCTGCGTGAGGGGGTCTCTCAGACCCCAGTCGCGGGACAGCCCTGTGCCAGACTCGTACAAACCCAAACGTCACTCAGGAATTGATCCCTGCCCTGAACAAGTGACCTGAATTTCTCTGATGCTTGGCGTGCAGAACCACGGCGGACACAGCGCCCTCGCTTGTGCCCCGATAGGACTCCATGTCACCCTGGCTGCCCCTGCAGCATCTGATGGTAGAGTGAATGAATTGATTCGCCTCTCCCACAGACACATGAAATGAACAACTGCAGAATTTGCAAGTTGTGCTTTGGTCACAGTTACAGAAGGAAGCAGCAGCAGAGCGGTATTTCCCTGCAGAGGCAGTCTGTCTGGCGGGGCAGGCGGTGCGTGGACGTGAGCATGGAGGGCATTAAATGCTACTGCAGGGAAGAAAAATCGGAGACTATTTTGACAATTATAATATACATTGTAAACAATTTATCTATAATTGTGGACAGTTGCCCCAAACCTAGGTAATTGTCTATATTTTTCCACTTCTGAAGTCCATATATATTCTAAATAGCTGTTACAGTGTGGCAGTTACTGTTGTGTAGATTATTGTGCTTAGACATAGGATAAAGAATTGTAAATGTCTGTACAAGTGAAGGTGTAAATACGCCACGGATGCATTTTTGTACTGCTCTGTTTAGCTTATTCGCCCCATTAACGCGATGGACGAGCTGTGTAGGCTGATGAAGTCTTTTGTTAACGCAAAACCGGCGCAGTCAGGATACTGCAGCAGCAACGCGTCGGGCGCTGGGCTGCTGCCCGTGTCCTCCGAGCTCTGCTACCGACTGGGGGCCTGTCAGATCGCCATGTGCGGCACCGGCATGCAGAGGTGAGGTTGGGCAGCTGCGCGTTACTGCTGCGGGGAGAGCTGCTGTCCTGTCCAGAGACTGGAGCAATACAGTGGATTCTGTTCAAAGCAATAGAAAGGTAGATGGTAATGGAATATAATAAGGACCTAAATCTACTGCCATCTTCTTTTTAGGGTAGCTTGTGACTTTTAATACTTTTGTTAATAATTAGTATTGAAACACAGTCTCTTTTTTATGTTTCGGTGCATCATCCAATGCAACTGGGTGATCTCAGTGCATATAACTTTCAGTCAATGTTGTCTTCAATCACACACTGAAAATGTAGGAAGCTGCTCAAAAGTGGCATTAGAACCTTGGCGTGTGCAGCATCGGTCCTGAGCGCACCCGGCGCTCCCAGTCCCTCACAACCACCAAGTAAACAGACAATTCATTGTGAATAAGTTCACGTGGATGGGTGCAGAGCAGCAGTGGAATGCAGCGTTGTCCGATGCTGCTGGGGACTCAGACAGCTGCAGCGTTTAGGTGGAACGAGACTGGAAAGGCGGGACTGAGGCACTTGATAGTTTCGCGAGTAAAAACTTAAACAATTAAATAGAAGAACACTAGCTAACAGAAGTCATACTTAACAAGTAGGCATGCTGTACATACGTATTTATGCAGTTTTCAGTACGATCTGTGATTCCATGCTGCTTGTTCCTGTGTTCAGGAGCACCCTGAGCGTGTCCCTGGAGCAAGCGGCCATTCTGGCCCGGAGCCACGGACTTCTGCCCAAGTGCATCATGCAAGCCACAGACATCATGCGCAAGCAAGTAAGTGTCTGGCTGTGTGTGCTGCGCGCCAGCGTGCCGTTCCGGGAACACCTTTGTACAAACACCAGTTCATGTCAGCGTGGCGCTGTATTTTGTGCACTACAAACCCACAGAGCCAAACTTCTGTTAATGTCTGAATAGATACGCAAATATTGGACAGGAACAAATTCACTTTTGCGTATACAGGCGTGACAGCAACTAGAATACATGCTTCAGTGTACAATATTGAAAGTGTGTGCCTTGATGGTTAGAAAGTAGAGATTACCCAGTATATTTAAGACAGTTTCTGTATATAGAAAGAACAAGTCTCAGTCACAGTGTTAAATAGGAGAAATTCCCTAGTGCCAGACAGCAGTGCTTGTAAAGTGCTTTGGGACCAATTCCATCTTTTAAGTAAACACAGATGACTAATGTATCCACCCAATGGATTCTAAATCTTCTGAAAGTAGTTAATGGATTCTCAAATAGAAACCATACTCCCATTATAATATTTTCCCCTAAGGATCAGATGCTTTATCAATACTGTCAGTACCATAAATTCTCTGTTTCCTCAGGGACCAAGGGTTGAAATCTCTGCCAAGAATCTGCGAGTGATGGACCAAATGCCGCAGTGTGCGCCTCGGTAGGTTATTATGTATTATGCATTTTATCTGAGTTCTGGTTTTATGTTTCTGTAACAGTTGTGGAGTTGCTGTTACAACCAGATTGCCTGAGTAGCCATAGTGTAAAAAAAGGAACAAATTGCTGCTGTTCTTTCTCACTGTACTAAACCAGTGCACTGTAGATTAATCAGCTTGACGCAATTTCAAAGTGCCTGCGTTTTCTGAACAAAGTGCAACTGCGCAGACAGGGGTCTCTGCCGGACTCAGCCAGTGACTGAGCGCCTGGCAGCCAGCGGAGCGCTTAGAAAGAAAAGCTCCCGACTGGCAAATCCGCGAGTCGCAGGCCGGCGCTGCTGCGGGGAGCGGGGGGGCGGGGGGGCAGGGGAACGGGGGAGCAGGGGAGCGGGGGGGCAGGGGAGCGGGGGGGCGGGGGGGCAGGGGAGCGGGGGGGCAGGGGAGCAGGGGAGCGGGGGAGCGGGGGGGCGGGGGAGCAGGGGAGCGGGCTCTGGGCCCGTGGCAGAGCGGCTTTACGAGCAAGCACTAAGTCAGAGTAACCAGAGGTTTTTCAACTGTATCAACAACCAAATCCGTTATTTTATCTGTTGGGTGTCCCAGTCTGTATGTGGGATGAACTCTCTTGTTCGGGAAAAATATTGAAGTGGATTTGAACCAAAGGAAATAGAAAAGGAGAAAAGGGACGGTTGGAGACCCAAATTGGGACAAAGTTAAAAGGGAGTGATGGAAAGTCTCAAATAGAATTTAAACAATGATTGTAAATATTTCAGTTAGTAAATCACTAGTGGCACTTCTAAATTTGCAATTATTAAAGTCAAAAATAGTGGTATTCTTGATATCTAATTACCTCTAAAGCTTGCAGAATGCTAAAGGAGAAACTGACTCTCATACTCTGCCATGACGTTATGTTATCATCCTTACGATATTTAATACCAAACTCTTCATCTGCCTTAAAGACTCTATAGGTTGTGCCAGCCTCCTACAGATGGGGATTTATAGAAGCGAGCGCGACGGCCGCGTTGCAGCCCCTCTCGAGCGCTGAGCCCCGCCGAGGCCCGGGTGAGCCGCCCCGCGGTGCAGCCCCAGGGATGGATGTGGCCCCGCGGGCTCCCGCTGCCCCCGCCGCTGGAGGAAACCCGAGACACCCACCGCACAGCCTATGGACCGCGCTGCTGTCGCCGGGGCCTGGAGCGACCGGTCACTGGGGACTTGTCTGTGCTGCCACCTGAAGGTCGTGGACTTCCGGACTGGTGAAGAAAACGCCGACGGACGCGGGTCCCCCCCCGTGCTGCACCCGGCGCCCAGCGCAGCGCCGGCACCGCTCCGGTCAGTGCCCTCGAGCGGCAGCTTCGTAAACACCACTGTTCATGAACTGACCTGCACTTTGGAACAACACATAGCACAATTTGTGGTTTATTCAAATATGAACATAAAGAATTTCTTCTGGAGCAATTTTCCACTTCAGCCCAGTGAGAACCAGTCTCTCTATGCTGCAGAGTATACATTCCATAATACTTCTTAACATTACTTCATTTTACTTACTGTAGCTTTCAGGTTTTTTATTAACTCTTTCTACTAATGCCCTGTTGTACTCTGGCAATCCAGTGCTATTGAAGAGAAGAGAGGGGGAGTGGAGGATTTTAAAGGAAACTTTACAAAGGAAAAATACAGTCTTATAATCTGATTATTTGAACAGATGTAGTTTTTAAAACAGGTCAGAAGAACTATACTTATTTATGTGGAGTGGAATATGTGTTTTCGATCATGTTATTATATATACAAGATCTAAATAAAAATTATATTGTTTAAAATGGGACCAAGATGCTGGCAATTACACAGCTACTCCCAGTTTACTGAAAAAAGATCTACATTATTTAAAATCTTTCAATATTTAAGTAGTCTTTAATACAGTTATTAAGATGTATTAGGGTTGCTTTTAAGTTAAGAGAGAAAAGGAATGGTGTATATAATGTACTTTATATTTTCTTGTTTGAGACCTTGTTCTCTATCCTGTCAGTATTACCCTAAGCACAGTGACTGTCTCCACGTTGCTGGCTGGAACTAACTGCGCCATGTCGGCAGTCTCAGGGCAGAAGTGACGTTCCTTGGGAGCGAGTGCCTTACCCAGCGCCCGGCGGGACCCAGCAGCGCCTGGCACATGAAGGTCGGGGTTAGTTGTGAGGGTGTTTGGGTTTTAGCTGGCTTAACTTTGTTTTATTAACATCCAAACCAACTCAAAAATTAAACTTAGATTTTTTCCATTTGGATATGAAGGGCTCTTAAATTTTTTAATCTACACATCAACACAAACTGGCTTGTGACAAATTGGGGGTGCAGATTGTTCTGAACCTTCTTTCTTAATCTGTTTTTCCTTCACTCACAGACTGGAATAATTTTGGGGAAGGACCGTGTTTCGTTTAATCTCTGTTCTATCATCCCTGTTTCTCTGAGTCCAGCAGCCCGTGGCAGGAGCGGGGCCAACCGTGGCTCCCCAGCTGTGAGATACGGGGCTTGGCACCCAGTACCCATTTGTACTGCGGCCACGGAGCAGATCATTATTTCAATGCACTTTCTGATTATTTTGTAAATTTTGGAAGAGTTATACTTGCCCTTTGCTGTTTGAAGAAGAAATGGATGTGTCTACTGAATCCTCCTCTTAAAATGTACTTAGTATTATCAAAATAAGAACTGTAGAGCATCCAGAACTAGAAGAGGCCGAGCTCCCCACGCTGTGTCCGTGGGCTGCTGGGCAGAACTGGTCCTGTTTCCTGGGAGCAGCTCCGCGCGGAGCAGCTCAGGGCATCGACACTGCACTGGTTTACATGGAAAGCTGTATGTTATTCTCACTGAAAACGTGATAGAACTTTTTATTATTAAAAGTTGGTTTATATTGTAAGTAAAGAAGGTATGATCTTATTTTTCTGTTATATCCTCTCTACATTCTGATATCTGCATGGACTGAGGAGCGGGACGTTCAGGCTGAAAGGGAACATTGTTTGACACCAGCTCAGCCCGGCCGGGTGAGCCAGGCTCCTCCTGTTTGTGCAGCGTCGGCCACAGATGCCGTTTCACTGCAGACTAGAACAGAAAAACTGTTTTAATGCTGTAGAATTGCAAGATTTGAATCCACTGCTGGAAAATACAGGTTCAAGTGGAAAACTAAGAGGGCAATGCACAAGCCAACCTGCAAGTAAGGAGAGTAGATCAGGGCTGCAGAATTTCCAGGGCTAAAAGCAAAGGAAGAATCAGAGTTGCCGGGACCGAGCAAGTGCAGGTTTCACAGATCTGGAACATCTGCTGCCGTGGAAATGTGGGAAACGCAGCTGAGATGGAGCAAACGGAAACCAGCAGCGCCGTGATGAGGTGTGTCAGCGGCCGGCTCGTGGAAAGACGGCACCACTGAAAAGAAAGCGAGGATGGGCGTCAGCTGCCAGTGGAATTTCTCACATGTCAGTCCAGTAATTTTTTCTTAGCGTTTTCATTTATCACTGAAGCTCAGCTCCTACAGGGCTGGGGGTGATTCTCAGCTGGGAGGCGCTGAGGTGGCAGCTGCGGGCACATCCTGCTCCCCTTCCATGGGGCAGTTAATGGATCTTTTGTGAGACCCCGGGTCGTTGGCCAGGGGCATCAGGAGAGAAGATGAGGTGGAGAAGCCAGGAAGCTTCTGGAATGCCAGAGCCAGATCTGATCAGACTATAAAACGGGGTGCCGGCCGAGGATGCCCTTTGTGTGATCTTCTCAGAGCCGCTCTCTTACTAGCAGGTTACACAGAGCTGTATGGTCGTGCCTCAAGTCTTTAGAGATACTATTCTGTTTCAGAGGCTACTTCACATAGGAGGAAGACAAAAATTGGAAAAATAAGTAAGCATAAGGAATTCAAATTCAGAAACCAACCACCTTAATCCAACAGGGCGAAAGAGTGAGTCATGCCCGTTCAGAGCAATAGGAACGATCTGGAGGTTTCTGTGTTGCCCCCAGCTCCTGACGAAGGAGGGCAGCTGGCACAGCCAGCCCGGGCAGGACAAAAACCAAAACAACACCCGGCACACGCAGCCACCACCGAACCCGCAGTCCTGCAGCAGCTGGGCTGTACGTGCCCGCACCTTCCAGGACCAAATACTGAGCAAGTTACTCAGATTATCCATTTCCAGCTCGACTGGAAAGAAAGCAATAAACCTCATTCTGACACTTCTGACCTGTCCCTCCCCTGCTCCGTGTTTCCTCACCAAAGCTCTGTGCTGCACGACCCCTTTTCCCGGGAGAGCCCCACCGAGCTCCTCGTCCCTCTGGCGGTCCTGACAAACACTCCTCCCTGCCAGAATAATGACTCCTTTGGTAAAATGTCAATTAATGCCCTGCAGAGTCTGCAAAAAAATAGGTCTGTTTTTAATGAATTAGGATTAAAATTAGTAACTAATGTTTGAATCAAGTGATTATTATTTTCTTGATCCTGCTTAAAATTAAATTTGGTTATAGGCACTTTGAAGGCAATGAGCAAGGAATCATTATTATTTAATCAGCTTTAAATTGCTTACATAATTACTTACATGAGTGACGTATTTCCATCTTGAGATAATTAAAAATAATTAGTATGGCTTTATCACAGTTTTAATGTGCAAAAATCAAATTCATATTATTACTGGTGCTTGAATACTTGCGCTTTTTTGGATTGAATTTATCTGCAAATTACTGCAGGGCAGTTAATGAAGCTGCCACATGGCTGCCTCGCTTGGAAAGAGCGATTGCAAAGGATGCGCCATTTATCACTGATCCAACACCAACTCAGCTCTATTTTATTTTTCAGGGGGTTTATTAAGGTTTTCTGAAAGAATAATTTATTTTGCCTGCTCTGGTGTAAACGAAAAGTAGACTCTGTAAATTGAACGGAATCCCAATGCTCTAGAGCACATATAGCACAAGCCCAGCAACGACGGACGGGTGGGAGCGGGGATGAACACCCGCCTCATTCTCGCCTGTCGCGGACCTCCGGGCGTTCTCTTCTCTCACGCCAGCAGCGCATCGGTCCGAGGCCTGAAAGCCTTGGCTTACCCAGGGAGGCAAGAGCAGGAGAAGAGTTGAAGTATTTTTACATTTTAAAGCCATCTAACTCTAAAAGGCAACTTAATTGCCTTTTAAAGCAATTTAACAGATGGAGATGAAAAGGAGGAGCCAGTATAATGTCATTAACCAGAAGTGCTTTATAGACCACATTTATTAATATTTCTCATTAGAGAATTACACGGGGGTTTTGAGATGCCGTCTAGACCACGGCTGTGCTTCACTTATTTTTATAAAGGCGAGATAATTAGGAAGTTCAGAAGAGAAGTTTGCCAGCTGTTCGGGATCTTTGGGGTGTTGACACTACTCTGATTCGGCACCACGTTCCCGTGGCTCCAGCAGCCGCGGCCCCAGCACCGCGCCACAGCCGCGGCCCCAGCACCGCGCCGCGCTCCCCCGCGCTCTCGCTGCGCCTGCCCCGGCTGCGGGACGCCCGCCCGGGCCATCGTGCCGCAGTGCGACGAGCTTCCCCTGCCTGCTCAGGAGATCCCTGTAACAACGACCAGCCCCGGGCCGGCAGCTCTGGGCTCAGACCAAACACTCGCTCTGGTTCTCTGGCTGCAGTGCTGAGCAGCTTGCAATCATACTGAAATGTATTTATGTCCACAGCATCCCCATAAAGCAGGAAGCACTATTTCCTCTCTGTACAGCTGGGAAATAAGAAGATCTCAGTGGTCCAATTCTATCTGAAATGACTGCATAAAAATTGTAGAAAGACAAGAAACAAATGGTACTTTTCAGGAAGGATGGGCACGATCAGCACTACGCTTCTCAGATCTGGCTTGGGATGTGCCAGGACTTGTTCACCAATGGTGTGAAAACATTTCATATGATAAAATGTTATTTAGGATTATGAAACCCAAAGGCAATAGAAAACAGCTGTGGAACAATGCTGCAGTAATGACTGCCTGAAAGGATTGAATGGCAACTAAAATTCACTATCAGCAACTGCAGAGTATTGGTCACACATAAACCAGCCATTAGGCCATGGATGTACAATGAGAGGTTTTACATTTGATACTCAGGCTTTGGAAAAGCTTTGAGAGTTCTTGTGGCCCATTCTCTGCAAACAGCAGTTCAGAGCGCCCTGGCAACCACAAACAACAGAATCATTAGGAACGGAGAAGAAAACATAGCAGAAAACCTTATTAATTCTATGGTGCCCCCAAGTCTTAAACACTCCGAGAGTTATTGTTACGACTCAGGCCCCGCACACTGTGGAGGCACCTGAGGAGGTGCCGGGGAGCGGTGACATGTGGCATGGGTGTCACGGAGCCGCCCGCTCCATGTCCCGCAGCCGCTGCGCCCCCAGGAAGCTGCCAGATGGGCAGCCCCGGGCTTCCCCATCGCCCCTGGGCTTCCCCATCGCCCCCCTGGGCTTCCCCATCGCCCCCCTGGGCTTCCCCACCGCCCCCCTGGGCTTCCCCACCGCCCCCCCGGGCTTCCCCACCGCCCCATCTCCTCTGGTCCAGGAGTTTTCCCCATTCAAAATGTCTGTTTGGAATCTGCCTTAACTATCAGAGTCTGGTCCTAGAGTGATTAAAAAAGCCATTGGAAACTCCATATTTTTAGCTTAATTCCTCATTACCAGGTAGCTTTTATTCATGGATACTCATAAAATTGTAAAATACATCAAATCTCATGGAAATACCAGCATTAGGCAGCAGTAAGTAAAACCCCTGCTGTTTCCAACAGCCTTTTCCAGACATCAAAGCAGGCAGAGGGAAAGTCTTCATGACAAGTAGCCACGACTTACAAAACCCCACTCCCAGGTACCGCGTCTCTTTTGATAAAGGTCCCAGGAAACGTCCCAACTTCCAATCAGCAGTGGAATTTAAGCTACAATTTCATTAGTTTCCAGTTTCTCTCTTTAACCCTGTGTTCCATTAGACTCACCACAGCCAGCACTCAGAACAAATTGCATTTCGGAAGATTAACTAAGTCAGATGGTAAGGCTAAGTGCACGATCTGCTCTCCCTCAGCAGTCACGGACAGCTCATCAGCTCCTGCAGTAAGACGCGCCAGGCCCGGTCTGACGGAGCGGGGTTACGAGCGATGGTATGTTTTCATCACCTGATTTTTTCCCTTTTCCACAAAGCAGCGAAGAGCACAGGACTGCCAAAGGGAGCACTGACACTCTTTCAGTTCCTGCTTGAAAACACTATAAGAGATGATTGCTGCACAAAACCACGTCAGGATGCATTTTCTCCTGTTTAAGCCACCTTCCTTACAGGAAGAATGATCATTCGATATTAAAATTAAAATCACCGCTAAAGGATCAATAGCTAATCCTACAGATGAATCACAGCAACAGTATCTAAAAAGCCTTTGGCTAATTCTCTTTAAAAGGCGCCTCCACTGAAAGCAGTGACAGTCCAGTCAGTATGAGGGAAGGAGAAGTCGGCTCTGCATTCAGATCAGCCCTGCAGTAAGTGCTACAGGATGATTTAACACAGGATGCTGTAGAACAGAGACAACAATACGCCAGATTGTAAAGAAAAAACCAAACCACACTAAGTCCTTTATCCTGAAAGCCCCATAGACTGTCCAGTGAGGAGGAAGGGACTGCGGCACTTCAGTGAAAATATGAATGGAAACTATGAATAAACAAATATAAGATTAAATGTTGCTCCTAGTCTTGCTGCTGAGGAAGAAGCGCCAGCTTCTGGCCAAAATTCTTCTAGCATGCGGAGTCCACGGAGGGTACACGTAGCACAGGTAACCGACTCGTCTCTGCTCACGTTACACCAAGGGCGGAGCCGCGCACAAGTCTCAGACTGGTCAGGGCGCGCCGGACCCGCCGCCGGGACCCCCCTGGCCGGGACCCCCCGCCGGGACCCGGGACCCCCCGCCGGCCGGCGCTCCGCGTTCTGTTCTCGCAGCGGCCGGACTGACGGGGTCCGGGGTACAGCGGCCCCGCCCCGCCGGGCGCCCCCGGGCCCGCCGGCCAGGAGGGGGCGGTAATGCCCTTCGCCAAGCAGGGAAGCTCGGAAAGACTCAGAAACGCAGACAGGGCGTTCAGGGGAGGGGCGGAATCTGGGAGGATTCACCCGGAGCAACGCGGGTGAGATGGCACTGCAGGTAACAGGGAACGCAGCTGAGCTCTTCTAACATTTCTGTGACTATTTTCATGATTTCTTTGATGTCTGAAAGAAAGACAAATTATTGGAAAGGTATACAGCCCCCAGAGCTTTCGGTTCGGTATTATTTTTAGCACTAATCACATTTGCATATTGCAGAAAGAACAACACATTTCCAGCTGGCATTCAGCAGCTGTGTGTTAATGTTATTTGTGAAAATATGCTCAAAACCTTGTACATTAGAAATCTCAATTCAAAAGATACATGCTGATTTTCACAGCCAAGCACCCGGCAGAATAAGGGGAGGAATGTACCAATCCCTCCGAGCACTCGAGAGTTAACTTCTCAGAACCGGTGGGGAACTTTCCTGGCAAACCGCTCACAGAAGCTCCCATGAGAAACACTTTTTACATCAAATATTCGTTACATCATCACGAATACACACCGCCAGTTAGTCAGCAACGTATGTCAATGTAAGAACAGTCTCTGTAAGTTACGTCTCACTGGTTATGTCATCCAATGAAATTATGTCCCCCCAAAAATAATGGCTCCAGGAGTCCAACAGAACATACAGTTCTCCACATTTGGAAATCAGAATCATTTCCCACTCGACATCTATTTCCTTCCATCCTAACTTGCAGCTAACGTCTTCCCGCCCCGAGCGCTGGCATGGGCAGATGTGTCCCCTCACCCACCCACTTTCTCCAGACGGCCTCTGATCTCCTGGGCTGTCAAGCTACAGGATAAAAACTCTGTCAATAATCATGGCTTCAGCTTCCTAAATCCCTCCATAATTCTCACTCCAGTCAGTGTCAGAGTAATTGCAGTTTCACGTGATCAGTGTCCTAGCCCAAGTACAGTCCTCCATCTGCATAAATATTTCCTGATGTGTCTTTTCACCAAGCCCTGGGAGATCAGTAATTGTTTTCTAGCACAATTGTTTTACCATTTTGGTCTTTAGCCTCAAGTTCAAGGTGTCTCCGAGTTGCCATCCATGTGAACGTTATTCTGTTTCCAGCATAATGTTCTTCCTCATTTATACTGTCATGTCTCCTTCTCCTTCCTCAGTGAGAACTGCCTGTCCTTAAACTCTGTATCTGGGTAATGTAATATTACAGCCTATTTCCTGAACCGGCCACATTTCAGATACTCCGACTACACCAGATTTATCTTTAAGCAGCAGATGTCCTTGCTCTTGCAGTCGTGTTTGCTGTCCCCCTCCCTGCCTCATCGCGCCCTCCAGCCAAGCATTCACCTGCTGAACAGCAGCAGAGGCTGGTCTGCCTCCTCCAGCTACCTCCTCACACCGGTCCAAGTGGAAGAGGGGGCTGCTGTGCACTTACTATCTCTGTGAAAGGGAAATGTAACGTCTACATCAGATCACCTGGTTCCAACAACAGGAGGTGCTCAGTAAAACCCTCTAACATAGACAAGGCCAAACAGCGTTATATAGGAAGAGCTTTCCCGTATTTGTAGCTCGTGGAAGCTCCTGAAGAGTCACCTGCAACTTTTCTCAACTAGAGGAAGGCACGTACGTCAGTTGTGAAAGAGCGTCTGTACCAATTTCTGGTTCCCGGTTGCTAAAAGCCAGAACAAATGTCACTGCGCCTGTGAAAGACAGGTCCGAACCTCAGAGGTGTCTGTGGACACTCTCACTTGAGTGCTTCTGGATCTCAAAGGCTCTTTGTCACACAGCTCACAACAGAGGTTTTGCCATTTGTTCCTACAGATACATCTGCAGTAGCAAGAAGACCACAGTATGTCCTTCCTTTGTCCTTAGGCTGGAACAATTACCGTCCATCTGTCACTCTGCCTTTTACTCCCAAGAGGACAAGCACGCAGTCTCACATTTGCTGTCCGTGTCTCCATGATCACTGGCTGCTCTGGTGCTACAGCTCTGCACACCAGCGGCCTCCGCTGCTCTAGGAGACACAGCTTTACACCCAAGCTCATCAGCGTTAGCCATGAAAATGGCACACGGTTTTCCAGCTCACACAATCACTGCACATTTTATTTCGTTTTTATTTTACTTGAATACATGTACTGCATATGCATTAAGCAGGCTCTGCCAGAAGCATCATTCCAGAAACATATTTAACTCGACAGGCTGCTTGAGTGGAACAGCAGCGTTCCGTGTCCCGTGCTGGACCGCGTTCCTGCCTGGCCTTGCCTTCCCGTCCCTCTCCCACCCAGCAAGAGCAGAGCAGCTCCTGTGCCGCGGTGCTGAGCAGCCCCTCGCGGCGCTGGGCCCGCACTGGATGCGGCCAGGGGCACAGCCCAGATAACAGGCAATTTGTTTCTCAGAATGTGCAAAGAGGAGTAAAATTCTGATCCATTGTCCGCACGTTCAATGAAAGCAAACCAAGCCATCTCTGTATTTTTGTGCAGTTAGTGTTACTTTCTGAGCTACGATGGGTTAAGTTTAAATTTCAGATCTAACTACATTTCATATGACAGAGCAATGGCCTGTATGAATTCAAGTGTGTTTCTTTCATATGAAAAGTAAATTTTGTCTCCATTTTCTTGCATTAAAAAAGTCAAACCGTGGCATTTCAAGTGCCCACAACTGAGTTGAAGGGATGCCAAGAAGAATACATGTTAAAAGCCGATTGAACATTCTGTAACTGAAATGCAGGATCAGTGGCATGAGGTACTCATCGAAAAAGCAGCAGAGTTTTCACCATGGCATCTCTGAGGGAGCAGTAAAACACCTTGAAGCCCTGAGAACGCATCATCAGATACCTGAGCACTTAGTCACTTGAATTCAAACACAAGTGAAAAAGAACATTATCAGAAATATTTCTTCCTCTTCTTTTCAAAGTCTAACCATTTTCTAGAGCTGAAGAGGAGAGAAAGTTAGAAAGGCCACGGCTACTGCAAGATGAAACGTCTAACTCGCATTACCTGCTCTGTACTCCATGGACAGCAGTTGAATGGCCGTCCCGGCTGCCAGGCTGCACAGCCAGCCCAGTTTCAGCAGCGGGAAAGCGCACGCTCAGGTGCCCAGTCTGACCTGGGCACGCGCTTTCTTTGTCTCTCCGCTGCCCGGTGGGAGCAGGAGATACCTTGGCCAAACGAAAATCAGGTACAAGGGATGGAAGACAAACCCAGGCCCGAAACGCCCACCTTTGTGCTCACTCATGTGCAGAAGAGACGAGACATTTAACGTGGGGAAGCTGTCGTGCAGCAGCGCGCTGTGCCCCACGCGTGAGGCCGCGCTGTCTGCCGGCAGTAAGCTCGGCTTTCCCTCCCTGGGCTGCCTCTGTGGGTTATAACCACCATTCATTCTTGGTCCTAACTGACCAGAAAAGAGTCACTTTTACCCCAAGCTCACAAATACTTTCTGTTGCTAGAAAGGAGATGTGATTTCGTTCCTTAGGACAGGTGGTTTCCTTGGTTTCTTGGCAAGAAATGTATATATTTACAATACTAAGATTGAGTCAAGTATATGTTGCCAAACATTCATGTCCTAGAAATACTGCTATTTCCTATTAGTTATTACACCAACTATGTAAAATGCCATATGGCCTTAATAACATGCCTGTCACTTTCAGAGAGTAATCACTTCAATTTTGGCAGCATTAATCTGCAATATTTGCCGTCTCTCTGGGTGACATCGTAACGGTGCAATGCAATAGAGATCAGCATCTCCCAGGCTGTGAGAAAGGCAGTGTCTGAGCAGATTATGATTGAAACCAGAAAAGGCCATTTTCTTGAAAAACAATAAATTATTTACACTAATGCTATTTTTAAGAATATTTGGAAAGGGAGAAAGGGACCACATGACTCATATGGAATTGCTAAAACCCTCCGAGGTTCAAAATCTGAATATCAGAAAACGTAGAAAACACCCTGACTCCCAAAAGTAAAACATACAACTGCTGAATTAGAAAAAAAAAAAGATTTGTTATTATATTCCGTGGTCAACAACCCAGCTAAGGACACCGCTTACATTTGTAGTGTGAGCACAGATTTTAAACCCTTGTACCAATTTAATTCTGGAGGATTCTATTTTAATTGCTGGATAAAAGAGATGCCGTGGCTCTGTAACTGATTAGAGATCATCCGCAAGAGCCAAGTGAGCTGGCCATGCCCGTCCTGCGGGCACTGCAGAACCTCTGCATGCGTTTGCGAAGCGTTAGTTCACACGCGACTCACCGTACGTGCAGTGTAGTCTCAAATGACTTACGACCTGATTTGGTCTCATTACCCACATAGTGAAGTGATGTCTGCTGCTATGTTAATTGCTTGCCAGTCTGAGAAGTGGAAACAGAAGTCAGAATTTGTTAGCCTGCACAAACACCAAGTAAAATTAACATGCCGAAAGCCTGGACCTGTGTTCACTTCATCCTGCGCATACATAGACTAATACCCTGTCAAGACCTACATATGTTCTTAGCATTATTACATTAACATTCCTGCTGATGTGAATGGAAGTGAAGTCAGCAGAGGGTCTGAGCAGAACCAGCAGCAGTGACAGCACCGGAGGCACGGCCGAAGCTCAGAGATAACGCAGGGCTGAGCCAGAGCTTCCTCGCCAAACCGCCCACAAGAACCCGCGCAAACCTGTGGCACCAGTCGCAGCTTCGCTATATGATCACACTTGAAGTGTGCGTGTGGATCTCTCCCAGGCCGAACAGACCCCGGCTGTAAAAGGCCAATGCAGCCCGTATTTGCAGCCCTGCTCTGCAGATGCCCCCCCCGAGCACACACAGAGCACACACAGAGCACACACAGAGCACACACAGAGCACACCCCCGAGCACACCCCCGAGCACACCCCCGAGCACACCCCCGAGCACCCCAGCACACCCCCCAGCACACACAGAGCACACCCCCCAGCACACACAGAGCACACACAGAGCACACACAGAGCACACTAGCACACCCCCCAGCACACCCCCCAGCACACCCCCCAGCACACCCCCCAGCACACCAGCACCGCCCCACCCAGCACCGGCAGAACGCGCAGGCCCGGAACGGCCCAGGTGCTCACCCACCCACCCACCCGGTCAGCACCCGTGCAACTGGTGCAGCTGCATGCTTAACTTTTAAATTAACAGTCTTTTATCTTTCTAAATGTCCAAGTGATAGAAAATTATAGCACATTTATGTGAGAGATTGTATCTTAATTTCCCATATTTTTCCTGTCCAAATACAAATAAGTCAAATGAGACTTCTACATCTAAGCAAGAAATCCTGTCTCTAAATCCCCTTGCAGCTCTGTACCAAATTCCTCCCCTGTCGGCAGAGCCGCACACCGTTCTCGAAGATGGATGTGAGCACGGGGACTGTTTGTTCCAAGGTCGCTATTAAGGAGCAAGATGAATGCAGCGCGGGAGCTGGGAGGGACGCGGCACCGGGGCGCAGGGTGCACTTCGCAATATTTATGCTCCCCAGCCTGTTCATTCGCTATGGCCTGCAGTGTATATCTGTAATTTCCCAAGACAGATCTGCCATTACACGCATCACCCAGCGAGTGCAAACAGCAAGATTTATCAGCACGCTAACAAATGACTTTATGACGAACAAATATTTCCCTCTGTGAAATTAAAATTAAATGTCAGTGGCACGGCTGCCAAATGTTCATCTGCACTCAAATTGGTTTGTACTGAGATCAAGGATCAGATCTTTTTAAACAATTCTAAGTCTCCTGAGGGTCAAATTGCCGAAAGGGAACCCAAGGATGGATGGGTGAGCAAGCGGAGAAGAGGATAGACTTGAATAGAAAAGCAAAAGAAGAATCCAAATGAAAGATTACTGGCATTAGCAGAAATCTATTAGCTCTGCAGAAGATTTCAAGGTATCAGCACTTGTCTGATTATCAACGCCAAACAAGTGCCAATGGGATTCAGCGTTGCCAGTGCTGTGAATACCAAGGAAATACGCTCAGTTACGCGTGACCTCCAAAAACCCTTTAAAAAACTGTATAAAATGATGGTTACAGAGAAATGGTCGAAGACTGACACAGTGGCACAGCATTCGATTCAGCCCCAGAGCCCAACCACGTTAGCAGCACTGACACCTCCTGGAGCAGCTCTTTCCACAGGCTTGTTCCGACATACATGAAAAACAGGAACGCGTTCAAACTTTCATCCTTCCCAAGCTTGTGCTGTAACAAGGAACGAACAGATATTGGGTGTTCTCATCAGTCTGTGCACAATACACTCATGGTAACAAACCCCACAGACCCTCCAGTTTCTCTGCAGTTTCTTCTGCTGGAAAACTGATTTTATTCTGGAACTGCTGTAAAGCGTGATGGTTGTTTCAAATGCAGCAATGAACCAATTTTACTTACAAAATCCCAGCTCTCTTCACGGGCATCTATAAATCTTTGCCCTTTGGACCAGAGCTATCACGCATCCCAGCTTGCTAACCCCTCCTAATTTAATGACACACGTTTATTTGGAAATACTGTAGCAGAACAGCTTCAAAAGCATCACTTTGGCATTATTACACTGCGAGAAATTACGGTGGTTTGGGGTCTTCTAGCCTAATTAGATTGCATTCTGTTCAGTCATCCTCAAATGAAACTTCCATTTTCAAAGGGTTTTCTGAACAGTCTGCTAATGAAAGAGAATTTATAGTATTTATGGGGCAACAGTATAAATGGAATTTAATAGCCAAGCGTCGGCAGGGAACCGTCTAATCTTTATCGAACGCTGATTAGCAACCAAGGATTTCTGGTGAGATAATGAGCCCTGGACTGGCTTCTATCCAGTTTTTGACACCGGCACCAATGCACATCTACTAATTGCTAGAGGAATGCATATAATAACTGAACTTCAACTAATTAGTAGAAATTTAACCAAGTCTTTGAAGTTTATATCTTTGAAATTCACTAAAATATCAAAAGTCAGGTAATCAGCACAGGCACTCAGCGCACCCCTTGGTCTACCCTGTGCACACAAATCAAGTGATGAATTCCCAGAACCAGGTGATTCTGAACTCTGCAGTGAGAGCGGATCACACCAACTCCCACCAGCCCAGACCTGGGAACTAAAATCGGTCCCATGCAAACTGAACAAGCCCTGCACATCTCGAGTAATTTCAGGTCCCGTGACAGCGTCTGCCTGTGAGTTACCAGGTCCGGAAAGCTCAAGAGACCAAACCAAAATCACTGAATTCTGAGCACCCCAATATCTAGATCTGTTTTCTTAATCCTCACTAAGAAGGTCACCACACTGGAACCTGAGAGCTGAAGTCAGACACACAATCGCACAGCTGAGCACAGAATTTTATGTATTTCTAGACACAAGACCCCGAATTTTTTAAGCTTTCATATTTAAATGGAATTTTGTCTCCATTCAGCAGTCCCCAAAACATCATATTGCTGCGCACTAATACACATTTAAAAATCCCTGACTACTTATGCAATTGCAAAAAAAACCCAATCACTACGAATCTCAAGGTCCATGGAAACAGGAGTGACCCTGAGCGAAATGAAAATACAACAAAACCCAAAACAAACCAGCCAACCAAAACCAAACATCCCAAACAAAACACACCCCCCCACAACACACTGCTTTCCCTCTCCTGGTGCACGAGGAACAAACCGACCCCGCGAGCAGCGTGCCGAGCACCGCGCCGAGCAATGCACTGAGCACCGCACTGAGCACCGTGCCGAGCAGCGCCATCGCAGCCTCCAGGAGCTCCGCGAACCGCAACCGCAGCACCTGCCGGCACGCGCTCCCGTCACCGCGCCAGAGCTGCCGGCGGTCACGCACCTGAGAGACGGAGCCCAACAACAAGGTGAAGACAGTTCATCCTCCATTCCCGTGTGCCACCGGCCCGGGTGAGCCAGAGCAATGCTCACTAATTGGAATCTGTTAAACAGGTGAGCAAGGGGGTTACTCTCACTGATTAGAAGCTCTTAAACAGGTGAGAATAATAGAGCCAATAATTTGTGGATGCCAGTGGATAGGTGTGACTGATAAAAGAAAGACTAAGACTGAGTCGGAGAGCTCTGTGCAGGTTTGTAGGGAATGTAGATTGAGGGAGATTTCAAAACAGTTATTTGACTAAATGAAGTTTGAAATTTAAAAAAAGAAGCGATATATGTTCCATCCAACTAAAAAATGCACTTCCAAAATACGTGTAATTGCTATTTTGGCTTGGAAAAGCGAAGCTGCAGAGATAATTAACTTGCACGACATCTCAAACATCTCGTGTTACTGTCATAAATATGTACGCCTTTAGTGGGTGGTTACTAACTGTAATTACATCTCATTGAGTGAGAGAAACTATTACTTCAGGTTCCATGGTACAAATCCCCAAAGCTGGAATGATGCATGTGAGAAATCTCTGGATATTGCTGTGCTGGATGGGAAATTGAGGCTGCTTTGATCCATTCAAGATAGCAAAAAATCCTGAGTCTGTACAAAAAACCAACCACGAGCAGGGAGAAAACACACAAGATAAAGAGAACGTTGACATTGTCACAAGATTACTGACGGGATGAACGGGCAGCGCTTGAATTATTCTGGAAGAATCGCCCGTATGGAAGTTTTCAGTTTGTTACTCGCAAAGTCCTTTGAAGAACAAACTGCACTAAATTCACTATAAAATGGTGACAGATAAGCAAACACACATGGAAAACTACTGGAAGTTTGCTAATGCCCTGCAGGTTTTCCCTATTTGTCTTTCCTTTTGCCTATCTACCACTAACCCAGAAACAGCTGAGAAACCGGCTGATTAACCGCAGGCAGAGGTGGGTAAATAACTCCATGCATACAAATCAGCACCACAGTCTTCTGGAAAACTTTCTCTGAAATCCTTTAGGAGCTTCGGGAGCTCTGCAAATTCTGTATCGATGTCCATCTTCTACGGGCATCTCCTCCAAAGACCTGTCAAGCTCATTCTCCTCAAGTACTTCATTAAAAAAAAGCGGGGGGGGGGGGATATTAGAATTCGCATTCATCTGTATCAAAGAAAAGAAATGAGATTTTATTGCAGTGGTGACCTCCTGCATAGCTCAGCAATAAGCTTTGCGTATGTATTATGTATTGTAGCCTGCAGCTGACCTAATTTCTCCAATTAGTTTATTTCCCATAAGGACGCAGTGACGAGCAGGTGGTTCTTCAGCTCCTTGCAGCCGCAGGATCCCTGGGCTGCCCTGGACACCACAGCGGGGGCACCCAACAGTGGGGGGACCTGTGCTCCCCTGGCCCTGTAACAAACAGCCGTTTTCTAGCTGTTGTGTTCTCAGGGAAAGGTGTATTTGTCTGTGATTGTATCCCATTGCCTCCGGAGTTACTCCTAATAAGAGGCTTTTAAAAATATAGCATAAATAGTTATCACCATTGCATCAAAGGACTGTGGGGCATGAGAACCTTCAAGACAGATGTTTTTATCTTTTGGGTTTTCAGTAGCGCTGCCGTTCATTAGGAAAAAAGCAACAAACAAAACCACAAAAGCAGCACAGCACAAGAACCGCGGTTCCGTATGGACTAAGTGCTGTGTTTATTCGCAGCGCGCCAGTGGATCGGTGTAACCTGCTCTGCAGAGAGCTGCTCTGGGGCTCCGGAACCTGCACACAGAGATAGTCACCTCCGACACTGTGGAGCTGCTCTCTTGAGTGCAGAGCCCCGAAACAGCGCTCGTGGTTGGAGGGTTTGCACGAAATGCACACTAGTGCTTCCCCCTTTCTAACTGAGAGTTTGGCTTCATGTGGCCGTGAATATTCATTGGTAACACAGGACAGCTTCTGAAAGTTCTTTCAGTTTGTCAGGCAGCAAAGGGATGTGACTGGAGACAGTATGCAGCAAACAGTTCATGGCAAGGGGTAGCTCCATGGGGCTTCTGGGCTTTTTGAGCTTTTACGACCAGTGAGAAACACCTCTGGTGTAGAAGCATATGCATATAAGACATAGTTTTATAGGATTTTGTCTTTTTACAAAAGGAAAAAGGTAGAATGTGTCTTGAGCATGTGAAGAACTTGGATGTCCCTATGACTGAATGCCATCCCTATTTATACCCTGCTGGATATTTGCCTAACAAGTCGGAGCCGGCAGGTTGAAAAGCTACGGTAATGTAGCTAGTGCATGTTCAGAAAGTAGTGCCAGGGATGCAAAAGAAGATTAGCAAAGTATTAATTTAAAGGACTTGCATAATAAAATGAATTTCATTCAGTGTATCAAGGTTTACAGGATGTATTTGGAATCTGTAGTGGATCCAAGGCCACGGGAAAAATTATACACACTTTATACCTCTAAGGAGGCTTTTCTAATTTAGGCCCAGGATTTCAGTCAGAAATACGAATTCTCCCCCCTTCGGTCTGTCCCATTCCATCCATATCTGGCACTTCACTGACGAGTTTTTAAAAGGGAGCCTTTCTCTACAGTTCCGATTCAGACGCCCTCCCCACAGAACCCTCACAAACCACCTCCTCCTGTGCCCGGTGCTGGGACCTGGGGAGCCTGTTCCCCTGCAGTCGAGCTGCAGGCATCTGCAGCCAACGGGCAGGCTGCACAAGAGCACTCTTCTTCGGATACAGCTTTCTCACTTGGTTTACTTTTTTCCACAAATGAGCTGTTGAATAAATAAAGAGGTTGTCTCTGACTTCTCAGAAGATGTAAAAAAACCCCAACAACCAAACAAAAAATAGCAGTGAGAGAAGAGCATCCAATCATAAGATAATAAAATCAGTAAGAGCTACCAAAGGCAACTGTTCAGTAAACCAGTCCCAGCGTGGAAAGCTCGAGGCAGATGAGGAGCATACATCACACCGGAGTGACGGCTGCATGCGGGTGACGTACGGAACGACCCGCTCAGTCACTGCAGCCTTGTAACACAAAATGGTAAGGAAGTTAATGGAAGAGGTGGAGTTATGCAATTGTGTTCTTTGCTAGGTACATAATTTCACATTCATATTTTATTACTTTATAGAAATATATCTTTGCTTCACAGTGC
The DNA here is from genome assembly GCF_963082525.1 of Nesoenas mayeri. Taxonomy (NCBI): domain Eukaryota; kingdom Metazoa; phylum Chordata; class Aves; order Columbiformes; family Columbidae; genus Nesoenas; species Nesoenas mayeri. The sequence goes on from NC_137562.1 coordinate 16,123,810, forward strand.
ACGAAGAAGGCGTAATCGGAAATGACCAGTTTGGGCCTATGTTTTTCTGTGAAGGATTGGACTGTTGGTTCTGGGTTTGTTTGCGGGTTTGTTGTTTGGGTGTTTGGTTTTTTTATATCAACATATCCAACCGTTTTTCCTTCAGCAACCTCCAGTAATAGAAATAACATTAAAATCTCATCAACATTCTTTTAATATATTTTCCTGGTTTTACTGAATCTTTTTCATCCAAATGCAGAGGCTGTCAGAACAATGGATGTCAGCTGCATTTTCTGCTCCCACTAGAATGAGTTGTATAACCGTATGTTATCTCCTGACTATATAATCACTGATATTTCTCTGCTCTGTGGCATATTATTGTGACAAGTGCAGAAAAATAGCATCAACAACCTTCTGTCTCTCTGGCACACTGGAAAATCCCGAACAGAAATGGAACAGAATGAACACAGAGTAGTGAGGCTCGGTGCAGCATCACCGAGAGCTCGTCACCCCTGGTGCCTCCACCTCTCCTGCTATGGGCAGCCGGGCAAACGTCTTTCAGACAGAACAGAAATCCGCTGTGTGCTGCACAGCATTTAGGATGCACTTTACAATTTCCCCATCTTCCCACCACATTCCTTCACAGGAACAATCTGTTTCAAGAAGGGCATGATAAGGTAAGAAAAAATTACCAAAATACTCCAAAGTACCAGTTTTGAACATTTCAGAGCTACCTCCTGAATGTCACTTGCACTATTAGGTCTTTTCCACATTCATTGGAGAATTAGTTTTTAAGAAATCAAAGTGTTTTGAACCAAGGCCTTGGATTGTCAGTTTAAGTTTCTCCAAAATCTTCTTTGCCTTGCTTTATTCCCATTGACAAACCATCTTTGCTTTGTTTATAATGTTCACTGAGTACGAAGGCCTGATACACATTATGCTTGAGATAGGTAAGCTACATGATAAATGGACTTCATTTTTCTTACATTGTTAATTTAACGACTAGCAATGTATTGCTATTTCAAATAAGCTGCTCTGTTCTCTGAGTCTTGGACCATACATCCTTTGTACGGAGGTTATTTATTGTTTCTATTGCACCACTGGTGTACATTGCTTCTTACAATTACTGATTATATGACGGGAGAAAGACTTCAGTCAATCATGGCCCTGAAGAGAAATGTTCTTTTCCCACCTCCGTTGATAGCTTTATTAGCATCGGGCTGAACCCATTCCTAGCTAACATCATTGATTCCAATGGCACTACAACAGCCATGAATTATGTGCTCACATCCCATTTATCTATCTGCCCTTTCACCGTTAGCTACCACACCTTATCTCTGCTATGCCCTGAAGATGGACAGTCCAGTTTTTGAGGAACGGAAGAACTCGATTCATTTGACTTTGTACTGAATTACCCCAGTCAGCCCCTCAGAGCTCAGCCCCAATACCAATGGGCTAAACGGCGCCTCTTCTGCTCTGCACCCCCTGCACGTTGTGGTTGTCTCCGTGAGGCAGCACAGCCTCGGGATGCCCTCACTCCCAGAGCACCCAGAGCGCGCCAGCGGCTGCGCCGCCAGCGGGTTGGTAACAGACAGCGCACAGCCGCCCCACCAAATCCTGCACCAGCCGCTTCTCTGCAGAGCTTCAAGACAAAGCCCTGGAACAGCGACCGGACTGAGTAACAGACGGGAAGGACACGCTGGTTTGCGAGCCCGGTGGGGTTATTTGTGAACTGTTCTTCAGGAGGGTGGGAGGTTCAACAGTTCCCTGTTTCCCACTGGTGCCCGAGCTCCAGCAGGATTTGGTGCAGAGCGCCCCGTGTCCTGCGGTCCCCGCAGCGCTCCCGTGTCCTCCCCAGCCCCGACAGTCAGCGCTGGATGCTTTCCCAGGGGCCCAGAGATTTCACTGAAGAGCACTATTTATTTCTACATTGCAGTCATGGCTTTATTTTAACAACTTAATACAAAGGCCTTGGTTTCCCATCCTTGGATAACATGTAATCTGCAGAAACTGTTTAATTACAAAGAGACACAGGAGACAAGATTTGTTTTTTCTTTGGTCTGGACAGAAGAGCAAAGAAAGGCCTTTTCCTTTTATTAAGTCTAATACCTGTTAACTTGTGGTTATTTAATATTAATTGCTACTTAAATGTGGACTTTCTTACCTATTAAATTTGACCTGTTGATGAAATGTTTATGGCAAGCTTAGAAATCTGCATGTGGGTCAGTGAGAAGAGTAGTTGCTGCTCTTAATAGCAGCTTTTAGAATACAGAGCATTAAATGCAGTCCAGTTAGGGTCTTCCTTCTAAAGGTATGTTGTTCATCCAGCTCTTTCAGCAAGAGACATCCAGCACCTTTTCTTGAATAGCAAAGTACATCAGTATCTTTCTTACTTTATTTGATTAATGTAAATGATTTGCCTGCAGCAATCAGACTCTGTTTGACAGGATAGTCATTATACAGTGACAGAGATTAGTGAGGTACTTAATCAAAACCAGCAGTGATTGATACTCCGTCAGTTTTGGTCTTTAATCAGCGAAGCTTTCATCCAATCATCAGCCATTAAAGAGTCTCATTTGTCTGATTACTTTTGGAATATTGGACTTAAAAAAATAAATATATAAAGGTAAACGATAGTCTTCCTGTGACACTACCCAGATATACGACTGCTTTCTGTAGTGGCGAAAAATACCCTGTATCCACAATAATTTAGACAGGAAGGTTTGCTCAGATGGTTGGGATGACGACAGGGAATGTTTCAGTGCAGCTATCGAGCACCAGCGGAGTTTGGCCTCCAGGGAACAATGACTCATTTTCACTCTGTAGCTCTTTGGAGGCCCGCTGTCAGTGAACTGGTGGTCTCAGTCCGGGTCCTAGAAAACCATAAAGTTGACAATGAATTTGTCACTTTTCATCTCCTCTCATGATGATTAACCGAGATCATAATGTGGAGATACCAACTCAAATAACTGACATTTCTTTCTGAAGGTGTGTGTGATTTCCTACGTGACACAGCACGAGGGAGCCAGCTCCTGGACATCACCTCCTCTCAGCTTTCTCTGCACATTAACAACCTGTCTAAGCACAAAATGCAAGCTGTGTTTCAGTGCGGACCGTGCAGCTACGTACATTCCAGGCACCTCTTCAAGAGCTCTAAGAATCTCCCAGCCTTGATGAATTATGGTCTAAACAAAGCCTAAATTGGACTGTCAAGGTGGGGTAGAGTTATTAAGGAGAAAACCTTCATGCTCAATATTGATGTAAAGAGAGGGGCAAAACCAGCCGGTGATAATTGTGTAGCTGAGGTGGATCCCCTAACAGGCAGAAAGGTAAATGAAGTGCAAATAACAAAGCCATGAGATTCTGCTCCCTCCCAATAGTCACCGAATGGAAAGATGAATACCGTCAGTTAAATAGCTGCAAATATAAAAGGTACCAAAAAGACAGGCTATAGTCTGAACAAAATCCTAGAATTAGAAGTATTCTTCTTTCATATTCTCAGAATGGTGCGTTTTTTCAAATGCATGTTAATATGTGAAATTAGCACAATGCTACAGTACTCATGGCATCCCCAAGCAATATTGATACATATAAGCACATGTACGTTTCATATATTGCATAACCAACAATAAATACGTTAACATTAAAAACGGTCAATATTTATGAACCACCATTTCCAAAGACTAACTAATCTCATGAAAGAGGCTTTGGGGAGAAACAAAATATTCAACAGTGAGGAGTCTGAAAGGCCAGTAAAATGAAGACGAAGACATACTCATGAGAGCAAAGGCTAAGGGAGAAATTAAAGGACAAACATGCACTGTTTAGAAAACTGCTATAGCTTATTTTCCTGGCATATAAAGAATGAGATGTCAGTAAAGGAGAAAACTGACCCTTGCGAGACAGCCTGAGTAATTTACTGAGAGTACAGGATGATTCTGTTCACATAGTTACTTAATCATTTCTACTCACACTTGCAAAAAGTGATTTGTTGAAAACTGCCAAATAGATCTCTCTCCCAAAGAAAGAAAACTGAATTATAAGGGAGATGATCAAGAAAGACGGACCCCAGTGCTAACGTTTGGCTGTCACGCATCCAGCGAAAAGCTTCACGTGCCAAGCAGAGGTGAACTCGGTCCTCTGTCCTCTGTCCTGCGCTGCTGGGCGCTGTGCCAGCCCCTCCTGTGCCGCCGCCGTGGCCGCCGGGCCCAGCGCTCGCAGCAGCGCCGGGAGAAGCTCACGAGTCGTGGGAGTGCAGCGTGTTCCATCGGCATCTCTACCCCCCTGCTGCTTTCTTGACAGGTAAAATTAATGCCATTAATTCCATATCATTCCTTCTCATCTCATTTGCTGGTACTGCATGCAGTGGGATTCCCGGCTGGCCACGAGAAGAGAGTTCAGGCACCGCCGTCAGATTCCGGCTGTGAAATTATGAACATGGTGTGGCCAAGTCCTGATCCTAAAGGAAGTTGCAGGGGCAGGAGATATTGATTTTCAAGTGTTCATGTATTAATCTTTCTTCTTTGAAGAAGAGAAAGCAGTGATGTGGAGAAATAAGAACACAACTTTGCTGACAGCATAGTGGTTATACACCCATTTCCAGAGCCATCTGGCCGAGAGAAGGCAAACCACCAGGGCTGGATGGCATTCCAGGGGGGAATAAATAATCACATCACAAAATATGTTCCCATCTTGGTGTGTCATACAGCCAAGTAAGGTATATAGGCAGAAATGCTGACATCATTTTCCACCTCTTTTTACCTAGCCCTATTCGTGGCAGTACTTATTTACATTAAAGGGTGTTGTGAGGATGTTTGCCTACATTTGTAAGGCATTTTGAAGAGAGGATGCAACATCCAGCAGGAACGCTGAGATCTGGTTTTCTTGATGCATTTTAATCTTACAAAACAAAAAAGCACTGTGGAGGAATTTTTTTTTTAATCTTTTACATATGAGTGGTGTTAAATGACAAATTGCCTTCTGTTAACTGCATAAAATATGTATACTCAAGGAAGGTATATTCGAGGATGGTGTATCAGTTCTGCTACAGTTCTTACACCTGACCTACACTTTTCCTTATGTCACTGCTACACAAGCTGTGCCCCTTAAGTATTTAATTAAAACTACAGCTATTCTATCATGTTGAGCTCCTTCCTTCTGGTTTAAATGATTCCAGTCTTAGATAAGAATAACACATGATCATAGCTTTAGATCAGGTGCTGTGCAACATACCTTAAACTCTTACAGAAATGAAGATTAGAACCAGTCTGTAAACGTGCCATGCCTTTGGGCTATAAGGAAGCCCAAGAGCTATATAAACAAATCTCAATTATTTAGCACTTACCGCAATGCTTTTTAGCTATATATAGGAGTAACACATGACAAGTTTGGCAAGGAGTGGATTAACAGCCATCTCAGTAATACCCAAGAGGCACCACAACCTCTGGCCATCATTTATTAGAAATGAGGGTGGTTGACCTGTTTGAGGGGGGCTGCGGGAGGGTGCCCTGCGGGCCGGGCGAGCGGCTGGACCCGCCGCAGGGCCCGCGGGCGCAGCCCGAGCGGCGGTGCTGGGCCAGCGCCGGCGCTGCTCCCGCCGCCCGCCCGGCACGGCCAGCGCAGCGGAGCCGCCGCCGCAGCAGAACCCCGCGGGTCACCGCAGCCGCTGCAGCTGCGGGAGCCGGGCCAGCAGAGGGCAGAGCATCAGCCGAGCACAGCCCAGGCCGCAGTCTGGCCGCTGGTGCAGCTTCTGAACTTGCATGGGTGTTAAAAGGTGGGGCTTCATTTAATAAACCCACGCTGGTTGTATAGGAGAATGGACTGGTTTAGACAGAACACCTCCAGTTTCTGAAATATGCCTAAATGAAAAAAAGCCTCCTGACGGCAATATTTTCTATGTAAAATCAAGAGAATACATATGGGTTTACAACTACTGTTTCACAAACTCTGAGTTTTGATGCGAAGTCTTCACTGTCTCTAAAGCAAGAGAGGACCAGTTTTGTACAACATATGCGTGAAAAAAGTCGCTATAACGAGTGTTGAACGGTTATGACTGTATTGAAGCTGATACAGCTCTGCCATGAAGTGGTTAAATAAAGCTTTTTTCTTGAGAGATAACTGTGGTTATTTTCTTCTTTCTAGAGTTTCTTTATATTTCTTGACCTTCCTTCCTACCAGAATGTCCGAAGAGGGAATGGATCACCTGAATCCACTCCAGCAGAGCCGGGGCTCCCGTGTTTGTAACCACGACACTGTGCACACATACAGCAATCTCGTTTATTTGGGTACCAAGGTAAGAGGATTTCCAGCCTTCACCAGAGCTGGTGCTCCTGGCTGCGCTTTGGAAGCACAATTTAACGTAACTAATTTACTAGGCTCACTTGAATGTTAGAGTATATTTTTTAGGCACTGATGTATACACTCCATGCAGTTCTGGAAACAAGACTTTCAAGACTTCCTCTCCCACTCCATTTCAACAGCAGGACTGAAACAACAGCAGTAGATTCACAAAATCCTGCCACGCCAGGCAATGAAGGAACTTTTCCTTTGTTCCTTGGGGAGATCCAGTGGGATTCAAAGGACAATAATTGTCCATGTTCTTATTAGGCTGGCAAGCAAGACTCTCTGGAATGGGATCAGATATTGGCTTTAGTGATGCCATAAAATACTCCCAGACTCCACAGCTGTCTCCAGGAAGGAGGAAGCAAGATGAAACTGGTTTTCAAAATGAAAAGCCCACAATTTAAACCAGGGTCTGCCATAAGTTCTACAGGCTTCTGTTGGGTGTTACGTAAGGGATCAAACTGGTCCTGTTGCATTAACAGTACGTGGATTGCTCGTTTTAAAACAGCAATCATAATTTGGAGTGAAGAACATGTGGTCCGTAGCTGGTTAATTCTAACAGAGTTAATACTGTGCCATTTATGTTAAAATGAAAATCTTGGCTTGGCTGATGTTTTCAGTTATGTCATTAATCATCACCCATTTCAGAATGGAAAAGAGTTTTCAAAAAAGCAATTTAGCTTCATACAAATCTAAACTGAACTTATTATTGCACACCATTTCACTCGTATCCAGTGTTGTTCTCATTCCCAGTCAGATATAAAGGAACAAACAGCTTCCATGCCTTCAGTTGTGTTTTGAAATCCAAGAAAACAAAGAAGCAGGTTGTTAGCGCAGCGCTATAACATATTCATTATATGCCAGCTGAAGTATTGCAAAGTTTGCATCTGTTGTCATGAAGATAGATCGATATTAAATAGGATTCATTACCATTTCACACCATTCTAGCCGGTATTGTCCCTGCTTTCAAGCTAAGTAAAGAGCTATTTCCACAACAACAGCAGGATTCATTTGTATCCTTTCAGAACACACAACATCATTACCTCTCTGCCAAAACAACCTGCTGATGGAAGGCCCTTCTAAGTGATAAATCGCACAGTCAAGGAATGTAGTTCAGAAGACCACAATCCCAAAACTGTTCTCTCTTGTATTCCTAAGCTGTCTGTGTTGATGAGCTGATGAGTTTCAATGTCAGTAACTGTATTTTCCCTCTGGATGTACACATCTGTTATGCAAGTAGTTTTAGTAACAGTGCACAGGTTGAAAGAATTTGATTAATCCAGGAGAAAGAGTCCAATTTCACCATTTTTTCCATTGATAAACACACACATAAACACCCACAGAGATTCTATGTGTATACCCCTACAGCAGTAACCACACCAGCAATTCAAGTCACCACTGGTATTACGGTGAGCCAGCTACGGCTCGTTTGATCTTTGGGAGTTATATTTTCATGAAATCAATTCAGTTTTCAGAAAGAGGAGGAAGGGGGAACTGCCAGAGCACTGAGAGGACGGCGCCGGCCGCTGCGGGAGCCTGCGGGTCCTGCCCGCTGTGCTGCTCCGGGAGCTGGGCAACGCGGGGACCCGCGGGCTGCGGCACCGCGTGCCCGTCAGAGCCCCGCGCTCCCCAGCTGGGCGCACAAAGCGTTCTCCTTGATGTTCAAATGCTCTTCTCGACTGCATTCCTCTTGCAGCTTGTCACTGGTGCTCTTATTTCACTGACTCCGGGCTGTTTTGGCCTCGCAGTACTACCCATCTGCTCAGCTTCATCCTCACTGCCTCTAACAGCCCCAAAACCTTGGCTCTAATAAAATAACGACAGGGTTGGAGTATGTGGATATCATGAATATATTAAGCTGTTCAAATGCAATTTCTCTGTGAAAAATTCAAGAAACAGATTCCCAAATGAAAAATCTGGGCTCTACCAAAAAGGTGGTTACATTTCCAGTCCTTTCCCTGTGCTGTCTTCTGAGCTGGTCTAAGTATGTCCAGGTTTGTATTAATTCCCTGCACAAAACGACAGAATCCTCCTCACATAAAAATCAAACCAGATGCAGACAGTTAGGTGTATGTATATCCCACAATCAGATTTACATTCAATAAATGCAGCACCACATCTGCACACATTAACTTCTGTTACACTGTAAGTTAACACATTATTTAGAAACCACAACTTTTAAAGAAATTCCAAAGGACCTTCTTGCTTTCACATTACAGATGGAGAAAAAGTTCTACATGCTCGATTCAGTATCTGGTAATAATACTGTACATGAAATTACTGTCACACCTAATTACAGAGGCACTCAGAGTGTTGTGTTATGCGTAGCAACGGCAAACTGCTGCGAGAAAATGCCATCACTTTCCCAAAATGATTGCATTTCCTCACGCGATTTCCTCCTGAAACTGAGACCAGAACGGCTGCAGCTGGAAGGGCCATTGCTGCAGGGACCCTCTCGCCCGAGTGCCGGATCCTCCCGCCCAAGTGCCGGATCCTCCCGCCCGAGTGCCGGATCCTCCCGCCCGAGGGCTGCCCAGCAGTTCAAACACGTTATTAAGGGTGTTGCCCAAACGCCTCTTGAACACCCACAGTCCTGGGGCACCGACCGCCGCTCTGGGAGCCTGTTCCAGTGTTTGACCGCCCTCTTGGCAAAGGAATGTTTCTTAATATTTCCCTGGAAAAAGCCTGAATTTTGCAATGGTATTGACATTTCTAGCACTGACTACATCCATTTTATTAGTGCTTAGGAGAAAATTTTTGCCGGTTTTAATTTGTTTCTCGGATCATACAGCTGTGCTATTACTCCTACACTTCTTGGTCTGATATTCAACCTTCTAAGAACAGACAGACTGCTCTAAAGACAGAATGAGAAGAAATCAGTATAGGTAGCATACATTTCATTTGCACAATGTACTGCCTCAAATATGATAATCTCTCTAAAAGAAAAAGATACTCCAAAATGAAATGCAAAAGACAGAAATATATATATATAGCCTCCATCAGAGCATAGCTTCCATGTAGATGCCTGCCCGCTGACAGATCAATACAGAATATGGAAACCATTGTAAAAAGACTTAGGTTTTCATGCTCTCATTACCCATATTGCAACATTGACTATAACACACACACACACACAGAATAAGTAATAAATCAATCAATAAATGGGATAGATTTTCTGTGTCAATCTGTGTGACAGATCCGTCCCGGTTCTGGTCCCAGGGGGGATTCTGCTGCTTCACGCTCCAACGCAGATCACCCTTCTAACACACGTTTACTGCTGAAAAGCCATTAAGACTGTAGGTGAACTTTCTCCTGCAGACAAAGATTGAACCTCTGGTATGACTTGGATCACAAGTCATACATTTGCTTTCTGTATCCAGTTTTTCCATCCTCAATGCCACAAAACTTCAATTAATTCTGTAGAATTAATTCTCCCAGGTAGCCCATAAGCACTGGGTAAGAACTGTGGATGAGCTGTGGCTCTTCCCTGTAACACACGCCCACCCCACCCTAATTTTAGCTAAAAAAACCAAACCAAAGCAACTTAGTAAACCTAATGAGACAGGCGCAACAAGTCTGAAGTTTCACTGAAGGTGTTTAGTGCTAATTTGTACAATCCATACTTCCCCATTAGGGAGGTTGTGGTTACCACAGGAATCAGTTACTCTTGTCTTCTTCAGGACAAGAAAAGAGTGTTGAGCTGAGCGAAAGAACAATCCAGGAGATGACCGAGATTACATGAGCAGGCTGAGAAAACCAGGAAAGCAAACTAAGAGACAAAAGCATCCCTGGTGTCACTTCAGTGAAGTTAATGGATTGACAACAAGGATCAATTTGAGACTTGCGATCAGCGTCCGGAGGGTCGACAAGGTTCAACATGAAACAAGAACTGGGCTGCCTGAACCAAACACTCCAAAGTGACGCAACAGGTTTCTGGGCAGTTGGAAGCTGCTTTCTGCTGGTTTCCTGTTTTCATTGACCCTTCTAAGAGCCGTTCAGGGCCTGTCACTGTCAATGGAAAAAGCAATTATAAGCACAAAGCTTTTCCTATATGAGCAGATGGTGACCTTATCCCTGAATTTCAGTTCACCAGGCCACATACAGCAGGCTTTCACATTAAAATTTCATCAAGAAGACTGTACAGATGTAGAACAAAGTGATTTCAAACAGGCACAAAGCAAACAAGGAATGTGTCTAAACTGGGCAGGTTCGAATGACTGAAAACAAAATAGCTTGTGACTTGTTCTTAATAGCGTTGCTCAATCGTCAGAACCAACAAAAAACTTCCTCCGGCAGTTTAATATATATAGAACCAGCAACATCACATTCTTGGTTTATCAAAACATCAGTTGTTCTTATTCACTCTGGTGTTCTTCAGGCGATGGTCTTAAGGTGTGTATTGATACATCCTACAAATCCTGAAGACCAGGAAATGTTCACTCTTTAGCTTTCCAGAATTAACCTTTTGACAAAACAATCACAACAAATTTAAGGGAGAAGAATGGCCAGCAGGCCACAGGCTCCGCAGCCAGAGCGGGTTCCAGGTGAGCTGGCACGGGCACTCCGGCGCCGGGACACCAGACCAGCACCAGTGCCGTGGCCCCATGGCAGCGTGCACCGAAATGCACAGCTCTTAGGTGGTACATAGAGAGGATCATAATGCAAAATAATCTTGGAAAACTAGATAAATAATCAAGAGAAGCAGTGAAAATGAAAAGAGACCATAGCTATACATGACGCGTAGGACAAATTGACTGTACAAAGAAAAGAAAGGTTAGAAGGCATCTGTTTGCAAAGGACATGGGGTTTAAAGTGAAACGTCAGCCAACACACTAAAAATGTCATCGTTTGTTAAGTACAGGTCAAGCAAACATATTGCAAAGAACAATGGTTCCTGCTCTGAAACTCAGGGAATGCTCTGATGATCTCTCCATGTCCCTTCTGGCCCTATTGGTCCAGGATACAAGCTAGAGAGCCACTGGGTACAGTCTAAAATCCATTAAAATCTCATGAATTCCTTGCAATGTTACTGACGCTGCATCTTTACGTGTTTGGTGGGTTTGGTTTGGTTTGGTTTGGTTTGGTCTCTTCCCTCCCTCTTGTTTTTTTAGGCTTGGCTAACTCAGTTTTGGAGTCAGTATAAGGATGTAGTTTAAAGAGTTAGGATTTTCAATTTTGTTTCTTTAATTTAAATGTGATACTTGCACACTCCCTACCACAAACAGCAACAAACATCCACAGATCCAAACTGGTGTCTGGACCTATGGACGTAAACTGAATCTTTCCACAGATAAACTACCATGTATGTGACGGCCACAGCTGAAAACTCAACCCAGAGCACGCTGAGCTAACTCACATTCAGTTTCGTGATACGGGGAGATCTTAGCATGAGAAGATCTTTCACATCTGCTCTGGTAGGCAGGCGAAGCTTTTCATGAACACATTTATTTGTTAAACTGGAATAGGTCAGGTACAGAGAATCAATGCCCTTAGACTGCGGAAATACTCCTGAGGCTAGAAATTCTGAAATCAGACAGTTTTTGAAATGTCCTTTATTAACTGCTTTCTCAGAGAAGTCTAAGAGGGCATATTCATTAGCCTCATACTAAATTGACCGTGGTATAATTTGCATCATATAACAACATGACAGTAGTGAAACCCTGAAATGACACCAAGGGCTAAAAAAAAATCAATTTGAAGACTTTTCAATTAAAAGGTAGCCTATAAACCTGCAAAGTCCCATAAACAGAGAAGGATTACAGCTGGCAGTGCTCTCAGTGACTTCATTTACATGTGAAAGAGCTCACACTCTCATTAATTACACTGCAGACACAACCCTGAACATCCAGGGCATGGGGATTCATTTCTCATAGAAAGCTCTAGCTTCTCTCTCTATTTTCTTTAAAGATTGTTCATCTCGCCGGTGTTCACAAACCTGCAGAAACCAGCCCGGTAAAATATGCCAGCGACAGTGTGACAAATATTGATATCGAAATTGCTTTGGTGTGAGAGTTTTATGCATTTCAAGCCTCTTTAGCTAAACATTCTGCTTATCTCTTCTGCTAGATGCTCCTGTGATTCCCCTAAGCATTCTACCATTAATTCATAATTTACATAGACATGAATGGGAGTTCAAGAAATGTAAGCACATTTTGAGAAAAAAAATCTGTGGCTGTGCAGTCCTTTCTTTAAAATCCTTCCCTTCTCCCTCTTCCATCTCTGTTAACATCCAGGTTACAAACAAACGAGTTAAGCTGCAGCTGAGATCACACCCGGGTTGCCCGGAGCGGGGAGGTCCCTCCCGCCCCAGCCCGGGGTTGTGCTCTCTCTTCCACCTTAACAGCTTTTCCTATCTCAAAATCAACTGTGACATTAATTCAAACTCATTAATACAAAGCACGGGGTTGGATACTTTTCATTGCTCTGTTGTAATCATAGCTGCTGTGGGACGATGGAACACGTGAATGTGTGTTTACCCTCAACCCACACGTGAAGGGGAAGGTCTCCTGGCACTGCAAATCAGCTGAAGAGCTATTTAACCTTTTCTGGTATTGACATCATTTCCCCTGGGAGGGGAGCAGACCCTGCCACAGGTTACAGCTTGTATTCAGCACAGTAGATCTCACCCAGTCTGGCAAAGGTTCTTCTCTGGCAATTAATTCCATGTTTTATTCATCCCAGAATTCTTTAAAGCTGCAAATCAAAATGCCAGTCTGTGCATTGCTAACCACATTACGAACCACCAGTATTGCAAATAAAGGTGCTTTTTGCATAGCAATCAGGTTGCCTCTTCTCAGAGAAAATGAATTTAGCTCTGTATTTATCTCACTAATTGCATTCACAGCACTACAAAGTATCACCTGCCTCAGATTTACATTATGCAAAAGTCAATCTCTAAACCAAAAGTGAGCCATACGTTTCCTCCCGAGATCCCCAAAACAGATTGTTTGAACTGTCGATCTATATGAATTAGATTTATCATGTGTAAACTAAGAGGTGAATTTTGGTGGAAGAGTCTGTTATTTTCTCTCCAGAGAAGTAAACTTGGTGTAACAAAATCACTGTGTAGGTCTACATTACAGTTTTACGATGGCAAATGATATGTATAATATAATGGGTCCAGTAGAAGTAAACAGTAGGTATTCTGCTGTTATTAAAATAAGAAACTCTGAATTTCTTCAGTATTCAGAAACTGCATTTCAATTCCTTTCACTTTGGATACGAACCCTTCTGGGATAATCGCAATGATCAGAGGACGGACAGGGCACAACGCAGCCCGAGCGATCGGGGCCTGCAGACACTGCGTTCAGAGCTCGCACGGAGCAGCGGAACCAATCTCATGACAATGAAGAGAGGAGAACCAGATGTGGGAGAAATATCCGGATCGCTACTACCCCCCCCGGGCCCGCTGCTGCTCTGTGTTCTGTCTTCCCTGTTACTTGTTAGCAACATTTGATTTTCTCCATGCCTCTCCTACCAAGTTTCCAGTTCCAGTCCCTGGTACAACACGTGGCACCAGATGCTTATATCACAGCCCTCTGGGCAGAGCCTTCTGTCCGCAGAGACTAACTGGGCAAACACAGGGCTGAACTTCTCATAGCGCACCCTGAGAGCCAGGACTGGCCTCTCTGCTCTGCCAGAACGGTGTTCTGCAGACAGCTGACGGCAGCTCTGCAGCTCACATGGAAGGCATCTTTCCATACCATTTTCCAGACATGCCCCTGCTCCTGGTGTTGGATGGGATAAGTGCTATGCAGATTTCCTTTGCAATCTCGGGCATACACACACATACACACACATACATGGACGCATTTTCAAGGAACGTTAATCCAGCCGCAAGGTCAAGCCGTAGAACATGCAATCTTTACTCTGCATCTTTGAGTTTCTGCACTATGAGTCTTGAGTCACAACCTAAAATGATACTTACTCCCCATGATCCATTCGGTTCAATGAAGAGCAGAGCAAAAGGACTGTCTTAAGACTACACGGGTGATGAATAAACTGTCATAACTCTATGCATGTTGGATTTTCCCTACTTAAATGCACAACTTCAAACTGTAGTCTTAAGAATACTTCTGAGGATACTCTTTGTGAACTGAGAAACACAAGTACTTCCAGCTGACTTAATCCAGGCCACGTTACTAGGTAATATTAACTATGCAACAGACTGAAAGAACAAATCCCTAATCAAAGCTTGCAACATGCCTTATGTTACTTTTCACTGTAAAATATTTCTGTCCAGCTTCTGCTGTGCTTTGGACTCCTGAAACACGCACACGGGGCACGGTCCTGCAGCACCCGGGAGGAGAGGCTGCGCGGACCCTGAGCCTCACACTCTGCGTCAGTGCCCTTTGCCACCCGGGAAAGCCGGACGACTCACGGCATTCTGTGCTGGTTGGACGGGAAGCCTTGCAGAGAGAGTTTTGCTGACAGATTCAGAATTGCCTGTCTCACAGGTCACCCGCCCTTTACTTTAAGACTGGAAAAAATATTAACATTCATTTTACCCAACAAAACAATAGAAGTGCTGCTTGTGTCTCCTGGCAAAGAATATAGGTGGTACTAAGTCCCCCATCTGGAGGTGACAAACCCTGCTAGTGTCTCCGCGGTCCTGGCCATGCCTGTCAATGCCTCTGCAAGCACCAAGCAAAGCAAACTGAACTAGGGCAGCGTGGGGGGGTTAAACTTTTAACCTTTACATGAGTCATGCCACTGTAAAGATGCTACCTGCTAAATGTACCTCTCTTCTCTAAAATCCTGTCGTGTGAGAGAAAGGATTGATATGCACCAGCAATCACAGATCAATACGCTGTTTGTTTATCGCTGATGGGGTAGAGCTTTTTTCTCTCTAATGTCTAATGACCGAGGTTAATTTTCTAATCAGATGTGCATTTCCTCGATAACTACATTTCACTGAAGACAGTCATCTGGATGATATGAGACACAACACATCAGTCACTGTGCCGTGCTGTTTCGGTGCAGTGCAGTGCCTCTGAGTCGGACGAGAGCCCCGCAGACCGTGCCTATCCGCTTTCCTGCGGGTTTTGCATTCTTGCAGTTACAGCGCAAAGCCAGATGGTTCAATCGATCAGGCCTGGCAGGTGGATCCTGCTCACCAACCCGGGGACAATGCCAGCATTCCAACAGCATGGCTGTTCTGCCACCTCCACCTCTCAGCTGGAAATTTGTCAGAGGTGAGTGATCAGAACTCCGCTTGAAGAATGGACATGAGCGGTTTGGCACTGCACCACAGCAACAGGAAAACAGCCAGGCTGGAGGCTTGAATTATGGTCTTGCTCTTTCCCCTCCCGCTCCCATTGCCAACTTTTCTTAACGTCCTTTCAAAAACCTGGCTTCATGACAGAATGCAAAAAAGTGGAAAGAATGATGTTCAGGTTCCCTCGGATGTACTTCTTTGCTTGATCCCACCCGCACTGAGCAAGAAGCCAGTAAGTTTGACCTTGGGGTTCTCAAGCAGAGAAATGGCCTCGCATCACCTTATTCTCTTTTCTTTCTTCCTCTATTCTTTTTTTTAACAAATTAAGGTGTGATTTTTCTGTACTTTTGGTTTTGTGGGGATCTGGATTATGAGAAATCAGGCTGAGCTGAGCTCTACGCCAGCCTCCTGGGCCAGCAGGGATGTGTTCGCCTCCATCAGAACCTACGAAAGGCTCCTGGTTGCTCTCATTCCCAGCAGCTGAAGGTTTGGTTTGCCCTTCAGGCCCCTGTGGCATCTCCTGTGTTGGGAAGAGAGCAAGGCGGGAGGGGTCAGCTCAGCTGGTTGTGAGGGACGCGGCCAGCTCCTGCTCCCTTCGAGCTGGAGTAAATCATTAGCCTCTTTTTCTTAATTGCCTGTATATGCAGCCTTCCCAGGAGCCGGGATGGACAAAGGCCTGTGTGCAGGGGAACAGTGGAAAATGAAAGGGAAAAACAGTCTGAGTGTGGTTGAACCGAGTGCATTTGAAACAACATCCATGAATACAGCCTTACAGTATTTACTTAGCATCACTCTTTAGCTTGTGTTGTGGTTTTTGGTTTCATTAGGTTTTTTTTTAATTTTATTTTTTGTTTGTTTGTTTGTGTTTTTAATGTTTTGCTCTGTTTTCCCCCCAAGGGAGAATGAGAGAGGCACATGCTCCTGCACTACAACAAAACACATCAGTTCTGCTCACTTCTAGAAATTCTATCCTCGTGTTCCCAGTTCGGACTTCACAACCCTTCCAGGTGCTGTGACCCCAGGTGTGTCACTGCTGCTCTAAAAGCCAGAGGGTAAGAAGCACCAAACGCTCCGCCCGCGGTCGCTGGAGCCGCAGCCCGCGCTGCCGCCCTCGTGTGCAGAGCGCTGGCGCCAGCCCTGCCGCCAGCACCGCTCGCTTCGCTTCCACCGGTAGGTGTGCGTGCACTGACACATGGGGGTGTTCCATCTCCAAATTACGCTTTTGGCTTGAGCTGCCCCTTCCGTATAAACACATTAACTCCCTAACGTTCACGTATCCCCTGGACAACTCTCCAGCCGTGAGGATGGAATTCTGCCAGCCAAAATGTTCTGTTTCATTCTTAATGCAAACAGTTGCTTTTAAGTGCTCCAGGTTTATTGAATGAACCAATAACTTGTTTATGTAAAATATTCAGGGAAAATTTCCACAATCCTTCAGTATATAATTCCAGTTTGCCTTTAGATTCACACAGTATATCAACAGGTCTTTTTTCATACATACAGAGGCTCTCCTCTATGGTCCAACCTTAGAACAATGCTTATTCTGAAAGATAAAACCGAGTGAGCAGGAAAAGCTGAGGAAAACAAAGCACGCCAAAACGTTCACATAAATAATCAAACAAATCCCTGCCATTCATCAGTCCAAACTGACCTGTCTGGACATGACCGAGCCATGCCGGCTGGAGATGAGGGAAGTGTTGCTTGGCTCTTCCTCCATGCAATTTATTCCTCAAAATATTTGATCTTAAACAGGTTAACTGTTTTCCTCTGCCCCCATTGAGTCTGTCAGGAAGGTAAATGCACAGCCAACCTTAACACGCACTTTCCCAGGAAAGACAGTAATTTATCATCACAAGAACTACAGTGATCCAGGAGACATTAGGAGCTTGCGAGCCAAGTGACCTACATATTGGCAGGGTAAGGCTACAATCAGCACAAGGAATCTCATATACACAAAAGAAGCATGACTCCATCTGGTTCGAGTTGCCATCTTGCTTTTATCTCCTTTTGCTGAAAGTTTTGACTGCTGCTTTGACTGAGCATCTCTTTATGTTACAGCCTAACAAGAGAGCAATTGTATGCAGCAACCCAGCATTCTCACACTGTTATGATTATGTGCTGGTGGGAAGGTCTGGAAAACCACTAAGGGTGTATAAACAGCAATAAATTAGTTCCACCTTCCTTAAGTGGTAAGTGTAAAAGGAATAGTGCAAGCAGATACCAACCTATTCTTGGAAAAAAATAGGGAAGACCTCGGGGTCTTTTCGCACATCCATCAGGCCAATAACCACTGCTCCTGTCGAATATCAACCGTCGCACAACAACAGGCTTCGCAGCCCGCACAGGGCACTGCAGCACGTCAGACAAGTGCTCCGGACCCCTTCCCGCTGACAACCCTCCTCCTGGCAACCAGCAGCATCACAGCGCAGCCTGCCCAGCGCCACTGCTCAGCCTGCCCAGCGCCACTGCTCAGCCTGCCCAGCACCACAGTGCAGCCTGCCCAGCGCCACTGCGCAGCCTGCCCAGCATGGGCCCCGACCCCGAGCCAGCCGCTGTTCTTCGGAAGACATGTTGGGAACAGAACTGCCAATAATATATTTCTTAGATAAAGCTTTGTCATGTCAAAGGCAGGATATTTTGCTCTTTCCTTTGCTTTTTGACAGAAATCAATCCTCTTTCTGGCAAAATTAGTCCCTGGCAGTGGGATTCCATCGAAGAAAAGGGCACCCATCACGAAACAAACCAAGTTACATTTAGAACACATCACACTATGTTACTGATTCCTCCTCTGCTGGGAAGTCAACCTAGGAGGTCTCATATATGTCTACTACAATTCACCAAAGCAAAACCAGGAGCTTGAAATTTCAAGTTGATGGAAATACGACTTGGATGTAGCCTGAAACTTATAGCTGAGATTGCCCACTGAAAGAGCAGCGCCATACGGTTCCTCTGCATCTCCTGAACTCCCAACTCATAACGTGTGCTTATGGAATAAATTGGAATGGCTGGTATATTTAAGACAATGAATGAAGTAGCTGTAGTGGATTACCTGCTTATCATTGCTTAAAATGTTAACACAAATTAGAATATTTTGAACGCTGATCAAATTCCTAGTGGAACTACAAATACCCGTCACAGCATTCAGGAAAGGATCACACAAAGAATCCTTTGCTGAAGAGACAAGGGGGAAACCGTCTCCAGAGAATTCTGTCTGGTTTGCTTCAGAAATTCCCATCTCTGGAAGACAAAGGAGGAGGAATCTTGCCCTGATGCCAGTGTGAATTTAGCTGTGTCTCCATGGAAACAATGCAAACACATCTGTTTTCTTTTTGCACTTGCGATGGCAGCATCCTACAGAGAACTCAGCACCGCGGGGAGCAAATCCAGCCTTCTGGGGCAGAAACAGGGAATTCCCTGCCCCAGTGACCAAGGCAGACTGGGTTTAATTCACCCCATCAGTGACCAGTGTCACCAGAGGACCAGTGAGTGTAAAGTCATGGGTTAAAGCTCAGGGCTCATGTGTCTTCATAATTGCATTTAATGTTTAGTAAAATAATAGATATTAAGCTCTTCTTGCAAGAAAAGGAAATAAAAATGCAGGATATTCAAGGCCATGGGGTGAAACGCAACATTGTACAATTCTGAAATGTCAGTGTGACATCGCAGTGTTGCCACAGCTGTTCTACATTGCTGGCCCTTTGTGTAGCCAGCACAGATGAACAAGTCATGAGACAACAAAGTTTCACTGTAGAAACTATTTCCTATATACATTATTTATAACTTTATTTTACATTTCCACCAACATTTATTCATTGCCAATTAATGAAAGAGGAAAACGCATTGCATTGCACAAACCCAGAATTCTTAACCATTCCAGCCCAAAGCAGCAGAGCCGGTGACCTGCTGCTCGCTAACCTGAGACCCGCAGCGCGCAGGGCTTGCACCGAGCACCTCGCTCCCCAGAGCAGGGCGCCGGGGGCCGCTCCGAGCGGACACCGGTAACAGCCCGGGGAAGAACTGACTGGTATTATGAATTACTTTTCTAATTGCAGTGAAAAATGATGAAAAACACATGTTAAGTGTGAAATCCATTATTTCCTAACAGACATTTGTCACAACAGCTATTCTCCCATACAGAAATAAAGATTAGGCACACGTTCTTCATCTCTCTCCTTCAAATGTGAGCACTTCAGAACAATAGGATGAGCACATATTTGGGAAGTTAGCTTTCCCTTGACTCACCGCAGAAGACAGGCAGCAGAACACAAGAAAACATTTAGACAGAGAGAAAATGAACCAAGTATGAATACCGAGTGTCACAGGACAGAAGGGAGAGCTCTGGGACACCAGCAGGGACCAGAGGAGCTGCCGCGGGCTCGGGGGCGTCAGCCCGCGTCCTGTGCCCAGAGCTGGAGCTGCGGCAGCACACGGGGCTCTGCACAACCCAAACCCTGTTTCTGGTCAAACAATGACCAAACAAATATTTGAGACATTTATAAGCATATAACTGTGGAGAAAAATGTGCTCTATTTCATTGCCAGGATCCACAATACACTCCACCACAAAGATTCAGTGTTAGAAAGAAGTTCTTATATCTTCCTTTTCTCAGTGACACATCCACCTCTTTCCTTGTGGTGTATTTCATCTTCCGGGTTTCAATTTTCCAATGTCTTCTAGTGTATTTGTGACACTGAATGATGATGCAGCAAAAATAAGATTTTCTTAGCATCACACATAGGAGGCAAATGTTTCTTTGTGCAATCAGCACATCACCAACAGTAAACGGTCCTGCTGCTACGTGTACTATGGGAGGGCGGGGGGGAGTTATTAAAAACCAGTCCAGATCTCTGTTTACGACTCTTGTGCCCCTCACCCACCAACTTCTCATTCTGTCCCCTGGGAGAACAACCTGCCGAAAGCTGCAGGAAATCTTGCAGGTAACGGGGATGACCTTCAGCCTTTCCATTTTCTCTTCAGCAACAATGAAGATTTAAATTAACTGTCTTATGTACAAATGTTATTCCTGAGACTCTTGGGGAGCAGTGCTCACAATATCCCCGAAAACTGCACTCCCAACATTCAAGACTCAACTTAACCACAGGACCAGGCTCCTGAGAGGCTCAGCGTTCCCCCTGCTCTGCTGCTGAAGGATTGCTGTTCCTAGAAGAGTTCCACTCTGTAAGATAAGTGTTAATACATTATTTCTGTAGGTCTCCAGGGGCTGAAGTTTGAATTTAATGTGAACTGAATAAAATCATTTGCTTTTTATCAGCACGGTCCACAAACCATGGTTTGAGGCCAATATGTGACTCCAAGGAAAATGAGTTTAGCTCCAACTCCCTAATCCCTGGATAAGATCACAAAATCACTGCACATCACTCAGCACCGTTTGTCAAGAAACGCCTGCCTCTGTAGGAATAATAAACCCTGAACTGCAGTCACCGGCTGCTTGAAGATGATGGTGTGCGCAGGTTCGGGTGAAGTGTGCGATTGTGTGTGGAGCAGAGGGAGTGCGGCCAGTCTCGCACAGTCAACTGTGTACAGAACAGACAGCTCTAAGTGCCAAACGCAAACATACTCAGCCACAGACTGATCCAAGAGCTCCCGAGCCCAGGTCAATCCCATTTCACATTAGTAGCACCCGATGTTTCTTCAACTCCCACTCAATAGACTGAAGGACAAAATGCAGGTAACACCTACAAAATAACTTCCAGCTTGGATGGGATGATATTAACTCGGGAACTGCAACATCCCCTGTCTACAGGATTGACGGCTGAGAACTCTACTGCTCCAGAACAGCACGTGAAGAGCAAATTAGGAGAGGTATCACAGAGACAAACATCTGCTCATTAGCAAAGGTCGCGGTTTTGCCAGGGAAGACAGCTACTTAAAAAGCAGCATTCTTCATGCTGGAAGACTGAGAACCGCAGCAGCATCGTGCTGCTTTAATCTCCAAATTAGTACACATTTTTGTCATGTCAGGGTTCTACATCTGTTTAAACGTTGCAAACATTTATGAATATTAATTACCATTTGTTCCAGAAAAGCTGCAAATCAGTTAATTAGGAACATGTCATCATGTTTATATTGTCTAAAGGGAAATCTAAACCACAACAGAATATGGAATTAGGCTAGAATTTAGCCTACAATCACCATTTATAAATACATAAATTTGTGCGCTCAGAGCCACCACGTAACAGGAGGTGATCTCTTTTTCTTTTCCCCTCTGGTCGTATTTAGATCTAAGAAATAAATCCGAAAGCTGAAAGACATGTTGTGACAACATTCCTCTGCCAGTCAGGCAGAGCACAGACCAAATGGGGCAGCCTGGGACTCACAGGGTCAGCAGCTTCAGGAGCTCAACAACCCGGGAGTCATGGGGAATGAACCCCTAAAATCAGCAATAGAAATAAATTACCCATACATAAATGACATACCGACAAATAATAAAGGCTCAACTGGCAAATATTTAACATTGGAAATTTCATTCTTAAACACCTTCTTCCAGCACTTCTTCGGCTAATCATTTCAGTGGTTTATGAATGCAAATTGCTGATTCTCCACACTCAGTTAATTTTGTCTTTAAACAATAAAGTCTCTTCACTGATTCACATCACTTATATCCTGGATCATTCATATACTCCAGCCAGCAACACTTATGATTTACCTGACTCCCTCAAGGTTTGGGGAGAATATATTAACAGCGTATATAAATGAGCAGCACAAGTGTAACAAAAAGTCCTTTGACTCTCCTGTGAACATCATGGATTACAAAGAGGCTCTGCAGAAAGCTATAGCCAAATGCTGTTTGTGTTAGTATCCTGAGTTCCAGAAGTTCTACCTGTGAAGCATGTTTTAAGGTTTCTCACTAAAGAAAGCACATTATTTAAGTCTGTTAATCAATGGGTCTGAAGAAAATCAGCAGCGTGCCCTGAGTGAGCAGCAGCCGGACCCGGCGACGCTGGCGCGGTGACGTTGTCTCAGTGCACGGGACACAAGTGTTGTGTGAGGGACGAACTTGTGTCTACACTCAAATGCAAACCTCTGCCAGACGGAGAGCAGCGAAGGACACAAGGCCCGCCACCAAAAAGAAACGTATTTCACTGCACCAGCTTCTCGCTGTAGGTGGATTTTTGACTTCAAATGACTTTTGGTGAATACTTGTTCACTCTTTTTCTACTCATTTTCAATTAAAATGCATAAGCATTATATTTCCACATCATCAGAAAAGCCTGAGAACACTCCCAGCGCTGCCATGCGGCTGACAGCTAACACACCAACGCTTGGAATTTTACGCATTGCTTCACAAAGAGCATCTGCATGTAAATTTTACCTCATTTTCTCCACTTTAATGAAAATGAAATAATGTAGAGCATGTAAAGTAAAAGAAAGGTTAATTCCCTCTCTCACACATTTTCCCCCTTTCATTACTGTTACGACTTATGTGCACCAGAAAACAATGTATAGCGTGTTTCCTCATAAGTTAAAGCCCAGTTGAAGTTAATTACTACTTTCTCTGGTTTGGGGCCATCGAGTCCCAGCTCAGTGCTCATCAATCCCCAGGAAATGCCTGGCTCCTGAAATCACTATTGCTTAGTTGGGAAGATAGCAACCAACACAGCGGAGAACATGCAGCCTTGCGCTGGGAATGTGTGGGGCACGGGCTCGCGCCGAGGAACCCTTTTCTTCCATCCCCCATGATCAGGACTCGAGAACAACCTGGGATGGGAAATAAATCTGAGGACACAAAGAGCTTCAGCAACAGACCAGCAGGTCATAAATAAACCCCCCACAAACGCCAAGCAGTTCTGTTTTTCTTTTCTCTCTCAGTTTTTTGTAATCGTTATTCACCCTGACATGAATCCTAATTAAAATTTTACACAGTGTGTCTTTTAATTAGCCATGGCTGGAGTGGTGAAAGCTATCAATATTTAGCAGGATAATTGCACGAAATGACTTTTCACAAATGAGCAGCAGGCATGAACCCACTGGGCGGCGGGGGGCTATTCAGACACCCGCTGCGCGAGATGGGGTGCCGCAGATCGCGGCTGGGAGATAATAACGCACACAGGGAGCGACACATGCTGCCACATTTTGTGCTTCATTGCCTTTCTGCAAACAGCACTTGGCTCTTGTTGCACTCAGGACATCAGGGTTCACACAAGCTTCAAGCTGGTGATTTTCCTCTTTATGCTGCTGATTTATTTTGTCTTCAGTAGAAGGATGTGTTTAATGACAACACGCACAAACAAAAGACTGAGACGCAGCTCCACGTATGGCCTAGTTGGACTGTACTTTGCTAATAGCGCACAAGACCAAGAACAGAGGCTTGCTTGCTTGCTTCCTATTTTTTTATCAAAAAGGAAGGAAAAAAGCTTTGCCCATCCTGGCAGAATACAAAACAGCATATAATTTCTGTTTTGCAAATGCGTGGTGTAAACGCACTCAGCTTTATTTTGAAATACCTTTGTAACAGTTCACTTCTCACATAACCTTTCTCCTCTTTCTTCACAAAAGAACTGGGACAGGCAAATTGCAATGTAACGTGCTTGCTATGGCACAGCAAAACCCCAGGAAACACCTGCAAATGTTTCCCGTGTGCCAGGAACTTGCACCTCGGTCACCAGAAACGAGCAAAGGAACGAAGGTCTCTGCCCAGATCTCTCACGTACCCCAAGGGGCGCTGCCGAGGCTCCAGCAAAGCTCGCACGCTCCTGTCCCCCGCAGCTGCTGCAGAGCACCACCCCGACCCTTCCGACTCCCACACCAATCGACTAGAAAAATAATTACACGCAATAATCTATCTGGAGCCAGCAGCATCTGGATTGGGTGAGTAACCCCAGAGATCTTGTTACACGTTCACATCATTCACAATACATTAATCTTGCTGCCAGTAAAAGTAATTGCTTAAGAATTAACTTGGGTATTTTAAAAGGCACCTTACCCTTCATAAAAATGAGAGCTCTGTCATGTAGTGAGCTGTACAAAAGATACAGAAACCAAAGAGACATTTGGATTAAACAAGAAAATAGTGTTGGACCCTAAGGGAATGAATCTGCCATAAATGAAAAAGAGATCTAAACATAAAGTACTATGGTAATTCTTAAACTGAGTCATTATCTCTCCACACTGTTAATAGGTAATGAACACCCAAATCTCTTGGATGTTTGGAGAAAAAAATAACACGTTACTAAACAGCAAGGCCTAGATTTCAGACACATTAAATATGTGGTCCTGGTAATCCGTGCCTGGAACAGGAGGTTTAACAGGCAGAAATACCTCAATAGCAGAATAGTTGAGTCTGTTTTTCTAAGAAGGATAATGTGTGACTACAATATTGCAGTCGAAAAGTTATTCAGCTGGGTATAACAGCTGTCTGAAACCCTGGCGAGTTTGCCATGTGTTATATAACGCAGGGCTTTCAATTTAGCTTTGCTCCCGCCCAGCTGGTGAATGGTGTTGATGTTATGAATGAAATGCACACAGATCTATTTCTCCTTTTCTTTTTAAATACCAATGTGCGTCATTATCCCTGTCACAACTACAACCATCTTGTGCTATAGTATTTACCCTTGGTCTTTTAATAAGAAGCAAACGTGCTACAAATATTCCAAGCACGAGTCACAGACCTTCAGCCCAGGGAGCAGGGGAGAGGAGGGAAGTGAACTCGGCGCCTGTCGGTCCCCCGGCCGCTGGCGCTGGGCACCACGGGCCGGGCGGGGCGGGCGGGAAAGCCACCGCGAGACCGAGATGGGAAAAACACACACTGCGAGTAGAAGGGAGATGGAGTCACTGACGTGTAAATACCCTGGAGCACCCACTGGGAACCAGGAATCACCACAGGCAAGCTGGAAACTATAAAGAACTGAAGAGAACAGGATAATCTTAACCAAAAAGGAATACAAATTTGAAAAGCTTGGAAAGCTTGGAAAAGCAAACCAGCTGTCCCTGCAGCTTTTGTTGTACCTAGAACAAGTTCAGAAGGTTCTCTTCTTGCAAAGCGAGTGGGCAGAGGAACACTGGAACACCTCCTGTGTTCCAGTTTGAACCCATTGCCCCTTGTCCTGTCCCTGGTTGTCACCAGCAGAGCCTGGCTCCATCCTCCTGACACTGCCCCTTTCCATATTGATCCCAGGAATGAGTCCCCCCTCAGTGTCCTCTTGTCCAGCTCCAGAGCCCCAGCTCCCTCAGCCTTTCCTCACACGGGAGATGCTCCACTCCCTCCAGCATCTTGGTGGCTGCGCTGGACTCTCTGCAGCAGTTCCCTGTCCTGCTGGAACTGAGGGGCCACAACTGGACACAAGATTCCAGGTGTGGTCTCCCCAGGGCAGAGCAGAGGGGCAGGAGAACCTCTCTGACCTACTGACCACCCCCTTCTAACCCACCCCAGGTCCCATTGGCTTCCTGGCCACAAGGGCCCAGTGCTGGCTCATGGTCACCCTGCTGTCCCCAGGACCCCCAGCTCCCTTTCCCTACGCTGCTCTCTAACAGGTCATTCCCCAACTCACACTGGAACCTGGGGCTGTTCCTGCCCAGATTCAAGACTCTACACTTGCCCTTGTTATAGTTCACTAAATTTTTCAGTGGCAATGTTCCAAAATGTTCCAATTCCATTTCTGAGTACTGCACACATCTGGGAAGATTGCTGGAACACATTATCATGACTGGGGGATGGGAGATAAAGAGGTTAGCTCTGCGGGATTTGATTTAAAGGCTAGGGAAAAAAAAAGAGGAGTAAACAACAGATCAAGGATAATAATTCATATTTCTTTGCAATACGGCTTAAACTTTTTATGTTATAAACTCTAATTTTAGTCATACTATTTCTGCTTGTGTTAGTAAAGTTTAAATTATAATTTACTGTTATAAACTGGAGGAATTCAGCTGCCATAAAAGATATCTCTAAAAAATAATGCTACAGAAATTAGATCCTTTGAAATAAATTCTGGAAGTTTCAAGCTCCATAACATCATATCTGGCAATTTCTTTCTAGACATTTAACCATCTTCCCAACATGATTCAGATCCTAACATTCCTTTTATGTTAGAAAATATGCTTACAGGCTCCTTTTCCCTGGATTAAACTGTCTTTTCTGCATTTTGAAGTTAATTTCAAACCTTAGGTTGATAAATGTCTCTGCACTAAATCAGAAGGATGGTAACAACAAAGCCTCCAATTAAACCATGGTTATTCAGCCTTGAACTGCTCGCAGAAGAGCAAAACTCAGCACACTTTTAAAAGAAATTTGAAAAAGTCACACATATGATCAAATAAACCTGAAACCTGCTCAGCATTCATCACTTTCTCTGTCCTTTGTTGTTTTCATGCACAGGTACAAAGTCTCGTCTCTCAAACCTTTTCCAGCCCCACGATGCATCCACCCCTCTTGCAGCTCTGGGACTGCACTGGCTGCTTCTTAAACTGACACAGAGCTTTTGACAAAACAACCTACACAAGGTGTCACTTGTGCTTCCCATCATTCCCTTAGGAAGTTGGTGGATAAATTACAAACAAATGTTATAAATCTAAATATTTGGAGAAACTGAAAACCCACCTTGGACTTGTCTGGGACAAACACTTATATCAAAGTAATTACAAATGTAAATACATATTTGCCCAATAAAAGCTGATATTTGATCAGCAAATAGCTATTCCAGCACTCTTCCTTACAGAGCATATCAAATACATCTTTTCATTACAGATTTTTTAATATTGAAGTTATGATTCTGCTCAAACATGTACTTTTTTGGAAAGGGGTTCATATTCCAAATGCAAAACTCAATTAGCATATATGTTGTCTGCTCACCAACATCTTGGCCATTGTGAACACTGAGTTCAGTAAGCTGGAGCTACATCCCTGACATACTTGTTTTACCCTTTGAAGCAGAACATAAGAAGTGCAGAGGCAGTTTGGTTCAGCTCATCAGTAGACAGTCATTTTCCCATTAGCTTGTTTCCCAAAGATTAGCAGATAGTAACAATCACTGGACGCAAACAGCTCGGGTCAGCCTGATTTGATCCTACAGACTCATGTGAACGACCCTCATCTCATTCCCAACACCTTCACCCACAGATTAGGATTTTAAAAATCCCACACAGGTGATCTGTAGCTGGTATTAATCAAAAAATCCACTCTCTGCCTTTCATTTTCATTTCTTCACAATCAAACAGCTCTGCAAAGGGAACAGAATAGGCTTCTGGCCATGCCATTGCTAAGAATAATACACAGACTATAAGAACTCGACGAAGATGAAATGCACAGTGAAGTTACCCTTCTGGGTCCATTAAACAACATTTTAAACTATTCTAATCATAAAGAGGACTATTTGGCCAGAATGTTAATGATAAATGTTTTAATGGATTTGGACATTTAAAATCACCTTAAAACTACTAAGACATCTTTAATTCAAAAGACTGGCAGGAGATATTACAGAGTAGGTCATGTCTTTATGTGAAAGACAGGAGGCAATATAAAGAAAAAAAACTACCATTGCCCTCTTTTTTTCTACAGGTTTAGACTGGTTAATTAGAAGAAGTTTATGTCCACAATTAATATGTAATGATTTTTTAAATTTGGACCAGTACAAGAAAACCAATAAAGATAAAGTACAAATGTACCCGTAGTGAACACTAAGAAGCCTTCCCTTCAGTAGCTGCAATGGGCCATGTTAACAACACAGATTAAGAAAGGGTACGTTGTATAAAATGGAGCTGTGTCAACATTCTGGAGCTGAGGATCTGGCCCAAACATCTCATGGTATAACATGCCACAACCTTTCTACCTTTCACAGTAGATACATCTACAGAGCAAATTAGTTTATCCATGTTACAATGTAATAACATCATAAGATATTTATAGAACATAAGACACTAATATGTGAGCCTGGCCAGACTCGCCATCAAGGAGCAAGAAATGTAATTAAATGGCTCAGCTGGGGATACTGAAAGATTAGTGGTAAACCGCTAACCTACAAGCTAGGAGAGAGTACAGCAATGGCACGGCTCAGCCCTGAAAGAAAAAGCTGGTAATTCCAAATTAAATTATTTGAACGGAAATTGATCTCTACCATACCTGCACCGATCAACTATCAGCTCTGATGCTTCTACAGAGCGATGCTGCACTGGCAGGAAAATTCTCTGTGTGGATCTAACAGTGATGCAGAGTCACTACTGAACAGCTCTGGATGGTGAGTGAAATATGGAGGCTATTTAAAATGGGTATTTTTTTAGGAATGTATTTCACAGAATCACATTCATTAAATTTCTCCCCGCCCAGCTCTCAGCCTGTCCAGGTCTCTGATGGCAGCACAGCTCCCAGTGTCACCACTGCTCCCAGCCTGGTGTCATCAGCAAATCTGCTGACAGTCACTCTGTTCCCTCGTCCAAATCACTGATGAATATATTGAACAATCCCGGCCCCAGCACTGCCCCTGAGGCCCTGCACTGCATACAGGCCTCAGCTGGACTCTGCCCATTGACCACGACTCTCCGCCAGTTCACAGTCACCTCACTGCTGGACCACTACGTGCTGCTGGTGAAGAGTGAAACTCGGAGATGACTTAAAGTCTTCGAAGGTACCTACCTTTCTGTTCTTCATCTGCAAATTACAGAGCCACTGGTCACTTTACAAGTGTACGTGTGTAGCACTATATATGCGAAATACAACTTGCAGACACCATAAGAGAAAATTCCCAGTGATAACTGTGTTCAATTCCTCAAGCATTTTTTAAAAATGCAGAAATCGTGTTTTTCTAGATTGGTATTACTCCAAAAGTATACAAATAATAGGAAAGATCCGTGAACTTGCAACCAGAAAAGATGCCACATGCACATTCAACCCGTACCAAATCTAAGTATTGGATCTATGCATAAATCTGTATATGCAACAGTGAGTAATTTCATAGATTCCCCGCGCTCTCAGTCTCATTTTTAGTTTGTCTTGTTCAAAATGAAATCATCAATCATGAGACCTGTAGCCTATTTTATGGAATTATTTGATCTTTCCTATTAAAAATACAATTAAAGCATGTCACTCCTCTATACACATCGCATATGTATGCACAGGCATGATCTATTGGTACAATCACAACTTCCTGACTTTGGTGAAATTGCAAAGCTTCATTAGAAAGGAAGAGACGGAGAGCCCTGGTAGTGTTCAGATCTTTAGGGGGTCATTTATTGTTGTAATAAATTTCATTTTTCCATCTGAAGGGTAGAGTCTAAACACTGTAATAGAGTAATATTGAGGAATTCATTTTACCTTGTTTTTTCTTGTGCTGAGATGCTAGTAAGGGAGTTTTTCAGCTTGGCAGGCAGCCATTGCCCAGTGAATAATGTGAGCCCTGTCCTGCAGTGTAAAGCTGTACATCTTCTCAAAATGTTCAGTCCCCTGCTAGATTCCAATGAATCTTTGCTTACAAAGTGTGTCTGCAGAAGCTTCTACAGCAAGGAACTTGGATGAGATTTCTAAACTATACATAAAGTTCTTTCTCCCTTTGCCTCTTTTTGCCCATGAAATGACTTCATGTATTCTTCCTCCTTAAAATGCTTTTCCTCAACATACTGGAAACAGGAAAAAACAATCTTCTGTAGTCTAGCTAAGGTGCCTCAGGCTTTGTCTTCCACCCAAGCCTTGAAAAAATGTGCTCAGTAATGTCTAGTGCCACGTTCTCTACTGTGTCAAAGCAGACATGCAAAGTATGCAATTGCTCAGTGTCATTGGCAGGGCTCCATTATAACTATGTCTACTCGAAGTACATAATGAGTGTACTATGCATTTCAAATTAGGAAATTGGGTTTAGTTGCCAGTAGCTGATGCAGTAAACAGGCTCTATAAAGGGTGACTTTTGGATATGCATCATTCAGATCAGTCAGGCTAGCAGCTGACAAAGACACTGTTCTTAGAAACTACAGAAGGTACAAAGCCAAAGAGCCCCACTCTTACCCAAAATGCAGGCAGCCAGAGCGAGCGAATGCATCCAGATGGGTGTATCTTGATGCACCGGACTGAAAAGAGAAAATCCACATTACAAAGGGATTGTAACTAAAATTAAATCAATTTTAGGTTACATGTAGAAACCAATACAGTAAGTTTTGCTTTTGCACATGTGGAAATCAGAAAAGTAACATCTGAGCATGCGTGGGTAGCAGAAGGAACTTGACTACTGTTGTCCATGTGTCAGCACAGTAACCTGCTTTCATGTGTAACTCACCAAAGAAGAAACCTAACTTGTGAAAGGAGATAACGAGGCACTTTTCTTTACCTCTCTGTATCATCTGGAGGCTGAAGGAAGGAACAGATTTACAGCTACTGTCCAACGTG
The DNA here is from genome assembly GCF_963082525.1 of Nesoenas mayeri. Taxonomy (NCBI): domain Eukaryota; kingdom Metazoa; phylum Chordata; class Aves; order Columbiformes; family Columbidae; genus Nesoenas; species Nesoenas mayeri. The sequence continues at coordinate 16,154,670 of NC_137562.1, forward strand.
TTCTTGCAGCCACCCGAGCCGCACGCCTCCAGCAGCCGCCGCTCCAGCACCCCCGCCGCACGCGCTCACCCGCCCGACCCCACAGCTCAGCTCGGGCTTCGGGAGCTGTAACAAAGCTCCCCTGTTTGGTGCAAGGATTGCATGCTGCCAGCACTGAACACAGCAGATTAATTCATCAATGTTTGCAAAGCCCTTTCAAACAGAAAATTGCTCTAGAAGCTGCAGATTGTTATTGCTGAACACTCCCCTGTTAGCACTGGAGTTATAATCAATTTCTCTTAATGTGTTCTGAGTAAGAGGATAGGAAACATGAGACTGCAGTTATCAATTACCACAGTTATCCAAGAACATGCAAAAACTCGCCGTTTTGATAGCTGTCTTTACACAGAAAGACTAATCTTGGAGTCAAATAAACAACTGCCTTATCATCTGACGTTTAGACAGCTGTTTCTGTATGTACTTGTCGTACACATTGTTGATACAGTTATTTTCTTTACAGTTGTTAGTCAGCAGAAGACAGGGCCCTGTGGGGTAGGAACATACCATTTCACCATTCCCTGGCACTTCAGTGGTTAGCACTGTCCATTCATGCTTTTGTTTTCTCAATAGTGTCGGCACCTGAGCAACATTCCAACTGGTTTCAGTTCTGCAGCTTCTGAGACTGATTTGTTTGTTCAGGTAAATATCCTACACAACCTAAACCTAGGCTAGGTCTTGCAACATTTCAAATAGCACTTTAATTTTCATAGCAGCTCCTGAGTCATGACTGGCACATAACCAAAATAAAACAACCCCCAGCTTTCGACAGTTTATAAAAAGCGGCGACATTCCCACAAATCTGCTTTGTCTTTATAACAAAGCAGCTTCTTTGTGAGTAAGGCTCTAAGACATGTTTCTGATTAGTTTATTCAGTCCTGAGGTTTTGGTTTTTTTTTTTTTCCCACTGGGAATTTAACATATTTCACATGAAAAAAAAAATTCAGCCTTTGTTTTCACAGCCCAAGTCCCACTGTCATGGTTTTGGCTGGTTCACTTCAGAGAACTAAATCAGTGGCCCAAGTTCACACTATCTGGATCTTTAGGGTTTGTTTTGCATTCATGCTAGTGTTTAATTACTGATGCTGTCAAGGTAACTTGATATGTCTTTATTTGGAAAAAGGCAGTTGACAATCACAATCAGATGTGTTGGACTGATTAAGGCTAATGGATCTTTTAGGGCATTAGGGATTTAAAACATTTGATTATTGCAGCTAATGCATATCAATATTTTTAACTCTACTGAAAGCACCAGCCTAATAGATCATATTTTGCCCAACTTCGTGTAAATAAAAGATGTGGGAAGAAAGTTACAGGGTGACTATATGTAATATGCACACACAATCTCTTGTTGGAAGTGACTTGAAAGCACCCACTAAACCCCAAATTCTTAGTGCAAACACGTAGTGTGGGATTGGCAAGAGCTGTTGTTTCTGGGCGGATTGCTGTGATGAACACCTGCTGCACATGCAAACCACACCAAAATGGTTTTTGAATAGTTTTCTTGAGGTGCCAGACCCTAGTCCCATTGAACTCTTCTAATTAGGCATTGGAATATTTTTTCATGAAGAAAACATAAAGCTTTTCAGGCATACAGTGCTCTTTATCATGAACTCTGTGGAAAACTGTTCATTCTCCTTGTCCTTGGTCTCCTGAACTATAATCACTTGCAGCTTTACCTCTGTGCACAGCTAACGCACTGTTTGACCTGTTGGAAAAACGGGCTTATTCTCTAAAATACTTTCACACAGGATCTGTGATGATTTTCAGATGTTTGCTGTGATATTTCACAAAAAACACTGCCTAGTTTTTAAACTTTGTTTTAAGCACTAGACTGCCAAGTCTATGCCACTTAGAATGAGGGAGGAAGAAATACTGTTAGGATGGATAACGACTGGACGCCTGTATTCAGAGATGTTATTTACTAGTTCATCTGCTATAGCTACATAAATTCGCAAACTATTATTACTAATCAAGTGCACTTCTTTAAGCGTGACTGTCGTGGATCTCACAGATGAAAGAACGATACATAGCCAAGTTCACCAAATTGCCCAAGGTCACGTACCAAGACGAGTCGGGCGGGAGCTGCGGGCGCGGTGCAGCAGAGGGCCGCCAGCCCTGAGGAGGGGGCGACGCTCGTGAGGGGAGCGGGGGGGGAGGCGGGTAACGGCGGCCGCTGCGGGCACGGAGCTCCGCACGGGGGGCACGGAGCTCCGCACGGGGGGCACGGAGCTCCGCACGGGGAACGCTCCCTGCCGGCCCCCCACCTCCCCGGCGGGCGCTCGGGCGGCAGCCCCGGGCAGACGCGGCAGCGCCGAGAGGAGGCGCCTCGCGGCCGCTGCTGCCGCATTGGCCGGCGCGAGCCGGGCGGAGCGGGGCGGGAGGGACGCGGCTCGCGCGGGGGGCACGAGCGGAGCGGGCGCGAGCGGAGCCCGCCCGGCCGCCTGTCCGCGCGCCCCGGCCGGCCCCGCCGCTCGCTGCCCGGGCGGGGGCGCCTGAGCCGCGGATCGCCTGAGCCGCGGATCGCCTGAGCCGCGGGGCGCCTGAGCCGCGGATCGCCTGAGCCGCGGGGCGCCTGAGCCGCGGATCGCCTCAGCCGCGGGGCGCCTCAGCCGCGGATCGCCTCAGCCGCGGATCGCCTCAGCCGCGGATCGCCGGCGGCTCCGGGCCACCTGTGGGTTTCCGCCGGGCGGGTGCTGTAAGTATCGCCGCCCCCGTGCGCAGCCGGCGTGGGGGCGCCGGGCGGGCTCCGGCTGTGGGGGCGGGAGGCTCGGCGGGCTCGGCTCCCCCGGCTGCTCCGTGTGCTTGCGGGGGGAGCCGGAGCTGCCGGCTGCTCCTCCGGTTTAACCCGTGCAGTAGGAAAACGGGGAAGGTGTGCGGGGACATCCCCCCGCGGGCGGGAGGATGAGTCAGTGTCGGGGAGGTTCTCCCCGGCTGTGAGGAAGCCCCTGCCCCGCCGCAGCCTGGCTGGCGCGGAGCGGCCTGTGGCGATACCGAGGAGGTGAACGCCGGCTGTGCGGGGCGGGAGCTGCGGGTGGGACCGCGCTGCGGGGCGGGGAGCCCAAGGTCACGCGTGGGGCAGCGGCCGCGCTGCGGTACCGTGTGCTGGGCCGGTGCCGAGCCGGGCCGGGCCGCTCGGCAGCGCTGCGGGCTGGAGCTGCGGAGGGGTAGGTAGGTCTCTAATTAGCTTATTTATTTGTTTCCTGTAAAGCGTTCCGCGTGGGTGCAAAGCTGTGCAGAGGTACGGTGCCTGTGTCATCTCTCTTGCTTTCTCCAACCTACAAACACGTGAACATGTGCTCTTGCTTTTCTGTGACTAACGTGAAGTTCATTAGATTAAAACCAGAAATTGCTGGTTGAAATATGATGTTTTTTCTTCACTTTTACCATGGCAGTAAGTACTGTCTGTGCTGTTAACAGTCAGTGCCGTCAGACAGTAGTTGTGAAAAGCCCCGTAACGGGTTAGGTGTCAGCTGCATTCCACAATAAATCTGCAGTGCAATAGCTTTTATGCTCAATGCGTGTGAGATGTAAAGCGTGGTGGGCCGTGCTTGGAGAACTGTTGCACTGGAGTATGGTGTGATTAAGAGTTCTCCAAAGGATGCAACTGGAGTAACTGTTTTAGTGCTAGCTATATGCATAACAGCTCTCTCCTTCCCTCTCTCCTCTCCAAATATAGTTTTAAGGAGTTTACAAAAAGATATTTTTCTGTAGCTTGTCCCTGCTAATGTTCAGTGTTTCTCAAGTTTCTCATTATGTGGAAGTAAAAACAATGTATGTAAGGATGTTGTTTTGATTAAACATGTTATGAGAGTCCTCAGAATCAATACTCTTGAATTTGGTTGATCCTTGCATTTTATAACATGTGAAACCTGGAAGTTTAAGTGTGCTTTTCAAAATCTAAACTAACCCTCTTACCATCTTTCTCAATTTTACCTTTATTGCTTTGCTTGCTTTTGGGGAATAGGGAAATGCAATATGACAGATGTTTAGGAGAACACTCAAAATATTAGTGTAAATAGGACAGCTTTATTTTTAATCTGTTTTAGGGAGTATTAGTGAAGGCAATAACTTCATGGTGATGGAGTAACAACTGTAAATATCAATACCACACAAGAAGTAACACAAATATTGGATGAAGTCTCATTGCTCCAGAGAAACATGTCCCATTTAGAAATGGGCAGTGCCTTATTTCGAGTTTCTAAAAAGAAGGCAGTTGGATTGCCTGCCTTGTTTGAAGACCTTAGATGGGCAGCAGTCATTGTGACAGGCTGGAGTTGTTGATCCCTGGGGTAGTGAGTACTGTTAACAGTGGTTCAATTGGGGTGTCATTATCTTATGTCAAATTAATAATTATATGTATGGATCTTCTCTTTCTAAATGTAATTACAAGATTATCTGAATTGAAGTTTATAGGGAGTGAACAAGGTAGTATTAAATGTTTATATGTGTCTTGTCCAACAATTGCAAGGAAAAGCAAGTTTGTTCTCTTCTAATAAGCCCTGTATCTGCAGCCTCAGTGACTTTGTACAGGACTGCTGTGAGGGGGATGAATGGCCATCTTTCTTTTTCCTAGGAGTGTTTAAATGGGTTGTGTGTAGTATCTATTTTCTTCCCTTTTTAGGCAATCTGGGGAATAAGTATCTTTAATCCTAAAATCACTTCTGATGAATGTCATAACATCTAGTTTACATTACTGAACTCAATATAGAAAATAATATTACTGTATTGTGGAAAAACTGCATATTGGTTGTTAAAAAAGTAAAACTTAAAAATGCATGTACTTTGAAAACTCAGGGCTTTGTTCTTACTTCAAGTTGTTTCTTTTACCCAAATTATCTTATGGACATGAGGAAATATCTTAAGTATTGGAGGAAGCTGGGTTTGTATATGTGTGAAGCAAATCGAGAGCTCCGTGAGGTGTGGACTGTTTCTTTGTGCTGTGTCAGGAATGATGTTCTTCTGTGGTGCTGGGATTTGAAAAACTACGGGGCAGAATCCAAGTGGATCTGGGATTCTTCGCTGTAGTTTTGCAGAACTAGATGGATTTTCTAATGGCCTGTTTGCTTTCTTTGGCTCAGACCTCAGGTTAGGGTGTTCTGGAAAAACCATTCAAATTACTTTATTGTGATCCTGATGTATTTGAATTAAATGATTTCCTTGTGGTTTGCATTATAAAAAATAAAGCTATACCAGGTCTACTTAGGAGAGCAAAATGGGGCAAAATCTAGTAAGATTGTTTCTGCACTGTTGAGATAGTCAGCTTCATCGATAAGAGTTCAAATGAGTTTGATGGGGCAAGTTCTGAGTGGTTGTCACTGCTCGGTAAAGCCGTGGTTCCAGAGCACTTCTCTGTGATGTTTTTTGTGTGTGTGTTTTGGTTTGGTGGTTTTTTTCCTTCTTCCCCTAACTTTAGTACACACTGACTCAAATTCATCACCGATTTTCTCCATCTGTGTGGTCTTGCAACCAACATGGAGCTTGTGCTGTTGGGGAGGGAAAGAACAAAGATACAGCTATGCCACTGACTGTAATGTTTAGAATTATCAACTTGTTTTTTAATAAAAATACACTATATATACGTATCCTACTAATCAGGTTAAAGGAAGTACCCGTTACTGATAAATGCCTATAAAGATCATCCTGAAGTTACTAGCTCCTGCTGTTGCAAATGCAATTGCCTTCCATCACCCTTATTTCTGGGTAAATTCCATGCACATCGGGTTTGTGTGTTATTCTGTTTAAAATAATTTACCCTTTGGTTTTCATCAAGGTTGTTAAATGCTTTTCATCCCTCTCACTCCCTGCCCCGTGTTGCATCTGAAGGACTTTCTGAAGAACCCGGCTCCTTTATGTCATCCTTTCTGTGTCAGAGGGAGTGTGTAGAACACTTCAAAGGCTTAGAGAAAAATTACATGATTCTGCTCTTAGGTGATACATGCAGAACAAATTACCTTACAAAAAGCCACTTCATTGTGCATGGTGAAAGGTGAAAAGGCATAATTGTATCTCAAGACAACACTGCAATGTGTCCTCTGCCGTCTAATTCATTGGGCAAGTCTTGGGATCTTGCTGTGCATCTAGAAATACCGTGACATGTTGGTCTCTGTGATCCACTTGGATTCTTCGCTGACTGCTGCCAATCCTAGCACGCTGATAAAAGTGGAGGCGGCTGTAAGAGTGTAGATAAGTGAGTTCCAATTAGCGCCTCCAAATCTTTATCAAATTATCTGTCTTTAGTCACACTTGTCTGGTAGTCTAACTACAGAATCAAAGCAATCTTTAAAAAATGTTATTGAATTTCCTTGCATGTCATATTTGCATGTGTTATCTTTTCAGTGCCGTCTGCTGGAGAACAGAGCTGCAACCAGTGGAACGTGGCTATGATACAGACTTTGTAGGTTCTGTAGCTGTTCTCAGTGTGATATTATGGCGTCAAATTAGCAACTTCGGTGATATGAACTAATTTCTTCATTCAGACTGTGACTTTTGTTTGGTAAAAGGATCATTAAACTTATGCAAACATCCTATGTGCAGTAAAAGATCTTTGGGCCCTGACAAATGATAAATGAGAAAATTACAGGTTGTAGGAAAATGTAAATATCATTCTTTAGAAATCTATCCTCTAGCAAGACAAAAATGTTCCCCTCTAAGCAGTGAAGGATTCATTATGTTCTTTTCACATCCGTAAAGAATGCTGGAGACTATTTTGCATACTTAATGCATATCGTGATGTCTCTTCCTTTCTTTCAGGCACTGCTGTTGAACTGGGATTTGTCCTGGTTTTGTTAAGCGAGTACTCTAGCAGTGCGCTGTAGAAAATGTTGTAGCCTCAATGAACTCCTCCCATAATGTTCTGGTTAATTTTAAGTCTATTTTATGTTTTTCTTATTAACAGCTTCAGTTTTCTTTTCTTTCATCAGCTGTTATGTGACAGATTAAAGTAAAGGCTCGCATACTAAGTCGCTTTGCATCAGATGACTACAGGTAGTAGAAACTTACATGTTAACTTACGGATGCATTTAGTATGGCTTTAGAGAAAGGCTTAATCTAGTTTCAGATGATTCTTGTGACTTTCTCCCTGTCTGTAGCTGTGTAAGGATTTGTGGTGTGAGGTTAAAGCACCAATGTCACCAGTTTCAGGAGATAAAAGCATCAACAATATGATGCATTTGCAGTAGCTTATTCCAAGCCTTTCTCCATTTATCAGTTACCTGCTTAACCAAATTTTGTTACAAAATTCTTAGAATATTATTTTGAGTATTTCTGCTCTGTGCTAATGAAACTCCTCTAGATACGAAAGAGTTATTTTAGGTTTGTGTTTCTTACCGAATTCAGTTAGTTCTGGTTTCTCAACTTTAGAGCATCTCTGATTGCGTGTTCCTGATGTAGAATGGAGGTAATGCAGCTGTGGCGGCAGAGATGAGTGTGGCAGAACCACCTGATTATAGTCAACGTCTTTGCTTTATAGTGCTTGCTTATTTTCAGGGTTCTAATAATATCAAGGAAAGTCAGTTTAAAACTAGCTGAGGCCAAAATCAATGTAGTGATAGGAATAGCAAGAATGGAAACATTAAAGTTGTGGGTAATTTGGTGAGCAGGAACATTGTGGTGTCTTAAATGTTAATTGTAAAGATGTCTTACTAAAGAGTCACTAGTACCATTTCTACTTTTCAGTGTACATAAATATTCTTAATCTGTAAGTGGAAACATTTCTGCTATCGATTGCACGGCAGGGTAAGAATAGCTCTCCGCTCTTGTCTGAATCAACATTAAATCAGCTTGCCGACCAGTGAACTTTTACTGGTCTACCAGATTAGCTTAACCTTTTTTAACCAAACCCAAACTACAACAAAACACACTAAAAAAAACCTGAAATAAAAGTCGAAAGCTTCGTGGGTAAAGACAGTTAAAAGGCTTTCAAATGTCTGGTCTCTTTTAAATACCTTCCAGAAGTCAGTTTTAAAATATCCGCTCTGTGCATTTGTCTCGGTGGTTCAGTTCGTCTGGCAGTTGATCACACTTTTCTTTTACTGATGAGATAGTCTCAGAATTAGCTAATCCAATCTGCAAATCAGGGTTTAAAAATGTGGAACCACAAGATGCCATTTTCCATACTCTTGATTTCTCCTATTCCTTCCTATACCCTAGGAGAAAATGAGCTGTCTAGTTTTGATTTATTTTGCACAACACAAACGAAGCTTGTTAAGTCCAAGTCCATTATAATGAAATGTTTGAGTGTATGTCAGCTTCCCAGAACATTGCATTGTGTAATCCAGCACTTCACTATTCTGACAAGCTGAGGAAATGTTTCCAGTAGAGGAATCAATCAGAAGAAATGAATCATCATCTGTGGGGAGAAAAAAAAGGGGGGGAGCAAAAATATTTTCCTGTATGAATTAGACTTAGTTTACTTCTGAGTGAACTCCGGCTGCCTCCGGAACAGTTCTAACCTCGAATAGCAGCATTGCAATTGTTTGTTGTGTTTGTGCTCTGTATTCCGCTGACACAGAAGGAAAGAGCAGCAGCGAGGAAGTGACTTGTCTGAACCTTGATCCAGGTTCAGTCGCTGCTGCTCAGTCTGGGCAGGAGTTATTTCACTTTCTCCTGCAGTAGCCTGAGGAGGAGTAACTGTCAGACTTCTCTTGCTTAAACGTATCTCTAGTGGTGTTGTGTCCTGAAGGAAATGGTCCAAGTTTACTTGTTCCATTACATTATCTCTTGTTGGGGAAAAAATGTTGAATGTGTTCTATATTGTCCTCTTTCCTTTGTAAGAATGTGTTCTGTAGAAACCACTGATAGAAAAGTTATTGTACTTTAAGTGGAAACCACTGAAGAAGTCAGCCATTCTTTGTGGTAGGAGCCTTAGATAGAGTTCCAAGGTGAAACTATTTACTGCATATATGAACTTGTCATTTTATTTCTGAAGTAGGATGTGGTCACTGTTACAGTAATCCTATCGTTGATGCACAAGTTGTGGAAAATATAAGGGTGAGTTAAAAATCACTTTCAATACGGTATAGTTCACTGTTTTTCTGGTATGTCAAGGTGTAGACTTACGCTTGAGTACCTTCATTTGCCTTTTCTTTAGAGTAACTTGTGTAACAACGTTGATGTAGTGGGCCTATGTAAATGATAGTAAAAGAACAGAGGTAGCTAGGAGAGCAGCTACTGTGGCATGCTGTGCTCATATTGGTGTAGTTGGGGATAGAGAGGAACATTAACCATTTCTGCCTTACTAAATAGGGCAATTATGTTGCAAGACTTTCTATTTTGGGGTGGTTTTATCAGCAGTACTATTGTGTGTATACCGAAGGTGGTCAAACAGAATTTGAACAGAGTAGCTCAGTTTGTTTCAACATATATTGGAAGATAACTTGTCATGTATTTTATTGGTCTACTTTAAAACTATGTTTGGGAATCTCAGAAGTAGAAAAAACACTGGGGGCACTGAAGATGAATAAAACTCTGGTCCAATCCAGCACTGTCATCCTCACAGCAAGGCAGCCACAGAACCCCAGGGTGTCAGGGATTGAAGGGCCCTGGAAAGCTCACCCAGTGCAATCCCCCCATGGAGCAGGAACACCCAGATGAGGTTACACAGGAAGGTGTCCAGGCGGGTTGGAATGTCTGCACAGAAGGAGACTCCACAACCCCCTGGGCAGCCTGGGCCAGGCTCTGCCACCCTCACCCCCAACAAGTTTCTTCTCCTCTTTCAGTGGAACCTCCTGTATTCCAGTTTGCACCCATTGCCCCTTGTCCTGTCACTGGTTGTCACCAGCAGAGCCTGGCTCCATCCTCCTGACACTCCCCTTTATACATCTGTAAACATGAATGAGTCCCCCCTCAGTGTCCTCTTGTCCAGCTCCAGAGCCCCAGCTCCCTCAGCCTTTCCTCACACGGGAGATGCTCCACTCCCTGCAGCATCTTGGTGGCTGCGCTGGACTCTGCAGCAGTTCCCTGTCCTGCTGGAGCTGAGGGGCCACAACTGGACACAAGATTCCAGGTGTGGTCTCCCCAGGGCAGAGCAGAGGGGCAGGAGAACCTCTCTGACCTACTGACCACCCCCTTCTAACCCACCCCAGGTCTCATTGGCTTCCTGGCCACAAGGGCCCAGTGCTGGCTCATGGTCACCCTGCTGTCCCCAGGACCCCCAGGTCCCTTTCCCCTACGCTGCTCTCTAACAGGTCATTCCCCAACTTACACTGGAACCTGGGGTTGTTCCTGCCCAGATTCAAGACTCTACACTTGCCCTTGTTCTATTTCATTACATTTCTCCCCGCCCAGCTCTCCAGCCCGTCCAGGTCTCTGATGGCAGCACAGCTCCCATTGTCAGCCAGCTGGCAGTGGCAGAGATCTGTCAAGCCCGGTGCTGTATCTGGTGTTGTATCCGGTGTTGTATCTCTGTTTGCAGGCAATGGTGGCCCGTACGAGTGTGAGAACACACATGCAGATGTTGCTCTTGAGGAGCCCTCTGGCTCAGCGAGTTCTGCAAGTTGTACTGTGCCTACGCTGTTGCAATTAACAATCCTTGATGGATTTTCTTTGCCTATAAATGTATCTTGTCACTAAATTGAACCTGTTTAACCATTTTAACAATTTTTGAGCCCTTGTGTTTGGTGCTTTTCACAAAGGCTCCTGAAACTTTCTTCTGGGTGGTAGTTTGTAGTTGTGAGCTCTTCACTAAGTGTGAATCAGTGAGGTGGTATGAAGAGAAGGGAACTGACTTCAAGATAGTTGAGTAACTGTAATTAGAATAAGATCATTTACAAAAACAAAACAACAGCTGAGAAAGAGGAAGTTCCTTGTTAGTCTGAAGTGGCAGGTTGAAAGATAACGTTTCTGATGGAGGAAGGATCTTTAGTTAAAAAAAATTGTTAATTTAAAACTTTATTTCAAGTCCTGCGGAAAATTTGTATTCAGAAGAAGCAGCAATTAAAATTGCTCATCTGATGACTTACAAATGTGTTTGGTATATTGTGAAGATGATTTTATTCAAGTTTGAATCTGGTGAGGATTCCTTGACTCTTAGTAGGCACAGGACTGAAGCAGTTAATAAACTCATTTCCCAGAAAGCCTTTTTGTAAACAGTTTCACAGGTTGATTCACTACTCTGTTGTAAAAAGGTGGCTCAGAAACATAATTTAGTTGGCTATACATTTTAAATATTATTGAGCATTCCACATCTATTGAAGGGGTGAAACCAAACTGCAAGCGATGACACTAAAGCAAATGGTGTGGAAACCATATTGTGTAGGGTGGTGATTTGGTTAGTGGAACTTGTGATGTCTGAATGCTGTTACATTTCACATCATCTGCTCTAGACACCCTGTGCTGGAGAAATTGTGTATTCATGTGGTCATGAAGGTAGAATGGATAGTAGTCCAGTACTTTATTTGGTTAAACACTAATTTTATAGATTTTTGGTTTTTATTAGGGTCTCAGTGTGAGTTTCAGCAAGAGAACTCCTAGGCTACATTTCTGTAGCTCTGCAAGAAGTGCAGAAGGAAAATGTTAGGTGTGGGATCTCCTAATGCAGGTGCCACCTGCCTCTGGATTCTGGGAAAGCTTCCTGCTTATTATAAACTTAAACAAAAATACTGCAGATAATTTAAAAGTCTTGAAGTTCTTCTTTTGCTTTTATTTATTCCTTCCATCTCTTGGGAGCTTGACAGCTGTATATTTTTGAGCAGCGGTTTTGTTAATATATGTATGAGCTGTGCAGACATTTTCTTGTGCAAAATGTGATTTCACATCCATACGCAGGCAGGTTTTTTCTGTAGCAAATCACACCTTTTGCTTTTTGCCTTCCAGTGTATACATCTTAGTGTTCTATTCATGGCCGTACAAAGCTTTAAATAGAACTTGCCGTTTGTCTCTCATGAATCATGCATTCGTCAGTGTCTGTGCTACATTATTAATCTTTAATCTGAGGATTCAAGTATTGTTACTGAAAACATGCATCTTAGCCTGTTTTAATATCACCAAGATAGGAAAAAAATGCCAAAATCATTCATTACGCTGGTTTTTCTTATGAATGATTTAGATGAAAATGGAATTACTCTGTTTATACTTATGAAAGCTCATATACTGGGACACAACGGGAAAAATAGTATTTAAGGAGGAGGGAGATGGGGTCCACGGTTGCTTGATTTTAGCATTGTTCTGCCTGTGAGAACCACCTGCCGTCAGTCAAAGCTCATGCGTTCAAGCCATGAAGTGCCCCTTTTGTTTCTGTAGGTGTAGTGTAAGCAACACCAGCTGTAGGAGGAGGGAAGATGGTTCAGATTTTGGGAAGCTTCAGTAGAATGTGTTATATTATTCTGTGTTATGTGTTATGTTTACACAGCTTGGTGTCACCAGCAAACTTGCTGACAGTCACTCGGTTCCCTCGGCCAAATCATTGATGAATATATTGAACAATCCCAGCCCCAGCACTGCCCCTGAGGGACTGCACTGCATACAGGCCTCAGCTGGACTCTGCCCATTGACCACGACTCTCTGGCTTCTTCCCTTCAGCCAGTTCACAGTCCACCTCACCACCTGCTCATCCAGCTCGCACTCCCTCAGTTCAGCTGTGAGGATGCTGGGGGAGACTGTGTCAATGCCTTACTCAAGCCAAGGGAGATCACATCCACCGCTCTGCCATCATCCATCCATCTTGTTATGTCCTCATAAAAGTCAATGAGGTTGGCCAAGCACAACTTCCCCTTGGTGAAACCATGTTGACTGCCCCTAATGACCCTCTTATCCCTGATATGCCTTGAGATGGCACCAAGGAGAAGTCGTTCCATCAGTTTCCCAGGGATGGAGGTGAGGGTGACCAGTCTGTAGTTACCTGGATCCTCCTTCCTGCCCTTTTTGGAGACTGGAGTGACATTTGCTTTCCTCCAGTCCTCAGGCACCTCTCCCATTTCCCAAGACTTGGCAAAGATGATGGAGAGCGGTCCAGCAATGGCCTCAGCCAGCTCCCTCAGCACCCGTGGGTGCATCACATACGGACCCATGGATTTATGGACGTCCAGATTGCCCAACTGCTCCCTAACTCAGTCCTCATCAACCCAGGCAAACTCCTCCATTGTCCTGCCTTCCTCTGGGGCCTCAGCAGTGTGGGGCTTCTCAGGACAGCCCCCGGCAGTACAGATAGGGACAAAGAAGGCATTCAGTAACTCTGCCTTCTCTGTGTCTTCTGTCACCAGGGCACCCACCTCGTTCATCAGTGGCCTACATTACCTCTGCTGTTAGTTTTATCTGCTACATATTGGAAAAAGCTCTTCCTGTTGTCCTTGACCCCTCTCGCCAGGTTTAATTCTAAGGAGGCCTCGGCTTTCCCAGTTGCCTCCCTACACCCTCTGACAACAGCCTGATATTCTCCCCAAGTGGCCAGCCCCTCCTTCCATGATCTAGAAACTCTCCTCTTCAAATCATGCTGTGTGGGAACAATACTGTTTGGGAGAACGGGGGCAGGGAGAATGTCCCCAGCTAAAGCAGAAAATGTGGCTGCTGGAGGTGGCTGTTCAGGAGCTACAAGGTGATAGGAGGGCTGGGCCACCAAACAGGTTTGTTCCGATGCTTGGCTGGGGTGTGCAGGAATCTTTCCTTTGGCTGCTGGACAGGGAGTGTTTGAAACCCTGGTATTAAAGGTAACAGAGACTTTCCCCCTCCACCTTTTGATTGGTTCCTGAATGAGAGATCATCTTATCTTTATGTACAAAAATGCCTTGTTTGAACAGATGGAACTGTTGCTTTTTCATTCTGTGATTCAGGTCTTGATTAATTATATGCACATTAAAAAATATAATTTAGATGAAGCTACAATATTCAAGCAGAATTGTTGAATTCTGAGAGTCAGTTGTGGTAAAGAAATACTTGCCTTGTGATTTACTGATGTACTTTAAATGATTTGCTGGGTGCTGGGGTCACCAGATACCAGCATCAAAATACAGGACCTGTGTTGCTGAAGTTATTCTCAAGTCTAGCATTGATTTAACTTTGACTTATTTTTCGCTTTGACTTTGAATTTTAGACTGAGTAGGAGTTTGGCACTGAGTCGCTATACCTGCTTGTTGCTTTTATTGGAAAGGTAGTATTTCAGATTAAGATGGTCTGTGAAGAAAACAATCAGTTCATCTATACCTCAGAGTTGTAGTGTCATATGGTGCACCTAGAGGTTTGGTCCATGCACTCCCACCATTCAGCTGCTTGTGTTTGTTGTCTATGGATAACTACTAGTGCACCTTGTCTGCAGTGATTTCTGATGTGTTTTTTCTTATACAGCAACAAAAAAAGGAGAAAATGTTAAGAACAGGAGACTGGTTATAAACATGGCAGCAATTAAGGCAGTTTTAGTAGTCCTAAAAGACCAGGTAGATGGTCTCTTAATTAAACCTGATGTAGCCATGGCTTGCTTGGTAATTCATGCAGTCTTTCTGAACCCTTTTCTTTAGCGCAGACTTTCCTAAGATGATGCAAATCTATTGGATACAAACCAGTCCTTAATGTTTAATCTGTTCAATATTGTCAATTCTCGCAATGCTTGGTCTATTTGACTCTTCCTGTTACAGCTCTTGAGGTATTTTGTTCATAAAAGTCTGTATTGAGGCAAATACTTCTGTATGTGGTATTTAAGTCCTGATCAAACTCTCATTAAAACCCGATATTTCAGGCTTTTTGTTAAACCATATAACATTTTTTAGACTTGGGTATCAATTACTTCCTTGAATATTTTGCAGTGTAAAATAAAGCAGCCCGTGTAGACTGTATACAGTGTTAAATATTCTGGATTTGTGTGTGTTTGCCTATTTGCATTCAGAACCATTTAAATCGTATGCATGTGTGTTTATACACTGCATTTTGTTTCATGAAAATAATGGGAAATTAGTTAGAAGTAGTATGAATCATGATGACAGACTTGGTGCCTTGGTATCCAAGATACGTTAACATGCTGATAAGTTACTTGTTTTCCTGCTGTGAGAACTGGTTGCTGTATTTGATTCTTTAGCTGAATACAAACTAAATTAAATCTGCAGTGACCTATATTGTGCTCCAGCTAATGACCCAGTTAACCTCTGGTTAATTTTCTGTCTCTTGGTGTCCTGGGAACAGGGACATGTTTACTTCAGTTGCCACAAACCTTTAGAAATGTGCCACTGGCATTTATTATTCTGGAGCTGTGTGTTTTAATAGAAATTAGCTAATGGGCCGTGGGGGTCTGCAGAAGTTGTAGAATGCCAATGAGGGGTTTCTTTCATTTTCCTCCACCCTGATTTACATGACTAAACTTTTAGCTTTCCTTGGTTTTGTTTTTGTTTCTCCAGTATTGATCTGTCTCCTGTGGAGGAAACAAACTATTTGCTTAACGTGCAGGGGACGTTATTGTTGGCAGCTTCCCAGAGGCTTCCTCTTCTGCATGCCTCAAACGAAACTGGAACCAGCGCAGACATTGGCACGAAGTCTGCAACTGATGTGGTTTTATCATTGCGTGGTTGCGTTATGCAAATAAATCTGAATATAACCGTAAAATAATAATAATGAAGATCTTGTCTAAGTGCGGATCTGAATAGCACTTCCTCTGATGCAAATAGGATTCTCTGGCAACTGGGTGGGCTTGTCTATGAAATATACATTCTTTTTCAGGAAATGAAGTTAAACTGATACAACAACCAGCAGAGCAAGGTGAACTGATTATCCACACCCATTTGTATTAACAGTCCATAATGTCTGCATGAAGGGTGTTTTGAGTAATGTGTAGTCCAAAACAACCTGGACCTTTTCTGACATGTGGAATGTTTGTGCTTACAGGTTGAGGCCTTGAGGAAAGGCTGTTCTGGAGCCAACTCTTTCTGCTCTGCCTGTTCCTCAAACATTTGCTGTCTGTTTCCTTTGGGAACGAAATCCTTTCTTACATCTTGTTTGCCCATGACCAAGCGAGCGGGTGCTGGTGAAGCAGCGCGTGCTCGGCCGGGCAGCCGCCCTGGGGCAGCCGAGCGGTTCTGCCGCGGCCCGGAGCCTGCGCTGCCCCTGTGAACACTGCGCTGGGAGCGGGGCCGGGGAAGCCTGCGCTGTTCTGAGCTGTAGAACGCTTGTTCAGACACTTGTCAGCTTTATTTAGGGGCCTTTCAGGACCTAAGAATCACTGTATGATGATCATATGTTAAAAATGTGCACCACTGGGAGGGGGAGAAGAATTTTCTGTGAACAGGTTCTTGGGGACTTGCTCTGTTCAGCCCGGTGGCTAAAGCACCACACACAATAAGCAGCGTCTGTGCCTTGGGTGCATTCTGCAGTTTTGCTGGAGACCAGCTCCTTCCACCAGCTGGGGAAACGGGCATTCTCGGTTTATCTGTGCTCATTTCCCTGTTACCTGGAAAACCAAATTAAACGTGAAAAAACCCTTCCCGAGACAAGCCTGTACGAGCTTTATCGCTTGCTGTGAAACCACAGCCATCTGAGCAGGAGTTCGCATGTATTCTACCTGGTGGTTAAACCAATTTCTTCCTCTCTTCAAAGAGCCCTGTCCACAAAGGATCCACCGCATCGCATACTGCTGGGTGTTGGAACCCTCTCCTCTTTGGGAGGGGGGGGAATTGTGTGACTGTAGAAAGAGCACTGAAGTTGCAGTTTGTTGTTACAATGTGGCTTTGTGCCTGAACGTAAATGATGAAAAGTGTCCTCTGTTCTTCTGTGTTTGTGGTTTTTGTCTGTTGTGTGTGGTGTTGGTTTGGTTTGGTTTGTGGTGGTGTTTTTGGAGGGTGCGTGTGGTAGAGAAACAAGGAGAACATAACCTCTGAGTCACTTTGCTTTTTATGAAAATTAAGTTTAAACAAAATGAATATTAAGTATCTCCTCGTTTACTGACTGGAGCATTTTGAAAATGAAAACTCTGTCGGTCATGCGAGAGCCCCGGGAGTTCTATGTACAAAGGGAGCTGCAGTGCCCCCAGCTTAGTCCCCTCTTTTCTGTTTACGAGCTTATTCTGTCAGGCTCTGTTAGTTTTGGTATTGTTAGCGGTTTAACAGGATTTCAGACTTGCTGGTGGTCTCCGTGGGTCCTTTCCCTGTTTCACCTCTGAGTATTCCTACTGCTAGAGGAAAAAGCAACTGTGACTGAGAAGATTGGAATTACACACAGTGTAATTCCCTTATTCATAAATTTATAAGGGAATTGCTTTTCTTAGTTAGTGGCTGAGAGGAACCAACTCACAAGCTTTTGTAAGAGAGGGAGCATACTTTTCAGCTATTTCATGTCCGAAGCTCAATGATATCTCTTTATTGTCTTCTCTTAAGTTTAATAAGAAATGGATGAGAGAAGTGATGCAAAAGCAATACCTTACTCGGAATCTTTACAGACAGAATAAAGCATGACTCTGTCAAATCTTGTTGAATTTGTTTTCATAGTTTCAGCCCTTGAATATAAATGTAGAATAACTTGAACTTTTTTCCCCATCCAGCTGAGTCGCAGCCTGCAATTGTCACTTTGCCATAGTACCTGACTGTCAGAGTAAAACTGTGCAAGTGGGAAAGAAGATATATGGAAAAATATGATTGGTTTGGAAGTTGGGGGGAAGAGGTAGCAGTTAATTCCACGAGTTTAATGCCAAATTTAATCTCTCTTTTGTGTCATATTCTGTTGTTGCGCTGGTGTTAATTTGGAGCCAAGTGACTTCAGTACAGTGGCACCAGGGTGCTTCAATAAGAAGAGCAAATGTGCTCGCTCTTACCTCTTTAGACCCTTTCTCTTTGAAGATGTGTTGTTTACCATTCAGGAAAAGTCAGTGTTTGGGCAGATACACCTGTTGTTGTTGATGCTTATAGCACAAGCAAGCCTCTTTGGATCTTTGTGTGCGGTCTCCTGGAGTTTGGATTGAAATGATTTGGTGTGTGCCAGGCTGTGCCAGGCCGGGTGGGCCGGGCTCTGGTCCCTGCTGCTGCGCAGCGCTGGGGCTGCTCTTGTTCTCAGATGCTGTGTTTCACATGCAGCCGGTGAATCTTGAACAGCGCAGGAAAGGAGACGCTGTGGTGTGTGATAGGTGCGAGGTCTGGGAAGCCTTCTCTTTTAGGTGTGCAGCGGCTGAGCCGGCACGCCTGGCTGAGCCCCGGCTGAGTGTGTGTGCCGGCGCTGGCTGGCAGGCTCGCTGTGGGGAGCGGCCTTGTGAGTCTTGCTGTGGCTCTACCTGTGGTCATTTGGCCAAGGGATCCGTATCTTTCAATGTGATGATAGGTGTGTTATGAAAATTTGGAATTCATTATTTTGAATTTAATGTGAAATGTTATTAAATGAGTGCACAAAGCCTATAAACAATTAAAAAGCAAATGCTGATCATTCACTTGCACACCGAAATTCAGGTTTTTAACTCTACCTTCTTTCTGCTGCATCTTTTCCTCATGTTGGCTGCAAGTAGAACTCAAAGAGATTTCCAGAATTTTATTAAAACATGAAATCAGAAACGTTTCAGACTTGCAGCATTAGGAGCTTTCCCAGTGCTTGCTTCAGATAGGACCTTGCCATGCCCAAGGTATTAGATACACGCTGATAGAGAGAAAAGAGCTTCGCATTCACTATAAATGTAAAAAGGCTTTAGACGCTGTTGATTATCTGTCGCTTTGCATGAATAACTACGGCAGCTTGCGAATACATAGGATTTGGCAAAGAGACCAGAACTGCAAATCCTTTGCAGTAGCACTGCACTCAGATTAAGTTCCTGTGAAATCCTTCTTGCCTCAATCACTAATTTCACACTCTAGGGATGGAATCGTGAAGAGTTTATACCATATAAATCTTACTTTAATAACAGCTTCCTTGAGCTTTAAAATGTTTTTAGGAGTTATTGCTTTTTGATAAGGAAATAGTATATAATGCCATCGTAGTAAATATTGTAGGCTGTTAGATGTTTTATTTTATATTTGTAGCATCCTTGACAATTTAGAGAATATTGGGAGAGTGAGGCCCAAAACATCATTCTAACAGTGCAAATTCTATTTACTGTGGTGTTTGTGGGCAGGAATAACTCTTAAAGCATCTGTTAATAAGTTACTTTAACTATATTTGGAAAATAAAACTTGATCTTGCAACATCTTTTTAAATGCAGCAGAAAAAGAATAAAATGGATAAAGCAGTTTGTGAAAACTTTTACATAATAATATTGTACGTCAAAATCAGTATTTGTCGTATGCGCCTTCTGCATGGTTTTGCTGGAAGAGGCGGTTCCCAGTGCAGGACAGAGCAGGCGCCCCAGGCGCAGCCAGCGGGGGGGCTGGCACGGCACGGCCCCGGGAGCGCAGGGAGGAAAGCGGGATCTGGTGGGGGAGAGGTGTCCCTGTGGCAGGTGAGCAGCCCGCGGTGAGCGTAACCTGCGCGCCACAGCGCGGCCCGCAGAGCGAGGCGGCTGTGCGGACACCCGCGCTCCTGCAGCTGGGTGATTCTAGATCATTGTGATGCTCATCCAGCAGAGACAGCGTAACCCAGTGCAGAGTGCTAGCTAGTGCAGAGCTGGAGTCTGGAAGTTACTGCCCAGCATGAAAAGGGAGAACTAGGTGCAATATAGGATGCAAAACGGGTCCTGTGAGCTCTTTGGTTTGTTGTCCCTGGCTGGTAGCTATTTACTGTTGAGGGGATCAGACTGAGTCATCCTGTCATCTGTAACTGGAAGGAAGATGCCAAAGGTGGTTTTGGCTGTCTGAGTCAATGGTGACGGATGGAACAGGGTCACCCAGAGCCTGCAGATTATTTCATCCGCTTCGTCCTTGCTTGAACTTGAGTGCCGTTTCCTCAGTAGCCCCGTTCTCCTGCACCAGAATAGCTTGAGCGTGTGCTGGGTTCAGTGAGAGCCTCTTCTTGGTGGAACTCTGTTTTGTACTTTGCTAATTAAGCCATCGAACATATTTCATCCTGGTGGCTAAAAAAAGGGTCAGAGCTGAAAATTGTCAGCAAGGATAAGAGATTAAAGACCAGAGTAATGTCTTTTCTGTTCAGTTATTCGTATCGAATGAGTGTGGTGACTGGGATGAAGGTAGGGGGGAAGTGTGTGCATTGTATTTTATAGATTATCCCTATTGGTTCTGATGTGTAGGCGTAGATTATACCTGTGTTCTTGTTTAAATAAACCAGCTATTTTTTGATGGTACCAATGAAAACGAAGAACTACAAATGATCTGTTCTGCCTGGTATCAGGATCTCTGAAGCCAGAATGTTTTTCTGTCGTTCTGTTTTGTGTGTTCTCTATCAGTGTTTTGCTACCACCATGAGCTTCGGAAGTAGCTGCCTTTCACTACCAGCTTATTGTGAAGAACATTGCATTCCAGGTGCTCCCCAAAGTGCTTATAGAAATGCGATTGATAACACCATTCACTGTCTCATTTGCTTCAAATGTTATATCATCTAGGCCATAGACTAAAATCGCTACGGTAAGAGGGCAGCATCAAGCTTTTGGGAGCTCTGCGTTGGATCTTAACAATATAATCGCATTCTAGTTTAAATTGAAACTTCGCAATAACAAATTAACAAGGAACAGCAGATAGTGTCCTATAGAAAAATACCTCTAACTGGTCTGATATTTTGGAAGACAAATGTCTGCTTAAGTTGTAGAAAAACCAATTGTTGTTACAACTTATGGAAAATATGGAGGCACCTGTTAATGTCCACAGAGTAATGTGGACACTGAAGTTTTTTTTCCCCAAATGATCCTTCTTTCTTAAAGGATTTTTCACAATAAAAATATCATACTTCATAATATACATTTATATCAAAATCAATGTGCAAAGCATGTGATTAAAAGACAAGTACAGTTGGCATTTGAACATCAATTTTAATTGAGGTGGCTCCTCTAGTACGTTCTGTGCACTGCAAGGAAATTAATGGCAGTCTTGCAGTCCTTCAAGAAAAATGAGTGATCCCTGCTGATTCCCAGTTCCTGCGCTTCGTTCCTGACCCCGTGTTCTGATAGCCCCGCTGCTTTGGAGAGCCGCTGTTTATTTATACATACAGGATATTTCACTGCTGTGAGGGAGGCTGCGGGCATGTCAGAATTCACCAGCTGGTTCAGGTCATTACGGCTTGAGCAGCTCTTTCGTTTTGAGTGATTTATTTAGTCGGCCTCTCATTGAGTCGTCAGCAGTTGGGAGAGACTGTAACCATGTGCAGGAAAGATCCCAATTTGTCAGCTCAAGAGAAGGGGAGTTGTTTGCAGGCAGAGGGGGAGGATCGAGTTCATCGTGGGGCTGGCACGCTGCTGTCCCCAGACGCGGCGCTGCAGGGACGGTGGTGTCAGCTGTCACTGGACGTGAGTAGCGTTTGTTGCACTGGAAACAATTTTTTAGTAGTATGGCTAAACTAAGTTTCTTGAAATAGCCAACATACAATGGATGTAAGTAGCTTTCTTCAGTGTTGCGATAACACACACAAAAAAGCCCAGTCCTGTGTGGAGGTTGCCGTTAGTTTTAATGTGGATTCCAGCTCCAAGCTGACTTCAGCCACAGTTCTAAGTTCTCAGCCACTTTCCAGGAGTCCCAGTTCAATCCTCCCTTTCCCTGGCCTCTGTAACTAGGAGCACCCAGTCCTCGGCTGTGAGGGATTTGCAGCTGGGGGAATTGGCTCTACTTGATTCAGGATGCTGTAGCGCACTCGCTGTGCTTGGTTTCTGGAGCTGGTTTGGCTGCACAGCATCGCCATCTAAACACATCAACCCGGTCAGACGTAGCACATTGTACCAACCAAGCAGACGTGGCACTCAGCTCCTCCTAAGACATCTTTTGCTGTTGAGAGGGGGGAAAAAGCCCCCACAGTAGCTGACAGAACTACTAAGCTGTCATCTTCTGTTGGAACCAGCACTCCAGGGGGGTGACGTGCACGTGTTGGCGTGGGGGCTGTCAGGTGTTGCTGCCGGGGAACGGTGAGTCTCAGCAAGCACAGGGTTCTCCTTTGCTTTTCTCTTGGGACAATTCAGCAGCAGATTATCCGAATCTAATGTAGTATTGTGTGTTTGCCTTCTGTGATGATTTACTATAGTAACAGCTGCGTAAAGAATGAAATACATCACTGCTGGACAAAAATCGTAAATAGAATTTATGGGCTATTCAGTGTATTATATGTCTTAATAGTGCAAGACAATAGCTGGGTACAGTTTACCATATTACTCATAAAAAGCTGTAAGTACACATAATACAACCAAGAGTACAAGCAGTATGAAAACTAGAATTTGGCTGTAAACTGTTTACATCTTCCTTTGAAAGTTACTTGGCACATTGTTTATAGGCTTCAGTTGTTCTGGCTCAGGCTGTGAGGTACGAGAGCCCAGAGCCACAGGGTAATGCTGAGGACAGACACTGCAGCAGGAGCTGGTTTGGGGACACAAAGTGCATGTCGGAGGCCTTAGTTATTTAGGCTCCTCTGCTATGTGTCACTAGGACAAGACATATTGCAGCAAAGCTCAACAGAATTTAATGTAAATATGATCTTTTTCACCCTGAACCAGAAATATTTGGTGTAGCATTCTGCAGAAGTCATCGCAGACATTAGTTTCAGTCCTTACTAAAAGAACACAACTGTAAATTCTTTAGGTTGTTTTAATATCCAAGTTCTTTGTAAGTTTTTCTGAGATTTTTCTTCTTTCTGCGGACACATTATTATTAATGACATCATGAGTTAATTGTGGTTTCTCATTTTATTAGAAAGCAGGAGTTAGGTTTAAAGATCCAGGCTGAGCAGTTCCCTGGGTACAGGGTTGGTGCTGTGGAACGCGGAGCAGTGCCGACAATGCAGGCGCCATGTAGAGGGCCAGCGTGGCTTAATTGGGGTGAAAAAATACCTTCTATACAGGAAGCATGCTATTTTTGGATACTTACATTGACACAAATCCCTTGCGAATTAAACCATTTAATATATGGAATGGAAAAAGTCTTCTAATCTTCCTTTTGAATGAGCCATGAAATAGGATCCATGAACAGCCTCAAGTGTGAAGAGGTTACTATGGCTTGGGTCCAATATTTTTTATAAGATATTAGAAGAGTTGCGCTGCCGGGAACTTAAAGGAGAGCTTATAGCCTTCTACAAGATAATGCAGTATATGTCGGAAAAGATGGCCATTTTCAAGGCAAAAGCTTCCAGTTCTCTCTGGAAGGGGTGTTGACTCTCCCTGACAAATGCATACTGTACTCACAAAGGATTGCTTTCTAGAAGGAAGTAGTTAAGGAACTGTAGTTGCACCCCTTTCTTGTCAGCTCTAATAGACACTACAGTGACTATGATTAAGAGATTAATACATACTTAACGTTGTTTTAAAAATTATATTAGGTAACTTTTGGTTAAAAGTCCCAAGTTTGATGCAAGTTTCAAGACACCTTAATATCTGGGATTTGTATAATAATAAACTATTTTTGTAAAGCATTGATTTTTAACATGGTGCCAATTTTTAAGCCTTTTCCCCCATCAAGCAACATGCTTTGTCTGACATTAAGCTGTTGCTTCTGCTATACAAATTAATAATATTGACTGGATGGTAACTTTATAAAGTCTTATAAATTTCAAATCTCTCTCCTCACGTGGGTAACCTTTTCTTACGACCTGATTTAGGCTTCAAAGCTAAACCACAGCAGGTGAATAATATGAATCCCAGTTGCTTATTTGAACAGGTTTTTGATGATCCAGGGTTTTCTCTTGTGCTGTTCATTGCTCCACGTCCCTGTCAGCAGGCTGGAATCCTCAGCGCGTGTGCAGGCGGGGCTGGCTGAGTTTGCTCCAGTGCAGCGGCTGTGTGTGCAGACCTGTCTGCTCTGCTGGCACCGTGGCTGCGGTTCTGCTCTCCTCGGGCTCATGCACACAACGCTATGACTAGTAGCATCAGAAATGACTGCCTGTGGTTTCGCTTATAACAGAGCTTGAAAATTCTACATACGTACCAGATCTGGAGGTTATCCTGCTAGGGAAGAGTCATTGGAAATACAGCACGTGCTAGGAGCAGACTTGACGCGCAGCAGTGGTGCCGTTGGGCTGTGTCAGTCGCAGCCCGCAGGCCTGCACGTGCCCATCGCTGACCGCAGGCGTCCTGGCGAAGTCTTTGTTTCTCAGCTTGTAGTAGTAATAACAAGTTAAAAAAGATTTGAATTCATTTTGGAACCCACAAGTACCATCATTGCTAAACATAACGCCCATTCAGCCTTGGTGACAGAGGAACTTGGAAGTGAGCAGAGTAGCATATAGGTTCTTGTTTAATGCTGGAAGGACAGCTGCATGTGGAAAGTGTGACAGCAAAAACAAGTGTTTTGAAGGAGAAAAGGATGTCTGAGGGGCCAAAGGAACAAGCAGAGTTTTGTAAAACTAATTCTACAACAGGAAATAAGACTGCTTGTGGCTGGTTTTGTGAAGTGGTGTGGTTCCTTCGGCAGCGCCGTTATCATCCTCGTGTGATGCTGCATCCAAAGAAACTGGTCACACCAGCATTCACTTGGTGCTAGTCAATGGTGGCATGGCAGTCCTTCCCACAGGTGGGTACACAGCGCTGGTGCTAGCTCAGTGGTACATTTTGCCGTGTTCTGACTAAATCAGTGCCTTGAAGTGGGAACATGGTGATGTTCTTACATTGTCTCTTCGGAGGAAACTTCAAATTATGGGATTTGCCTTGTGTTCCTAAAGTCTGATTTTAATGAGTGGACTGTTCTAGTTATATGTGCAAATAAAAGCAAAATTGTGTGCACTGGTGACTCACTAATTTGTTCATGGTAATGTTTTACAGCTGCTGGTACTGGAAGCTTGATTGCTCGCCTCAGTATTCCCCTATAGAAGACCAATTGCTGACCTTGTGAGTATAAAATCCTCTTGTACTACGTTAATTGCCTAGTCTCTGTGGCACTTAAAATTCACTCATGTATTCCATGAGGAGATTTGTAGGCATGTTCAAAGTTTATTTACTGATAAGTAGTTTTGCCTGGGGAACAGAGCTCAAAGTTTCCTTTTTGTATGCAAAAAGTAATTTTATGTTCAGTTTCCAGGAAATCTCTTTTTTTCAAATAATGGAAAGCAGGTATTTTCCTGGCGGTTGAAAAGTTGTCAAGTGTTTTTCTGGTGGTTGATCTTTACAGAAAGTGCTCGTTTACTGAGAAAACTTGACAAAAGAAAGCATTATTGTAAATCAGTGTAGCTGTATTAAGCTTAATAGATGTATTGACTTCTGACAATTGATGGTCTGGTGTGGACAGGAGGGGTTTAAAATTCTGAATGTAGTTCATTGATACTGTGGCTTCTCAGTCAAGTAGCAATAAACGCACTCTGGGCTCTGTGAAACTATCAGGTTGGTGGTTCCAGTGTTCGAAGTCACTAAGATAATCTGTTAAGATACAGTTTTTTGAATCATGTCACATTTGCATTACACTGAGGAGAGTCTGTCCTGTGCCCGGTATTCCACATGGAATACTGCGTCTTTTTCATGTGCTTTGAGACAATTATCAGTTTGAGTTGTGCTCCGGATTTGAAACTGATACTGTGGGAGTCTGGTAGCACACCAGCACAGCGTGATGGACATACGGTCTGTCTGTCTCCTCCCTGGCATCTTCACCGTTTACACGGATGTGATTGCCGGTGTACCTCCCTCGGTCTTGCTGTCAGACCTCCAGCTCATGGAAGGACGTTACGGGAATGACCATTATGGGTAAGATGCTGCAGTGCATTGGTGCTGAACGCTGGTCTTCACAAGAAATTCAGATGACATATTAGTGAGATTAGTACTATAGGTGAGCTCGGGCCCAGGCTGGAATCTTCAAAGCATATCTTATTTAAAGATCAGTTCATTTACCTTTTATTGAAGCGAGGAATCAAACATCTGTGCTGCTTTTTTGCTAATTACCTCTGTTTCTGTTTAGACAAGCTGTTCGTATTCCCTCTCTCTTGCATTTGGAGAGATCTCTTTTCTGTCTGCCATTCCCTTCTCTTGCTCTCTGAACGCTCTAGAATTCAGTTGGCTGCGTTTCATCATTCTGCTCTTTGCTCTCTCTTTGTCACGCTCTTTGCAATGACAGTTGTAAGCACAGACCTGCTGCTTTCCTGTGGTGCTGAGGCAGAAGATGGTGCAGGGTGACGCACAGGGGCAGGCAGAGGAAGGAGCTGGTGGGTGGCAGTGACCGTCCTGGGGATGTGCCGTTTCCAGCCCGCACACTGGGCCGCTCGTTTCCTGGTGTGTGCGATGGGGAGCCCCCACAAGGGAGCAGCGCGAGCTGTCCCGATACGTGACCAGCGGAAAGCTCTGTGCTTTTCTGTGCCTTCTCTCCCATGAACCCAAAGAGCTGGTGTGTTTTGTTTGTTCTGAAATATTTCACTTCATAGTAGCATAAATCTGCCAGTCGTTAATAGAAAGGAATTTGGACTTTCTTGATTATGAGGTTGGTTTTTATTCCTCCATTGTTGCTTTTATATGTTTTTACCTCTTGTACAGAGGACTTTTGGCATTGAAAATTTTGTGTTGTGCTTCTGTTTGGAGCATGACTGAGAAACTGCTTAAATTATTGATTAATTTGTATTTAATGTTGGTTCCAAGATTCTATAATTTTGATTTAACTACATGTGTGGTGTTAGCAATGCATGCTTATTACTCTGTTGCAGAGTGTCTTATGTCATTTTATAAAGAACAAATCTCTTAGCTAGTGTTCAGTATCAACAGTTGTGGAGTGTGGTGGTGGTTGCGTTTGTGCTCATGTTTTTTCTTTGGTTAATATTTTTTAACTCATAAATACGCAGCAACGCTTTCTGTACTGTGCACAGAAAAAACACTCCCAAAGCCACCCAAACGAGAAGTTCTCCGGTGTGGGGAATGGAATAAAGATGAGCAAACTTCACCTTTCAAACTTTCAGCTTTCACTGTGAGTATTTTGCACAGCTTGAGTTACGTTGTAGACCAAGGAGATAATTGCACAGCCTTTGAGCCTGATTCTGCTTAAGTCTGTGGATAATGAGAAACACTGCAAAAGTGCTCTAATTAAAGTAAAATTCTTCGCAGCGCCAGCAGCTGCCAGTTTTAGTGGCTGCAGACTTCTGCATAGCTGTTCTGATCTCAGGAATTGGAGCAGGTAGGACTTAGCTTTGCTGCAATTCAGGCTTCTGGCAGTAATGTGGAGGCTACGCTCAATCCTTCAGAAATTAAGGAGCTAGAACAATAGTCTAATGCTACCTCAGAGGAGTTATTAATGGATTTCTGGAATGTCTGTGTGGCGGTGTAAGCCTCGCCCTGTTGAGGAAGTGCAGAACCTCTATCTTTGCTAATTTTAGGCTGTTTTTTCCCGTTCAAAGCGTCTGAGGGTCTCCATACAGCACGGTCTGTTAAGCTGTAGTTAGTTGTCAGAGCCCTGCTGGTGATGTCTGCTCTGTTCCAGGCGTAAAAGTGAGCCGTTTGTTACCTGTAATGTCATGACTTGTTTCCTTGAACGGTAATTGATGTCAATTGTAGATGATGTCTATGAACTTGAAATGGTGTTGTTTATCTGCTAGGGACCTTGAGAGCGTGATCGTCTAACTCAGCCACGGCGCTATAGATTCCCTCTGTAGTGCCAGTATTGTCTAGGGACATAAATTACAGCAATTAAAATTAGCTAGACGAGAGCAAATGATGCATTATTAATTGGCACAGTCATTAAAGGGCTGCAGAGAACCTAAAAGAGATGCAATGTCAATACTCCGGCAGTGGCAGTAACAGGCGATGTGCAAGACCAGGGACTGTTCAGAGCTCAGGTCACTGAGACATGGGAGCGATGTGGGATTTTACGACCGCGGGTTAGGATTGCTGCGGCACACTAACCGTGTGTAGAAATGGGAAATTTTTGAGCCCGATAGCATTCAGATGACTATTCTGAAGACTCGAATAGTGAAATTAATTTCTACCTAAAGATTGTATAGCATTTTATTTTAAAGAAGTTGGAAACAACAGAGAATTTTAAGGAAATCCTGACAGTAATCTGGAGAATTTAAGCAGAAAATGAACATTTTTCAGCATTAAATATCATAATCTGAGCTCATATAAAGAAGGGTAAATCTTGGTACCCTGAAGAATGAAGGTTTAATTAAGAGTCTCTTTAAACTGCAGAAACAAAGTCCTGCCTGTGCCGTGCTGGGAAATACGGCGATCTGAATAAGAGGCTCATGGTAATGCAGCTGTATATCAGCTACTTAATTATTCATAAGCCTTCCTGTCAGTGAGTTTCAGTGATTTACCTCTCTCAGCTAATTTGCCATATTGGAAATACTGCTTGTTTTATAAAATTGTTCATTTATATTGCTATAAATGAGAAATGAATGCTGAAAAGGAGGTTTCTTTCATGACAGAGAGGTTTTAATAATTGATTTGCACAGCAAAATAAACTTTAAATACTGAAGGTGTTAGGACAGCAGCGTTTGTTTTGACAGCTAATAGAACAGTGTATGTCTACAGGGGAGAGTTTAAACTCTAAAGCAAGCATCTCAGGTTTTTTCTCATCTAAGGGATCCCAGCGAAGTTTTAGCTTTTCAGAACTTACTGGTGCTTTGCTATTCTGCTTGCTAAAAACGCAGATTAATTCACCTCGCTGTGTACCCCAGAGTTGAAACGCCGAATGTGATTAGCCGTGCTGCGCAGCCGCCGCGTCGGGTGGCCTCTGCCGTGTCACAGTTCGGTACTGTGCCTTTAGGCAGTCCGCCCTTGCCAAAATGAGCTGTCTGTTTCCTTTTTCCAAACCGCACGCCGGTCTGCACCAGGTGTGTGCATAGCCACGGGAAAGCAGCACTAACCTGCGCTGCGTCTTCTCAGAGAGCAGCCGCTCGCGCAGCAGTCGCTCCGTTAGTGGCTGTATTAGACATGTACCTGTTCGCTTAAATCAATGTTCCTGACTGGTTAATATTCCTGTGGGCACTGAGAACCAGATATGCCGTGACTCTGGCTACTTAGTCTTGGAGCTGTGGTTAAAACCTCACCCGTAAAACGGCCTTTTCCTGCTATGTCTGCGGCTCTCTCTGTGTTCAGAGTAGTAGGAGAGTTCCCTTCCTCCAAATATAATGATTTAGCACTATATCACAATGAAATGTGTCTGCTTTCTTATGTTCAATACTTATTATTTTTGCTTTAGATACTTGTGTGTTACATCCTTGAAAGGCTGCCCTGGTGTGGAAGGGCGTGCTCAGCCATCAGTGCGGGTGCGGAGTGGTGCAGCGTGCTGCGTCACCGGCGCTGTTCTCTCTGCGTGTTTCTGTGATTCAGTGCACGATGCCAACCAGGAACTGTGGAATTCAAGGTCTTTGAGGTCTAAGTAACTAACAAGCTTCCATTATTCTATTCCTGGTTTCCATTAATTTTGCTGCTGCTCTTTTCAGACTTTGAGGCTGTGTGGGGAGCCCATTGCTGGGAGCTATAATTGGGGCAATCAGTACAATTGAACCAGAATGGTGAATATTGGTTTTAAGTCATGCAGGCAAATCGGTTTTGCTCTTGTGTCCAAACCGTGCTTGGTGTTGCATGGAAGAGGTGAAGGCGGTAAGCAGCAGAGTAACACAGGATCAAGTGGGACGGCTCTGGAGGGTGTCAGCACAGCACCTCCAGGGGCCCCGGCAGCACCACGTGTGTTCAGCCCTGCGCAGAGAGACGATACAGGACAACCATGTAACAAGTGGTCACAACAGGTTATTTGCCATAGGGCAGCAAGCAACAGACCACAAATCTGTGGTTTTGTTTGCTTAAAGAAGCGTATTGCTGTTCCTGTGTGTGAGTTTACCACCTTCCCTTTGGTGGGCAGTGGTGAGCCAATTTGGGAAATCCAGGTGTTGTCTGGGTGTTTAGATGGGTATGGGAGCTTATAAATCTTGTTCGTGTTCAAGGATTAGTGACAGTGTAATTTCCTTTTCCTGTGTTATCAGTTACGTGTTAACGCAGCAGATTGTGAGAAACTGGCAGAGCAGAGAACTTGTAGGTGTAATTGGGCAAGGCTTTGAGAATTGGCCAGTAATTTGTGTATATGGTGCAGTGTTGAGATACTCCATTTGCAGTTGCTTCCGAAGGTCCCGCTCTGCTGGAGAGTCTCTTCTGCCAGACGCAGGAAAGCTGCCCAGGCCAGGTGCCCCACGCTGTTTGCACATATGCAGGCTTGTGTGCTGTGTTTAAAGATTCATCGTTATTGATTTTCCTTTCTTGAGCTTGTGTCATTTATCACATTTTAAAAGATCAACTTCCCTTTCATAAACAGTTCATCTATGATTCCTGTTCAATTAACCAAGCCGGGGAACAGGCGTTCCCTGCAGCAGCACCATCTTTCAGAGCAGAGCTCCTTCTCACGGGTTCTTTGAGCCAGACCGAAGTCATGCTGTGGATGATACACCTGGTGTGTTCCCAGTTCACACGGCAAGATAAGTTATGCTGGAAAGTTTGCAGCGGCCTTTGCCAAAATAGTACTTGAATCGCCAGCTGCCGATAGTGGTCACAGGCACGTGGTCTGACCTGCTTCCCTCTGTCTCTGTTGTTGCAATGTTTAGCTTCAAGGTAGTATCTTGTATAGGCCACGCAGGGCCAAGAATTCACCTGTTAAATAGTAGTGCCCTCTCTTTTTCAGATGGTAACAGAGAGAATCTGAAAGACACTGGCCTAACTTTCGGAAGTGCTCAGCATTTACGGTTCCAATGACCTTCCACTGGAGCGCTCAGCACTTCTGACATTCAGTCCGTTAATACCCCAAACCAAGAGAAGGAGGCTGGTGCTGGTAGAAAATCAGTTCTGAGCTGTGCTTCCAAACAAAGACATTTTAACAAGAAGTTCCTTGATTATTAACACAACTATTCAACTTCTGAAATATTTAGGTCACAGTATGATATGCTGAGCTTAGTGGAATTGGGGTGACATAAATAAGGACAGGATGATGAGATCAAGGGCCACCAAAAAAAGGAAAGATGCTGAGGATCCCAGGGAAGAGGAACAGGAACTTCAGCCCTTTGATTGGTACGTCCACAGTCCTCTGGGCTTCAGTTCCTCCTTTCTGAAAAAAGAACATACGCGTAAGTGTATTATACAAGAAGCTGAACAATTTTATAATGGTGGCTATCTTGTACAATTTTTACCTCTTTTATAGAATATGAAACCAGCATTACCATGCTGTTCATTATGGAGATAACTGTACTTACATCTGTTGAGTTTTGCATAATTTGCTCGATATCGTAGCAGAAGTTAAGGATTTATCTACAATTGTTCTAAGGTAGGCGTGGAGTTCTTTTGACTTTCTTAAAAAATCTCCGTTTTCTGGGAAGCAGGAAATAAGTCGGCTGGGAATCCTACGCGTGTTGTTCCTGTTGGGCGCTTGCTGCTGGGGGCTCAGGTGGCTCTGGAGAAAACGGTTTATGAGCAACCGAGAATATACTTAAGCTACATTACATTATCTAACGCTTCTGTAACAGAACGTGGCTTAGCAGTTTTCTTTTTTGTGGGAATTTGGAGTTGTAAACCTTCCTGCTTAATCTCGGTCTCCTCTTTCCCAGGATGGCATTTTGCTGGGCAGAGGAGCACTTTGTGCTCTGTGGTTCCTGGTGGTATCCACTTTGATTTTCAGTTGATTATAATTTGCTTTCTTTGACTGCTCGCTTCATTTCGCCGCACCAGCGCCTTGTTAGCTGCTGTTTCCCAGGCTCTGCCGCCCCCCGTCCTGCTCGCTGTTGATGAAGCGGCCACAAAGCCCTTTACCCAGCTGCTAAAGGGGAAAAGTCAAAAATCAATAGTGTGCCAATCCTCCCCAAGCGCAGCAGCAGTCAGAGGTAAATGAATGATTAAACATGATGAATAACAGTGTAATGGAAGACACGAAGTAGGGAAAAGTGCTCACTTTAGCCTAAACTCAGAGATTTATTGCTGAGTACTACAAATAATGGCATCATCAATCTTCCAAGGACTAAAAAAGGCACCACCGCAGCCAGTTTAAAATGCAGTGAAGGAAACCTGCCCTCCGCCCCGCTGCCGGCTGTGTCCAAGTGCTCTGCAGCGTGGAACACGTGCTGCAAGAGGAGGTCGGTGTGTAACCTTCACGGTGAACAGGGGACGGTGCTTGTGCGGTTCGGAGTTGTCAAGACTGTTTGGCAGAGAAGAAAAAATCACGAACATCAGTGACTCTGAATGTGTGTACGAGGATGCCAATAGTCAAACGTTGAGCTGGAACCAAATGACTGGCATAGATCAGCCTTGTAAGATGGGACTAAGATGGTAACTGTACTCAATAAAACAGGGAGAAAAAAGGAATATTACTGAAAGAGTGAAAAGAGAAACTTTCCAAGGATATGAGGCAAAGAAGAGAATTTAAGAGTTAGAGCTTCTGTGGGACAATGGGAATAATTTAGTGATAGATGCTCAACAATGCCTAATGTTTCTAAGCTAATTCTTTCCTTGGCTATTGATGAAGGAGAAGACTGGCCAGAGACACACGTTTTCCTTACATTTGTTCACCAAAGAGGAGGAAAATATACAGAAATTACAGTCGGTATTACATAATTAGAAAAGAATCTTTTGGCTGTGTGTAGCTGCAGCCTGTGGAGTTAGGAGCGGTCTGCATCACAGGAGAAAGCCTTCCAGCACAGCCGGTCCCGCAGGAAACAGCGCTATGGGTTTTGCTTGAAATCCCCTATTTTAAGAGTTTTAAACTGGCAGAGAGTGATGTGTGAGGTGTCTCCAGCCGTCCCTGCACCCGGGGCGGGTCGGTGCTGCTGGCGCTGTGTGCAGGCAGGCGGTGCAGAGCCCCCTACCCGCAGCTGGGACGCGGGTCGGTGCTGCGGGACGGGCAGGTTCCGGTGCTGGGCTGCGGCCGCCGCGGCGCTGAACGCTCTGCTGGCCAGCTCAGGGCTTCCCAAGGCTCTTCGTTCAGTAGGAGAAACAGAACAGTGGTGAAGCTGCTGTGGTTGCTTTCCACCTCTGAATAAACGGGGCGCTAGGACTTGTTGTGTCTTTAATATGAGAAGTCTTGGGTGACTTCAGCTATTTTGAATTCAAATCTCATCATTATCTTAGTTTTCAGTAGCAACTTCTCACACATTCACATTCTAGATACTTGAATTAATCCTGTGGTTTTTAATGGGGCACATCATCGCTGTTCTGGGTTTCATTATCGCCACGACGTATCTTGCGTATGCTTCCTTCTTTCTTTCCTATTAAAAATCCTTTAACTTTGGGATCTCTTCACTCCTCATGCTTCCCGTGACCTATTGGCTCTTCAAATAAATTCCTACTCTGATCTATTACTCTTTTGCACTCTCCTCACCCTAAGTACTCGTATGGAATCCATTTATCTTATACGTATGTATGTCTTCCATAAATACATGGCATCAACTGAGATCTCCTCCGAGGATTTGTGTCTCCCGTGTGGAACTTGCCACGCTGCACATTTGATTTCATCGGGTGGTTCTGATGCTGAGTGTGCCCTCCCAGCGAGGCCGGGAGGCGGGTTCGGGGCGGCCGCCGTGGAGCCCCAGGTCGCTTGCCCAGCGACATTTCTCAGCAGTTTGGCAGCAACCTCTTTTTATTACACGTCCAGTTAATTTGCTATGGGGTCTGGAATTGATCTTTAAGTCCCATTAAAATCAGCTATTTTAATTTTAATCCTTTTTCCTTGGAAGAACAAAACTAGTATCCTGAGGTATTTCCCAGTTACTGTCGAGTAGTTAATCCAGCCTTTTTCTTTAACATTCTTGACTGAACTATGGTCCGAGAAACAACGAGCAGCTTTCTGGAGGAGCGTGCTGGGTTTACCAGCAAAGGCAGGCGGACAGTGCCAGGGCTGTGACCGATTTGCTTCCTCTCCTGCAGAGCACGGTGTTACCTGTGTTCCCGGGCACTGCATTTGTGTTTGATACAATCACTCAGGTTGCATCGTTAAACTCCTGGTTCTGTTTGAACGGGAACTGCCCTGTATTATGTTTTACTGTGTGCAGTCTGTTTCTTGTTGGCATTCATGCTATGCCCGATTCTCTCTTTCTCGTCTTTTCTGGCTTTTGCTTCCTTTTGGAGCTGTTTGAGGGAAGAAGTGATCTAAACACATTAATTTACTTACTATCCATATGGAAAGTTTAGATGTATTGGATCCATCTTAATTACTCCTGTCTTTCTGCCAGTTTGGAACACAGCCGGGAGAAATATGTTCTGGCAGACACGTTCTTGGGTTGACCTTTTCTCAGCCAGTGAACCAGCGCCGGCAAGACTTTTGACAGAAGATCATTTTAAAAAGATATTAAAACCAAGTTTAGATTTTTTAATTTCAGAAAACAAACCGTGCGTGTGGTGTTGTGGTGTAGCTCGTTGCTCTTTCCTCGAGGGTGTGGAATTTGAAGGTGGACCGGTGTTCTCGGTAGAGATGCCGGGACTGTGGCTCCTGCGGCAGCTCAGGCCATCGAATTTCTGCCTTCAGCAGTGGAGTGACTTGCCAGCTGAACTTCTCTCAGCTACTTTGTCTTTTACCCTCTCTTCATTTTAGGGAGTAGGGGCTTCTTAGATGAGCTTCTACCACTTTTCTTCTGAAGCGGAGAGTGACTAGAGCGCTTTCGCTCCTGCTCATCGGCGCGTCCCCTGCGTCTCACTGCCCAGCACGAGGCGGGAAAGCACGGAGCCGAGTCAGAGCTGTGAGCACTGAGAAAATACGCTTGGACACGTGGAACTCCTCAGGTCCTGAGCGCTGCAGCGCCACGTGAAGATCCTCACAGAAAGACTTCCCTCAAGCAAAGATAAGTCTTGTGATGTTGGGCCCTGCAA
This sequence comes from Nesoenas mayeri, assembly GCF_963082525.1. Taxonomy (NCBI): domain Eukaryota; kingdom Metazoa; phylum Chordata; class Aves; order Columbiformes; family Columbidae; genus Nesoenas; species Nesoenas mayeri. Next base: position 16,189,414 of record NC_137562.1, read on the forward strand.
AGACAGACCCGTTCTGCCGAGCTAGTGACCTGAAAGTTGGACAGTGGATTCTGTCTCCCTCTCATGAGGAAAGTCTGTGTGGCTTTTCTTTCCCAGCAGCTCTCTCCGTGTTCTGCATGAGGCTCTGCCACAGATCTCACTTGTCACAAATGCTGACTGCTTGTGAAACCCGGTCTTGGGAGCTGACAGGACATCTGGCTCGCACTCTGCACATCCTCACTCTGAGGGCTTGGGGCCCGACCAGGCAAAAGGAATGTGTCTGTCTGTCCTCTCAATGGGCTTGCTCTGTATGCAAGTATTGTGTAAAGACTGCTTCGGGCAATCTGTGGCCAAATACAAGCCATATGAACTCTTCGTTCCCTGGGCAGCTGAATCATCAGGGGATTAGACATATAAATAGCAAAACAATTCTCGTGTTTCAAAGCAGCCCTGGCTCCTCAGGGTGGGGTGAGGAGCTCCTCGGTATCTACAGCCTCTCCGTAAGCATTAGAGAAGGAAAAAAGCTTCTTATTCAAACGCAATTTGAGGATCTCACAAGAGCTGAATGAAAACTTAGAGTTTTAAAAAAGCTTTTATAAAAATGTTTTACTTTTCAAGTTTGAGAAACAGGAAAAAGATGGTTTTGCTTTTCCCTGAGGTCACCCAGTGATTCTGTACAAACTCGTTTCTCATATAGACACTGTCTGAGGGTCAGCAGTTCGTGGTTGAGACATCGATGAAGAGAGCAGGTCAGAGGACTTTAAGCTGCCAACTCTGTTCTCCTGCTCTGTGCTGCTGGTACTTCTGTGATTTTAGTCCAAGACCACAGGCTGCCTTCTCTGTTACGAACAATTGGAGATCTGCAGCTGTCTTAGAAACGTGGGCATTGCCGTCCCTTGGGCAAACACACGATTCTTCTCAGGTGTTGTGAGCTGAATTGCTTAATAGTAGATAAGCTATATCAGACTTTGTGATTATCATTACCTGCGGAAGTTGAATTTGGTTCTTTCCGCATGCACATAAAGTACATTATGTCTTTTGTCTTCAGCAAAAGTTGCTTGATAGCAATGTTTTCTCTCCTCGAGGCAAGTTCTTTGTCTGTACTGGGAGATGGTTTCTGTATCATGTTAGAGCCCTTACGGCCTGTTTGGAAGGACTGGCTTCATGAAATCGCTAAACAGCGTGGTAACCATGCCAATCATATCCTGTTCATCTCTCTCCTCTCAAAATGACTCACAGTCTCAAAACTGCTGCGGGCAGGATATTAAAATCACTCAGCAGTTTGCATGCAGGACATCCTGGAAACTTCTTGCGAAGTATGAAACAAGTTTCCTTCCTCCAAGTCTCCGACTGACGTTCTGGGAGAGTGCTTGAGATATGCGATAATTTCAAAAGCAAGTCAAGATTTGTGCTGGTGCTGTTTGTGTGAGGAGCTGCTGCTGGATCTGTTCTGGCACCATTCTGAACTGTCTGAACTCCTGTTTTATCTGAAAAGTGTTGCTATGCACAGGAGAACGTTCTAACTGAAAATTTGTTAGATAAGAGATTTCTCATTCTTTAAACATCGATCAGCTCACCTGGCATAAAGCTTCTGGAACTTGTGATTGACAAAGGGTTGTGTTAATGCACTTCTCTGTAGAGCAGAACGAGCATTTGATCAGTTGATGCTGTTCTGTCCTCCTAGACCACAACATTTTATTTACTCTATAACAATTTATCTCATCTTACTAGAGGAGTCTCATTATATAATGGACTGAAGTTGACTCAAGGTGTACACGGGATGAGGCTCTTGTAGCAAAAGGTTTTACTACATCCCAGCTGGATGCATTTGCTGCTGAACGTCAACTGCGTCTTCACGCCTGTTTGTCTCTCGGGAGCTGCTGGTGCTCAGTTGCCATCTGAAGTGCTGAGCTCAGCTGCCCTAAGGACACCTTGGAACAGACCCCGTTTGAGAAATCCCCCATGGTGACGGCACTTTTCACCAGCACGGCGCCCATTCGTCACACAGTGGGCATTATCTCAGCTCCACGGGCTGGAAGGGGGTGGCCGTGCATCTTAACCGTTGCTTATCTGTTAGTGTCGGTGTACAAATGCCAATGTTTTCTACTCAATATGCAACAGGGTGAATCTGGAGCAGCAGACTGTTCCTAGCAATCCTAGTTATTCTCATGGTTATTCGCAAAGTTAGCTTGCCAGGTCCCTTATTTATTTTTAAAAAGGCTGTAGATGTTCTTAGTCTTTGAGCATTATTTAGTGAATTCTCAATTCATGTTAAGGTTTTTTTTAATCTTCTGAAGCCTTAAATAATTAAGAAAAATCATTTTAACATGCACCTATTGACTTTCTAGCTACTACCAGATAACTTCAAATAAATAAATCATGAAAACAGCCTGATAGTTCACAGCCAGAAGTGCGCGTTGGTGGGGAACGGAGGAGCACGTCAGAACAAACACTGGTCTGTGACCTCGCATGCATTTAGAAATACACAAGCCCAAAGTCTGCTGGTGGTAGGAAATGCTCGGAATGACATTCTTGTGCAGCAGGAACCTTGGATGGAATATTGAACTTCACTAAAGATTTTGGCCTTTTTAAAAATCCATTCAACTGGAAATTATTAAGCCTGAAGTTTGTCTTGACCTATTTCTTTGCTAGTAAACAAAATTCAACCCATTACGATACTGAGCTGTAAATACTGATTGGCACTTTACCATCATTCTCACTTTCTGGTTTTGCTTTAGCACTTCTGTTGCTCCAAGTCTGTGATGACTGGATAGGTGTCTCCAGGAGCTTTGTGTGGATACCGCTTTTTGCTTTTTTCACAAAAACATATGAGCCCAATCTGCAAAAACAGATTTTAAGTTTGAAATCTCATTTGAACAAGTTGCTCTGTATCTGGAGATACACAGCAGCTCTTCAGGGTACGGTGAGAACCTCCTCCAGCTCGGAGCATCCAGCCTTGTCTTGACAGAGTCCCTCAGTTCCGAGGAGGCACACGGGTGTTCTCATGTCAGACGCTCCCATTTGCAGGGGAGGTAGTTGGCATCTGTCATCTTTGGGGACTGACGTGTTTCTCAGGAATTCTTACTGTCATCGACGGTGAGAGTGACCAGTGGTACGGATGGCGTGGAGCGAACTGGAGCACCGGTCAGCGGTTGCGGTGCCGGAGGGCGGGAGCGCTCAGCTGCAGGGCCTGCAGAAAGCTCCGTCTGTTGTCCAGCCCGTTTCCTGGGGGCGCCAACCACTGCTGAACGATCAGTTCGCTCCATTGCGGGTTGTAGGTGAGACTGGCCGTGGGTGGCACCTGAGCTGTGACGTGCTGCTCGCTGGGAACGCCGGAGCTTCGCAGGGAGAAAAATACAGACTGTGCTTCTACTATAGTCAATAATCAAATTCTCTCTGAATTCGGGGTCAGACATCATTTTCAAGGAATGAATGAAATCAGGAAAAAAAAAAGTATTCTAAGCAGCTGTGATATTTCAAAATAATAATAAAAATTAAGAAATTATGTTTAGATGGATCAATGGGGCTCAGTTTGTTCCTTGCTAAATATAGCTGCAGCCAGCAATGTTCCTACAATGGCGATGAGGTAGAGTTGGTTTAATAAGTGGTAAATAGAGAGGATGCTGTTGTGAATCTAGAGAAAATGACATAGAGCTAAGTATTTTTCTCAAATGAAAAGAGAAATCATGATTACAAATAATAACTCACAGTGACAGTATTGAATAGCAAAGGGGCTCAGCCGGATCTTGTAATATGCTGCAGACACGAAGAAAACACAGGTATCAGTGCCCTGAAATAGACATTTATGTGACAGCAATAAAATGAAAGGTTGAAACCAAGGTAATGAGGTAGAAGAGCGGGGTGCCAGCCAGATGACATGACTGGGACCTTTTATCTAATTGCCCATGACTCTGAACACGGACAGTGGCTGAGGATTGGTTTTAGTGCGTTAGGCAACTCTGTCATCAGCCCGAAATTTTCCAAGGGTGATCAGAAATCAGATCTGTTTATACAGATGTACGAAAAAACCAAACTCAAAGCTGAGAAGAAGAAACAGGGTTGCAGGGCACGTTGCTGGGTCAGGGGCTGTCAGTTAAACTGTGTTCAGCTGGTTGTCGTCCTGTTGCTCCACAGCCGGATATTTCAACACCCAGGTGTAAGAACAGGCGGCCTGAGCACCGCGCTAAAATGTGGTGAAGGCCTGCAAGGGAAAATCAGGTCAGGATGGGAAAACATCTGAATAAATTATGAAATCATTGCGTGCTTACGAGCAGCTGTTGTAAAGGTAATTTACACATGGGGAAAAGGAGGGCTGCTTTTCTCACTGTCGATCTCTTCTCTTCTTTAAATGGGCGGTGTGACCAGCAGTGATGTGTTGCATTTGTGTCCTCTGTATAGATATTCAGGTGCATCGGATGCCTTATTAATAATATTGATGCTCAGAACACAGAATTTTGCGTGTGAATTCAGTATCATTCTAATAGAGTTTTCTTATGAATTCCTGTTTGGCTTTCCAGGAAAGGTTTGCTTTGCATTTGCTGTCCACATAGCTAAGCTGTCACTGTATCAGAGCGCTGGGGTGGTACCTTTGTTGCTGTTACAACTTCCCCAGCATCTTCGCTGCTTCGATATTTTGCCGAGTAACTTGCATCCACTGTTGTGTTACGATGGGAATTCATTTGATTAGTCTTAAACTAGAATTATAGTGTCTTGACACATCGTACGCTTAGAGTTGTAACTAAATTCATATATAGTATGCTTAATCTTTAGTTTCACACTGAAGAGTATAGTGCATTTCTTTGCTTGGTATTTGGATCAACTGCGCAAGGTGAATTTTTCCCTTCTCCTTTGTTTGCCTTGGCTGTGTTGCCCGTTTCCATTTTCATAGCACCTTAAAGCATAGGAGCAATTTCCCCCATAATGTGATTGTGTATTTACAGAAAGTGCAGCTTGACTTTAAAAGATAAGAGCAGAGCGACTGCCCGCGCTGAGCTGGAGTCGCGGTGTGAAACGCGTGCGCTCTGAGGGATTGCGTGGAGCGTGTTGTGCTGTTCATGTTTTCCTAGCAGGATTCCGATTCCTTGTTTGAAGCACTATTTACACATTTTATGCAACTGAAATGCAGTTGTTTTAAGAACTGAAAAATTAAATTCTATGCTGCCATAAGGGCACCGACCGGTGTTTTTAGTGTAACTCTGGACCAATTACACGGAGGAAAACAAGAGAGACCAGGCTCCTGTCCTGTTCTTGGATTTATTTCTAGGCCTCGAAAGATGTTTCAGAGCACGTGCGTATACATTAAAAAATACAAAAGCAGAGAGGAGACATCAAACTAACTAATGGCTTGGGAGGTTTCCATGTGATGAGTTACTATAAAGATGATCAAGTCTGAGGAAGAGTTGGAAGGCGTGGGCTGAAGTTCTGTGAGTGTGCAAGCCAGCCCTTCCTTCCAGTGTTGTGTGACGCGAGAAGCGAGCGCTGTTGGAGCTCTGAAGCACACCAGAGTTTGCAGCAGTGCAAGAGACATGCCTCGCTGCAGCATCTTGCCTGTCTTCTATTTTTGGGGCAGTTTTTTAATGACTTTGCACTCTCTCTGGCTGTCTTGTTTCCCAGAAGTTGTTTCTCTGTATTGCTGACGTGCTGCGCTACTCTTGTGCTCCATTGTGGGGACGTCCCCACAAGTGCTTGTAAACTCAAGGTGTGAGCCCTGGAGCTTCAGCTCCTGCCTCAGGGCTGGTGAGGGGGTCGTGGTGTGGAGTCACACCTGCCGAGGGGCGCAGAGCGGGTCCCCGTTCCCGGCACATCCGTACTGTGGTTAACAGGCGCACCCGCGTCATTCAGTGTGCTGTCCTGCGCCGCGGCACTTGGAAGTCAGGTGTGCAGGGAAAATGCAGATCAATTGCTTTGAGGGTTGTGCGATGACATTTAAAGAAATGCCTGCATGTCTGTTTTCTACTAATTCAGTAGGTATATCCTGGGATTTGTTTAGACAAAATATTTAGATAAAAGGCAGCATTTGTTATTTGAGGTACAGCACAGTAACTCCGAGCTGTTAAATGGCATGCTGTGAGAAATGTGAAATGTACTGGTGATACCTGGTGAGAAAGCTCTGGCGTGGGAGTCCAAGGGAACGATCTTACGTCTCCGTTTCCCTTTGAACTCCTCATCAGTTGTGATGATCCATATATACCAGTTGTATCCGTTTCCAGATGGCGAATAAAGGAGTTCCTTCCCCGTTGCACCAGTAGGCTTTCAGACATTCTTGTTCTACTGGTAATTCCACATGATTTTGCTGCCCTAGACTTCAAATAAACCACAGTGCTTTAGATATGTCTATATCCCTCGAAATTTTGGCAATAGGAAAACTAGCTGAAATCACTAAACTGCTTTAACTCTGTAATCTATTCATCAGCTGTACATAATAGTTGTTATCCGTCCTGTTTTGTACCAGTGCCAGAACAAGTTCTTTTGAAATGCATGAGATGGAAGCCCCATTCTGTTCAAGAGGAAGCACCTTTCACTTTGCAGGGTTGTCTCAGACCAGGGGGTATATTATCCTCTTAATGCACTTGCATAACTGCCATTAACATTAATGGAAATTACATGCACTCACTGTGGGGCGAATATAGCCCTTTGTTGGAATGAGCGATCTATTGCGACAGATTTTCCAATGATGTTACATCAAATCTAGATTGCTGCACTAATGCCGCTAATATTAGTTTTAGTATCTTTGTTGCTCGTAGTTTGTCTTAATGAAAACTCGCCATGTAGCTTTATATTAGGTCATGTGTTTCTTATAATGGAAAATCCTATTTAGTGCTCTAGAAAAATGACATTGTAAACAGGGAGCTTGTCCATTTCCTTCTGCAATGTAAAGTGTCAATCACTATATAGCAAACTCTATTTTGCTGGGTCTGGCGGTGACTTTGCAGTCCCCGCAGTGTCTGGGGCGGTGGGTGAGCTGCCCGCCGCGGGCTGCGGCCGGGACACAGCAACGCTGCTCCGGGTCTGTCCCGGCCTCGTTGCTGCAGCCCTGCGGTGACTCAGCTGCCCGTCCGGCACTCATTCATGTCCGAAATGTGAGCAATCAGGCTGCAGCTCACGGCGGTGCTGTAAAAGTTAATTGTCTGTAAATTGTTTTATTGTGAGATGAAAGTCACTAGCAAAAGGTCAAATGTTATCTTGGAAAGCAATATAACAATTTTATCAAAATGTTAGCAAGATGTAGCTCCTGTTCCACACATAGCTTCTGTGTGAGTGTAAGTCCCTGCTAGGGAGCGGTTTATTTATCCCAATACAGTTATGCTGTTGCAGCCCCTAGTGTGGACGCAGTTGTACTGACATGAAGTGCTTCACTTGTATTGTTTGTTCCAGTCCATACAGGAGCACACTTGGTACCTTGGTAGTGATATACCTGTATTTGGAGGAATTGTGCCATTTGGGGGTTTGTAGGGTCAAATCTACATGTAGCCAACAATGCAAAGCAGTTCAAGGTGATAAGCCTTCTCCAGCAAAGTCTGAGTGAGGTCATTGGAGGCAATGCTTGTTTTAAAGCAAAAGCCCAAATAAATTATAGATGGAACAGAAGGATTTGTGTAGATATAGAAATCTATCTTGCACTGCTTTTCAAAATACTTACTTCTAGAACTCTGTAGCTCTTCCTGTGAGTCTCTTCTGCTCTGGCTTTTCTAACTTTAAACTACAGGCCATCATTTTCCTGTGGCATTTTGAGGAACCATCATATTCCCTTGCTAGTTCTGCAGCTGTATAAGTGTGTGTTCTGAGTCGGGGAGGGAAATAATAGCATGTTCTTCTAATCTGTTTCTTACTCCTCCTCTTCCATTGATTGTTGTTCTTGCACAGGAAAATGTGGTTGAAAATGGACAGGATATCCATTTTCACTGTAGCATCACCTTATGATAAATATAGTGGCATAAAGTAATTTTTATTCTCTGATTTGTTTTCTAATGCATATTTTAAAGATACAGATTCAAAATAAAAAATAAGTTGTTATTATTATTATTATTTTTAAATTAATGTATCAGTATCTTTCAAAGATATATTTAAGAGGTCCTTAAAGAATACACTGAAGATATTGCGTATTTGGATACCTGTCCAAACACTATTAAGTTCCAGAAGTAGAATGTAACTTGCTCCAATTAGTGCAGACAGCCCCTGCTGTCAATACCGTCCCTACCTCCCAGGGCTTCATGAAGCGTTTCTTAGTTACCAATGACTATGGGGTCCTTCCGTTTCTCCTGCACAGGGGGAAGGGGAGTCTCGTGTTCCCAGAGCCCTCTCCCCCGGAGGTGTGTGGGTGCAGGTCTGGCAGCCCCCGGCCCCTTTGGAGCCTGCAAGGTCCGCAGCGCGGGGCCTGGCTGAGCCCGGCAGCCGCCAGCCAGCGGAGACAAGACGAGCGTAAAATAGGAAGGGCAATTAATTCAGTCTCCCCACCCCTCGGCGGACCGTTCCCTTTGCTCATAACGGCTCTGTGGAGCCAGCGGCCGCGCAGCGCCGGTCCTTCCCCGCCGGGCTGCCGTGCCCGCGGGGCTGCCGCTGGACTTCGGACCCGCCGGGGCTGGTGGAACAGGTTTCCTCCGTGCGCGCCGCCGGGCATTGCGTCAATCCTGGGAGGAGGATCTTCGAGGTAAATGAACTTTTTGAACGGCAAAAGGAGGAGAAGGGAGAGGAGGAAGAAGAGGGGGGGGCAGCACCCGCGCGGGCGCTTCCTCTGAACGCTTGGTGGAAACGGGCTCCGGCCGCTGCCCGGCGCCACGGCCGCAGGATGCGGTTCTCCGCGCCGCCGGGCTCCGCGCTCCGCGAGCGGGCAGCGGGAGCAGCGGCCGTGGCGCGGCGCGCCTGAGCGCCGGCTCCGCGGTGAGTGTGCGGCGCTGCCCGCTCAGGGAGCGCTGGAGGGGCGGCTGGAGCCCGCCCTGCTCCCGGAGGCCGAGCCGGGCTGCACAGCGCGGAGCCCGGGCGGAGGGTCGAATGCAGCCGGCACCGAGCGGCTCTGCCCGCGCTCCTGCGGCATAGGTGACGGGCGGGGCGGGAAGTTGAGTGAGGCGTTACGAGAACGGGGGCTTGGGGCTGGGAGGCTGCGAGCCGCCGGGTACCGGAGCGGCAGAGGCCGCGGAGAGGCGGGGCGGTGCGGTGCTGCCGTCGGGATGGCTGCGGCCCCTGGCCGGCCCCGCCGGCTGCCGTGGGAGCTTCCCCCGCAGCGCCGCGGCCCTTCGGCCCCCCGGCCTTGGGGCTGTGCGTGCCCCGGCACGGCACGGCACGGCGGGCACTCGGTGCCAGCCCGGGAGCCCCTAGCCCTGGCGGGGCCGCACCGTGTCGCGCCCTCTTGCGCGGTGAGGAGCGGGTGCGGGAGGGGCCGTGCGCGGGAGCTGCGCCCTCCGCGGCTGTTTCCCCGCGGGTGCCGAGCGGCAGCGCCGGGCTGTGCTGTGCGGAACGGAGTTTGCACAGGCAGCTGATGCCCTGGCACTTGGCTTCTCATTCAGCAAATTACCGTGCGCATCCGGGTAATATGTGCATCTGAATGTCTGTATGTGTTTGCATATATATATATACACACACATATATGTGCATGGCGTGATTTTTTTTTTGTATGCGGCTACAGAAAATTCTGTTTACTTGCTAGAATGTGTTTGTGCGATGGTGAACTGCTCTTGCCTACTTTTTCTATTTCAAAGCACTTGCATTCATTCCCTTCTGGTGTTTTCAGAAGCAAAAGTCTGTGGGTATTACTGTACTTAATACAAATTAATATAATCATCTTAAAGACTGTGTACCTTTATTATTTATAAATATGTGAAGATAAATATAACCATGAAATAATTATCTTTCAAGTTATTGGGTTATCATTGCAGAGAAGTGTGTTTATTATTGTGGATTTGAGGGATCCAAATAGCAATTTAACCTGTCAGAGGAGTAACTAATTTTGTTTGTATTACTGGGTAGCTCTAATAATAACATGCAAGCAGTGAATAGAAAGAATAGCATGGGTTCATGGAGAGTGTATTATGCTGTTTAAAACACTTTAAAAAATATTAAGTTATAGGCAAAATGGTTATTTATAATTGAATTTTATTTAAAATAAAGTTTCAGAATAGGAAGAGATTCTGTCATGCGAGTAGGCTTCCCTGTGATAAATATTTAGGTTGGTATAGAGTTCACCAGCATTAGGAGAGCGAGCTGGAAGAACGCGTCTGAATAGTAATTGAGTGCTCTGCTGAGGCTGCAGGCTCGGTTCCTGACCACAACCAACCAAACAACAACAACAAACCACAACCAACCAACCAAAACCAACAAGCAGTCAAACCCGAAACAGCTTCAGCCGTATCTTGTGTAGGTAAATAGCACCATGGCCATCTTCAAGAGGCACATTTAGCACTGTGGGCTTGGTTTTGTACTTTCTTTTAAATCTTTGCCTGCCTGGAGAGACAAAATCGGAAAGTATAGCACTATAAGGAAACACAGCATGTTGTTAGATTGCAGCAGTAATGTTGATACCAGCCTTCCCCTGAAAACCTTGTTTGATTGTAAACAAGATTTTTCCCAGTTCACATTTAAAAACATGTTTCTCTTACAAGCAAAAGATAATGGTTTCAGATGATGGTGGGTAGCTTCACTGGAAAAGGCTTTATTATAACCAGACCTGAATGAATAGGAGTGACCCAAGAGTTAACAGAACAGCAGCACTGCTGAATCCATTTAGCTGGCAAAGTGGTTTTAATTGGGTTGGTTGCTAGGGAATGGATCCAGCACCGTGTGTCTGGGTGAATGTAAGCGCTGGGCAAATGGCACACCTGAGTGCGCACAGTGCACCTGGCGCTGGCTCGGGGATGCTCAGGGCAGGTGTGCGCTGCTGCGCGCTGGCCGCTTCCCCTCCGGGTGCGGCTCCTGCGTGGGGTGCACGCTGCGCGGTGGCTGCGGGGCAGGCTGAACTCGCGGGACCGATTGTCTGTGTTGTGGTTTGCAGTATGCTTATTTAAAAAAAACACCAACAGCCTATGTAAAATAACTAGGAACAGCTTTCTAGAAATAAGCTCAAACCAGGATTAGCTTATGTATTTGATAAAGAATTAACTTGTTACATGTTTGTACCTTTTCCATTATAGGAAGAGTCAGACACTACTCCTGATTGTATTGCAGTAACTTAACTATTTGAGTTCAGTGAATTTGGGCTGGGCGGTGCGTGGGACAGCAGTGCCAGGACTGGATTAGCGAGGCCGGGAGCGCAGTGTGTACAGGCCGCTGTCAGCTGCTGGTTGTGCACACAGTGACTGTGCATCTGTGCCAAGCAATACTGATCGATAGCACATTAAAAGTACCATCTGGAGTAGAACTGATGCTGGTCATCCCTGTGCATCCTGCTTGTGCTGCAGTAGAACTGACGTTAATTACTCAGGGCAATATTAAAAAGAAGTCTTTCCTTGGTGTAAATCCTACTTAGGAACACAACTTGGCTCCATTCTGTTATAAATAGAATAAATGTACTGGAGTCTGGCTTTCTGTCTTCCACATTTGTAATGCGACTTAGTGTAATGTTCTGTGTTGCCACACAGGAGAATTGAATTTGGCTCTATTCTCATTCCCCATGCTAGCAGGAGTTAAGAACAAAAAGCAGCAGCTGTATCTAATTCGGGCTATGAAGGCAGTCAGAGACTTGTTAAACTCGGCCGTAAACCATAGACAATAAGGGGACCAGACTTTCTGCAAAGCAGCCTGCTAGGAGGTTTCATGGACTTAATAAAGCTCAGCTAGGTGCCCCCGCCGAAGAGCATTTCATGGATTTCTGATAGTACTTTTGTAATGTAACACAGGAGTGACCAGGCTTGTCAGGTTCGTGTGTGTGATGTGGGAGAAAACCACCTCATTCTCATGGAGCCACCGCAGATGAAGCGTCTTCAGTGCTGGAGGATGGGCTGCAGGGGCACCGAGCAGCGCACCATCTGCCCCCCTCCCGTCAAAGTGTGTCGCTGGAGGGGCTGATGTGTTAAAAGTGGAGGCGGACGGGCACTCTGTGGAGCTCTCCTGGCTTTATCTGAGTCGCAGATTAAACTTGCTGACGGAAACGGGGAGAGAACTGTTAATAGAGACTTCATGTCGTGTTTCTTCCAGGAGTTCACTGCAGACGAGGGGTTAAAAAAATCAATCTATATTTGACCACTGGCAATCCATGCGAGAGACTCCTCTGCTGCTATTCTGAGAACTACTTAAAGCTGGCTTTTAGATTTTACTGTGTATATGCTGTTAGTTGTTGCATGCCTGTCTTTTATGAATACGTACTTCAAGAAATAGGTTATTTTCTAAAATTGCTTTAATTTTCTTATCTACTTATTGGTATGAGTTTTGTACTTAATTACATACTTTGAGTTGGTTCCCAGCAGTACTTACCCTGATAATAATAGGAACATAACACATCATAATAGTTGAAAAGTCTTCATTGAGGAGGGGGTAGAGGAAGAGATAACAGGTTTGGAAGAAGATGCCTGTTGTTCTTGACATGAAATTCTCTCTTCCACCCACGGTGTCCTCGCAGAGATAACAGATTCTTTTAACCATAAGCGTGGATAAAGTAGCTGTGGAATAGCGGTTTATATCTGTTCCCAAACGTGTTAAGTATTTTATAGATAGATAAGCAGCTCTCAGAGTTGGGGACAAGTTCTATTTTCAGATACAGTGGGGCGGGTGTGGGGCAACAGGCGCGAGGAGCAGACGGGCCGGGGGTCACTGCCCTGCGGTTCCAGAGCGGGGAGAACCGCAAGGAGCGCTGGTACGTGTACCATACAGCGCATGTAGTTGTGAGCAAACCTAACAAGAACGGACGGCCTGCCACAGGCTGGGGCTGCAAGGAGAGGCAGTAATGCTGTCATTCTATTATTCTGAGAACAACTGGCTAGCAGAGAGCAGGAAAAAACCAACCCAAAACACATTAACTTTTAGACCTTCAGGAAAATGTGTGTGTGCAATGCAAACGTCTGTGTCGTCAGGTGTGGTTTTTTGTGTGTTCTGTTGTTGTTGGGTGGGTTTGGTGAGTTTGTTCTAGCAGAAGGACACATGGAGCCGTTTTTGAAGAGCAGGAGCCATTTCTGTAGCCTCTCCCCCGAAACCCTGGTGACCTGCTCAACTAACGTTTGTTTCCTCCCTTTTGAAACAGATCCAGATCTGCCTCTCAAGCTGCTTTTGGCTGCTCTGGCGAACGTGCCGCGATCCTTCGCAGTCCCCCGCTGCAGACGGAGCTCAGAGCAAGGCATGAGGAGTGACAGGGCTCGCCGCTGTCCCTGCTGCCGTCGCCCAGCGGATCTCTGAGCAGCAGCAGAGGTATTGGAAAGCTGGACTTTGCTCTTTTCCCGCCCACTGGAACAGGTGCTGGGGTATTTGAATCACTTTTCAGTTTCTATGAAAGAGCTGATCTTGCTGCCTGTGCAAGTCGCTGGAGAGGCCAGCGAGGAAGAAGGATTTTTCATTTCCTCAAACCCTGTTACTGAACATTTTTTGGAAAGCAGCCTTAATAAATATTGCATCATGCTGTAGCTGCGTATCTGTTGGCTTATATGAAAATTCAAGATGCATTTCTTAAATAAGCATAGAAGCTGAGTATAATTTTTCAGACCAGTGGTTTTGCTATTGCACGAGAACTTTCTCAATCAGAGTTTATCTCAAGGAACAGGCACTGACAGAGATGGAGTAAAGCGCGGCTGGGAAATCATCTACTGCAGGAAAAACTGTTTCCCAGGCGGCCTCAGGGACAGAGCAGCCAATGTATTTCTCTGGGTAAAACACACTGTGCTGGCGTCTTTCTGCTCGCGCTTTTCTGCTCTTTACAAAAAGCAGATCGTCTCCCTTGTGTCATTTTTAATTGACTTTTCACTGCATTACAAGCGATCGTTGGCACCAGTCCAGGAAAGTAGGGAATTCATCAAAACCTGACTCATTGATCACTGCATCTGATGAAATAATTAGTGTTTGGTATTTTCAATACCGTTTCATACTGTTATTTTGACTTCTGGAAGCAAAAGAAAATCCCTTTATACCAGAAGATCACTGAGCAGAACTCTGATTTCAGAATTCATCAGAACGCTTATTCCTTTGTTTTGTTTTGAATCTCCTTGTAGGAGTTGCTAAGAATTTAGCATTGGCTCGTTAGCGGGGGCGGGGCCAGTTAGACCTGCTCTATTCACAAGCGGGTGCATGTTGGGCCGTTTATTTATGATGGAGGGGAGTCGCAGACAGTGCAGAACATTGGGCCGCGTCTCTTCCCAGCCATCTGCAGGCTGGGCCTGCAAATGTGCTTGGTAATAATAATGATATTTAAAAAGCCTTGGAAACCAACGAATGCTGAAGGGCTATCACACCAGCATCAGCGCTGCAGGAGACCTCAAACGGTGGCATCATAGCGAGAGCTGGGCAGCTCTGCTCTCCAGTGACATTTGTAAGGTAATCGGCGTGTAACAGGTTTGCTGCCTGAGGATCATCTCTGAGTTTGCAAACGTGTTGTTAACTCGGCCAGTTTTACCACGGTCCTTTTTAAAAATATGGATAAACGTGTGGTTTTCTTCCTTCAACACCTCCGTCTTGGTGCAGTAGACAAAAATGTAATCTCAAACCACCCCAGAACCTTAAGGGAGATCACTGTTATGTGTATCAAGCAAACGTGAGAGTTCGATGCCCTGCTAAATGCTGACCTCGCTGCCGAAGGTGGGAACAGAGGGAGGCTTGGGTACCTGCGCTGGGAACAGCTTAGGAACTGAATGCTGAAGTTTCTGCTCCGAGCTGGCACCAGGAAAACATTCAGATGCTCTGTTATGGGGGCTTTGCGTGCGTGTGGTTGTTTTCCTGTTTGTGTTTTCTTAGATTATTTCAGATCATGTCGCTTTTTCCTTCCTTGGAGGGAACTTTGCTGTTCCTTGGGGTCAAGTATAAATAAATACTTGTTTCCTTCTCCCTTATAGGAGAACTGCAAACAACAAAGAAATAGAAGCCATTACCCGACCTTGTTCAGAGAGAACACTAAATATGGCACAGCACAGTATTGCCCTTGGATTATTCATGATGGCTGTTTTATCGCTCTTGGATGGAAGTTCAGCTTTCCTGTTAAATCAGCGGCTGAAGGGAAGATATCAAAGAGACCGCAGAAACATCCGCCCAAACATCATCCTTGTTCTCACTGACGATCAGGATGTAGAACTTGGTAAGACATAAAGAGTTTTAGTTGGTGAGCATGGCACTGTTTTTCCTGAAGTTAGATTCTTGCATTTGAAAGAATTATCTTTTCTCAGTGTGAAAAGTTCTAGGAAGAGCAAGCAGCAAAAGTTTAAACCCAAGCTGTGCAGAAAGCGCTCTCCGTGTGCCGCGATTCGCGGCGGCGGAGCTTTGTCTCGGGGTCGAAGTTCCCATTGGTGTGGAAAGCCGAGATCCCCGACTTTGTCCGCACACAAACCGTGTGCTGGCGGTTCCGACTGCAACCGGGGAGCTACGTGCCAGAGCAGTCACTTTAAAATTATCACAGGTTATTGCGCCATGTAATTACCCGCTGCTTTGTTTAATTGCAGACATTCATTACATATAGAATTTAAATTTTAATTACATAAAAGTTACCTAATGCAGTCATACTGTTCTTGGTATTGTCCGTTTAGACGTGTAGTTAATTACTGATGAAAATGCAGAAGTTCTTCTGTGTTATTCAATGCCGTGTTAATTGTTGAAGAAAGGAGATGAAGATGAAACACACGCTTTGCCTAATGATTTGGAATAACGAGTTAACTGACAGGGTTTGGGTTTTGTTCTGTTACCTGAACAAGCTTATATTCACCAAATGTTGTCAGTAGTTAGGAGCAGTGATTAACACAAACCAGTTTACATTAATAAATTTGCATTAGAAATATGCTTTTAAGTGAGTATAAAGCCTGGATCATGTGCAACACGAGAGCTTGTGTATGTATGTGTGGTCTGGTGGGGTTTTGACAGCCACGGCATCACATTTCTGGTATGGATGGGAAGGTCAGAACACAGAGCTCACCGGAGGAGCAGGACACAGCGGCAGCATCAGTGAGCCCGTGCTGCTCACGCGCGGCCTCGCCTGGCCGGGCCAGCCGCGGCTGCGCCTGCTCCCGCGGCGCGTCCCTGGACCCGCGGCACCGCGTTGGCCGCCGCGGGGTCGCGTCTGGACGGTGGCGGGAAAACCTGCTGGGCAGGACCCACCAGATACAAACGCAATTCAAACCAGTAGGGTCAGGTGTTGTTGTTGATACTTTTTAAATGGTTATTTGAATCACAAATGAAGCCGTTTCAGTAACATACATCCAAGAGAACCTGAGTACGTTATCTTGCAGGCTCAGCAGGTGGTCCTGAAATATTTATCATCTTCTATTTTATGCTGGCCTTCTTGTTCCTGATGCGATTGGCTAAGTCCTTTGGGCAGGATATTTCTCTTTTCTGGTCATCTTGATGCTTTCCAGTTTCAGACATAATGGGCACGTGTCCACACGAATTAGGATCCAACCAAGGAGAATCCATTTGGTGAAGCTGAGATTGGATGTTTGTCATTTGCCACTAATGGCTCTGGGAGACCCGTTACTTGTTTGAATCCATTTTTATCCTTGTCTGTTGTCTGGCGAGCTGTCCAAGTCAATCAGCATTGCCGGTTGTGGGGATCGTGGTGAATGCATTTGG
Source organism: Nesoenas mayeri (assembly GCF_963082525.1). NCBI lineage: Eukaryota > Metazoa > Chordata > Aves > Columbiformes > Columbidae > Nesoenas > Nesoenas mayeri. The sequence goes on from NC_137562.1 coordinate 16,206,070, forward strand.
GAAAGATGAAAACAAGATGCGAATTACAAATAAAAGCTGAGGAAAGCTTGGAAGCTATGAAAATATTGCAGAGGGAGCTGTGCACAACTAAGACGTCAACTGTTTCTGAGAATGTCCTTAACCAATGGGTGTTGTAGCTTTCACTGGGTTTTCTTGTGGCTACTTGTGAGGCAAAAGGGAGGACAGAGCAGTGTGAGGTGTTGTTAACAGACTTTATTTGATTTAAGATGCATTTGACAATGTACCAACAGCAGGTGGAGTTTACCAGAAGAGGAATGTAAGGTCGTCGTCCTTTCAGGAAAGCAGTAAAACTCTTTTTTTTTTTTAATTTTTAATTTGCACTGCTCTCAATAATGAGTTTTATTGGGGAAACCAAACCTCAGCCTTGTATCGGAAAAGGAAAAGGCTGATGGAAAGGGTGCAGAATCTCCCGGTCAAAGGAGGATGAGTGTAGGTTGTAATGGATACAGATGGGAGAAGAACTACTGAAACAGCCGAAACATGCACGCTCGGCTGACTAGAACTACTGAAACAGCCGAAACATGCACACTCGGCTGACTAGAACTACTGAAACAGCCGAAACATGCACACTCGGCTGACTAGAACTACCGAAACAGCCGAAACATGCACACTCGGCTGACTGTCTTCTGATCAAAGGAGTTTTACTGACAAGCAGAATGTGCAGAACAGGAATATACTGACAAGGAGAAAGAATTAATTAGAAACAAAGGCTTTTCTTTCCCCATCAGAGCCACGTACGTCCAAGTTAGTGTAGAGCTGCTGTCCCCTGTGTGATGGGCTCAGCATCTCCAGTTTAATTAGGCTTGCCTGCCATATTGCTGTGGTTTAACAAATCAGCTTATTTCCTTCTGTTGTAGTTGGAGAAAGATCTGGTTATTTAGAATCTATTTCAGCCAGGTTAGCGAATCGGGGCGAGGGGTGGTTTGTACGGTCCTATATCCTCCTCTGAAAAATGACAAAAGTGACAAAGAAGTTAATTTTTCGTAGTTATCACATGCAGAGATTACGGGCTTAGAGCTTCGTTAAAATTAAATATGAGGAGGAAAAAAAAGGGAATGAAGATGTCGAAAGGGTGTCTAATGAGGTCCAACTAGGATAAAAATAGAAGGCATTAGGGGCCAGTTAATGAGCATTCTGGGGTTCAGTTAAATTACCTGCGTGCGGATACCACTGCTTGGATTGGGCTTCAGAGTAGACTGAGTGCGTTAGGACTGAATGCAAGTTCTTCAACAGCTGGAGCTCCCTAAACCCCGTGTAGCTGGTGAGTTCTGGCAGTGCAACAGCTACTGAGACAGGCAGTGGTGTCTCACAAACAGCTAGCATATTGTCTCCATTAATATCAGTCAGAATATCAGCCTTATCTCTGAAGCGAACTGTGAAGACACACGTGGCAAAATTATGCGTACCACACACATTTCAAGTGAAATTTCAACCTCGGTTTTGTTTCACTTGGAGTGAGCAGCTTGAATGCATCAAACTGATAGAATTTCCATATTTTCACAGTAGGCCAATGGATATATTTTTTCTTAAATAGCTTAGAAATGTCACATTTTCCTAATTCATTTTTGTTGTCAGTGGTTTTGGACAGGTAGCAGAACGTTTTCTGAGTTAACTATGGGCGCTTCAGAGCGCGACTTCCCTTGGAACGCGCTGGTGGACCCGCGGAAGGGGTCCCGCTCCGCGGTGCCCGCGAGGCCCCGGCTGCCGCGGGGCGCGACGCGCGCTCGCCGTCCGCCGCAGAGCTCGCTGCCGCTTCTGCCCGCGACTCCCTGCTTGTGAGGGGCACGAGCTGAAGAACATCAGTTTTGGTTGGCTGCTTTAATGCTGTTTAAAATATTTAAAGCTGGCCTATTTAAGACTGTACAGAAGAGTCTGCTGGAATTTTACCTTCCACTGGTCTGTCACTCTGTATTAGTTCTCAGGCTTGGGAAGCAGATTAGATCATATGCTTTTGTATTAAAGACTGTTGATATATAGGGTCTTGTCATTACAGCAGTTTTATTAAAGGATGTTACTGTCCCCAAGGGGAGTCTTAACATGTACTGTTATTTATGCACAGATGCCTCCGTCATTTAAAGGGGTTGTTAAATGTATTTTAATATTGGGATGACAAAGCATTCTCTCGGTCTGTCTGTTTATGCTTGGGCTGGCTCATGAGGCAACACAGAGGAAGTGTTCACGGTTTTCAGGCTCACATAATGTATAATTGACTGTTATAATTGTTAGCTGTGGTGTTAGTGCCTTGGAGCACTAACACTGATCCCACAGCTATGGAAACAAACCGTCTTGTGTTCTTCAGAAACCTCCTTTCGATGAGTGGAGCTCAGCAAGTTCTGAGCTCAGAACCTGCCTTGGTTCCTGCCGATGTGACGAGACGCGCTCTGACCTGAGAAACGCGCAAACCGATGTTTTAGTTATTCATTCCAGCAGGACAATCTCAAGAAAACTGATACCACGAGAATTTTTAGGTGAAATGACCTAGAGTAGCAATTAACCTTCCTTCACGGTGCTGGCGAGTCAGGTTTGGTATGAGGCTTATGGCCATTTTCCCTCTGGGTTTTGACTCCTGGCTGTATCAATGTGCCCTGTATCAAATCAACTTACTGTTGCAATTTCATGATGAAATTCCTGCCTAAAGAGCTTAGGAGAAACCTAACCCCGTTATTGACAGAAACAGCAGTTCGTGCCAGATGCTTGCAGGATGCATTGATGAAAGCTGACCCATTAATCCAGCTCGGCCCGGGGTGCGTTACCCCAGCCCGCTGCAGCACGACCCTTCATCCCCGTGCTGGCTGCTGCCTTTCCCTGCTCATGGCGGCAGGGAGGTTTAGGTCTGCTCTCCTTCGCAAGGTCGTGCTGATGACAGGTGTTGGTACAAGTTCTCTGGAAAGTTATTCCTAAATCACTCAGGTGCAGTTTTACCTTTCAGGCACCAATAGATGTGGGAACCTAGGTGTCTTTTTTCTGCTGGTCCTTGGTGTTTCTGCATGTGGGAAGAACTCTCATATGGACCCAGATTTAGCTAGGTGGATGTCTAAGGTAAAGATCCAGTCTTTGTGCAAAGCCTTGGCTTAACCAGGGAGCAGAAAGGCCATCAGACAGCAGAGTGGCTTTTAGGAATTGTTGCCAGAAAGACTTTTAGTCTCGTTACCCCAACTAGTCCAGTTCCCTGCTGGTTAAACTTGCTTGTTTGTTTTTAGGTGATGGTTATAAACTACATGGTGTCATCTGTGCTAAGTAGTGATCTAAAAATCTAATTCTGCAGAACCAAGCCTAAGCAAATTTAGAGCGTTTTAGGTATTATCAAAATAGATCAGGTGGCCAGACAGAGCTCAGCGCACTGTTTATGGAAATTATTATGAGGACTTTGGTTCAGGGAAAGGTCCAGAAATCAGTACCTGCTGATACCTCACGTGAGGGAAAAGAACATTCTGTCTGGAGAACAGCTCTAGCAGACCCTGCTTGAGCTTGGGCTGAAGAATCTTGAGACGTCCCTTCCAGCCTCAGTGTTCTGTGCTTACAACTCCCACCTTTTGCAGGAGATTGGCACAAAAGGCAGCACATCGGGCATCTTCGGAAACCGAGGATTAAATAATGCTTAAGGAGTGTGCAAACGTTGGTCAGGGATGCTGCAGAAAGTGAATTTCACCCTCGGGCCACATTGTCTCAGCCTAATTCACATTGTTTCAGCCTGATTCGTGCCGGTTCTTGCCTTCAGCTACTGAACAGCACTCGCGGCTCCAGAAAGGCTGCACAGATGGTGCAGATAGTTACAGTGGTAAATCTTATGCTTAGAGAGAAATTAAAAAAGCATTATAAACTATCTCAGCAGGTTTGAGTCGAATCTTAAGTCAGGACTTCAGTATTTGCTCCTTCTTAAAACAATGGGAGAACTTTGCTCGAGGGGAGAGAATGATCTTTGGGTTCGCTATGAGATTACAGTGCCCTTGCTACCTGTACTCTTAGTCAGCTCTTGTGATTGAAACAAGAAAATAACTCTGAGGTGATGTTCTTCTTCCAGGTTCTATGCAAGTGATGAATAAAACAAGGCGGATCATGGAGCACGGAGGCGCTCACTTCATCAATGCCTTCGTCACAACGCCCATGTGCTGCCCTTCCCGCTCCTCCATTCTCACGGGGAAGTACGTCCACAACCACAACACCTACACGAACAACGAGAACTGTTCTTCTCCGTCCTGGCAGGCGCAGCACGAAATCCGTACGTTTGCGGTGTACCTCAACAACACGGGATACCGGACGGGTAAGACCAAGGCTGCTCCATCTGAAAGCTTCTTTAGACCTGTTACTACAGAGGCTAATGTGTATAATATTGTAATTCTTTCTCATAACGGACTGTGGCTGTGGAGAACACCAGAGCTTCGGTCGTTCATGTAGCTTTCGCTTCCTTGTACTCCAGGAAATTAAAAAGATGTGCATGCCTGGACCGAAGGTGTAGCACATGTAGAGCATACCCTGCAGTACCTGAAGTGCGTAGAACAGACAAGAAGGATGCTGTGGCATCGGTAATTAGCGTTTTTTCATAAAACAGATTTATCCATCGAAGTAGGAATACCAGAGGGGAGGCTGCTCCTGCGGGGCTCTGGGGCCGAGCTGCCGGCTGGGGGTTCTGTGGGCAGTCCGTTCCCAGAAAGATGTTTAGAACAAGTGCCAACTGAGGGCAAATGTGCTCCGAGGAAGCAAAGATCCTGCCTAGGAACAAAGTTACGTGGGAAGGGGGTCAGAAAATACGTAGCACAGGTTTCACACCTATTTCAGGTGTGCTGTCACATATTGTGGGAAACTGGGCAAGAAGGACAATTTAGGTAAACAAACCAAGTCAATTGATGAATTAATCTTTAGAAAAGTCAGCGTAAGCAACATCTGAATCATCACCAACTTAAAACAGTGGACGCTAGTGCTTTGACTTGGAGCAGGACATCATTAGAACAGAGAAGAAACAGAGAGATCCTGTTCCAAACATTTCTGAATGTCAGGGAGTTTCTCTGTCAAGGTTCCCGCGTGAACATGTGCAGGAAAAGGTTCAGTTCTCTGTGAGCAGACACGTCTCTTTCCGTGAGACAGCCCCTGGGTGCACCGCGCGTTGCCCGCCTGGGTCCTGCAGCAGCGAGCGCCGAGGTGTTTCACTGCAACACAGATCTAAACTCTCTCTTAGACATTACTTCATGAGAAAAGGTTCTTTCCCATTTGCCTGGCTGGCTGAACGATTAGGTCTGAAAATCGTTGACTGATTTCAGAACATTTTGTCAGCCTTATCTGCAGTCAGGAAATGAAAAGACATGTTTATCTTACTAAATTCAACAGAATTGGGGATGGCGGGCCAGATTTGGCCTGGCAGAAGGACGATTTTGCTCCAGTGAGCCTTCTGGGAGCGTTGTCCTCACTGACGTTAGGGCTGGACGCGCTCGGGAAGCGCAGACGCGCCGCGCGCTCCGGCCAGCGCCCCGTCCGGCCCTGGTGAGCGGTGCCGGTGGCACAGCCCTGTTACCTGTTAGCAAGGGCAGGCGGCTCCCCGGGTGGTGCTGTGTCAGTCATTCACTCTGACGGTAAGTCCGTACTTGAGTTATGCGAAGAATTAATAAATGGCACTTGGCACCAGTCATGTTTTGAACATAGGCCTCCCACAATGACTTGGCTCTGTCTCTGCCATTATAAAAAATTTCTTGGGAATAAAAATAATAATCATTCTTAGCGCTTTCACAGGGCTTTACCGTAATTAATCAATGAATTCATTAAAATTCAGTGACAGTCTTCCATTTCCTCCCATTAATATTAGACTAAGAAGATACAGTGGCTGACTGCATTCAAATAATTATTTTTCCATTTCACTGTCTGAGCATTTGATGTGTTAAAGTGATTTGATATTATGTTGTAAGAAGGAGGAGAAAGGCTATTGGTAAATTTTTAGTAAAGGAGGAATGAACCTGAAAAATACGGGACCAGATTTTAGGATCTGGATACACGTCAGGAGAGAAAAGATTAGTTTCCTGCTGTAGAGTTTGCTCTCCACAATAGTTCCTGCTTGCTGGTTTTTATTACATAAATACTTACAAACTTAACTGAAGTTGATACCTCTGTATAATTGCTTGGTAGGGATTAACTGGTGCCCTAAAGAGTCAAAGGTAAAGAGAAGCCGTGACAGAATCTGCAGGATGTTGTACAAGGTCTCATGTGGTGAGGAGTGCCGTTGAGCACCCTGCACAGGTCACAGCAGCATCCCCATCCCGTGTCCAGGCCAGAGCAGCATCCCCATCCTGTGCGCAGCTCAGAGCAGCATCCCCATCCTGTGTCCAGGCCAGAGCAGCATCCCCATCCCGTGCGCGGTTCAGAGCAGCATCCCCATCCCGTACGCGGTTCAGAGCAGCATCCCCATCCCGTACGCGGTTCAGAGCAGCATCCCCATCCCGCGTGCGGTTCAGAGCAGCATCCCCATCCCGCGTGCGGTTCAGAGCAGCATCCCCATCCCGCGTGCGGTTCAGAGCAGCATCCCCATCCCGCGTGCGGTTCAGAGCAGCATCCCCATCCCGTGTGCGGTTCAGAGCAGCATCCCCATCCCGTGTGCGGTTCAGAGCAGCATCCTCATCCCGTGCGCAGGTCGGAGCCTCCGCAGCTGATGGACAGCTGAAGGCCACTGAAAAATAATAGCTGAGTGATTTAAGAGTCAGACCTAATTTTCAGAAGTGATTTGCATGATTAGGAACCGAAGTGTTATGATATTCACCTCCAAGACATCGAGGTGACTTTTCAAAACTGGATATCAGGTTTCTGAATTATTTATCTTGAACGTAAATTAGTTTCCTTAGATCTTTTGCTCTCTGTAAAGAAATATTATCTTAGCACAATCTGTCAAATTATATCTATTAGATGGTTTGAGCCCATTAGACTTGAAAATGGTGTGGAAGACTCAGCACCGTGGCTGTATCATGGTAGCTGTTAGTGCCAAAGGAAACCAAGGAGCTGTGCTGGAAAGGATGTCAGACTCCTGCCGTTTAGTCCAAACCCGCTGCCTCTGTCCGTGTTGCTCCCTGTGGCACGCTTGGTCCGTGAGGGTGAATTACTGAGCTGGAATATCCTGCTCATACTCTGGAGAATGACGTTTCCAGCTCTGACTTCAGTTCTATACTGTGAGCTGGTTTCAAGTCAAACATGAATGTATCTTTTCTCTCTGTTTCTATGAGTTGAGTTCTAAGTGTCATTAATTTTGCTTCAAACATATTACAATATCTGATAACTTAAAATGGGAACACATTAAGTAGAGCTGTGGTCTCCTGAGGATTGTGCAGAGGTTGTAGAAGAGAGGCTTAGACAGCTACTGTTCCCTCATCTGTCTTTGGCGCGTAGCTCTGTGTTGTTAAACGCACGTTTTCACTGTTCCGAAGAGAGGATCCATACGCTCCTGTGAATGGCGAATGAAACGCACGAGGCAGCCTGCAGTGCAGGCAGGTGACCCGGGAGCCCGGGATCAGGGCACCCGCAACTACGCAGGTGAGCCGGTGTCTGCGGCTCCGTTATGTCCAGTCATATTTTGTTTCCCTAAATCTGTCCGTTTTCAACAGGAAATGCTGTAGATTGTGAAAGACACCTCATCTCTTGCTTTCCCCCGACTATAATGTACTTTTCTGATAGGATGCCAATTGTAGCATTTAAAGTGTAATGGCTTTGTCAGATGATTTATTGTTTCAAGCAAGAAGTAATTCATAGCTTGATATTTCTTCAGAAATAGGATTATCATTTCATAGCATTCAAAACAGCTAAAAGCTAAACAGAATATTTGCACATCTAAAAACCACTTGGTTTAGCTCTTTGATGATGGCAGTACTTAGGAGAACCTCTTGACTTACTTTTTTGTCTTCCAATGCCATTTGTGTTCAATATTCTGTAGCTTACAAGGCAGAAATTAGAAGAGGTTTCCTCCATCTTGCTCCAGTTTAAGATGATCTTTGTTTATCCAGCTGGCAGTTTAAGTCCTTGTGTTATCTTCTTGCATTCTTTTGCTTTACTTTTCTAGAATGCTGAGGGGTTTGCAGAGGTTTTTCAAATCATACTATTTAACTTGGTGGTGTAATTACTGAATACAGGGTTGCCAGGCTGCCCTTCCCAGGTGCGCGAAGGTGCTCTGTGCGGCTGTGTTCTGTGCGGCTGTGTTCTGTGCGGCTGTGTTCTGTGCAGCTGTGTTCTGTGGCTGTGCCGCCAGCGCAGGGCGAAGGGCTTCGGCCCCGCTTCCTCTGGGCGTTCGCTCACCTGGGGAGCACCAGCGCCACTTGACTCGGCACCAGCATCCTTCTGCTCAGCTCCTTGTTGGACATTTCCAGATATTTGGTGTGAGCCCTTTTGTTTTATTTGGCTGCATCTGCTCCCCTTCAGCCCATTCCCTGATTCATGAGAGAGATCTTGGCACCGACCCTTGGCCACAAGTGAGGAATGTGCGATGCAAATTCGGGAAGAGAAACAAAGGTGTCCCAGAGGTCACGGTGCGTTGCCTTTGTCCTGCCCCGGCACAGCCTGGAGCTGTTTAACCGCGGTGGTTACCGGGCACTGTGCTGCACGGTTGTTACAACTGTTATGTTTCATGAATTGCAGTGGTATTTTTAATTTCAGTTAGAGCGGGGAGCTGTGCATGTAGAGGCTCTTGCCTTTAGTGCTGCTCTTTCTGTGTCCCTGTGATGGTGGACAGAGAATGCCATCTTGACAATTCTGTGCTATCAGTGTGCTGTAGTTAGAGAAGAATTGAGCCACCATGGGCAATAGACTAAAATGAAGTATTTGTCTGTCCTTAGTCTAGCTGGTTAAGTGCTTCCATGAATTAATAATTTCAAGGACGGTCGTAGATGTGCGAAAGAAAAGAAATACTAAAAAAGTACTGGAGCCCAGTCTCCCTCAGGATCCTGAAACCAATGGAACTAAAGGGATCTGAGAACAAAATGGGGTCTTAAGCCCCTCTTTTCCTCCTTAAAAGTGCTGTAACGTTTAGGAACTCACTGTTTATTTTATGTGCTTGCTGGGTTATTGATACTAATGCTGCATCATCTGATCTTGGCAGTAGTGGCACATCTGCTGTCACGAAAGGTGCCAGCTGGGTCCGTTTTGTTCGGGTGATTGCAGCACTTAGAAGTTACTGATTTGTGGAAGATCTCGTCGGTTATTTTGGTAGCTGATGAGAACTGATGTCTCTTGAAAAATCTTTCCAATGGAACCAAACTTAACTACTACTTCACGGGGTTTTATCTCGGAGCGCCCGTACTTCTGCTGTGAAGCCATTGATTTCAGTGAGTTGGCTCCGCTGTGCTTTGTCGGTTTAAGGGCGTACGATGCGAGGGCGAAGCTGCCTCGACCTTTGGGCTGACCGCTGGTTCCTCGGGGGCTCGGCCGTGCCGGGGGTGCTTTCCATCCGCCTTCCTCCCATTGTCTCGTGGAGGACACAAAGTACGAAAGTCGCTTTTGCTGGATGCACAGCAGAAATAAGATCAGAAATGCCTCCCCTGACCCCGATCCAAAACCAAGAGATTGTTCAAATGTAGCTGATTGTCCAGCTTTGGGCTGGGTGCAGCCCAAGTTGTCTGGTTTCAATTGAATGCAGAGTTTTGTGAATATCCTTCGTAGATGCATTTTAGTTGTGTTATGTATTTTTAGGTAGGTATAAGGAAAAGAATTAGAGTTTTAAAAAAGGAAAAAAACAAAACCAACAAACTTGTAGAGTTTGGTAGATGGTATGGACAGAGGATAGAACTGGCTTGAGCGGTTCCAGTGGTGGTAAATTACGCCTGCATGTCTGGTTTTTTGATTGCACTTTACATTTGACAATATATCAGGGCTGCTTTTTAAGCAGCGAGCTGTGGCCTCGGTGTGTGTGCAGCTGTGTCACATTCAGAGCAGAGCTTTGGAGTAATTGACAGTGCAGGGAAAATTCCTTTGTGTGCAACTTTTTCCTTGGAGGAAGAGTTTGCAAACAAAAGCTCCCCCTGTACCAGAGAAGGTTCCAGGTGCGTCCCAGCGAGGGGCAGGACGCTCAGACGAGAGCCTTGGGGTGTTCTGCGCTGCGCAGGAGCGGTGCCAGTGCACAGAGGACTCGGTTCTTGTGTATCTGTCATATGCAGGCTTCGGAGAAACTGCGTTGTGTGGCATTGAACGCAAAGGAAAATCACGTTCTTAATGCGTTTATTTAAAACAGCCCCTCAGATATTTTTTGATGATAGTTTCATAGACTGGGCATAGGAACATGGTTGACGTATCAAACAGCAGCCTCTGTGGATGTTTATTAATGGAATCTTGGAGCGGTTTGAAATTGGATGTACCAAAGGCGTGTGTGCTCCAGCGAGCATCTGTCTCTGGTGGGAGCTGATCTGAGAGCAGACATTGCGTTAGAGACAGTCTTCCTAATCCCAAATCAAAATCTTTCACCAGCATCAAGACAGATTTATTGTAGCCCGATATTTTGTAGTGCAGATGAGTGATGTTTAGAAGTTTCGGAATAACAACCTTTGAAACGGCTGAGAAGGGGCGGGGGAGAAATAAAAATATGTGAAATGGAAGATTAGAAACAGCAGAGAAAATTATTTAAAGCCCTTTGACATCCATGAAGGTTATAAAGATATCCTGAGTGTAAAATGGGGGTATGCAAAAGGTGCTGGAAGGAACTCCCACCAGCCTTTCCTTTTATACCTCTGCAGAATAACAATGAAGCGGATTTTACAGAATGCCTTTTCCTGAGCTCTTGAGCTGGCTGGGCCAAAGGTCTTCAGAACAGATCAGTTCCCATGAGGAGAAATGCCAAATGTGTTTGGCTGTAACGTGTTGAGCGGGGACGAAGCTGTGCCCGGTCACACCTGCTGCCGGTGCGGGGCGTCCAGCCGCGTCCCTCCGCGTGGTTTGCTGACCCGTGGCCGCTGTCGCCGCCTCGGACAGACCTGCAGTGCACAGCGTGCTTTCTGCCTGTAAATGTATTTCATTCTATTCCACTGTATTATTATGTTGCTAATATGTTGTCCTTATAGAAGGACACTGATAGACAGCCAGCGTGAGATGCCACAGATAGTATGTGCCTCTGCATTAGAAGTATTTGGAATGGCAAGTGGAACAAGTGTAAAGGTCTTTGTGCCGGTTGCTGTGGCAATGCTAACTTGTATTACTAGACCATCGGAAAACTGAGATCCAACTCTGCTGGTGGAAACTCAGGTGCTGAATCACGGTGCAGTATGCAGACCCGGGAGCAGAGTTTTGCCTTTAAGCTTTAAAAAAGAATGGAGTCCTCCAGTGCCATTTATCCTGTAATTACATAGTGATGATATAACATATAAACCAGTACTGAAAAATACGTTCCTTTGAATTATTTATTTTTTTACTGGCATAGTGTGAAAGCATCATTGGGTACATCATGTACTTTAGAGAATTTGCGTTCTTCTCATAGCAATCCAATGCTTTTCATTTTCCTCAGCCACCTTGTGGAGGACGGCGGGTGTGTGTGCCCGCGCAGTTGTGAGCGAGGCCAGCGCACGCGGCGTCCCCGGCGGCTCCGGCGTCCCCGTGGTTCCGCGCTGCTCGGCCGGGCAGGCTGCTGCTGCGCTTCGTGCAGCGCGGTTCGCGTCCCGTTGTGTTCGTGCTGCTCGTTGGTCATCATTCCTCCCGGGCCAGCTCCTGCTAGCGACGTCGCTGCTGCCGCTGGTCCGTTAGCTGCAGATGGCCCGGGTGGCTGTAACCACAGGAAAAACGTGGCTAAATGGTGTGATTCAGAGTAGAATAAGATAATGCAGCAATGGCGCTGTTTTAAGTGTTCTCTGTTTTCTCCATCTGACTCTGCATCAGGCACTAAAGCAGATATGATGGTAATTGTGGTCCAGTTCTTCTCATAGGTAGTCAGGCTGTAAATCAAATGATCTGCATTACAGAGCTCTAAAATAACCATGGGCAAACTTGGAACTTACCGTGAATGTATCTGAATGAAAACAAAACTTCTCTTGGAAGAGGTTAAATGTGGTGTCTTTGAAGCTTTCTGTTACACTTTCTTACCGTGGCTCTGCTCTCTTTACCCCAGCTTTCTTTGGGAAGTACCTCAATGAGTACAATGGTTCCTATGTGCCCCCTGGCTGGAAGGAATGGGTCGGATTGCTTAAAAACTCTCGGTTTTACAACTACACGCTCTGTAGAAATGGAGTGAAGGAGAAGCATGGATTCGACTACTCCAGGGTAGGTCCATTGGTTTGTTTCTATTTCTTTAACATTGGGAGGCGACTGCAAGCAAGCTGCGATTTATGGTTTCAGTCTACGTGGAGAGTTATCTTCGTACTCGGAAGCTGCTACGTGCAGCATTAGCCATAACCCAACGGGCGTCCCGTTTGGACTCTTCTTTACCTTCCATTCCAGAGAGTCGTGTTACTGAAACATTGCTAGCAGCGCTGGAGACAAACAACACATCCTATGACTGTGTTATGGGCTGAAATGTGGAAATCGATTTAAATGCACTGTTTCTGTGCTTCATATTTTCATTATTGTGTGCTGAGTCTGATTGCCATGTATTCCCTGGTATAGAACTGACTCCAGTGGAGTTACACAGCATCCATGTGATGAGAATCCCGTTCCAGCTGGTCCCATCTTTTTATGTTAGTTTAAGGAACTTGTTTTGTAGCTGTAATATGATAGAGAATTCATAATATCGTGGTATATCTTACGATAATTTTGAATGAGTGGAGAATCAAAGTATTAAATTGACATCTGCATGCATTGTTACAGGTGTGTACATTTCCTAATATCCTTGCAGAGAAGTTGTAGCCGGGCCAAACTTACTAAAACGCTCGATCGTCATTGTCAACCACAGTACCGTTTCTGCCTGTCTCGCACACGGCTCAGTTACCTGTTTGCCCTCAAGACTGTGTTATTGCAGCTAAATGTGTGGACTTGCCAAAGGATCCAGCATTTGCGATTCCTAAAATGGCCTGAATTTTCCCTGAAGTATGAGGATAAGTAAATTTAGCCATAAGTGGCTGTTGTTTTTGTAGTCTATAATTACAATTGGATGTGTTAAACAGGGCTTCAGTTGGATTTCTCTTACTGAACACAAATCCTGCCTCCATATTTGAGTTTCATTAGCAATGTGTTCACAGTCCGTTTTCCCCTTAAAAGGCTGATGTCTATATGACTTTCCCCCTTCCCCTCCCCTGTTCGCTGTTTTTAATTAATGTGCTTTGTGTTGAAAGATAAAATGTTACAGGCCTCTAGGGTTTCCCTTTCTGTCTCCAGCTGGTAAGGGGAAGGGGCAGCGATGTACAGAGGGATCCTCTATGTTTCGTTTCCTTCCCGAGCTGCGCGGAGCGAGGCAGCTCGCTGTCCCAGCCGCCTGCTGCAAGCCCGTCCCACGCGGGCGGCGCCGGGAGCCCACGGGGAGCTCTGCGTCCCGGCGTCCTCAGCCCTGCTTGGCATGTACAGTGCTTGGAAATGTTTAGGTTTTCGTTTGGTTTCATTTTTCTTACCAAGTCTGATTAGAAGAGAAAAGTTTTTGTAATCTTCATATTTTTGTGTAACACACAGCTCCGGCAATGAACAGATGATCGTGTGCGGAGCAACAGCGCTGGAGCTTGAGTGAACCAACAGAAGCTGAAATACAAAACTGCTTCTCTTTCTTTCCTGCCATTATTGTTGCTGGAAATTTAATTTTCCAGCAACAAACAGTATAATCAGATTAATTTTCAGCCCTATCTACTTGACATAGTTAATGTTAATTATGTGCCAGTGGAAAACTAGGAAAAAAACCATCACTGATTCGGTCCTCCAAAGCAGCTGCGAAGCACTGGATGTCAAACCTTGGCAAATTCTTTCAGATTTTGAAACAGGGTATGTTCTACTTTGAGTTTTCAGTTTCTTTCAGCTTTTGCCGATGGCTTTTTTTAGTTCTCTTAGCGATGCAGCCCGAGAGAGAACGTGGTTTGTCGTGAAAAACAGTCTCGATCCACGCAGCTCCCGCGGGTGCCCGGAGAAGGAGGCGATGCTCTGTCAGGCCGTCGCTGCCTCTGGAACGCTGAGTGCCGTTTTGGGTCCAATCAGCCCAGCATTTGCTGGTGTGAGTGGCTCCAGGTCCAGAGGGAGGTTAAGAAAAGTGAACACGGAGCCATTTGAATTTCCAAAGCACTGTTACGATGTGAGGTCAGACTGTACGCCCTAAAGATACCAACACCAAAAGCAAAGAGATTGACCTGTGATTTTCTATTTTTTAATTAATACCTGGTCATTGTATTTAGTATCGTGTTCTTCAGAATGTAATTACACACTCTAGGGAGAAAGAGTCCTATTTGATCCTCTTCAACGTAATTCATTTCTGGGAGGAAGCTGTTGCTTTTCGTGTTTCTAGGCAGTGAAGAACGAGCTCTTTTGATTCGGCTGTGCAGCGGTAGCGTCTGTACCGAGCTCCCTCCTGCTCCCGTTCGGAGCGGAGCAGCCTTGTTTGCAGTTCCAGTGATACCCCAGACCTCCCGTTCCCATCCCACCACAGCTCGACATTATTTTTCGGGTATCTCGTTATACTTTTGCTTCTCATTGCAGGATTACCTGACGGACCTGATTACCAATGACAGCATCACCTTCTTCAGGATCTCCAAGAAGATGTATCCGCACAGGCCCGTGCTGATGGTGATAAGCCACGCCGCTCCCCACGGCCCGGAAGATTCGGCCCCTCAGTACTCGCATCTCTTTCCTAACGCCTCCCAGCACATGTAAGGACAATACAACCCTTTCACTGCCAGGTTCAGGGAACAGCGTTCGCTTTATAATGCTCTTGGTGTAAGTTTGTCACAAAATGTGTAAGAAGCTGCTCAAGATTCACCCAAAGTGCAGTGAAACCCATTTGAGATTTTTCACTTGATTTAAAATCAAGTCTCAGATAACATGTCTAGTTGTTGTACTGTCCAGGTGTTGCATAACTTGGAGTTACGTGTTTCACTATTTTGTGCCGTGCTACCAAAGGGAATCTGCGTCCTCCGTGTGCTGCAGCGTTTCCCGTCCGTGTGCTGTCTCTGCTCCCTGTTTTCTTCGAAATGAAAATTGCAGAAATGCCACATGAGCAAGTTCTGCTGCAGCTCGTACCCACAGTGACCTCGGTGCTATTGGAAGGTCCCTCGGAAGGCATTCAGATCTTGGAGATTATAATCATTTTTCAAGCAACATTCTGTAGCAATTTAATTATGTTGGTCAAATGAAAAAGAGTAGAAGTACTACAGCAAGGCCGGCAATGACAAATATAAGCTACAGTTATTTTTCTTTTGCTCATAATTGAACTCTTTCACACAAACTAGGCTCATCTTCCTGATCATAAAGCAGTTACACAAAACGGGGTTTAATTTTAGGTGACTTTCCTTACAATAAGAATAATTATACAGGAAGTATCACTCAGTGGAAACAAGTTTTGTTTACAAAAAAACAAATTAACTTAGTAGATTAAGGAATTGTGTTTTTCTTTTAGATGTGGACAAAAAATAGGATTTTATGTAAATGTAGTGCAAAGAACCTGCCAGCCTTCTTCTCAGCAGCCTTCTCTTCGCAGCGCTACACAACAATGGTCTGCAAGGATCTTCATTGCCCTGGGTTTAAGGTGAAATGTAAGGGCGCAGAACACGTGTCATTCCCTCCCTGCATCCACAAAGCAAAGGGAAGGTGTGGCTGCAATGCTCACACCGGTTGACGTACGTGTTGTGTGGTGTAGCATTGCCCATAATAGCTGTAAGTTAGCGGTATGGATTTTAGCGGACGCTAGCAGAGTGCTACTTTGCTTGCGAACTCTGGTATGTACTTCTGTTGCTGATTTATGCTGCTGTTCTCTGGGATTACACGTGCTAGCTGGGATGGCCGTTCCACCCTGCATTGCTCGGTCCCTCCCTCTGGCTCTGCAGAGCTCTTTCTCACCTGCCTCTGCAGGCTTTTCTTCTTTGGAAATGATCGCCATCAACCAGAGTTCACACAGCAAGTCCCTGGGCCCCACGGCTGCTTTTCCTCCTCTGCTGCCCGTGCAGACAGCTGCAGAAAGGGCAACAGCTGCGCCGTTTGACCGCCATCACAAACGCTGTTTCCGCAGGGGTGCGTTTTACCACCCGGCTCTTCCAAGGTCAGATGCAATCAGACTGGGACTTGTCTTCTGAACACGTTTGCAGAGGTTATCTTAACCAGCTTCGAAGAATGCTTTGTGTGTGTGTTTTTCCCATAAGACAGACAAATCTGTTAAGTGTAAGAGGGTTACTTCTGTAGTAATCAAAGAAAATCATGGGCTTTGGTTGGATTAAACAGCGGGAGGTTTCAAATCAGCCAGGAAATCACAAAGTAAGCTGAAAAGGAGTTTGCCAAGCATTTTTGATTCATTCTGGTCATCACATAGCAACAGTTTCCATAACTGTCAGCATTTTCAAAGCAGCAATGTCATTATTTCAGCCACAATAACATTCTGAAATTCAAGAGGCCATTAACAATGCAGAGAGAATAAACAGCAGCGCTTTCCTCCGATGCGAAGACGCCTGTGTGTGCCGCCCACGCGCGTTTCAGACAGCGTCTAACAGGCTGTCGGCAGAGAGCGTTGCACTGTCCGATTATTAATTTCCAATTTATATTAAAACTCTTAGGACTACCAGTCATATTCAGAGATACATTAGATATACAGCATTTCAAGGAGAAGTTTCACCTTACATTACTATTGTTTATCTAAATAACTTACTCTGCTGCTCTGTTGTGTACATGAAAACAACAGTAGATATTTGCCAAATAGGAGCTGAATTTATCAGGAAATTGTGTGCTGGGAAGAAGAAAATAGCCTAATATCTGCTGTTTTTCCTGTGTTACTGTGTCACCTTTCGGCCTGCATGTTTGCATAGGCTGGTTTTATTGCTTTGCATGAAAAAGGAGCCTCAACAACTCACGCAGGGGCAGGGATTTTTACTGTTGCGGACTCTGCAGGTGATGAGCTCGAGCCAGGCTCTGGAGAAACCGACAGAGGTGCTTCTCAGTGTTAAGTAATCATACATTTTTAGGAGTACATATAGCAGGTAAAAAGAATATTTCTTGCAAATGTAAGCTATTGCTTTCTAGTGAGCTGGTGACGCAGAGTCAACGTCATGGTAATGATATATCCAAATAAATATTTTGTTTAGTCCAGCTAATCTAGAGCAATATAATTATGCACAGAAAAACAGTCTCTGGAACTGCCAACAAAACGAGATCACGGACAGTCAGTGATATTTCTCCTCATCACTTCAATGGTGTCCAGGGTCATGAGAGCCTGGAGGGGCAGTGGGACTCCAGGACCATGAGAGCTGGAGGGGCAGTGGGATGCCAGGACCATGAGAGCCTGGAGGGGCAGTGGGACTCCAGGACCATGAGAGCCTGGAGGGGCAGTGGGACTCCAGGACCATGAGAGCCTGGAGGGGCAGTGGGACGCCAGGACCATGAGAGCTGGAGGGGCAGTGGGACGCCAGGACGACACTGAATCCAGCTCTCTGGATTTTGCAGGGACTTCAGTTCAAGTTTGTGGTGATCACGGCGGAGCTGGTGGCTGGAAGGAGTCTGCAGCGCGCGGTGCTGCTCCCCCCAGCCCTGCTCTCCGTGGCAGGTCTCTGAACGGGCTCTGTGTGCGCCTCTGCTTGCTGCGGGCTCACACGCGTTGGAGCGCGGCAGGCAGGGTGCCCGTGCTCCTCCGGGTGCTCCGGTGTGGAAGTGGTCAAGTAGTTCAAAACAGCTGTTAAAGAACATGGTTGGACACTTTCAGCAAGTTGCGTAGTTATCGTTGAACAGCTCGCACAAGCCATAATTCCTGGTGCTGATGTGGGCACAGCGGAAGCAAAGCAGTGGAATGAATAGGAGCTCTGTGGTACACGCTTCGTCCAGATCGTGCTTGTGGAGGCAGCTTCTGAGGCCGGTCTCTTGGCCTTGAAGTGCATCCGTGTTAGTCTGAAGGCACTGCAAAAACAATGTGTATTTATGCTTTTAATAGATTTTATTCCCCACAGAGTTTTTTTTCATTCGCCCATCTTTCATACAGAACATAAAAGTATAAGACTTTTTCCAAGGTCCCGTAGTATTGATCAAATAGAAATTATTGGTATACAATTGTGACTTTTTTCTACTCTGCTAAAACATGCCGGTTTTGTCTCTGTTCCGTAGCACTCCCAGTTATAACTACGCTCCAAACCCAGACAAGCACTGGATAATGCGGTATACGGGTCCCATGAAGCCCATACACATGGAGTTCACTAACATGCTGCAGAGGAAGCGCCTTCAAACACTCATGTCTGTGGACGACTCCATGGAGATGGTAAGATCAGGGGTCACAGGTTTGGCTGAGCAGGCGCTTGTTTGTTAGCGCAGCTCCGAGCTGTGCTGCGTGCCACGGGGCAGGAGGGAGGAGGTTTTTAATGGTGTATAATCCCTTCACCCCCGAGGATTTTGTCTCTATTCAGTGTGTAAAGATCCTCGTCTCCTTAACGACAGGTACAGTGAGCTGGGTGGCGTGAGCTGATTTGTTGCCACAGAGCCACTACTGATTAAGGGGAAGAGGGAGGGATCACCTGAAAAAATGTACATCGTAAATTCTAAAAACGTATCATCCAATATTGAAAAGTCATCCTAGAGCCTTCTGGGAATAACTACCTAACTGCAGGCCTTTCTCGATCCTCTAACACTGAGTTTCTGGGAGAACAGCAGCAGCAAAAACTGATTTGACGGGAGTCATAACTGGAATAATCCCATGGTAAACCAGGCCCTGGATATTTAATGTCAGAAGTAAATAAGCGTATAGGCAGATACGGTTTTTAATTGTCTGCATTACATAACAATAAAATCTCTTCATGCAAGTTGGACATCTTGAGCAAAACCATCTGAATTAGGTAAAAGCCACTCTGGAAAAGAGTGCGTTTCCAGTTGTAAGAGGCACACTTACAGGTATTGCAATTTACTGCTTAGCTCTTGGCATTCGTATTCAAAAAAAGGTAGAACATAAAATACAAGCAGTCCTGCAAAGCAAAGATGAGATTATCTGGATGGTGTTGCATCAGCTTGTTATTAATGTCTTATCATAAGTGATTCAGGCAAGTATGATCTCTGCTTCATATTATGAATGTGTTTAGATGGATCAGATAGCAGCATTAGGGGAGACAGCTCTTTAGTGAGATGATTTTGCTTGGGTGGTTCACTGCAGGCAAAACCAGTTAGGTTGTGTTTTAGTTGTAGTGACCAAATTAGCCTGACCTTTTCTACTGAGTTATGTGCATCTAATAGTCTTTCGAAATTAAAACCAAACCAACGTTCAAGCCAACAGCGAGAGTTAGTGGTGTCGTGTGCCGCTGGGTCGGTGCGAGGCACCACCTTTGGACATGTGCAAGTGAAAATCTCACGCACAAATGGATGAGTGGTGCTCAGGCTGGTACACATCTCATACAGATTCTCCTGTGAACCCATAGAAGCAATCAGAGAATTAAACCTCCTCCTCATTCTCCATGTTAGTTTTGGGGCTAGTGAGAGAGCATGGCTGAGTGATATTTATCTGGAAGAGATTTTGCATACATTCTGCATAATGGGGACTTGTTTGTCTGAAGGCAAGATCATCGAGCGTTGCTTAAATACCTGTGAGATGCAGAATGCTGTCATTTTATTAAAATTGTTTGCTGCAGGAAGAAGATAAAGGTGGAGGGAAAACTTCAAAACTGCTTATCACCTCGAAACTTTTATCTTGTTACTCTGTGTTTAGTTCCATCTTGACAGCTCTCATGCAAATACTGAACCCAAACACCTTTGAAAATGTGGCATGCTAATGTGTTTACCTTAAAACAGAAAACAGAGGTTTGCCTTGTAATAGCCACAGTATTTGGTTAGTAAAGTTATTCTGTGATATGGATTATTCAGAATAGGCCATTGTGATAACTTAGTGGCATCCTGAACTGTTGTTATTTATTTGTATATTACACACAGACAGAAAATTTAATCCAGTATTCTGCATATAGCACTAACTGGAATGAATTTCCTCTTTGTTTTGCCTTTTTTCAGATTTACAATACGTTGGTTGAAACAGGTGAACTGGACAATACGTATATCATATACACAGCAGACCACGGGTATCACATTGGGCAGTTCGGGCTGGTGAAGGGCAAGTCCATGCCGTACGAGTTTGATATCAGAGTTCCTTTCTATGTCCGAGGTCCAAATGTGGAGGCTGGATCCTTGTAAGTTCTTGGCTAGTGTGTGTGTGTGTGTGTGTGTCTGTGTGTGTGTGTCTGTCTGTCTGTCTGTCTGTGTGTCTGTCTGTGTGTGTGTGTGCAGAAGCAGAAGAATCGCTTGTGTTCTCGTCTCTGGTCGTAGGGACCTGGCGGACAGGTGGCGGCACAAGGCTCCACCGGTCCTGCCTTCCCGCTCCTCCCGGCAGAAGCGCCTGCGCCGCAGCAGCAGCCCCGTGCTGGGGTGGCGGTCAGGGCGCTGTGCCGCTGCCTTTCGGCTGGTGCGGCTGTGCTGCACAGGCCACCGCGCCGGGAAAAGCTCGTTTGCCTCCTTTGGAGCGGTGCAAATAACACACCTGACTATGGCGTTTTCAAAGTAAAAAATAGATAATGTTCACTGCCACAGTACCTAATTATTGCTGGACATGAATCACTCAGTAGAGTCACTTGTTTCAGTTTATGACGAAGAATGTACATAACAGTTCATGTATTATCATCCACAGAAGATTCTTTTTGGTTCATCCTTTGCGATTACATAGTTAGGGCTGTTTGTTGGATGCACGCGAGCATGCAGAATCTGACTGTTAATTAAAATGGTAGCTTTGATCAGCTAAGAAATTATGTAAATACACTTTCCAAGCAATTATTTCAATAGCAAATATTTGCACTTAAGTAATGATTTTGGACAGAGTGCCATAATTTGCTGCCTTTTATTTATATCAGCGTGCATGTTTTAGCATAATTAACACACACCAAGTCTTCCACGCAATTTTTTTTCTTTACCATGGCGGAGGAGATCTAGTGTGTAATATGGGAGCAATAGGTATGAAACCATCTCATTCCATGAGCTGCTTGACTGATTCACAGTGTGGGTAGGCACCAAAACGTTAACCTGTTTAGGTATTGCACTATGTGTCTGATTTACTGACAGCAGTCACAGCGTTCGTTCTCTGGGGAGCAGGGCAGGGGTTCCTCAGCTGGACTGAACATGTCTCCTCAGTAGCGGAGGCGGTTTAGCCCGCAGCGGCGTGGGATTTGGAGCGGGCCGGGGTCCCCTGGGGAACAGGCCGAGCTGCCCCGCGGCGGGGATGGGGGCGGCGCTGGGGGGCCGCGCGCCCAGTCGCTTGTCCTGCCTCCTGCAGTGCTGAGCGGCGGCCGCCCCGGCTGCTCTTGTCCGAGGGTTTGCACCCAGACACACAGGAGCTGAGAGACCTTCCCACTGGGTTTATTTTTAAGTGGCTTCTGAATATGAATATGTATTTCTACTAAATTCAGAGGAGTCGGCCTAGCGCAGTCTAACAATGCAGAGCCCGTCACAATACAACAAATGGGAAGAACAGGATGAAATACCTTGGGGAATATATCAGATAAAGCGATCTTCCCTTACAGCCTGATTTTCTTTAAATGGTAGGACTTCAATCATCCATGTTTTGTATGAACCTTGTGTTTTTCCTGCAGAGTAATTGTCATGACTCCCTTTTGATACCAACGAAGATTTAATAGCAGTCACTGTAGAAAGTCATTACTAAGCTCTCATTTCTATTACCAAATATGCTACACCACAATTATTAGTAATTAAAATCAAATTAGGTACGTCAATTTACTTCATCATCCACGCTCTTGTCAGTGCCTGTTTGCTTGCTCGCTCGCTCAAAAATGTAGTAATTTCTAAATGGTGTCTCATTAATTAGTGTGAATTTAGCAGCTTTTTTCTGCGCTGTATTTTGAGCTGGAATTCTGCACTGACATGTAGAGCAGCCCATCTGGCCCATCTTTCCTTTGTGCCTGCAAATCACAGCACAGTGACTCTTTATGTTCAGTGTCTGTGTAGCACTGTGCTCGCTTCCTTTTATTCCTCCTTCTAAGAAGCTGAGTGCCTTCCCTGAGGTTTTTTAAGACATACAAAGACTGCACAGCTGATAAACCATATGTGTGTGTGTAATATTGTGAGTTATTAAACAGCACTGTCATAAACATATTTTTGAAATAAGTTTGTAAGGTCCAATGTAAACTGAAACACTTCAGACCTGTAGCCAAGCCGAGCCCCACGATCAGAACTTGGGGCGTTTGCTGGTGAACGCCGGGCTGCGCAGGCAGACCCTCTGCTCTGCGAGCTCGTGTTCGGCCGCGGCCGCTCCAGGGCTCTGGGATGGGCGCGTCCTCCGCTGCTGGGGAGCTGGTGAGGGCCGGTGGGGCTCAGCCGTGGTCCCGCCGGCTGTGGTGGCCGCGGAGCGCGGGGGCAGCGCTCGGCTCTCAGCGTGCAGAGCGTGTGCTGCCGGCGTGTTTCCCATCGTGTTCTCTTCAGAACATGGGGTGAGCTCAGATACTTCCTTCTGTACCATGTTTTGAAACAGATAAAGCATGTGCTACCTGCCAAAGCTACTTTTTAATAAAGTCATCAGCATATTTGGCAGACACTGATGCTCTAAGACACCCAAGGAGTTTTTCCAGTGTTTTCTCATGTTTGAAAGACTTTGGAACCCTCTTTTGCCAAAATGAACTGACTTTGCCTTATGAGCTACTTTGCTTTCTCAGAAATGCTCTGTGCTGAAATTTTAAATCTTCACATTAGTCCTTCTTGAGGTTTTGCAACTTACCTGTGGTTTACATTTTAATTTCTTTCATGTAAAGGAATTGGATCTTTTCTTCTTTGCAGGTGTCACAAAATAAGCCTTTCGGATCCCTGGTTTCTGTGGAAGAGCAGGAGCTGCTCAGTGTCGTTACGGAGGTTTCACGCAGGTTCTCGTATATGTTTTTTTCAGGAATCCTCACATTGTGCTGAATATTGATCTCGCACCTACAATTCTAGATATTGCTGGGTTGGATATTCCATCTGACATGGATGGTAAATCCATTCTAAAGCTTCTGGATTCAGAGAGACCAGTGAATAGGTAAGAAATAGAAATGTGCATATGAACGTGTGTGTTTGTGCAGGAGACTGCGCAAGTGTTCAGCAACACGCAGCAAATTTAAAGGAAAATATAATAAAATTACTGTCCATACGAGTACATCATTCAGTGGAAAATGGAAAGACTCATTTGGCAATATGTGACTGACTTCAGTTATTTCATTTTGTCAGATTCATATACTAGCTGTATGGCATATAGGGCATGTGGATATACTAAATGTAATCTGTGTAACAGCGAGAGGCCTACATATGAAGGTCTTTAGCTATATGGGTTATAGATTTTAAAAGTCTCTATGGCATCGTTTGTAGCAAAGCATTTCATAGCAGGTTAAGAGCCCAAAGGGGAGTCAGAAAATCCTGATTTAATTTGCAATCCTGTGTGATGAAGGACAGTCCAGTTAATCACCTGTGCCTTAAACATGCTTATATGGAAACAGTTGTCCTGTGTGAATGGGGGGTAGATTTTGTCCCTGTGAGAACAAACCTATCCTGTGTTTGTTCATGATTTGCACTGGAGAGGCAATGCCTGCTTCGTCAGGATGTCCCCTTGTGCCGTTATACATCATGTTTCTCATCCAAACTGGGGGTGGGAGAGAAAACTGGGGCATGACTTGGTTACTGGTTTTGTGGGAACTGCTTCTTCCTCTCCTCATTTCCTCCCAGGTTCCATTTAAAGAAAAAGATGAAGATGTGGAGAGACTCATTCCTAGTGGAAAGAGGGTAAGGAAAGCGTTAATCACAAAGCCCAGTCCTTTTAAATAGAAGTATACTGAATAGCCAAAGCCGCTGCACTGCAGAGCTGAAGCCATTTAGCTGTGCCAGCAGGGACGGGGCTGCAGCGATGGCAGGGACTGTGTGACGGGACGGAGCGTGTGGCCTTTGCCTGCAGAGACGTGCTCCTGGGCAGGGGAAGGGAGCTCTCCTTGCACTGAGACACGAAAACGCAGTCCCATTTTCCTTTCGGCTGCTGCCCCCAAGTACCCGGGGTGTACAGCTAACCCTGCTGCCCGGGTGTACAGCTGACCCTCCTCCCCAGGTGTACAGCTAACCCTCCTCCCTGGGTGTACAGCTGACCCTCCTGCCCAGGTGTACAGCTAACCCTCCTGCCCGGGAGTACAGCTGACCCTCCTCCCCGGGGGTACAGCTGACCCTCCTGCCCAGGTGTACAGCTGACCCTCCTGCCCAGGTGTACAGCTAACCCTCCTGCCCGGGTGTACAGCTGACCCTCCTCCTCGGGGGTACAGCTGACCCTCCTCCCCGGGTGTTCGTCTGCTAGCCATTCCCCCTGTGACTGCCTCGATACGTAACACAGGGCCTGAAAGGTGTGCTGAGTGCAGCCCCGTAGAGCGAGGAGGATACGATCTCCTTGTATCGACGGGTGTTGCTGCCTGCCAGTCAGACATGAAACACACTCTCTTGGTTTCTTACGCTTTTGTTGGCTCCCTGAGGGCATGATACGAACGGCTGTGTGTTATCGGAGATGATGATAAGTGCTAGTTTCTACTGGACTGTTAAGCTTTGGCCACCAGTGATGCTGCGGACGTGGCAGATAACCTGCTCCTGTGAGCCTTTTCAGCAAACTGTATGTATATCTTGGCATTAATATTAATGCAACTTTTTTTTCTTCTTTTCCAGTAAACTGCTGCATAAGAGGGAGAATGAGAAGGTAGATGCCCAAGAAGAAAACTTTCTACCCAAATACCAGCGTGTGAAAGACCTTTGTCAGCGAGCTGAGTATCAAACAGCTTGTGAACAGCTCGGGCAGGTAGGACGTTGTGCCCCTGACTGAAAGCAAGCGGTGGTAGTTGTGCTGAGCTTAGTGCTGTAACTGTGACAATGTCCTTCACCGTGTCACCAGTGCCAGCTCGTAAATCAAATGGCTCATTCTATGGCCTTTGCTCAAAACTGTATTACAGCATTTATGGGATGCACTGTCAATCAGGAAATTGCTGATTCAAGTGCCTCTGTATTGATTCGGCTACTGTTAAGAGAACTGCCTAGGCTGTTTTAACATTTTATACCCCAAATGGAATATGGTTGGGATTCATTAACAATGAGAAGCTACAACAAACCTAACAGATTGGCCTCCTCCAAATACATATAGCTCCCTTTGCTTTGGAATCTAAATTTAACTCATTTTGTTGTTATTGTTTGGAATTACGTACAATAACGGGTAACTAGAGAAGTTGAGGAAAAAAGAGTTGAGCAGTATCGATACGTGGTGTCGGCAGGGGAGGCGGCGTTGTGGGTCTGCTGCAGCAGGGCGGAGGCCCAGCAGAGCCGCCTCCGGCAGCCCCGCTCCTGGGGAGCCCTGCGCTCCTGGGGAGCCCTGCGCTCCTGGGGCAGCTCTGTGCTCCTGGGGGAGCCCTGCGCTCCTGGGGCAGTTCTGCGCTCCTGGGGGAGCCCTGCGCTCTTGGGGAGCCCTGCGCTCCTGGGGGAGCTCTGCGCTCCTGGGGAGCCCTGCGCTCCTGGGGCAGCTCTGTGCTCCTGGGGGAGCCCTGCGCTCCTGGGGGAGCCCTGCGCTCCTGGGGCAGTTCTGCGCTCCTGGGGGAGCCCTGCGCTCTTGGGGAGCCCTGCGCTCCTGGGCAGCTCTGCGCTCCTGGGGCAGCTCTGCGCTCCTGGGCAGCTCTGCGCTCCTGGGGCAGCTCTGCGCTCCTGGGGAGCCCTGCGCTCCTGGGCAGCTCTGCGCTCCTGGGGCAGCTCTGCGCTCCTGGGGAGCCCTGCGCTCCTGGGCAGCTCTGCGCTCCTGGGGCAGCTCTGCGCTCCTGGGGAGCCCTGCGCTCCTGGGCAGCTCTGCGCTCCTGGGGCAGCTCTGCGCTCCTGGGGGAGCTCTGCGCTCCTGGGGAGCTCCGTCCTCTGCAAACACGGCAAACCCACCCTGTGCCGCGGCTGCCCCCCGGCGCCGCGCAGAGCAGCCCTGCCACGGGCTGTGCCACGGTCTGCCCGTGGGCAGGGGCACACGGGTGAAGGTAGACGGGTCCACTGCCAGTGGGTCAGGTTTTCAGCTGGCATTACCTCATATCCCGCCAGCTCAGAGGCTGTCGGCGTGAGTCCGTCTGTGGAATATATTTATATAACTGTTGCATATATGTAACTGTTCTCGCGGGTGAGATCTGAACGGCGTAGCGGGGCGATGGGTCGGTGATGGGCTGCTGAGGCCCCAGCGGTTCATTTCTGCTGTCGGAGGCCAGGCCCCCTCCTTCTGGCTGTGCTGGGCACGGGGTTCCCTGCACCTGTGGAATGAGTCCTTTGTCCCTTAGGTGTCTGAATCCAGTTTATATGTATAAGTGTTTTCCAGCTGCTCTTTTCCTCCTGTGGCTTCTTTGTCAGATTTAGTATACAGAGAGATTATAACGTCCTGTTCTTCTTAAAAGTACTGAACCTAAGGAAGCATTTTGTGCAGTAGTTTATTGTCATCAGATGTCTTAAGCTGAAATTCTAGATGGGGTGGAGCAAGCCATTGTTTTTTGAATTTGCAACGTTCTTTGGGAAACTGGGGGAAAAGTCATTGTTTCTGCTACAGCACCATCCAGTAAGTGGTTTGGGGAAGTACAGCTTTTCTTTTGCCATCAGTATTTTCCCTTTGAGAAATGTTTCAGCTTCTTCCTTTTGTCTTCCTCTTTCCAATTATTTAGAACATTACTGTAAGAGCAGAGGGAAGCGAGACTTCCCGAGTCCGTGTTGTCACCGAAGCTGTCTCTCTGCATAAGCTCTTAGCTGCATTCAGGCTTTCTTACTCTAATTACCACATGTCTCCGTTATGGAAGAAAGGGGGACAGCCCTGTATCGCCTACACGCATCCACAGCCTTATGTTTTCTTCCATAGATAATAAAATATCTTTGACATCTATAAGAAGTGAGCATTAAATGCCAGCTCTGTACTCAGAATCGCCAATAGATTGCAAAGTGAAGGTGCGCTAATACGAGATGCGTGTGCTGCATCCTCATTGTCAGGAGACAGAGAGGAGAAGAATTGTTTTGAGCAGTTCAGTCAGACGTAATTGGAAGTGATAGGATGAAATTGAGCAAAAAAGAAATGTAAGTTGGACATCAGGAAAAATTGCCTGACAATCGAGTCAATTAGAGTCTGGGAAGGGCTCTCGAGGGAGTCTCAATCCATCCCGCCCCTGCTTTGGAGAACATGTCCTAGTAGTCTGTCTAGACAGCAGGAATAGCGGGAGATGAATGTGCTTGCTTGAGGATAAACTGTGTCCAAATATGGGTGCACCCAAAAGTCTTTTCAGAGTAAAGCAAGACCAGCTTCTCAAGTGACAGATGGGTGTTGTCTGTTTGCTGGTGCTGTTCACAGCTCTGCATAGTAAGTAGAGTGAGCCCAAATGAAAAACACCCCGCTGCCGTGAGGGTTTACGGTGTACAGATACAGTGGGTGTTCAGGAAACACCTCCTGATCCTGCAGGACACCTTATTGTATACGGAACAGTATCTGCAGTATTCAGTGCAAGGGGCGGATTTCCACATCCTGAGGCAAAGATGGAGAGGCGGCTGGGTCGGAATTAGGTGGGAGCTTGCTGAAGTCCCTGGGGCTCTTTCTTCAGACTCAAACACGTGTTGGGGACCTGCCCGTCCGTGCGCAGAGCGGTCTGAGCAGAGCCAGGGTCTGCAGTGCGAGCGGGGTGAGCAGCACAGATGCGGGACAAAGACTCGAAAGGGGAGTGGATGGGAAGAGACAAGGACAGAGCCCAGAGAAAGGAGAGGTAAAGAGAGCTTGGAATGTGAGACAAGGAATTGGAAATGCTGCTTTGTGAGCGTGCAAGTTGGTGAATACCGTTCTACCACCACAAAATGCTCTTCCTTTGCAAATCTGTGTCACCCTCCTTGACCTATAATTGTTTTGATAAGAGAGCACCAGGATCATGGAGATGAGGCTATTCACGCTGTGTAAGACCTTGTTTCAGAGTCCATTATGTGGGATTTTTTTGGCAACACTAATGTATGTAAATTCTTCCGAGTGCAATGGGAATCTGTGTGTTGCCATGTTTTCTTTTTCAGTTAGTACGGTTTGGTCTGTGTTACTTATTTTCATCCAACAAAGGGCGACTGGAGGCTCAGATGAAAAAGCAGCTCAGCATTTGTATTCAAGGATTTAGAAGAGATGAGCTCTTTCTTCCCACGTGAAATAGAAAACGTTTATCCTAGTACCTAATGGCTTCCACACCATTTTTCCTCTTCAGTGTAGTTCGTCCCTTCAGTTCAGAGCGGGCTCCTAAGTGGAAGCTGACCCACTTTCATCTGACGGCTGCATTAATGTGCCTTTGTGGAAGCCAATTACGAGAGCAGCGTTGCTCTGTGGAGTGTTCCTCGCCGCTCCATGGCACCGTAACAGCTGCACAAATCTCCCTCTAAATCATTTGCCAACCTCGTGCACGTTTGTTAAACGTGCGATACTTGCAGCACTGCTGATTGTTCTAGGGGGCCCATGCTGTACATGTTAAAAAGCTGTCTCCAGCAGGACCTATCATAGTACAAAAGTATTGCTAATTTGTGAAGAAAAAATAGTTGTTTGAATTCACAGTATTTCCTTTTCAAATCCTTTTTTATTTTCAAAGGCCTATTTATGTGCAAATCTGATAAAAGTAGAATTTGCCTTTAAAAAGCCCTAAAAATATGATTTTATATGATAGTTTTTTCACCAGGAGAACATTCAAAATGCCAGACACTGCACTTTGTTTCCGTCAGACGCTGCAGACGGCAGCCTGGACAGGGTCTTCCCAGCTGCTTTGTGCCAGGCTGTTCACTTTGAGCGGCGTGGAGGAAGCGCCAGAGTCGCTCCGCGATGTGCCGCCCCCGCCCCGCGGTGCTGCCGCTGCCGCTGCTGCTGCCGCTGCCGAGCTCGCGGGGCGCTGCGCGGCACCAGCTCCCAGCGGCGCCTCCACACCACAGTTCTGCCGCCTGTGCCAAGGGTGGAGCAGCAGGAAGGATTCTTCTCCTTGTCCTGAGGGCCCTATAGCTTGAACTCAGTGTTGGCCAGACCTGGGAAACTAAGTCGGGTTTTATAAGGAGTTTCTTTAAAAACTGAGAAGGAAAGTTTTGATCTGGGTATCTTTTGTGGTTGTCTGGTTCTCTTGTACCCGGCAGAGATATCGTGAGTTTACTGAAGGATTCAGGCTCTGTTGATAAGTGAAGCGTATCAAGCCGCTAGAATACAGATAATGTTAATAGCTCATTAGGCGGATCTTTCGAGTTCCTGAATTCCATTGCAAGTTGCATGTGCTCAGCAACTTTGAGAATCCGGTTCTTAATCTGTGATTGCAACAAGAAATGACTTGTTGATAACTTCGTACATTAAAAATTTTATCAGCCCTCAAACTGATAACAGTAAGAGGCAACAAACCATGAAAATTAAAATAGTGATGATTTATTAAGGCTGTTTTGTATTCTTATCAGGAATTGCAATTAACCAAACTATTTTCCTCCTTTAGCCAGAAATAGCCTATAATGATTTCCAGGGGCTATTTTACCGATGTGGTTTTTTGCTTGTTGTTGCTTCACCCAACCAAGAAATCTGCATCTCTGGTTAACCGAGAGTTTTACACTCCTCGTCCTTTTAACCGCCCAGCAGCGGGTGTTGCAGGCGGCTTGCCCAAACCAGTACCAGCACAAAACCAGTAAAAATGCCGTTTCTTTCAAATATCCCGGCACTGTAGCAGTGGAAGGACGCAGAGCGGGAGGTCAGGAGGTGGCTCCAGGGTCAGAACTGCTGCAGACTCCCTGTGGGACCTCGGGCTGGTCAATTCGCCTCGTGGTGCTGCTGGTTTTTTTCCTCCACTACTAGTGTACAGCTACAGTTTGGGGCATTTAAAAAGGCCTCCAAATTTTCTGTCAAGAAATTGTTCATCCATGTTGTAATTGTAAGGTTTGAGTGATACGTAGTGTGTGACAACTGAGATTGAGCTGAGAGCTCAGAGCTCTGCGTCTTCAAACGTTGTGAGCCAGGGTAATGAAATAATGTCCAGTCGGAATGAAGGCCAGGTGTTGCTGTTGATACACTGATGGCACGAACCCGAGGAAACTGGAGTCATCCTTTGTCAATGGATAAACTGGAAGAAGGTACCAAGGGGAAAACATGTTAAAAGATGAAGAAAATAATTCCTGTTGGGCATGTTCAGTCAGAAAATAGCTGAGGAATGCGTCTGCGTGAATCTAGGAGACACTGCACACCGGCGCGGGGCGGTTGTTCCCGTCAGCGCGCAGGGTGGGACGTGTGCGGGACACGGGCGCTGGGGGCGCCATGGGGCGCTGGGGGCGCCATGGACGGGACACGGGGCGCTGGGGGCGCCATGGGGCGCTGGGGGCGCCATGGGCGGGACACGGGGCGCTGGGGGCGCCATGGGGCGCTGGGGCTGTCTTTGCTGCAGCCGGTGACGTGTGAGCAGCGCGAGCTGCCTCTGCGGAGGGCTCACGGCTCTCCCGGGTTTCGCTGGTTTGTCCTCATTATTTGCCCAATGAAAGAATAACACAAGGAGCCAAGCAAAGGAGAAGAGCTGACTAACCCGTAACTTCAGCTGTTTCCTCAGAACTATACCGTAACTGGACTGTTTCATAGAAGAAAAAATGTGTCCTGGAAGCTGGAGTGTTTCTAGGCCTTAAAGCAGTTTGTCTGTAGCTCACCACCCAACGTGGCAGCAGGATGGGGTTCAGAAAGCACCCGCATAAACCGAAGAGAATGGGGATTGCCGAAGTGCTGCTCTGGGGTCGCTGGCTTTGCTGTCCTGCAGACTGGTGGCTGGAGCCCGTGTTCTGAGCGCCGGGGAGGCCTCGCTGCCAGCTGGCTGATCAGAGTTTCGCTTCTCACGTCTCTGTAAAAGGGAATGGAATCTCGTTTGCTTCACAAAAAGCGGAGCTGATGAGACGCAGCGTGATGATTTAAGGCTGAGCTCTGGAAGCCGTGTGTTTCTGTACGAGATCGTTTCTGAGCAAGGCTTGTGTGATCAGCCCCTTTCCCTAAAGAAAACAGTGTCAATTGAGAGAGATTCACTGAGGAAAAGGAGCGAACTGCAGGGAGAAAATCCTACAGGGAAGGCCATGGCTGTTTAATTCCGATTGGGGCCTCAAGTAATGACTTTGAATTAACATCTGTGATTGCTGTCGCAGTAAGAAGACAGTGATGGACAATAATGCAAAAACCACTTCGTGGTGATGGGGGCTGTGAAGGAAATAATGGGCTTTTGACACACAGAAAAAATACGACGTGTCTTTTTCTGCTGAAGAGTCATTTGCATGTTGAAGGTGAATAGTGTTATGGCGGGAAGCCGGGCGTCTCTTCAGCCTGCAGCTGCTGCTGTCGAGGGTCAGGTTTCATTGATACTGAAGTCTGAATTTACTCTCGTCCATGCATAGAGCAGGCAGTTTGGTCTGGAGGGGAGAATATATGCTACAAACTCTTTATTTTGCCTTTGCCGTGCACCTTTGCACAAACCTGTGTCCAGGAGCACTGATTTCTCCATCAGACCGCAGGCCGGACTGTTGCTCCTCGCGCACGGGTAGCTGGGCAGCGCCTGCGCAGGGCGGCGGGGGCACCTGTATCTGTTTTGTGGAAAAAGAGTAGAAAGCTTGGGAATGGTTTTGGCGTGTGAGGTCAGGCCCGCGGCCCCGCGGCGGCGGGGCGGCACTGGGCCTGCCGGTGCGTAGAGCCCCCGGCAGCGCCTGGAGCGGCTGAAACCGCACCGAAATGAAGGATCCTTTCCAGTTCACCTGAGGGGAAAACGAGCATCACGTCTTGACAGGAGATGAAAGAAACAGAGGGAAAATATTTTTGGGCCACACATCAGAGCTCTTATTTACAGTAGTTCTCATCATGACATTTAACTTGCCTTCTGTTGAATCTCCATTTTTCATGTATCAGACACCTACAGCATAGAGCTCTGCTGAGCAGAAAATGAAGTTTGTTCGTATATTTTCAAAAATAAGACTCAGGTGTTTTGAAATGAGAAACAGCAACAAAATTTTTACATCATTTTTCATTGTGAAAGAAACCATTGCTTATTCTAGTAAAATAACTTTTACTTCAAAGCTCAGCCTGTGTGTTGCCATTAAGCATTTATTTTAAAAAGACTCAGAAATGTATTCTTCAAGTTATTTTTGCTCTACAGCACGTCTAGGTAAATGTGTCCTGCTTTGCAGATGAAGACAGTCGTGCAGAGATCTGATCCCCATGTCTTATTGTCAGTATCTCTCATTGATTTCCTGTCATTCCTTGTGCTGAAAGTTAATCCAGGTTTGTCTGCACAGGACCAGACCTGGGTTGTACAGCAGACTGGACACAGTGTCAGCACCTAAGAAGTAATTATAGCTCAGGAGACCTGTCATCTAATTGTCTGAGGAAATAAGTGGACACATCATAAAACTCTGATCATTTCCAATGAGAGGGTCTCCCGTGGACACAGATAAATCCACTGTAACTAGCCAGTTCACTCAGACTCCTGTTAAATTCTGTGCTATAGAGGCATAGTGACACTGTTGTCTCGCTGTTCTGCCATGCAGACAATGGAGTGAATTTCAACGGGACACGCTGGCTCTGTGGTCCCAGCCCGGGCACCCCCGTGGGACCGGGGTGGCTGGATGTCCCTCGTAGAGCCGCAGGCTGCTGTAAAATGGCATCTCACTTGGAAGCTGTTGCAGTTCTCCCTTCTCTTCTTTTATTTGGAAAATTGTCAATATTCCAGTGAGTCCCAGAGGCACAGACCTTGAATCTTGTAATAAGGAAAAAGAGGAACGCCTCTCGAGACTGAGCAGAAAGCTGAAGTGTTTCCCAAAGTCTCTGCTTAAAGCAGCAGCAAGTGCCGCCGTGAGGGGTTCGATGTGTCTCAGAGCCCAGCTGTGTAGCTAGCAGCGTCTTGTAACTAAAGGAGTAGGTGAGATAATTTTGTGATGTATCTGGGAAGTGGGTAGAACTCCTGTGCCAGGATGAAGGTGGCCAGACTCCTTCGCACAAAGGACCCGTGAGCAAGTGACTTCAGGTTCTGAGCAGCAGAAGGAACTGGGGATCAGAGGTGAGATTTTCTCTAGTTTGAGTGGAAGAGGGAGGCGATTTTCTTCACAGGCGCAGCTCAGCACGGCCTGTCCAGCCCAAGGGTGTTGAATGGGAAAAGCTATTAAGAGAAACACTCAAGATGGAGATAACCTCTCACTACACCAGCCTGCAGCCTTCCATGGCTGATCCAGTCATTACACCCTTTTAAAGGTCAGTGAAGAGAAACAGGCATGGCAATCCTTTTTCTTATCTCTTTTATATGACCACCTTAGGATGGAGTGAATTATATACTGGAAGTGACAAGTCTAGATAATCAGCTCAGACCAGATCTTTACAGTAAAGGAATCCACAACTTGATTAAAGTTGTCCCATTGTCAGGCATCTGAACTGGGAAGGAGGAAGGGGCTCCTCCAGAACGTTCTCCTGTGCGTGGGATGTGGCCGAGGTCACATGCAGGCCTGGCGCTTGATGCTGTTCTGGCGCTTGACGCTGTTCTGGGCAGCAGCGGCACAGGCTCCTGCCAGCGCCACAGGCGGACTCGCTAGTGGGCAAGGGTCCTTTCCACCCCTGTGGAGAAGGCTTGAACGTCCGTGGTTTATGGCACAGTTGTGCTTCTGAAAGTCATCACTTCTCACCTCCATGGTTTTAGCTGTAGTATTGAATTTGTGAAGAACTTCCCGTTGTTCTGCCTCCGAGGAACAAACTCAAGACTGTCCTGAGGAATTCCTGTTTGCCTGCAGTTGGAAGGTTACAGAAAACCCTTGTTCTGGTAGTGGGTGACAGATGGAGCTCAGCTCAGCTTAGCACAACCAGGAACCTCTGGTAGATCACTGGAGCTGGCCGGTGGACAAAGCGCAGTTGGGATGGTCTTAACGATGACGCTTTTCTTGCAGAAATGGCAGTGCGTGGAAGATGCCAGTGGGAAGCTCAAGCTGCACAAGTGCAAGGGAATGGCGAACCTGGCAGCTGCGGGCAACAGCAAAGGCACCTCCAATATTTTGCCCAAGTATTACAACAGGAATAGCGAAGACTGCAATTGTGAAGAGAATGAGTACAAGCTGAGCCACGCTGGACGGAGAAAGAAACTCTTCTCCAAGAAAAGTAAGTGAACTCACTGTGTCTTCAGTTACTGCCTTAGAAAAATGTGATGAGTCTGTTCACTAACGCATAATGTCCTGATTTTCATGGGTGCTGAATTCTATCGATGTATTTCTGTGTAACTAACTGTGAAACAGTATGCCTTATATTGGACAATGAGATCTGAAAACATCTCTGTGCATAGGAAGAGAAGCGTTTTGATCCAAAACAGGGTTGCGTATTTATGTCGTTCAGAAGTAGGAAATGCAGTGCACACGGTGTTGTGGCAAGCAGCACATCCTGACATAGGCCGTGAAACATGAATGGTGCTTTACAGCACATGCTCCAGTTTTCAGCAGGTACTGCAGCGCTTGGAGCTGTTACTGCAGTAATTTATTTTTAATAAGGTTGCGTGCGCTTCGTTACCGAAGCTCCTTGTTCGCGCCATGCTCTGCTGCACGCGGCCAGCAGGCGCAGGGCTGGCTAACCCGCGGGGGGTCGGCGCGGCCGGCCCGGCTGCCTTGGCACACGTCAGGTGCTGTTTCAGAAGCCCATTCCGCTGGCTCTGTATTAAACCTCAGTCGGACTAACATCTATATTTGAAGTACGTAGTCTAATTATAGATTAAAGAGGCGAAGGGCAGCACAGAATTATTATTCACTTGTAATGTTTCTTTCGTCTCACTCCTAAGGAGCCTTAATTATTTAGCAGATTAGTCTTCCTGTATAATGACCTGGCACAAGCTTCAAACAGAGAGTTTAAATTGATTTTCTCCCATTATATTTGCCTTGCAAGCTGATTAGTACCTACTAAGCTAATTTTTAGTTGAAAAAAATTATTAGTTCCAGGATGAAATTACTCAACTATACTTGCTGTTTAAATATGTGGCACAGCAGATAATCTTTAAATAACACTAGATCTTGCAGTCCAATTAACTTTTATTTTTTTGAAGTCACACAGAAGAAAGTTCAGTCATAGGGAGTAAAATAACAGGAGTAAATTGAAGGCACTTAAATAAAAAGAGAAAAACAATTTAAGTGAGGGCAACATAATGCTATCTGCTAATAACACTTACTTAAGCACTTTTCATCTGTGTCGTGCTTCTGAGACATGAACTGATTTTCACAGCATCCAGAGGAGGTGGTTAAGCGTATAGTCACCTCTGGTTTGGGTGTGAAGGAGGGTGGGGAGAAGCGAGTTGCTCTCTCCAGCAGAGGTCAGAGTGGTGGGGTTTCCTCCCGTCCTGCTCAAAGAGGCAGTTCCTACCATCCCCTCCAGCGCACTCACTGACCCGTAAGGCATAAACCTCAGCAGCACAAGATAGGATCTTGACAATCATCTTGACACACCAAGGTGTTTTTGAACAGACTACCAAAAAGCTGGCACGCTGGATTACGAATGGCAAGAGGGTGACCTGAATACTGATGGTGTGTATTTGGATTTTTATGCCGTGTTTCATGAGACTCGGTGTGTTCAGCTGTCCTGGCTGTGTCACCAGCCCGCTGTGTACGTTTGTCCTGGCTGTGTCACCAGCCCGCTGTGTTCGGCTGTCCTGGCTGGTGTGGCCGCGGGGCTGGGCGCGCGGTTCCCGTGGCTCTTTGCCCGCGGGCGGTGTGGCCGCGGCTGCCGCGGGCCCAGCGCCGCGCTGGCCTGTCGCACTGGGGAGAAGGTGAATTGTTAGTTGGCTGAGCTTAACAGGATGAAATGAGGGAACAATTAAAGAAGTGGGAGTTTATGCTTTGAATATAATTGTCAGGGTGTAGCTTTTTGGAACTTCCTTCTCCTTCTACAAAGATGGGAGTTTCCTCCTCATTTAGTCAAACTTTTCCTGACTGGCTGCCTGAAATGGGGCTGGTTTGGGGTTTTTTTCTCTTTCTTTTTTTCTCTTCCCCTGTTGAGCAGTGACTCACCTGGCTTAATATCAGCAATAGACTTTGAACCACAGGAGGAAAATGTGCAAAGCCCGACAGTGCAGCTGGCGTTCTGCTTTCCGCGCGCGACGCTGGCACGAATCTGGGGCTTGGGCCAGTCTGAGGTGGGAGGAGATGTTTATTTCTCTTCCCACAGTCTGCAAAATGGCTTTTGAGACCTTTTGGATTAGCAGAAGGCTTCTTGAAAAAAGTCATTCTGTGTTAATGCCGAAGCATGCCACTTGACATAGCATTTCTTTGGTCCATTTTGGTTGTTCTACCTCCTCCCCCTTTTTTTTTTCATCTCGTTTTGCTGGGGATGTTGCAGATATTGCCCCATAGAGAAAGCTGGGCTTTCTGCAGAGCTTGGGGTTGCAAGACAGGTGTGTCTTCTCCTTGGGCACGTCGGTTGGCTGCAGGAGGAGTCAGCGCCGCGGGCCGGTGAGGCGGCCGGAGCAGCCAGGGCCCGACTGCTGCACTGCTGCCCGGGGCGACTCCAGGTCTGACACAGAGCGAGGACCGGAGAGAGGGGAGGAGATGGAGAGGGGAGGAGAGGAGATGGAGAGAAGAGGAGATGGAGAGGAGATGGAGAGGAGAGGAGATGGAGAGGAGAGGAGATGGGGAGGGGAGGGGAGGCTCCGGGACTTGGGCTGTACTTTTTCCTGAAGGAATGAGATGATTGTGCTCAGTGTAATGAGGGACTCTCAGCAGTCATTGGTGGCGAGCAGGAAATATGGTCTGAGATGGCCCCCGTCATACAGCAGGGAAATTTCGGTATGGATTTGGACTCTGTAGCTAGGATCTATTTCTGCCATTCCAGACCGAACAGCAGAGGAGCTCTGGGGATTTGGGCGGGACAGAGAACTTTGGAAGGCAGTAGCGGTGAAAAGATCAGTGAGAATCTCACACTGCATGGTGACAATTTGTAGCCAAGGGTTCATTTTGCCTCGGGCCGCAGATGCAGAAGCCGAGTCTGAGGGCGTGCGTGGCGCCCGAGGGCGCTGCCCCGTGTGACGGGACAATAACTGCGAGGAGAAGAATTACATTTGGATAAAGACTCACATATTAATTGCTCTCAAGAAATCCAGCATCTAACCTTGAGGAAAGAGCATGGAATTGAGAAGAGGCTCAGGGCGAGCACCCGGGGCCTCTTCAGCAAGCGCTGGGGGAGCCCCCGCTCTGGGGATTGTGGGGAAGCGTGGGGGGACCCGCGG
The DNA here is from genome assembly GCF_963082525.1 of Nesoenas mayeri. Lineage (NCBI taxonomy): Eukaryota > Metazoa > Chordata > Aves > Columbiformes > Columbidae > Nesoenas > Nesoenas mayeri. The sequence continues at coordinate 16,243,377 of NC_137562.1, forward strand.
CTGCTGTCCCGGGTGGGTTTGGTGTGTTACCGCCATCTAGTGGCACCTGGGCAGAGCTGGGGCTTTGGACGAGCCGTTTGCTCTCCAGGTGATACTGGACAAGCACACTTTCTTTCCCTCTGCCATTCCTGTGCATTTGCATTACGTCTGCCCCACGTTGTCCTGCCTTAAGGTGTCCACCTGCCCCTGTAAAACCTATTGAAGCAGCAGCTCTGCGGGCAGCTGCTACAAACCCCATTTGTCATCCGGCTAATTCCAAATGTCACAGTGTGGGCTAGTTTTTTTCTCCCAGTTGCAACATGCTGTTTCTCCCCTCCTTAATACTTTCACTGCCTTTTCCGTGCAGAATACAAACCAAGCTATGTCCGGAATCGCTCCATCCGTTCTGTGTCTGTCGAGCTGGATGGAGCCGTTGATAACTTGGGTTTGGAGGACGGCTACCAGCCTGTCGCGCTGAGGAACGTCACCAGGCGGCACGCGATGCAGAGGGAGGAGGACGAGAAGGACACGGGGGAGTACAGTGGGACTGGTGGCATCGCAGAGTATACGGCCCCCAACCTGGTAAAAGTGACTCACAGGTGAGTGCACGTCATGTATTTCTAAAAGCTTTTGCTGCTGAAGTGGCTGCTCTACATAAGTGGGCGTTAACTTGTGATAAGCTCATCGTGTCCTCGGATGCCCAGTCCAGCTTCACTAAAATTTTTATTCTCGTTTGTACAACAGTTTTCAGTTTAGTTTTGATTTTGCGGTGTACAGAGAGCCCTGAAGAGCCGTAGCAGGGGCTCTGCAGTCTTCCTTTCGTTTATGATATAGTAATATATCTTATAAAGAAGTACTTTATCCTTGCCATTAGCCCTGTATCACTTGATTATGCATTGGGAGATTGGTTCTGAGTGATGCTTTCAGTGCTTTCTGGTTAGTAGAGATTATTTATGTAGACAGGCTAATGAATGAGCAGGAACTCTGCAGCACAATTTACATACAGAAATTAAGCAGTCACCAGGTTCTGCTCGATAGCAGCGTTCTCCTTGAAAATTTCCATGACAACTCCAGCGAGACGTCTTTCCTGGCTCCCAGCACACTCTTCCTCTCCTGAATGAACGTGGTTTGAATTTCGCATGTCATTTCCAGTCTGGCTTCTCATCTGTCCTGAGTTATGTTACTAAAACCAGCTGTTTGCATTACCCTGTGTGTACCCACTGTAATAAACCTTGTTTGCTTCTCCATGCCAGGTGCTACATCCTGGAGAACGACACGGTTCAGTGCGACACGGATCTGTACCGATCTCTGCAAGCCTGGAAGGACCATAAACTCCACATTGACCACGAGGTCGGTGACGTGCTCGGCCCCGCGCTGTGGGTGTGCGTTTCCAGCAGGGGCTGTGCTGACGTGTTTGTGTGTCTGCCTCCCGTGGAGCCTCTCGAACGTGCTGGCTGATTTCAGAATAGATATTGCAGAGATAGGCAGTTATGAGTTTGTGAAGACGAGATGCTGAGTGGAGGAGGGAACTGGAACTGAAGGGACAGCTGAGAAATATCACAAGCCCTATCAGATAAATGAGAGACTCGCAAGTGTTCCCACCCCGGGAAAAGCTGCACCTGGATGTTTTCCCCGTGGCGTTAGCGCTGCTCCCCGGGCCCCTCGAAACGAGGCCTTCAGCTGCCAAACAGAAACCCCGGGAAAAGTGACATTCATTGCTTTTGGTGCTTCTAGATTTATTTATTTGCTTGCTTGTGTTTAACCCTTGTACTTTGGAGTTGCATTCATTTTCCTTATGCTTGTGGATATGAAGTACCTGGAAATAATGAAATTTGCCTGTAAAATTAATCTGACATTTTTGTCACTAATATCAAAGAATATAAGCTCAAAGCCCTCACACATTGCACATGAAAGACACAGTCTTCTAAAGAACAGATAGTGATGGAACGAATGCCAAAGAGAAGGATAAATGGAGAGACCTCCTGTAATGTCACCGAATCCGTGGGCTGACGCTCAGTCCTGCGTGGGGACTCGTCGGCCTCCTGGGACGGTGCAGATTGACACGCAGCGAGGCAGACACTGAAAAACGTACGAGCTCTGCTAGAATTGGAAAAGGGCAGTTTCAGTATTACCGTGCTCCTCTAACTCTTTTTCTGGAGATGTGGGGTGTATGGAGTGCCCAAGCAAATGAGAGCCGGCCCGTGTCCTGCTGTGCTCCCGATGCAGGGTCGCAGGGCTGGTTCTGTGTGTGTGTTTGGCAGCCATGCGCTTCCACTGGACTCCCAGTCACTGATGCCTCGTGGTGGCTTTGCAGTGACTTTGTTGTTCATGCTGGATTACTCTGTTTCTTCTGCTGTGTAATGAACTGGAGCAGAAGCCCGTAGCACCCATCTGGGTGGCAATGGGCTGTGCTGTGTGCTGGGCTGAGCAAAGCAAGACTTTCATTTCCTGAAAAAAAAAAATGGGCAGTTAAAAATAAACCGTGTTGTGGCACAATGAGCTGCTGCTCCATGTGCTGTGCGGGCGGGCACCGCCAGAGGCGGCCGCGCAGAATGAGGAGCGCGGCTGCTTCGTGTCCTCAGCAGCTCCGAAGAGGAGGCTGCAGAGCTGCCCCGTCCCCTTCGCAGCTGCATAACGGGCTGGAGTTTAAGGGCTTCATTTTCCTTTGAGTCACCTTCTCCGCTTGCAGATGTGCTGGGGAGCACAGGATGAGGTCCCGTGGCAGCAGGAGGGTGCGTGGGCTGCGTGTCCCCGTCCCCACGCTTCCTCGGCCAGCGGCGACCGGAGCAGGGACCGGAGCAGGGACTGGAGCAGGGACGCGCCTCCCGCTGTCAGTGGTGGCACTGGGATTCGTGGGAGGTGCTGAAAAGGAAGCATTTGGTGACAATGGAATGGGTTTGAGCAGGTCAGAAAAAGGCTAAATCGGGATGTATTTTTTTAACTGGTATATTTATTTATTTATTTATTTTAGATTGAAACTTTGCAAAATAAAATAAAAAACCTGAGGGAGGTGAGAGGTCATCTGAAGAAGAAGCGGCCTGAAGAGTGTGACTGTCACAAGATCAGGTACTTCTTGTGTACTTGGGAGCCACTTTCAGTGCGCAGCAGTGGCTGGTGTCCCCCCAGGAGGGCTCAGGACCCCCCGGAGGGCTCAGGACCCCCGGGTGCCGCGGTTCCGGCTGACGCTGCTCCGTCCGCCGCGCTGGGGAGGAGCTGGACGGCCCTTCCGCCAGGCAGCGCTCTGGCTGCCCCCGCGCCCCCGTCGGAGCGCGTGGGCACCACCGTCCCCTGCGCCCCCATCAGAGCGCGTGGGCACCACCGTCCCCTGCGCCCCCATCGGAGCGCGTGGGCACCACCGTCCCCTGCGCCCCCATCAGAGCACGTGGGCACCACCGTCCCCTGCATCCTGTAACAGTTTTCCTGGAACGTCCGGGTCGTGATAATGGGGAGAACAAGCAAAAACCCCAAACAAACACCAGCCCTACAAAGTACACCTGGTATTGAAATTCTTTCATTCAGAAGGAAAATGACAGGAAGATGCTTGTCATCTTATCATCTGAACAAGTTAGTGAGTATTTAGTTGAAGAAATGTTGTAATTGAGTTAAAAGTCTATTGATTTTAATCTGCCTCGTGTAGAGGAACAAGAACCAATGACAACTAACGTTGGAAGTTGTAGCTGATCCGTGTTGCAGTTCTGCTTTGCAGCACCAGAGGCCACCGTGCACAAGCGAGCGGAACACGCCGAGGGCCCGACCCGGTGTCGCGGGGCTGCTTTGCGCTCCCCACGTACCCCGAATGAATGAATTGAAGCGACACTGGATTAAATCTGCTTCAGATCCAGTGCACGTGTGCTGCGGACAGGAGCGGTTGTCTCTCTGTTGTTCATCAACAATGCTGGTTTTATTTTCCAGTTACCATTCAAAACACAGGAGCAAACTGAGGCACAAGGGATCCAGTCTTCATCCTTTCAAGTAAGTGAAAAAGGAAATACAAAGAAGTGAACACAAGGTCCATGCACACGAGTTACAAACTAAGCAAGAGGGGCAGTATTTCATTTATTCTGTATTAAAGAGAACAAACACACAGGAAGGGCAGGGAACGAAGTCTTTGTTGAAATGCCTGTAACCTCTGGATCTAAGGTACCTGCTTTGGAAGTGTCCCATCGCAGCCTTCAGGCAAGCCTGGACGCCTCTTTGGCTTCATTTTTTTTCAGTGCCATAGAATTGCACTGAATTCCGGAACCATTTGGAAGAGAAACCATTTAATTAAAACATACCAGTTCTTCTTTTCCCTCACAGGCGCTTATTTTATTAGCTGCTTCATTTTTTTAGGTGTGTTCAAGTCTAACAGAGTCTGCATGACACCCATGTTTCGTGTGTGCAGGAAAGCCCTACAGGAGAAGGACAGGCTGTGGCTGCTCAGAGAGCAGCGGCGGAAGAAGAAGCTGCGCAAACTGCTGAAGAGGATAAAGAACAATGACACGTGCAGCATGCCCGGGCTGACCTGCTTCACCCACGACAACCAGCACTGGCAGACCGCTCCGCTCTGGACACGTAAGGACGCGGGAGCCGCGGCCGCGCGCCGGGTTACGAGGAGTTACCGTTCCGCTGCGCAGCCTTCCGCATACCGAGTGATCGGGGGGGGTGTTGGCGTTGTCCTTGTGCGAAAGGCAGGGGAGTTAAATGAAAACCACGTGCAGATAAGAACCTGCGGGTGTTGCGTGTAGCACACATGCGTGCAGTACCCGCGCATCCGGACGGCTGCCAGCGAGAGCAGACGGAGCAGCGGGTGGCTCGGCCGGCGCTGCCGCCTGGGCCGGGCGCAGAACCAGCGCCGGGACGTTTCTCTGCTCCGGAGCCGGGGGAGGGAGCTGTCTGTGGATACACGATGCATTAACAAAAGGGATCGTCACAGCGCCTCGAGACAGCGGCACGCAGCTCATGTTTGTAACTCTTCAATTTGCAGTGGGCCCTTTCTGTGCCTGTACCAGCGCCAACAACAACACGTACTGGTGTCTGAGGACAATCAACGAGACCCACAACTTCTTGTTTTGTGAATTTGCTACTGGATTTTTGGAGTATTTTGATCTCAATACCGATCCATATCAGGTATGTGATCAAGGAACAGCTCTCATTGTTCCTTACTGATGATAAGGTGAAGTGGTGCGGGATTGGTGCAGGATGTATTCTAGATAAGGCCTGATCATTGAACGTAGTATGATTTACTTCTTTCCTGTTACAAGTAAACCACATGTATTCCATATACGAAAGTTACCAAACTACCGAGCACTGGTTACTAACAGGAACCCCTGTCTATCGCAGCTAATTAATGCCGTGAATACGCTCGACAGAGACGTTCTCAATCAGCTGCACGTCCAGCTCATGGAACTAAGAAGCTGCAAAGGGCATAAACAGTGCAACCCGAGAACGAGGAACATGGATTTGGGTAAGTGCCGCTCCTGCTACACTCGAGGAAACGGGTTCTTACTTCAGTATTAAACGGGCTGGTCAGAAGGATCTCAGTGTTTCTTTGTACTGGGACGTGTGCCGAGGCTGACGGCTGCGTGCCCCGTGTTTTATATTTGCTCAATTTGTGCCATGTAATGTTTCTTAAGAAAAATACTTCAGTAGTGTAGTGAGGATTATTGCTGAGATGTATTTCTTTCTAAATTGCATTTCTTATACCCTTTAGTACAATTAAGCTGACATAAGAAATGCTATTTTCAAGAAAATCATAACCTTTAGAGCTTGAACACCTCCACCCAAAAATGCTGTTATCTGAGTGCACCAAAGCCCAAAATATTGTTTCGGGTCTTATTTAATATGTGCACCATGTAGAGCTGTACATTTTGAAATCAACAGGTTCTGGCATTTAAATACACCACTGAAGGACATTTGCAGAAAAGATTCAAACGTATCTATCCCAATTTACAGCCTGTTTTACCTAGAATAAGGGATTAAATACAAAAAATAGCAGCTCCGGTTGACATGTATGGAAATATTTGTCACGGCAATAGACATTAACCTGTTAACATGCTTAGGTCTTTTAAAAAGCTGTGCCTTACCCGATACTTATTGTGCTGCAGGCAGTGGTTTGGTTACTAATGTCATTCATTTTTCCTCATCTAGGACTTAAAGATGGAAGCTACGAGCAATACAGGTACATTCTTTTAAAGTTAAATTATTATGCTTAAGTACCAGCTTGGTGCTAAAGGAGCGAGGAGCACGGGGTTGGGAACCTCGGGACAGACACGGCCCGGAGTGGCGTTCGCAGGCTGTTTCCACCCTTGTTTGGAGCGCCGGCGTTATTCCTGTTCCGACACTACAGCATGTTCTGATCTTTGCGGTCAAAATTCAGGCGAAACTTGTCTCCTTCCTCATGTTCCAGACTGTGGCGCTGGTGGTTTGCTTGGTGGTGGTTAACCTTTTTCTCCTTTTGCTGCTTGAAAATTAGGCAGTTTCAGCGTCGAAAGTGGCCAGACGTGAGGAGACCATCGTCTGCCAAGTCACTGTGAGTTGGGAGCGGGGAATGAAAAGCGTTCAGCTTTCACTGCCCTGTCCTTCCCTCGCTTCTCCCTTTGCATGCAGCGCTTTTCTAACATCATCTATTCTCATGGGATGCTGGAGTGGGAAATCTTGTAGATTATGCAAGAAATACGATGCTGCCATCGTTGCAGGGAACCGCTGCAGTGCAGAGCCTCGGGTAGACGTTTTCTGGGAATGCAGGAGCAGCGAGGTCGGGCAGTTCCCACCCTGAGCGAGGCGGGCGCTGGGGTGCTCTGGCGCTGGGGTGCTCTGGCGCTGGGGTGCTCCGGTGCTGGGGCGCTCGGGCGCAGCAGCCAGCTCCGGCTGACTGCCGGTAAAGACTCGGAGACTGTGGTGCTGGCGTTGCCTAAATTTAAACCTGTAGCAGCCACCTCGTGGTCTCTGTCAGAAAGAGTAGAACTGATGGGAATTTCTTAGAGTAGAGAGAATACAATATATTTTCTTGCTTTATGTGCAGAAAAAAAGCAAGTTAGAACAGCAAGCAGACTACAAGACATTTTGTTTTATTCTGATTTTATAGTAAAATCCAAGATTGCTGTTTGCTTATGTAACTGCCCTTTACATCTTGAAGATGATGTTCAGTTCTCGACTTTCCAGAGCCCAAGGGTGAGATTAGGATTTAAAGACACGAAGCGGAGTGCCCTGTGCCGCTCCGGTCGCTGGCGCTCAGTCTCCCCCAGCAGCGGGTCGAGACTTCCCTTCATTACAAATCATAAGGTGCTTTCAAATTGAGCGATGAAAAAAATATGTACAGGTGTGTTAGTTGGCACAGCACAGCGTTGTCACCTTGCCAGGGGGTTGCTCCTGCAATGGCGACTTGTCCAGCTGAAGAGATCCAGGAGTGGCTTTAGAACCAATCGGAATTAATGAGAGAACAGTTTTGTATGGGTTGAAGTTTCAGACACGGTTGGATTTTTGCTGTGATTGATACACCTGCTCTGTTTGTATAGCTGCTCTGCAGTGTTTCAATTGGTTTTGTTCCTGCATAGAACCATTAAAAATATATTTCTAACCCCTTCCTACTGTAATGTTAGACACTGAATTGTGTTTGTTTTATCTTAAAGAGGACAGCTGTGGGAAGGATGGGAGGGCTAAGCCCCCCGGCCGCCGCTCCACGAGGACACAAACCGCCGCACCCGAGTCCACGTACAGACCCCGCAGAGCCGCGTGTGACCTTGGAAGGACGGACACTGGCAGCCGCAGGGCTGGATAGACTTTGAGGCTGAAATAGATAGAATGTTTGCACTGGTGAGTGAACGAAATAGATGCAATGAAATCTGGGAAACGCTGTCAAAATTACAGGTCTCTGAAATCCACTATTGTACCTGCTCTTTGCTTTGGATGACACCTCACCTGCTCCACAATGCATTCTGCTCCAAGGACAGCACTGACGCCCCGGCCCGGAGGAGCCGCAGCCGCGCCAGGGCCGCGTCCCGGGGCACGGACTGCGCACAGCGGGACCCAAACCGGCCCTCGGCCCGGCTGCGCCCGTGTCGTGAGGGAAACGGCAAATCATGTGGAGCTCTGAAGCGACGCTGAGCTCACGGGGACGCTTTTGCTTCTATCTGGGGTGAAGGTAACGGTGGAGAAGAGCTGGTAAGAGATTCGGGAGTTGAAGCGAGCGCGTGGGGCGTTCTCAGCACCGGCTGTTCCTCGGCTTTCCTCTGAGGACACATTCCAGCTCCACGTCTGCGTGTCCATCCTAGTGCCACCTCTGGGAAAATCAGAGAGAATCTTCACTAACAGGACGCCAGATTCTTGGAGGGGTTATGTAAATATTGATCAATATACTGTTTGAAAACCGATTCCTTCAGGTTGTGAAGAATTTTGTTAATAAAAAGAGTGGAATGCCCACACACCATTTCTCAAAATGTGACTTAATGTTGCACAGTAGATTTCAGAATTTATCCATTTTTAAAAGTACTGAAAAATTTCAGTAAATGTACATCTTAAATTTTAATGAGATCAGATTTGTATGACCTTTTTTTACGTGGTAATATTCTATTGTATGTTCAGAACCAAAACAATTCCTTTGAGAAAACAGCATTTGCTTAGTATTGTAACATCTTTTACATTCATTTTCTAAAAAGGCAGCTAGTTCAATACTTGTAGCAAATAAAGAATAACCTAGTTCTAGTTCAGTCTGCAAAAACATAGATGTTCTGAATGACAGTTACTGCTTGAAGGCTTTTAAAAGGAAAACCCATCATTTTCCTAAGGAAGCACAGTGTACAGAGTCACTTTGAGCATTTTCATAAGGACCTTATTAAACGCATCCCAGCACAGGCACCGGCGCTGGTACCTGTGTGAGGAGCGGTGCCACGGCAGCCCGTTCCTGCTCCTGCTCCTGCTCCCGCTCCTGCTCCTGCTCCTGCTCCCGCTCCCGCTCCTGTTCCTGCTCCTGCTCCTGCTCCTGCTCCTGCTCCTGCTCCTGCTCCTGCTCCTGCTCCTGTTCCTGCTCCTGCTCCTGCCCCAGCGCCGGCAGACGGGGCCGTGCTGGTGCAGAACCACTTCGCTCGACGGCCAGAAGCACGGAAATGGGCATGGGAATCGTTTTGCACATTAGGAAATGTAAGTGCAATTACTTCATGAGGGAAACAGACCTCTGGTACCGCACACCCTACGCAAACAACACGCTTGAATTTAGAAACGGAGGAAAAGCCTCTCAAGGAGCAGCAGTGGGGCCTTTTGTGGTATGTGCTACACAGTAACACTGCGCTTGAGCGTCACACAGGAATAGTCAAATACACTTACCAAAATGTGCTTGCAAGTTTTTTTTCTTAATTATGGAGGTAATATTTGATTGTCTGTCTTAATCTAGCCATAGATTTTGTTTATAACCTGTTACAGATTTCATGGATTACCAAAGACACATCTGCTAGATGCTGATGTCCTGCATCAGTACAAATAAGTAAAAAGTACCACATGTAAACTCACTTAAACACATTTATGTGCTTTCCAGAGGCAGGTGTTGGCTGCCGGCCCTTCCCCAGAGGACGGAGAAAGCAGCACCGGGTCAGACGAGGAGCGCGCACCTGCCTGCTCTGGGTCAGCCTTTGGCAGGACAGGTGACCCGTCCCGCGGGGCCCGTGCTCCCGCTCCTCTGTGCGCCAGGCGGGGGCTCCCGAGGCTGCCGTGTGTCCCTCTGCCCACGACGCCGAGCCGTGGGGCTGTTGTTTCACGGAGGGCCGGTTCCTGCTCACGCCGCTGCTGCCGCGGCGCCTGGCGTCACTTCCACAGCTTCGGCTGCTAAAGGGTCTCGCAGTGGAAGGTCCAGGTCCTGAGTCCCTTCATCCCTTCATTTCACAGCCAGCTGGGAAAAAACTGAGATCATCTGCTACACGTTCTCCTTGGTAACGGCACCGGGCTTCCTCTGTTCCAGGACCTGCCACCAGCCCTGACGCATTAGACGGCTAATGCAGTATGGCACCAGGCTCTGATTTTAAATAGAAACCTTTATTTACATCATTATTAACATCCAAACACAAAAATCAGAAGAGCAGTAATACCTTACAACCAGCTCTCTTCTAAATCAGTCCCCATGATCCTTCTGTTTTGCAACATAAAGATACAGCTATTTCAAGCAATACTTAATGTAAACTAAATTTAAACGCAGTTCTCAATACTGTATGCCTTCTCCTGAGAATTTTTAAATATTGCTCTCAGAATTACATCATCTCGTGCTTGCTGTATCATTGTCATCCGGTAGTCCACACATAAATTCTAAAATAAAACGTGTGCTAATTGGTACAACATTCAAATAGTTTTGTCTTATGACTGAAAAATGGTCCTGATTTTCTAACTTTAAAAGCAGTATTTTAGGCCAAGATTGGAAGAAAATACTACATAGAAATTTTAGATAACCATGGTTTCTGTGACTGAAAGAATAACAGAGACGTAGCAAAATGGAGCTCGTCCTGCAGCAGTGGTCAGAGCTGCCTGTGCTCGCTAATTGTTCCATCACTGTTGAAAGATGTTACACAGGTGGTTTTTCAAAACCATTCGGAAAAATCTGCTGCTATAGAACCGAACCAGAATCGGGGGATATTAAACGTCAACCGCCGCGAAGGTCGGTCTTGGTTCCTGCCAACCAGGTGCAGTTTTCAGATCCGTGCTGCCCAGAAAGGTGCCATCAATGCTCTTTAAACATCCTCCCTCTCCCCTTCATCAGGCTGAAACTAAAACTCTTGGGATTCAGCAAAAGTAGGTACTGGAAAGCTCCAACATTCTAAACACAGGCGAGAAAATGATGATACTCTATACCATCAGTCAGGTACCAGTTACACATAGATGTATACATAGAATCGCTCATTTAAAAGCAGAAGAAAAGGGCATGATGTATAAAATCAGTTCTAGTCCGAGAGCTCTCCTAATGACAGCAATCAGGGCTTGTGGTTTCCATCAATGTAATGAACAACTACAAAGTATAAGGACTGTTCTACTCCGAGATAAACAGCAAAGGACTGTTGCCTTTCAGCTTCAGTAGGCAGCACTTACATCTCTTGTTTCTTAGAACGTATCTATTTGTTGAGTAAGTTCCTCAGGCTTTTACAAGTTTTGCATTAAAAACACACATGAAGCGGACTGAAGGTGTCAAATAAACACTATTGCTAATCAGTACGCCCCGCACTGCCTGCAGAGCCAGGCTTGCAGGAAGCAGCCGGAGCGACTCCACGTGCCCTCTGGGACAGAACTGGCTGTGTGCTGAGGTGGTGAGAATATCTATTGTTGAAGTTATTTCTGTTAAAATGGAAGATCATTAACATTTTGAACAATAAACCACCTGGCTTACAGTACCGAGAAGAGTTAATCAGGAACCTGCTCATTGTTTTCACTCACTTGGGAGAAGCCACTTTTGCATTGCACAGTGAACAACAGAACCACAGCACCACGAATCTTAAACATTCCTGGGTCATCCCGTGCGGAAGTTCAGAGGTTGCACTTGGAAAAACTGCAAAGGGATTTTCATTTCAAGGAACCAAAATAGAGGAGGAGGAACTATCAGCAAATAACAGGAATAAAGTTGTAGGCTGGCTTCAATACTGCTATGAAAGAAACCTGCTCAGAATGTACATTCATGACTATCAGAACAAGCCGATGAGGTGCAGACGTTTGGTTAAATTGTGGCTTCATGTCCTTAAAGGTTTCTCAATGTCATGTAACAACAAATATTCTGCAACAGACAAACGTTTTTGAAGAACATTTAGAGTCTGTTAAAATTGACCAAAAAAGACACAACTCAGACTCATCAACTGAAAAGGCAACGTATTCCAGAAAGTCACGACAGGTCGTAAGGTCTGACCACGCAGAGCCTGTGGGCAAACCGCCGTGTGTACAAACCAAGTGCTCTCGGAGGGAGAAAGCATTTAACAACTGGCCTGTTGGAAAAAGCTGTACGTTAAACATGTAAAAATAATGAATGGTGAAGACCAAAGAGGAGAAGGACGTGGGCCCGAGTCACCCAGCTTCAATGGCCTTGAATCGGATGTGAAAAGGAAAGAAAAAGAGAAAATCTATTTGGACCTCAACTACACTGAGTTTACAGAAATCCATTTTGTTAAATATTTAGCTTCACGAACTCTGCAAAAATGAGTTAGTGACCTACAAAAGTCATATATATAATATATTATCTTAAAGATCGTATTTACAAAGTTTATTCACAAAAAGACTGCAAAATCCCGATTCAGCCGGCAGCGCCTTGAGTCGGCCAAAGTTATTTTCAAAAAGATGAACGATTATTGCTCTAATTTCCACACACAGAAAATGTTGCACTATGCAGTCTTTTCAAATAATTCTTAAGAGATTGTGTTTGAGCAGGACCACGAGTACACCCACCTTCATGTTGTCCTCATCAGAGATATTGCATGAATCCATGGTAGAGTCTTTTATAAAGTGCACTCAGCTGCACATCAATATGTAAATATTAGTCACAATTGTGTTTAAATAATTTAAATTTATTAGCCTCTCTTTTTACCCCTTGGCTTCAATGGACAGGATTTTGGACTAGTACGTGCACTGCTACTCTGCTTGGGAAATCCTGACTCGGGGGGTAAGAGATTAAAAGCAGCATTTATATTCAGGAATTAATATAAAAGAGTCAAGGCCAGAACTACATTCTCTGTCAGATGTTGTTCTAGAGAAAGCGGGATCCTCCCCGCGGGGCGGCGGCGCCCGCCCGCCGGCCCTGCGCGGCACCGCCGGCTCCGGCGCCGCGGGCACGGCGCCCAGCACGCCCGTGACCCTCTGCACACCACACCGCCCGGTAACACGCACGCTGCTCCTACTCAATCTGTTTGTGTTGGGGTTTTTCTGGTTTGTTTTCCTCTGAATGAAGTAACTTAGGACATCACGGTGATTAACAGGAAAAGTCACGTATTTCCATAAGGCCAGCACGAGTTGCCGTGAAGAATGCGTAGCTTTCCTTTGTAATACTAGTGCATCGTTAACACAGCACATTCTTGTGCGAAGAGACCGGTCTGGGTGTCAGCAGTACTTCTGTTAAAGAGAAGGAACAACCAACAGAGAAAATTAAAAACCACCAGCTGAAAAGCTGGTCAACATACTGCTTTCTGAAAAGAAACGCGGCCCCAGAGTTTCCTAAACATGCTGAGTACCTTCCCTGTGTGACAGGCTGGTTTGGAGAATGGGATATTTCACTTCCATTTCCATTCTCCTCTGTTTATAAACGTACTTGTTATATTGACATCCTCCAATACCTTACTTATCCCCCTGAACTCTCAATTACTTTGGCTGCTTCCTTAGGTACCTTAGACAACATTTCATGAGGTACGTTCTACTTAATAAATTTAGCTTATCTCAACATTACATTGCTCATCCCTTGGTATTTAGTGGAAAGACTACAGTGAAATAGTATTTTAGCCTTCTTTGCAGCGCCTTATTAGCTCGTTTTCCCTTAAACTAAGGGCCTACGTGTTCCGTAGGTTCTTGCTGCGCACACACCGGCTGTTCTGAGGTGTTAAAAGGGTGAGTAGCAGCAGCAGCTCCTGCCAGAAGGAGGATCCTGCGCTGCCAGGACTGTTGGGCCGACTCACGAGGGCCATCATATATACCCTTTTACGTCTGCCGAAGATGCTTTTCATAGTCTTTGTGTTTTGCTGCCTGGGGTTTCTCCAGGCTCGGAAGTATTTATCCTTTCTGCAGTTTAAGCCTTGATCCTACCTATAACGCTTCTAAGTCAGCAGCTACCCACAGCCTGCAGCTTGGGTTCATCATAGGTTCGATTTAAATATCATCAAAAATAAGGTATCTCTTGGGACGTACAAATGGTAGGTCCACAGATGTAAATACAAACAGGATAACTGAGAAGAAGATTAAGCCAGAGGAATGGCTTAAGCAAATTGTATTCAATGGGAAAAGAGTCAACAGATCTTTTCATCCATCTTTATGTACCACTGACCTGGTCTGGACCCAGAGGCATCCCTGACATGGGCATGGCGTTGATGTTCATCTGTCCCATGTGGCCACCGCTGCCGTTCATGTGCATCATGCTGTACGCGGTCGCGTTGCCCTGGTGGCTGAACTGCTGCTGGGGGAAGCTGAAGCACAAAAGGGCAGATCAGATTACCTTCCAAGAACTTTACATATTTATATATTGCTTTCCCTGCACCGGCTGTCAATGTGTGAGATAAAACTATTTTTACCATAACTTGTTTCTACCGAATACCTGCTTAACACAGAAACAGAAACTTCCCTCCCGAAGGAATTCGGAATTGTTCCATATAGGCAGAAGCATGCATATGTATTTCCCATTTAACCTTTCTGGAGGGTTCTGTTAAGGCTGTACCCTTTGTAATACTACTCCAAACCGCCATATTTCACCTCCCAAGTTATTTTTGTCAATATTCAAAGACTGACTGTTGCTTTCAGTTACAAAGACTGCAGAGGTCCAATGTGAATAAATGGAGATAAGCATAAGTGACATTTAATCAGTCTGTTTCCTAAACCAGAGCAGGATCAAGGGCAATACAGAGGCTAGAGACAGAATTCCTCTTCCCTCTTCTTTTCCTCCTCCAAGCTACTTTACACGGCTTCTGCTGTCGACAGAACGAAAGGCACTTTTAGAGCTTCGGAGGGCAGGTGCACTCACCTGCTCCTGGCCATGCTGCCCGAGGGCCAGCCCTTCATCTCCGGGGACTGGTACAGGGGCGCTGCCTGCGGGTGCTGCATCATGGCGTTCTGCGAGGGGCCCATTCTTGACGTGATCATGGGGTTGGGAGGGCTCGGTACTCTGCTGTACGCAGGGTCAGGTTGTTGGCTTAGTCCTTAAAAGATGAAGGACAGACAACACAGTTACCATCACCCAGCACTTGCAAGTTTATCTTCTTGCAATGATAGTAAGGGAAAAATTAGCCTTTATTGTAGAACTATTTTTGTTTTTTCAGAATCATTGGTATTTAGGTAGTTTGGATTAATAATAAATGAAGAAAGTGAGAAGAGCAACAGACAGACAAAATAAGCCATGTTAGCACCCGTACCGTAATTGGGTGGGTAGGGGAACTGCTGTGGAGGAACTTGAGCCATTGGGGGGCCGGCCAGAGCACTGTCCATGCTTCCTGAGGCTGTCACGTTTGGCGGGGGGCTGAAGGCCTGAGGTTGCTGTTGCTGCTGCATCATCATTGCCATCCTCTGTTGTCTAAAATGATGACTTATTAGCTCCCTGTTACGCTGAGCCACCATTTGAGCATTAAGAAAACCTTGCTGCTATCCCCCAGAGAAAAGAAAAATCATATTAGAAAACACTTTTACAAATGAAATCATGTCAAGAGTCAATCAAATCCCCTACACTCTAAGGCCCAGCATATCCATTATCAGAACAGAGAGTTAACCCACAGCCACTACAAAAATCATCAAAATATCAAAGGTTTTCATTCAGTTGTCATTAGTGCTAAACAGTGATAAAGTAGATTAGCTACCATATCCTACATGGAGGAGACTACTGGCACACTGTACTGACAGCATGACCTAAGGAACAAATCCCTCTGACACCTCATGAACAAGAGAGGTAAGAAAAGCACCTTTTAAAATGGTACAGGGGAAAAAGGAATGTCGAGGGACCATGAAAAGAGATACATATTCCCAACAGATATGTAAAAGATGTGTCTATTTAAAAACTGCTGTTTCAGCTGGTAGTGTGTAATTACTCACCTGTGACCCCACCTGTGGCTGCATGACTGGTCTCATCACGGAGGTATTGCCACCCCCTGGGCTTTCCATTTTCATTTCAAGCGCTTGACGAGTCTGATTCATAAACTTGGAAAAAGACATTTTAACACTATTAGCTTGAAATACTAGTATCTGAACAAAGTAATGGCAACTCCTCCAAAACCCACTCTTTACAGACATCCCGAATCTAGAAAGTGCAATGGTTACTTTTTGCCTTGGTTGATGTACCTGGATATTGAACTATTTGGTTAAGCAGCTCAAACACACACACAAGGAAAAACCCTCCACACAGTCCAGCACTCATTTGCTTTATTTTTTTTCCTTCACCTGAAATTAGCACTTTTTAAGAATAAATACAGAGCAGACTGTTCCAAATCATGTTTTGGGCAGAAGAGTATAACCACCAGCTTTCCTTAAAATAATAACATCCTGTCTGCCTTCCTCTCCATCACAAACTCCAAAGCCACATGGACTGAGCTGGTGCCACAGAACCACCATGAGCTAACACAGTGTTTCCTGAGGATTAAACACTCTCATCCCACATCACACGGCACTATCCCAGTGTCTTCCAAGTTAGTTTCTACACTGTGTTTGATACCAGGACTGCATTTTCACATGGGGAATTCCATGCTGAAATCGTGCAGCAATTTTTAAGCAGTGCTTTCAACCCACTCTTAAGGCCTATGTGGCTGTATCTACTCTTGCCCTAATAAAATACCTGAAATGACATCAAATCAATAAATGGAAAGCAAACCAGTATTTCAATGAGCCTAAATGATTAGTTAGAAAACACAGTGAAAAAGAAGTAACTTTAGATTTACAGGAGAAATGCAGCTGCCTATTTAATGATCCCAGTGAGGCTCAGAAAAGAACACCAAACCTACACACGGATAAAGAGATCACCCGGGGCTGCTCAACACCCGAGTCCTGCTCTCGGCAGCAACAGCGCCGCATGCTGCAGGAACCCATGCAATCGGTAGCCAAGGAGGCTGATGAAGGAGAAACGCGTGTTCTAATAAAGGTTCTCTCACTCTTGCAGCCATTAGGCGCTCAGCATGAAAAGCACTGCCAAAATGAAACATCTGTCCTTTCCATCATCTGCTGTAATGTCAATTTTCATATTCATGAGGCAACACAATTCAGTGTGCACTTTATTCCACTCTGAAACAAGAAGTGTAAATACAAGAACAAAAGCTTACCTGCTGCCCCTGCAGCCGCTGCTGGAGCTGCATGCGGAGCTGCTTTGGTGCATTGGTTCGAGGCCTCATCACGCTCGCCCTGGGATGCATGCTCTGCACTGGGAAACCGCTCTGCTGGCTCATCTGATTCATCACCGAATTAAAGGACGGCTGTTGTCCCTGAATGTTGCTAAAACCTCCGGGCATTGCTGTCCCTTGCCCTTGATAGGGCTGACCATACAACGAAGGCTTCTGCTCAATCATAACTGAAGATTCCTGACCTTGAAATGAATCTTGTTTGGGTTCCAAAGCTTGTCCCTTCAACAGATAGAAAGATGTTTTCAGTATATTTTCTTTGAGTAGGAATTCTTAAAGAAACAATAAATCTAACACAGCATACAACAATCAAGAGATTCTTGGGTAGAAAGAGCATGAACAGGTTACTATTAGTCAGACAAATGAAATAGCAACATTTAAAAATCATAATAAATTTTTAAAATCAGTACTGTTGCACACTGCTTACCCAGGCAGAGCAGTGTCGTTATTCAAGCCCTTCCGCGCTTTTAAACTGCTGTTTGTACACACGGCAGCGCGATTTTGTGGCTTTTAGCAAGTTCCAGCCGATGCTCAGAACGGCCCGCTCGCTGTGCGGGCCGTGCAAACGGGAGCCGGCAGCGCCCGCCCGCCGAGCCCCCGCCGGCCGCGAGCCTCAGGCTCCGCTCGGCTCAGCGACGGAGCCCGCAGCATTCCGCTCTGGAATTGTAACGATTTACGCCCCTAAAACACTCCCGAACAAACAAAACCCACAAAACAAACAAACAAAATGAAACACCCCCCTCCCACTATATACCAAGGCATATTACAATAACCTTAGATAAGAAGATGGCATTTTATGGTTTTGTGATGCACAAAGAAGCATAACCAATACTGAGCTTCTCCAGTGAAAACCACTACTCAATGTAGATGCTTCCAATGGCAGATTTAGGAGAACGAAGACAAGAAGTACGGAGCACAGAGGGAGTGAGGAGGTTCTCTTCACTTTCAAGTAAAAAAATATTAAAGTTTTTGGAAAATAACTGGCCAAGATCTCTGTTTACTTACTTGGTTTACGAGCTCAGGAATTCCTAACGCTCTGTCGATTTCTTCCAGACTGGTGACATCCGTATTGCTCAGCAACGTGTGCAGCTGATCCAAAAGGGCCCTTTCATCATTCTGGCCTTCCATACTGGGAGCCGGACACAAGAGGTCATCCAAAGAGTTTCTAACTAATTGTCTGTAAATACAAGAACATTACAGCCATTATGGACTATAAAGGCATATATCATATATTGACCTGGAGACGATTAAGCAGTATAATCACTCAGAAGTAAGATTTAAGAACTTAAGTCCCAAATTCAGGTCCTAGAGTGTCCGCTCAACTGCCATTCGTCCTTCAACACATGCAGATTCTCTTTCTTCCTGGCTTCTGCATGTGCTACAGAGACAGGACTCTCCGATTTCCCACCTCTTTCTCTGTGACTCACTCAAGGACTGATTTTGTTAGCAATGCGTTTTGTGGAGCGGGGTTAAAAGAGACCCAGTGTCACATCATGAGAAGACAGCAGCAGAAATGGAAACATTCCTACTCAAATGTGTTATCCCCACTCTATGTGCTACATTAACTTTCTCCAGGTCTTAAATTCTTCTGACAAACAGAGAACAGTTGTATTTAAAATCACCCTAAAAGCTTCCCCAGTTGTACCTGTTCTGCGGTGCCCGCGATGCTTGCTCCATGGACAGCATGTTGTCCGGCCACGAGCTGGGCTGGTGAGATGGTCCTGCCTGTCCATACGGGTTCCCCCCCATGCCGATGTTCATCTCATTCAGCCCTGCAAGGTAAAACATCCATGCAATGTTTAAAAACAAAAAGTACCACCATGCTGTCCCAAGGGTCACGTAAAGCATTGGGGATGACCACACAAATTGTCGAGCAGCTTTGCAAGCTTTCCATTAGCACTGCTAACAGCCCTTCATAATATCAGCACACTCTCATATCACCACAGATGGCACTTAGTTCCTGGAAGTTAGCAGAGCAGTACTTCACTAACGAAATACACACAAATTACCCCTCGAAATCTGGAGACTCAGCATTAATTACCTGTGTACGAAACACACAGCACCAGAAGAAAAAGAAAACGCCAAAAAATCATCAGGTGTCCCAGCCAGGGAACAACAGTCTTTACCTCAGAAAAGCTTTGGATGGAAAGCTGGTATTCCACCCAAAGCAAAAAGATTCTGACACTGCACGCTCAATACGGAACTAGTGAACTCATGCTGAGGGGAAGAATACAACATGCAGAACTTACTCATGTGAACCATCTGCTGCTGCAGCACTGGCCGCGCACCGGGGACGCTGCCGGAGCGCACGGGCAGCCCGGGCACGGAGCCGCCGGCCGCGGGCCTGGGCAGCGCCGCGCCGAACTCGGGCCCCGGCCGGCACACGGGGTCCGCTCTGCTGCCCTTGGCGCCCGGCAAACCCCATTCTGCCGCCGGGTGCTGGCCCACCGCCGCGCTTCTGCTGGGAGCGCCTCCTGCCGTGAACACCAGAACACACAATGGTCCTTCACATAGGATACATTACACATTGTGGTAACAGAATTGTTCCTATGGGGTTTTGTTTAACCAACAAAGACACCCACCAAAGGTGGAGCAATTCCCTGCACTCCTACAACAGTACCTGAAGCTGACCATGCCAAGTTCTAATCAAACAACTATACTCATCTAAACATATTTTAAAGTATTAATGACTGACTGCCATCGTGACCTGTTCTTGCTTCTATCTACTGAAAACATATGTTAAATTCAAAACTCGAAATAGTAAAAAATGATTTAACTACTAAACACAGTACTGGAAATAAATACACAGATGGTACACCGTTATGTTCTTATAATTTTTGCTAGGGATAATAATTAAAAAGCATTTATATGCTGATGATAAAATTAATACTCTTTAACGTTAAGGTTTCATCTAACCAAAACTCATATTATAATCTCGCAACATGTTTTACATAAAGCTTTTTCCTTTACAATGAGGTCTATTTGTACGAAAATTAACAAACCCAGATTTGCTCCAAAATTTTCCTGGTTTTCGATCATTCTTGGACTTCCACCCATCAGGCTCTGCTTTTGTAACACGGAGAAGGCGCTGAGGTTCCTGAGCGGCGCGGCCGGGCTGTCCAGGGACGCGGCCCTGGCGAAGGGCGGGCGGGCAGCCTGCGCCGCCGGGGGGCTCCTCGTGCCTGTCAAACGAGACGACGCATGCGGCGGCACGTCTGGAACAGGAGGCACCAGCAATGACTTAAATACGCCTGACCTGTTTATGGGCACACGCGTTTGACCTTCAACAAGCCAGGAACAGTTCTGTTTATGTTCTCACTACACAAATCGCATTATGAGTACATAGTTAGAACCTTTCACAGGAAAAGCCAGATGCAGTTCCTTTTGGCCCTAGACATAAAAGTGTTCATTTTAATTTAAGTTCTATAATGAATCACGTTTTTAACATTTTGAAACGCGCTATTATGACAGATGCCTTGATATATGCGAGTGGACTGCCCAGCCTCTGGATAACTCTCACGTGGAGACAGAACCAAGTCAAACGATGGTTTGGAACAGGCTGAATCCAGAAGCACCGTGTTCCTGAGCACAGCATACAACGTGGACTAATTCAACCCAGAAATCACTCTGCTCCACCGCCAATGGCGTCGGTGGCCTTACGTGTTCTTGTACCTGGTTTTACATTTCTCATTATCCATGTCTCGTGTCCTTAGGTCACTGCAGCAAGTCTATTGCCCTATATAATCAGGCGCTGACCCCCGTTACAAGAGGAAGCGAGAAGGCCGATGGCGCTGGCCTGGCAGCAAGGCTGCCCTCAGCCCCCTCCTGGGGGGCACGCGCTCCTCAGCGCCCAGGGGCGCGGGTTAGCCTCCTAGCGCACAAAGTGGTTTTGCACACAGTAAGTGGGCAGCCAAAGCTTGCCACCAATCCCATATTATTCCCCTAGTCATCTGTAAGGAACACTGATTTTAATTTGCAACTCTCAAACATTTTTCCTGATGTCTCAGAGAAATCTACATTAGACAAACGCAGAAGAGAACACAAAATCAGGAACTGATGTTAACTTTATTCATTGTGTATATAGCAGATGAGTGCTGTCGAGACAGCGAATGCTGTACCTAATTGCCTATGAAAGCACAATTAGCCATTCTGCATTACATTTGTCCTTGAAGATACAGGAGATCAAGGAAGAATTCTCTAAGGGTTTGAGAACACATTATGTTTACATTGGGCAAGAAAAGAACCCTAATTTTAAAACCAAAGTGACACTAAATTCCTTACCCAACAGTGCATTTCCTTGAAATAATGCTTGCTTTGTTCCAAGGTTATTTCCATTTGCAGACATCGCACTATTGTAAAACTCTGAACTAGTCAGATCACCTAGAATTGCATCCAAATTATCCAAGTCACCACTCATCTGAAAAGACACAGTGAAACACCAAGGTTATTTACTATCACATGGCTTTCCTCCAGCTTTTATTTAGCTCCTCACTAATCTGAAAAGATGTAACTATGTGAAATTGCAGATATTAAAGACTTCATGTTAAGGAAGAGTTTGTAAATATAGGCTACCTTAATCAAACCATAACTCGTTGATAACATTAGCCCACAACTTCAGTACGGCCCACAACTTCAGTACCTTTGGTTATACAGCAGTTCTACAATAAAACCTGATCATACAGTGTCACACCATTTGCACAGAACTTTCTAGACAAGTTTACACACTCGTGCAAACAAGGGCGTTCTTTATTTAGCCGTTCGCTGGAATAAGAAAATATTGGTTTGTTCGCTACCATCACTACATTATCCCGTACCTCCTCCCGGGGTTCCGGTTTTATCTTTGTCTCTTTTTCTTGACTGGAAGTAGGAATTGTAGAACTACTGCATTGTCCCATTTTATTATCCACATTTTCTACTTTAGGCTTCAGCTCTTTGGAAAGCGGGTCCTTCACATCATCTTTATCCAACAGATACCTCAGTAAAGCATTGTTTTCCTTCTTCTTTGGGCTCAGTTGCTCCTGTTTGACGGTGCCTTCTCCGCAAGGGGCTGTGTTACTAACGTCATGATACGTGTCTTTACCAGTAGCTTCGGCTGTGATCTTGGCCACCTCTGCTGGAGAATTACCGTTCTGTAACAATTTATGCAAAATGCGATGCTTCTCCTGCAGGAGCGACCCGTGCACGTTCGAGGAGGAGGATACCCCCCCCGACGTGGACGAGGACACTCCCGAAGGGCTGGTAACGCTGGCGGAGGATTCTTTACAGCCCGAGTCCAAAGGGGAGTTTGAAGCTGTCGAATGGCCTCTGTCATCTGAGGAGCATGTGAGTAGCTGAAGCAGTTTTTTATGCCCTTTGCTTTCAGAGGGTGCTCTCTGACTTTCAGATGCCTCCACACTGCCCTCTTTGCTGTCTTTCTCACTGAGGAGATCCCTGCTGTTCGACTGGCAGATGGAACTTTCCACTTGGTTTTGTTCACAGTACAAACCAGAAGGGCTTTTGGAGTCCTGGGTACTTGTTTTACTTTGCTGAGATACACTCATGTTTGGGGAATTATCCAATTTTGGACCCGGTGAAGAAAGTGTTGATAAAAGGGAAGTTCCAACACCCTCACTAATGGCTTGAAGAGCACTAAGAGAACTGCTAGAGAACGTGTTGCTGCTGGTGTTGCTGGCAGATCCCATGGGAGAGTGCATACCTGGATCACACAACAGAGAGCCGACTTATTAGACCACAGCGCTGTCTGTATCTGCCTTTCCTTCAGTTTACGTATGACTGCCAGATTCAGTTAATTATTTTAAAATAATTTAAAAATTAATAATTTTAGGTATACTACACTTATGCAACATGTACAACAAGGTCATATAGAACTGTTTAAAAGGACGAAAGATGGAATTCAGATAGACATGAGAAAAGATGGCTTAAAATTAAAAAAAGAGAGATTCCAGCAAAAATGAAGTACCTGTAACTGGAGAAAACTGGTGCGAACTCATTTTTGGGCTCCCTCGATTCCTAGGAGATATCATTAGATTCTGTTGGTTGGAAGTTAAACCTGGACTACCATGTGGTGGGCTGCTCATACTTAACCCGTAGCTGTTGTTCTGATAGGCAGAGGGCTGCATTCCGGGCCCAGAGCTCGCCGGCCCCACGCTGCCGGGGCCTCCGTAGCGGGTGCCGCTGAGCTGCCCCGCGGCGCCGGGCTCCGCCAGCCCGTAGCTCCTGCTCTGCGCTGCCAGCCCGTGGCCGGGGGCCGCGGCCAGCAGAGCGCCGGCAGGGCTCGCGCTCCCAGCCACCGCTGTTCGGATGTTCTGCCCAGCTGAACCAGGGTTTGGCCGATATCCATTTTGTTCTCTGTAAGTTCAACAACATCCCCAGAAACCCCACAAAACAAATTAAAACCTTATTTGGAATCAAGTGCTACAAAGACAGAATAACATTGTTAAATAATTTTCCAATTTTTGTTTTCCAAAAGAGCAGTGAGAATTCAGGCTTCCACAACAGCAGAACTAAGCCACGCCACTCACTTATTCGTTACAGAAGTGCCTGGTTCTTTAGGTGCTTTGAGCTGTACGGACAGGCAGCACCACCCCTCAAACAGCTTTCCTTCCTCAACAGTCATCAGTCAGACTTTTCAGTTTAAACATCTTCCTTCTCTGGGCCCCTTCCTGAGCCAATGTGACACTGTTCCGCTGCGCACACTAACGCTGCCCTGAGCCAATGTGACGCTGTTCCGCTGCGCACACTGACGCTGCCCTGAGCCAGTGTGACACTGTTCCGCTGCGCACACTAACGCTGCCCTGAGCCAATGTGACGCTGTTCCGCTGCGCACACTGACGCTGCCCTGAGCCAATGTGACGCTGTTCCGCTGCGCACACTAACGCTGCCCTGAGCCAATGTGACGCTGTTCCGCTGCGCACACTAACGCTGCCCTGAGCCAATGTGACGCTGTTCCGCTGCGCACACTAACGCTGCCCTGAGCCAATGTGACACTGTTCCGCTGTGCACACTAACGCTGCCCTGAGCCGGTGTGCCGCTGTTCCGCTGCGCACACTAACGCTGCCCTGAGCCAGTGTGACACTGTTCCGCTGCGCACACTAACGCTGCCGTGAGCCAGTGTGACACTGTTCCGCTGCGCACACTAACGCTGCCCTGAGCCAATGTGCCGCTGTTCCGCTGCGCACACTAACGCTGCCGTGAGCCAGTGTGACACTGTTCCACTGCGCACACTAACGCTGCCGTGAGCCAGTGTGACACTGTTCCGCTGCGCACACTAACGCTGCCGTGAGCCAGTGTGACACTGTTCCGCTGCGCACACTAATGCTGCCGTGAGCCAGTGTGACACTGTTCCGCTGCGCACACTAACGCTGCCGTGAGCCAGTGTGCCGCTGTTCCGCTGCGCACACTAACGCTGCCCTGAGCCACCTCAGCTCCTCGGTTTCCAGCATCTGGGGGCACTTGAATGCCAGTAGCAGACAGATTCCTTCCAGAGCGGCATTTCAATTATTCTTGCAATTAACAAGAACTGCTCCCAGGAAGTGCTATTTAAGGTACATTAAACTTGGAGTCATCAGTGATGCAACTGAGGGGGTTTTGTTGTGTTTTTAGTTGGTCTGCAGTTAAGAAGAGTAAGATAAAGCATGTACCTGAGCATTTCTACTTTCAGCATTTCATCATAATGAACGTTAACTCAAATGAATAACGAAGATCTAACACAGGCTCCACGCAGGCACTGAGGAAAACCCCTTTGGACCGGTACTGCCCTCCTGCCACCCAGGGCAGTCAGGAGCGTCAGCGTTAGGCTGACACGTCTCTGTGCATCCAGTGCAACTCTGCTTCCCAAACTCCCTCTGAGTTTCGATCAGATAAAATATTTTGATATGCTATTTCTTCAGATGTATCTTTAAAAGCTATGACACTTAAATGACAAACAGATACCACTGGTTTCACCTTTGAAGAAAGTGGGTAGAGACAAATCCATGGCGGTCATTAGTCACAGGGTTTCGAAACAGTTTACTTTTTGTTTGTGCCGTCACTATGGTGCCATCCGCTAAAGAGAACCGATACAGCGGTGTTTCAGCATGACCTTGCGTGTAAGCTGTAAAGGAAATACACACATAGAGGTCATATTTAAAAGCCCAAGAATTATAATATGCACTCTACAGATATTTAACATGATACCCCTCATTTGCTGAAGACTATAAAAAAAAGAAAAAATAGATATTCAGAAAAAGGGAAAAAGGCAATATTCCACATTTTCTCCTAAATTAGTAGGGGAAGATAAAAGGCAACAGATGATTTTGTGCTCACCATGCACAGGTGAGCTCTACATGCATTAGGATTTCCAGGGCTAGGTTAGTAGGTTTCTGTGGCTTCCCCCTAGGGAGCAGGTCTAACCGACCAAGTAGGAATTGCGCTAAAATATACAGGTAATTGATATAGAACAGAAATGACGCTTGGAAACCTTCAGATGGACTGTTTTGAAGTTTAAATGTTTAAAAGTTATTTCCATTTAAAAAAATGTTAAAACCATTGCTTTTAATTTGAGCTCCAAATTTCTTGTAAATTTAGGATTTATTTAATGAGTTAAGTCAAAGAACTTCCAATGGAACAGCAACTCCGTTTTCTGCCAGTCTGAGTTTCTCTTGATTTAACATCCCCTCTACCTGAAGTACTTTGTGAACTCTTGAAAACGACCAGAGTTTAGAGAACTTAGAAAATGTCGCCTTTCTTCCTGAACACGGCGGCTTCCCTGCGCTTCACCACGTCCTGGAGCGAGCGCTACACAACACTAACACCGGACACCAGAACACCCTGAGCCTCTGTGTCTCCAGTAAGAAAAAGGCACCACCACCACTGTCACCACCCCCAGCGAGCTCCCCTGGACCAGAGCAAAGGAGGAACTCAAATAAAAGGAAAACTATCAGAACAGACACGTTGGAAAACCAAAATAATGTCCATCAGAATTCCTATTTCTCAGGAACTCATCCTCCTTCAGCTTTGCACTAAGAGCCACAGCAATTAATACTAACAAAAGATAAGAAAAAACATGAACGCAGGCAGAATTTAGCATTTTTGCAGCCACGAGGAGAAGCAGGATGACCGACCATTGCAAACAGATTTTTACCTTCATGATAGTGGCGTTTGTTCGACCACGACTGCCCATCACTATGGCATAAGAACCTCTGAATGCACCGACGAATGATATCCTCAAAGCCGGGTCTCATCGAAGACCGCAATGAGTTTGTGTCGATGTTGACAAGTTTGCCTGGAACAGGAACGTGCACAAGTTCAACTCTTTATGACTATGCCAATACTTTCATATAGATACGATACATTTCAGAAGGCTCCAATATCACCAACTGCTCGTCAGCCTAACACTAAATTTGGAGTATGAAGAAGTCACATTTATGAATAATCTGCCATGTGAGAATATGATGCCACTTGTTAAACCATCAATATTCAAAGGGATTCAGATAACTGAAAATAGAACCTTCCATCTCTGGCACCCAAAGGATGCACACACAGTAAAACTTTCAAATATACCGACCGACGACATCCACAAATGAACATTATGAACACTATCTGGCATCTGAAAAAGCCCCATCTAGATTATATAAGTATTTCAATTTAAACAGCATAAACCACTTTGAACATTAGCTCATGTTCTGTGGAAAAATACACGCATTCTAACGAACTCTCATTAGGTTCAGTTATAATTTAAAATATTTCTTACGTGTAAAGGAAAGCACGATGACGACCGTTTGAAATGCTGTCAAGTTAAAACACAAGTAATGCTCTAACGCCAACTTGCTGAACAAGAGCGTTCTAGCATAGAGACAGAACGCGCGTCCCACCGCTGCTGTTGGCGCGGCCAGCCACGGCACAGGGCAACAGAACCGCCGGAGCCGCCAGCGCCAGCCCTGCCGCTCACTGCAGAGCCACGGCACAGGGCAACAGAACCGCCGGAGCCGCCAGCGCCAGCCCTGCCGCTCACTGCAGAGCCACGGCACAGGGCAACGGAACCGCCGGAGCCGCCAGCGCCAGCCCTGCCGCTCACTGCAGAGCCACGGCACAGGGCAATGGAGCCGCCGGAGCCGCCAGCGCCAGCCCTGCCGCTCACTGCAGAGCCACGGCACAGGGCAACAGAACCGCCGGAGCCGCCAGCGCCAGCTCTGCCGCTCACTGCAGAGCCACGGCACAGGGCAACAGAACCGCCAGAGCCGCCAGCGCCAGCTCTGCCGCTCACTGCAGAGCCACGGCACAGGGCAACAGAACCGCCGGAGCCGCCAGCGCCAGCTCTGCCGCTCACTGCAGAGCCACGGCACAGGGCAACAGAACCGCCGGAGCCGCCAGCGCCAACGCTGCCGCTCACTGCAGAGACGCTCTGCACGTACTTGCTCCTCTTCAAACAAGAGCGCGCCCGCACAAGAGATGCCTCCATACCTGCTTCCAGGTACACTTCTCACCTGAAAGATCGTGTCTTGTAATAAAGCTCTCCGGGTTTGTTGGAAATGCCCTTTCTGCAGTCGTGATACGCCGCGCCACACAAATCATACAGGACTGCAAATCTGTATGGAAAAAAAGAACGTTTTTGCTTTAATTTCTCTTCTGATTTATTGCACTAAAGCATCTAATAAAACAGCTGAAGTGCCTTTCACTGTTAAAACGGAACTATAAACAGTAAGTATGGAAGGTTTTGCATTCTGTTCCTACTTACGTAACAACGGATTGCAGAAGCCACCAATTTCATACCATACACTGAATACCAAAAAGCTTTACTCGGAGTTTTCTGTTGTGCACCATAACTCCCCAGAATCTCCTACCTTCCCCCTCCTCCATCATGGCTCTCGGCTGAGATAAAGCAAAGCACTGCATTGTTTCGTATCTCTGACGCGTATCCGGGAGGCTGCCGACGTCTTCCAAAAGATCATGGGAGGTTTTCACCATCATCCGGCAATTGAACGTGTGACTCTTCTGTCGGAGGGTTTCATTGGTCCAAGCAACTCCATTAACTTCAAATGATACAGTAAAAATGTATCAAGATGTTAAGATAAAATCAATTAATAACTGTTTTTTCTGACTTTAGATACCTTGTTTTTAGACTACACACATTAAAGAACATTTTAAGATTCCTTCTCAATATACCATTAGTTTTATATCTTGGGAATAGCAGCACTGATAATCAAGGAATCTCTTCCCCTACATGACACTTACAGCCACTGAAGAGCTGAAAAGTCTTTCACGTATTTAGAACTCGAGCAGTTCCCTCCACCCTGTGTCATTAGGAAACTCTTACTGCAGTATCCGTGGTTTAAGTTACAAGTAAACAAACTGCAAAGGCTGAAGTACGGTGCGAATTTCCCGCACACTTACTTCTGGCGGTGTTGCTTTAGTAAGAACACAGTAATATTTTCCAAGATTAACACAGTTTAGTAGTCAAATATTCGTTGTATAAGTAATTTCTTTTGAAAGGCTATCCATCACGAGTTAGGTTGTTTTCTCCTCTGTTTTCAGGTGGGCTAGTAACAGTGCAGTAAGCCAACCTGTATTACCTGAAGATTTAGGCAGGTTTTTAAGAAAGTCCTTCCGGTCCTCTTCATGCAAGATGCCATAGACACTTGTATTAACCAGATCTTCCTGTTTGTATTGCAGGTACTGTGTGACATTTTCTGACACAAATACGATGTTCCCATCTCGGTTTACAACAAACAGGAAACCGTCCAGTGCCTGAATATTAACATGACAACGTGTAAGACACACTGCCGAATTCTGACCATCGCCCATTTTACAAACTATGTGGGTGATGAACGTCCAGTTACAATACAGGCATTTTCATTAGTAGTGCTAAAGCTTTGAATTTTTCTCTGAGAAAAACTGTGTCGGGTAAGCAAGAATTTAAATATTAAAAATGAATCCGTTCAGTTGTTATTCCTATGAGCTCTTTCACCATGATAACCACCTTCGTGTTTCATTCTTGCTTTACTTCAACACAAGATAATGACTGTGTAACATTATTTCAATAGCTGGTAAATTGAAACCAGAAGAAATTCAACAGAAACAAGTAGTAAGACATGAACAGGCAGGTATTTCCACTAGTGAGGGATAAGGGAGAGGGCCTACCCATATCCTAAAATATTGCATTTTCTTAACTGAAAGAAAAACTCAGCATCTACGTGAAACAGTAAAGTTTCAAACGTGCTCTTTAGTGCACTTGCAAATATGGGATTGGTTTTCTGGGCATAAAGAATCACAGAATCACAGAATGTCGGCAAAACACCATCCATTTATTTTAATGACTATCTCCTAAAGTAAAAGTAAAATATTCCATGTGCAAATGCTATTCTTCTTTTTCCTTCGACAGAGAATTTCAGCAAAATTAAGAAAACATGAAATTTTATTCCTGACCCTTTCACATACAGTTCTGGATAGTTCTTGTGTGCTATTTATTACTATAGGATTGCAGGCTTTATTGCAATATTTTCACCTGCCTGAAGGATTTGATTCCATAGAGATTTATTAAAGCCTAATTTATACTCGCCTGTAATAAAAGAGGTCCCAGTGAATCCTTATCAATAACTCCTTGACCTGTAGAAGATACATCAGCTTTCTGAACATCATCATCATTAGAAACTGCTTTTCCTGAAACCCAAAAGATATATTTTGGTAAAGAAACATTTCAAATGAAGACCAGATTTAAATATTTACAAGCCAGATTCTAGGAAGCATGTGAAGAAAGGCAAGAAACCCCACAAATGAGACAGGAGGTCTCATATATTGACAATTTGCTTAAGACTAGAAAAAGATGCCACAGCTACATAATGCAGAACTCTGCTCACACAAACTGACTTGACAGAGCCAAGAGAAACAAGCAAATAAAATCAATACATCTGACTGGAAGTTTGCCCCATATTTTTCTAAGGAATCAGTTTCGAAGCATTAAACTCACTTGAAGCACGAAGTTCCGCGAAGTGAAAGCCAACAGTTTGCGTTCTACGTACCGCGGGGATTTGGTGTGCTGTACCCGCAGAGGACACAGGACCATCTGCGCTCAGCGTCCCCGCGGCCCAGCCCCAGCTCTCCTGGCATGTTCAGGACACCGGCAGGGAAAGGCCGTTCCAGGCTTTAGAGCCCTGATTTCCAATTAGAAAGGTGCGGTAAACGCTTCCTTCCTTCTAAACAGACAATTAGTCAGAGTCGGCAGACCTTCTCAGCCACAACTGCTCGTGTGAAGAACACTACTAATTTCTCAGGTAACTGCTGCTTCGGACAAGGAATCACAAGAAAATGAAATTACTTCTTTTGGTTTAGCAGAGAACTGTACCTTGCTCTTTTATCTGTCGAATCTGTTTCACGGTTTCTTTCAAAATAGCACATTTGTCTGGTTTGACATTAAAATTGTCAATGTCGCTCAGATTAGCAGATATCAGTTCAGCCAGTTCTTCAATGTATTTGCTTTCCTGCTCGCGCCGACGCTTCTCGCCACCGCAGGTCAGACTAGGAATCACAAACATCATTTCATATACATACCAGCATATATAAAAGCTGTGCTCGCTCTGTGAACCTCAATGTACTTCATGTAACACCTGCCTATTAAGCCTCGGTAGAAGTTACTCTTCCAGCAAACATAAATCTGAAGGGCACGTGCTCGTGTTTTGTTACGTTGCTGTTTGGTTTGAGCTTTGCTGGATATCAGCTATTGATTCTATTAGTCTTGGTTTCAATTTCTTGTTTTACAGTTTGTGTTAACCATTACTATTACTAGGTGATCAGTGTTGGGTGGCAATCCATCTTTTATTGCTTCCAATACTAATTCTAGACTAACATTTCCAATAAGGACTGTATGTTACAGAACCCCAGGGTGTCAGGGGTTGAAGGGACCTGGAAAGCTCACCCAGTGCAATCCCCCCATGGAGCAGGAACACCCAGATGAGGTTACACAGGAAGGTGTCCAGGCGGGTTGGAATGTTTGCAGAGAAGGAGACTCCATAACCCCCTGGGCAGCCTGGCCCAGGCTCTGCCACCCTCACCCCAACAAGTTGCTTCTCAAATTTAAGTGGAACCTCCTGTGTTCCAGTTTGAACCCATTGCCCCTTGTCCTGTCCCTGGTTGTCACCAGAAGAGCCTGGCTCCATCCTCCTGACACTCCCCTTTATACATCTGTAAACATGAATGAGTCTCCTCAGTCTCCTCTTGTCCAGCTCCAGAGCCCCAGCTCCCTCAGCCTTACTCTAAATTGCAATGAAAACCTGAAAAATATTTTCAAAACCTCCTAATACAAAAAAAGAGAGTGGTCGGTATAAACCTACCTTGCACCCGGTGTATCACAGGGTAACGCCTTGCGTTTCCTTGACTCACTGCTCAGGCTATCCAAGGAGTTTTCTCCTAATCCGCTCATCTTGACCATGCATCAGCAACTGAAAGCAAAAAAATCAGAACTGAGAATGAAGCTCTCAAAAGGAGGAGCAGCCACGGGATTACTCGGCACGTGTACAAAGCCCAGAATTACACTGGCATCTCTTTAAAGCACAAGTTCTTCTGCAGCTGAGCAAATGCTACAATGCTTAACATCAAATTATATTCATAACCAATCCCCATCTCAATTGACAGGCATTAGTAGAGGACGGAAAATATACTTTGTACATCACAATGAAATGAAAAACGACAGTAAAACATAATCTTGTATTTGAAATAATTCCAAAAGATGCCTTACTCTGTAGCTATGCCCATGGACTGCACAGACAACAAGTTGGTTTTACACCTAAGTATTTGATACAGAACCAGGATGAATAAGACAAAAGCCAATATACAGAGAGATGGAAGAGCAAGCCCGGAGGCTTCAATCATCTATTCCTTCAGGGCAAAAACCTCGCCAACACTTCTGCAGCGGCCCACCTTACAGGCCATCCAAGAAAAATACACCACTACGCCACTAGATGACAGTAGAGCACCGAAGAACCGCAGGATAACATTTTCTTCAATTAGGCAGCTGAATGAAGAGCTACTCACCTGAACAAGCAAGGACTTTCAACAGCAGACGATACAAACAGGCTCTGATCAGGTAACAGCAGCTGATGCGCTGCAGCCGATTCTGATGAGAACGTCTGACTCTCAAGCTCCTGTGCCCGCAGACCCCGGCTCTCGGGAACGGGAACGGGCGCACACGGGAACGGGCGCACACGGGAACGGCGCACACGGGAACGGCGCACACGGGAACGGGCGCACACGGGAACGGGCGCACATGGGAACGGGCGCACACGGGAACGGGCGCACACGGGAACGGCGCACACGCAGCATGGGAATGGCGCACACGGGAACGGGACGGCGCGGGAGGGCGCGGGCACTGCAAGCGTGTCAGCGGCCGCGACTTAGTTCTATTTAGGAGGAGGAAGGAATTTAAGCACATTAAACAGCTGAAAATTTGGGCTAGGACAGACATCTCACCAGAATGTAATTTCACAGGTAACAGGGTTGCATTAAAAGATTCTGAATGAAAATGTCATTCCTGGTTTAACACCTACCTGTACCAACAGGTAACTCACACAGTATGATTAAACAGAAAACCAAAATTCTAACATTGTGTCTCAAACATGATACATATCAGAGGATACAGTTCTATTTAAGGAAACGTTCTGTGCCTAAATACAGAAGTTTGGGAAAGGAAGGAAAAATTAGGTAATGGCACAGGCTGTTTCCTGCTGTTACACCCAGGTAGCTCGTGGTGCTTTATTCCAACCCGAAGGTGCAGAGCTCCCGCCTGTGTTTTCCCTCCCAGGAGCATCACCGCAGGCCTGGAGGGGCTGCGACGCCCCGGCAGCCTGGAGCTCTTCTCTGAGGACATTACAGAAGCTGCTCCCCAACGCAGATGGATTTACAGTACAAGTTGTTAACAGTCAAACTAACTTTCCTGCTACAGGAAACATTAGCAAAAGAAGTTATTATTCTGTGAGTTAATAATGGAAGAAATCACCAGGTGTTACCTTTGTTTATTGAACAGGAACCTATAACTTCTAACAGGCTAAAATGTTTTTTCCAAACATAAATCTGTTTGGGGGTTTGGGGAGTTTTCCTCAAATTGTGCTACATTTTAGATAAGTAGAAATTACCCAAAACTCAGGAATGTGTTCAAGTCAAATGGCCATCAACAAGTACTGAGCACAGTAAGCACAGAGTTTCCAGCTTGGTATGATAGTTTCTCCCCTGGTCTTACTCGCCTGATCCTCATACAAACGGGAAAGCCACTTAATTAACAACATCCATTAAATCGCTTTCTGCTGGTTCGTTTCGCAGTGCCCTGGTTTTGTCCTCCAGCTCGAGCACTGTTCCCTCTGTTCTCAGCACTGGAGGGGAAACACCTGCTCACCAAACAGGACCTGGCAACTGGGAAGCTGCAGTCCTCACCAGGGCCCCAAAACCAGAAACCATTAGATGCTTCAGGTTGAGTTTTTGTATTCGTTCAGCTGAAACAGTTGACCACACGCGCAGAAAAACAAAACCCACAAAGCACGACCATACAATATAAATTTAAAACACATCCAAACTATTTAAAAACCATATTATATGTATAAAAACATTTTTAACACTCTTTGGTCCCATGAATCCATCAGCTTTTTCCTATGCTAAATACATGTACCCATGGCACCTCGGAAGCTCTTAGGCCTGAGCTGATTTCTTGTTTAAAAAATTCACAAGGGAAAAAGCGTAAATTGGCTCTTAGCATTCCCCAGAATAAGCCAATTATGGAGAATTAAATCAAACCAGATTCAATTAATCATGAAGACTGTCTGAATTTTTTTTTAATTCCATATAGTGTTAGAATCTCAACTATAATCCTCCTCTCTAAAAAAACTAAAGCCTAAGTCACACGTTTTTTAAGATGCAGATTGTAACAAACTAACTAGTTTGTGCTGACAAGTCACAAATATTTAAATTTTATGTGATATAAATAAAACTAGAGGACATTCCACCCAGCGAGTCCATAGTCTCAGTGAAAAATTGTTACTACAAACTTTTATTTCCTTCAAGTACACATATATAAAAAGTGTGACAGCTTGCCTGCCTTCCCTCCTTCCTCCTCTCCCCCCTCTATAGAATATGTGTATGTGCAACCTGAGAGCAGCAGCGTTTGAACCGGTAAGGGAGTAAGTACTCGGTACATGCGGTCTGAACACAAAACGGGTCACTCACTTGTCCTTACAAACGCGCACAGGGGGTTGCTCAGAGGACCTTCGGAATCAGAAGTCATTTTAAGTCACATCCTGAAAAACAAAAGAAGCTTTACTTTACAAAGAAAAGCGCTTGCTTTTCAACTCCATCTAATATCGAGCATCTTGCCCAAAAGTAAACACTCAGTATTGCGATATTTTAAGGTTAGATGAGTGTAAAACTCACTTATTTTAAGTGCAACTAACTATAATCTGTATGCTAAACAGCTTAAAAGTCCAAATCATCACAAACGCCATCGGTAAGCTGGGTTCCCTTTCACAGAAGAACTAACATATTTTAAATGTGTAGTTGTTTGCTTTGGTTTGGTTCTTTTTTTTTGTTTTTTCTTTTGAAGAAATAATGGAACTGTTGTAGCTGTTTGATCTCAGCAGCTTTTAAATCTTCATATAAAAAGCTGCAGCCCCAAATGAATTATTCTGTAAAGTTACGCCTGGCAAGTAACACGGAAGCGTGCGGCCGCCCGGTCAGCCCGGCCCGCGCCCGCTCGGAACCGCACGGGGAACAGCGACGGCTCGGAGCGGGAGCACCCGCCTTCTGCTGCTCTGGTCTCCCACGAAATCCTGGGAATGATTAATCCATGTTGTCGTGCGTTTTATACAAGGTATGATTAAGTGTACTAATTAGTGAGATTCTAGATCTCTACAGAGAATTACAGTAACTTAGGAAAAGTTTCAAACAACAGCTGTGTGATTGAACTGATTTACTGCAAACTGCTCAAAGCGCTACGTAAAGCAGAGGCTGTTCAAGCTAATTAGAAAAATAAATAGCTCTTGGGAAATATTGATGAGACATTCAAACATAAGTGCACGCCACAGTCCTATCCAAAATGAAGAGTGCCAAAATTGGTACTTCTACCCAGACTACTCACTAGGTAATCACCAGCATGCAGGTAAAGGAGTTTTATTCAAGTAGCTGATTTCTGAAGAAATTAACCTGAACCTTTTCATATCAACTGGTTACATATGCATTCATCTGCTGGTTTAACCACCCCTCTGACAATACTGATTGTAGCTTTATTTATATGAACTGGAATTACCAATTAGAAGGTTGATTGACAATGTGGTCACGTAAGAGTAAGCATCAAGGGTAAACTGTCTCCTAATTAAAGACTTCTATCACACCATTTTATGCTAAATCAACCTCTGCTCATCATGGAAACCAGAACAAAAGCACACACACACAAAGTAAAATAATAATTTTTTAAAAATCTAAGAAATCTTAAGATGCAACATCAGGAATCTGTGGATATCATGGAAAATTAAATCCTTCAGCTGTTCATGCCTGCAGAAATGCTACATCGGCCCGGCGGGACGCTGGGTGCAGCCTGCCCGGCCTCCCGGCACGTCCCGCAGCCGGCGAGGGCTGCCCCATGTCGCTCTGCACACAAAGAGGCGCCACCACTCACATTCACTGCTCGGCTTGATGCGCGGGTTCTCTTCCCCTCAGCTTGCTACAACAGCTTGATAACCTGGTGAGCGTACACATACCTGTGCAAGAACAGAGGCCGTTCAACAGAATCACAAACAAGAGTCTCACTGAGAGCGCGACCTATGCGGGAGAAAAGAACAGCACAAAAATCACTTAGAAGTGGAAGATTCAAGACCCAAAAGTATCAAAAAGACTCCTTCTGGAAACGCAAGGGGAAAGAGAAGAACCCTGAGCAGGTACTAAGGTGAAGACCAAATAAAAATCTTAACACAGTTTTAGAGTATGATATTCCTCTCAACTAAATATTCATCCATGGATGCCAATATCTGAGCTGTATAAACAGAAGATGGGATCCAACTTCTCAAAGAATTACTGCAGTGAAGTAACTAAAGAAAAACCCGAAGGCTCCTGAAGGGTCAGAAAAAGCTCCAGGAGAGCGTTTGCACTCGCTCGGTCTGGACAAACGCTGCGGAGGAGCCGCCCGCGGCAGCGCCCCTGGGAGCAGGTGTGAGACCCTACCCACTGAACCAACAAGCTAACATTGAACACGCTACAGAATAATTCTGCCATATATCAAAAGTAAAGCAGACCTCGAGTTACTACCACTGTAAACAGGATATGAAAAATCCATAAACTAGTAAGTCACTACATTGTTATCATCTGTAACAAACAACAACAACAAAATCCCTCATTTTCAATAACACGTTTTCTCCTTGCAAATGAAAGCCTAGACTCTTAAATACTGAGAGTTGACCATTCAACCCTGTTATCCCTGCTCTAAGCCTACATTCCTCCTCTTCTCAGTGCCGAGGTAACAGCCAGCTTCTTAACTTGAACAAGACTGATTTCAGCGTTGTTTCCCGTTCTGCTCCATCTGCAGGCGCCGTGTGCCCCGAGCGCCGGGCTCGCAGCACAGCTCCGGTCCTGGGGCCGCGCTCGGCCCTGGCGCCCGCGCTCCTGCCCCGCTCCTCCTCCAGCCCAGCGCCCGGAGCGCTCCAAACCAGTGCTGGGTACGTGCGCACCTCTGCGAGCCCCGCGTAGCGACTCCAGCTGCTCTCCCACTTCAGGCTGAGCTGCGGAGAAGCTCGGTTTACACCGTATAGAAGCCAGGCATCCAGCACAGCCTGGCTACCAAATGTTAGTGTACATACAATCCGGTTTTCAATCCCATTTTAAACCACGTAAACGGAAGAACATTACATTAGAGTCTGGATAGGACGGCTAAGTGACAAGCCACATTGTTGCCTGTGGCACAGACAACAACACTGTGACAGAGAGCTAAAGCTACACTGGTTTTAAGGTTAAAAAATACATATACAGTCACAGTGAAATATGCCAGACATGGTAGAAACAATGGCTACTTTTCGAAAGAAGATGTAAAAAGGACAGTATCTGTAATCCTCCTTAAATGTTTCAGCGATAATTAATGTGCCCGTTTAAAAAAGATATCAAACACAATATGCTACACTCCCAACTACAGTACATAAAACCAGCTTATTTGTAAACCTCTGGCAGAGGAAAAATGCAGCAGACAAAACCAATGCTGCTGCACCTTAACTCCAGCTCGTGAGTCTGAAAGTACAACGTAACAACCTCTGCAACAGGCAGAGACTCAACACACCCACTTAACACAGAGGTTCTGGTGTACCGTAACCATTTTGTACTGAAAAGTCTAAACTTATCTTTTAAGATTAAAGCAGCTCTACTTGCATTATGAAGGAAACAGTGAATTATATTGTTAATTGTACTGATACATCATTATCCTAATCTAGCACTAATAAAATAACTATTCCATAACTTACTCGTTTGATTATTCTCCACTCTTTTTCCCCCGCCCCTCAGTCAAAAAGGTCATTTCCTAGATAATGAACCACTGACTCACAGTCTAATTAGAAAGAGAAAGAGAAGAGTGCCCTCTGTAGCCTGGTGGCCGGCAAGGCGCACCGGCACCTTGCTGCAACGCGCTGAACGATCCTCACCCAGCACACATCCTTTCCGTATCACACATCCTGTCCTAGCGAGACTGCCATTTTTCAGGCTTTGTCAGGTTTCATTTACCAGTTCCCCGCAGTGTTTAGTAAGCACTATGCACCGCTCAGCTATTTTTCAGACATGACAATTAACTGGAGCCTCGCTCACTCTGCATATATTAAAATGACAGGACGCTCTCAGTTAAAGGATGGGCAGAGGTGGAACACACTTGGAGCGCATGCATCTCCTGTTCCGCTGATAAATAATGCATGGGCTCTATTTTTGGAATGTCATTACTTGTTAATTTGTTTCCTATACGTCCCTGTTTGCTACTCACAGGAATAGCTATAGGACCCTGTTATAACAAAATGTATGAAAGAGAACACGGGGACTCCAGTGAGCTCCATATTAGAAAAAAGACAAGTCTTGATGCTTACGCCGTCACCATCCACTGCGCAACACCCGTAGGCATCTCTCACCTGTCACTTCTGCACAACGCCCCGCGGCAGAGCGGGTACCGCGTCCCGTCGCTGCTCCAGAGACACGGGAGCCACCTGCTAGACCCGGAAAGAACGCTTCCCCCCCAGCCGCGCTGTGGGAGGTACCGCACTGCTCCGGCCAGGTGTGCCTGTCGGGACGCTGCTCCTGCGAGCGCGCGGCGCTGGGAGCCGTGCAGCTGCAGCACCCAGGCGGGCAGGCCGACGGCTGCTCTGCCCGCGCAGCTGCCCCACAGCGGTGCCCGTGCTCCTTCCCTGACTCATCCCCAGGCCACGGCACTGGAGAGAATCTGGGCTTTCAGTGCAGCCGATGGCACCAGCTGAGTGTGTCCAGAATACATTTAGACCGTTTTTATCCTAGGTAAGCCCTTACAGACTTGTATCTGCAAGAGTCATTAAACAGTTATTAAAATAAAAAGAAAGCTACATTCATGCTACAACCTTAAATTCACTGTTCTGACAGGCCAGGAATCTGGTATTGATTGATCTCAAAATAGAACAAACATATCTGCATCCATTTTGAAACGAAAATACATAAAAGTATTTATTTAAAATTAGTTATTCCTAATACTCTTGGTTGTTTTAACAGCTTTAACATCTGCTTCTAATCTCTAAGAAAAAAACCATAAATACAGCTTTAGAACTCTTTCGATCGCACACAATCTCACACTGAAACCGCACTCTCCTTTGATGATATTCTGAAGCCAAGGGCCTCTGAGGTGACAAAATAGTATTTGTTGCACAAAACTTATTTTGCCATATTTTGCCATAACTTTCCAGCATCTACAAATCCACAGGCAGCTACATCTGCCTCTCACTCAAGTAGAATAATTTGAAGACCATTTGTGACCTGAATTCCTTCCCGCACAGCCCAGGCCAACTTGCCCGAGAAGGGCGGGAGGAGCGGCCACGGGAGCCGCATCGGGGCCGCATCTGTGCCGCCCTCCGGCAGACAATAGGCGCCTTATCCGCCTGCAAGGGCGCGGGGGAGGAGGGAGCGGGGCTTTTTGTCTGGAACACGAAGATGTGAATAATTTTGTAAGATGCAGTTAGGAAGCACTATGTGCCATAACTAAATTAGTCTTGTTTCTTGCTGCATTTTGTAGCCAAATTCAGTTTTTAGAAGAATCGGGCACAAAATGGACTCAAACACAGAGGAACAGGAAAAGGAAACATGAGTCTTTGCAGAAGGAGAAGAGTAACGGGCCAGGTATGACGGACACATTCTACAAAAGCCACCAAACAGAAGGGCGAACCCATGGAACAAACGACGCCTGGCAGCCCCATGGCCCTCAGCACCATCACTGCCTGGCGCCAGAAACGGGACGAGAACCCTGGAGAAATACCGAGGTAAAGGCAGCGGGAAACAAGAGAGACCAAATTCCCACTGGAACTCAGATCCTCAGAGATGAAAACGTCCAGGACTTACTAAATTTCATTCCAAATTTGACAGAGTATTTATATTCTGGTTTTAATATGACCTTTTTACTAGGCGCATGGCACACTAAAACGACTGAGCATTATTACACAATCACCACAAATTCCCCGCTGTTTAGAACCTCAAAGTCTTGAGTTACACTATATGAACTGAGTGAAGATTTAATTTTCAAAACTACTTAGAATTCTGCCAAAACACTTATCCACATCAAACAAAGACATACAGACTGCATGACACATATATTCGAAAATTTCTAGCACATCACAATACTGTATTTATTTCTTCACAACATCTGTAGCTCCAGTTCAAAGTATTAAACCCAAATATCTTAAATAGTCTTAATGGGGAAAAAAGAAAACAGTCAGCACAGTAGTCAGTTAATGCTCGTGTACACAACTTAAGGAAATTCTCAAATCCACTATCCTATAAAGTTGGTTGTATTTAAACAGCAATCCGCCGCTCGGAAGCAGGTCTGGTGCCGCGTGAGAAGCAGCACACAGCACGCAGCACGCGGCCCAGCCCCGCGCGGCCCAGCCCGAGAGGAGGACGGGACAATGAGGTGCCGCTTCTCCAGCGGCTCCCGAATAGCGGCTGCTACACCTACACAGCCTTTGGAGCAGAGAACAACGCACTAAAAAATACCTCCATGGCTCTTGTAAGAAAGGTTAGCATTCAAAAACTGGAGAGCCTGTCTGAATGGGAAGAACTGAAACACCCAAAGAACACGGTACATCGAATGTAAACAGGAAATACAGGACTAAAAAAAGAACGAGAGCACTGCCTTGCACCCAGCTCCAGCTGATAATAACAAGATATTTAAACAACACATCAGAAGCAGGAAGCCAGCAAGGGAGACAGGGTCCTTCTCATGGCAAAGGCATCAAGCGGGCACTCGGGACAACGTGCAGCTCTGAAAAGCAGTTCGTGTCGGCCTTCACCACTGAAACCGCTGGACAGGTTCCCACTTCCAGTGTTTCTTTGTAGCAAACTGGCTGAAGAAGCAAAATGAATGTTACGGAAAGAGAGGAAGAATTAAAAGCAGAGACACAAGGTGTTAATTGGCCACCAGGATACGTTCCATCAGAAGCGTACCGCACGCGATTCTCAGAACTGCCGCTCGAAGCGCCCACGTGTCCCCAGGGCCGGGGGCAGGCGGCCGGGGCAGCCCCGCTGCCACCAGGGAATCGGAGGGGCGCGGGACCTACGGCCCAGCGAACCCGACCCCCACGCCCCGGTTTCCACTGCAGTAAGACGGCAAAGCCACCCTGCAGAATAGTATCAGCGAGCCCACGAACAAACCACGTCTGCAGAAAAGGGTGCAGAGTCGTGGTCAATGGGCAGAGTGCAGCTGAGGCCTGGGCCAGTGCAGCGCCTCAGGGGCAGTGCTGGGGCCGGGATTATTCACAGAGAGCGAACAACGGGTATGGTGCACACATCACGCATGAGTTTTTTAGCACAAGCTGTAAAGTTGATCCCTTTTGTTGTTTCAGCCTTCCAGATCTGGACTTCAGCAGATTACTGTAAGGACGTCTACACACCACAAAAAGCAGATGTAACAGTATGGAGCACCTCAGCCAATCTTCTGTGTTCCTTCCTCCATCTGTTCATGGATGTGGTCTCTCTACTGTTTAAAATTCATGTACTGCTTTGAGACATAGCCAGATAGGTCACACTGATTACCATCCTAAAGGACAAGTACTATATGCTCAATAAACATCAGAAGGAAAGTTTAGAGAAATCAGAGATAAAGACAAAATAGGAGAGATAAGAAGAGCTCTCCAGAGCACACACAAAAGAAGCTGAATGTGAATTGCAGAGAGGGTTCTGCATCAGCATGCGGAATTTCTTGGAGCAATCCTGTTCTGCCCTACCCCCACCCAACAAACAACCTAAGACCAGTTTTAAACGGTGCTGGAAATAAA
Source organism: Nesoenas mayeri (assembly GCF_963082525.1). Taxonomy (NCBI): domain Eukaryota; kingdom Metazoa; phylum Chordata; class Aves; order Columbiformes; family Columbidae; genus Nesoenas; species Nesoenas mayeri. Next base: position 16,284,835 of record NC_137562.1, read on the forward strand.
GCAGACTCTTCTAGAAAGACTGCAGAGTGAACATCCTGGTGGTGCTGGAAATAAAGCAGATTCTTCTAGAAAGACTGCAGAGTGAACATCCTGGTGGTGCTGGAAATAAAGCAGATTCTTCTAGAAAGACTGCAGAGCGAACATCCTGGTGGTGCTGGAAATAAAGCAGACTCTTCTAGAAAGACTGCAGAGTGAACATCCTGGTGGTGCTGGAAATAAAGCAGACTCTTCTAGAAAGACTGCAGAGCGAACACCCTGGTGTGCCGCGTCCGCAGAGATCGGTAAGGCAAGCTGTGCGCCGTGCTGTGGCCTGAGCACCCCGCGGCCCACAGCGGAGCCAAGACACAACCCGGCTACTATGGCACATCTACCCCAAAGCATCTGTGAGCAACAGCCGCACGGACACTGCGACCTCCAGAGACTGTAACTGCGGAAAGTCCTTCAGCTCTAGCAGCCAGTCCCAGTATTTACTGCATCTTTCAAAACAATGTGAGAGGTGAAACAAAACTCAGAGCAGAAGGTCTGATTCACTGAGATCACATTGCTCCACCTATCGGAAAAGCACTACACATTCTACCTACTGTTCTGTATGTTAACAGGAAACAAGAAAAATCTTAGACTGACTCCTAAACCCCAGTGCCAAAGAAACAAGACTGTGTGTATATACACGTATGCTTCAAGGATTCACAGGTCTGACGCTTAAAAATGTTTCCAACCATTCATCTCACTACATCCCGGTGGCACACAAGAGAACTTACCCAAACTACAAACCCAGCAGAGATGGTGAGAGAAAGCATACGTTGAGGTTTTTTTAAACTGCCTTGTAAGAAGTTTGTTGCTGTAATCCTGCTCCAACGCCAGAGCAGCAGCACACCTGAAAACCGGCTGACAGTGCTTTGAGCACCTCTAGATCTGATCAACCTCTTTCTTAGAAAAGATAAGTCATCATATCTAACACAGCCCTTCAAAGAGATATTTGAATGCCAGAAACCCAACCCTCTATTGTTGCAGAGGACCAGGAGTTCACTGGAGATCTGCAACAAGGATGCTGACAGGATGGCTTTGAGACGAACCTACTGAAGAAGCCACTTACTATCTCCCATAATGAAACACTTGAACTGCAAATAGTAAGTTTCACCGCCAACTAAAACAGAGATAAAAGCAGAGAAGACACAGATGCAATGGTAATGTTTTAAAAACAAACAAAATCTAAGTTACAGCTACTACAGGTCTACTCTTTCTCGGCTTCATTTGTGCCAGCGTGACAGTCAGGAGCTTCAGTTCCCGCCACCAGGGTCCAGCGCGGCGCACAGCTCCGCGACCACAGCCAGGAGAGCGCAGGGAAACGAGCCAGCAGAGATCTGAAGCACACAACAGAAGTACTGACAGGTTTAGGAATACAAAGCACTTCCCAAACGGAGAAGTTGTGCTCTAGAATTTCCTCTAAATCGTCTTGTCACTCTTCAGTAAAACATGACAACAGGAACTGCTTACTCCCGATAACAGAAAGAACCGATGAACACACCTTGGTGCAAACTTCTTTTTGAATTTCTCACTCACAGTTCCGAAATCTTGGCGGGAGGCCAGGGAAGAAAATTCTAGAAGGGCAGCTCCAAAGCAGCCAGCACCTCCCCACCGAGGTGACCGGGAGACGTAACCAACCCCAAATCTGCTCATAAACGCTGAAAATATTGGTATAGAACTCCGCAGTTTATTTTCAGCTTGTGATTGCTCATTTAACGCTTTTTGGTTACAAAATGCATTGACAGTATCCCAGATATCCCTCTTCCCGGCTGTTTTCTTTAAAAGTAAAGGCTACACTAGTGATTTTCTCATGATCGGCAGGTAGCTCTCAGTAATAGCCTTAAATGGGACTCCTGCTAGAGCAGGACGCTTTGAAGCTGTAAGATTTACAAATCCAGTGAAGTTTGTGATCACTTTGCTGAAGAGTTAGTCTTCATCTTCTTGCCGGTTTCCCACCCTACAAGTGGCACATACAATAATATTTGTAGAGATCACCTGTTTTGAACACTAAAAGGCATTTGTGCCCAACGTCACCATGATGCAACCATGCAACTGCTCGAGAGGCCTTTCAAACAAAGACATTGAAGTGACACTTCAGAAATAGAGTTCACTAGCGATTCTTCGTTCCTAGCAGCAGTTACTCCTCCTTCCTCTAGAAGAGCATTTATTTATTCCATTTCGCTGTGAAAAGCAGGATGATTTGCAGCTTCAGTGCAGCTCCACTGAGAAGGCAGAACTGCCATGAACCAGACAATGAGGAGACAGGAGGCACACAGGCGCGGGGAGGGCGGAACAAAGAATCACAGGGAGTGGGCAAAAATAAACTGTATAATAGCTGCTGCCTGGGAACACTGGCTGGAACAAACAAGGAGGCCACCAACTATCATTACAAGCGCATGTTTCTTTTGCAGTTGCAAGGAAAACTGCACAAAAGAGGGGGCGGGGGATCTGCTATTAATCATATGATATTCATTGTTCCCCGGTGTTGCTGGCAATGCTTCAGGAGACTCCCTCCACTCCCAGATGAAACGGCAGCGAGAGCAGCAGCACTCCGAGAACAGCCCACACCGACCCCTCACAACCTTGTGCCAGTATGCTAACACTGCCACAAACCGAGCTCTTCTGAACCACTGAACTGCTTATTGGACTGAACAAAAACCCCTAAATCATGGCAGCTGAAGGTTCTTCCCCACCCTAATCTCTCATTAGAAAAATGAACACCCGATATAAATGTGATGAAACTATTTGCAAGAACAAGCCACTAGAGAGGTGAAAACGTCATCCTGAAGCAGTCGGGCACCTAGTTTCTTTGTTGAGGAGGAGGTTTGAATGTTATCTCTGGAGAAGGTGCTGAGTGAGGCGGTGCTGAGGCGGCGCTGCCCGCAGCGCCCCAGCGCCGGCAGGTCGGTACCTGCGCAGGCAGCGAGAGAACGGTCGCGGATGCAGGAAAGGAACCACGTCAGCTCTTCTTTTGTCAGTGAAAAGACAGACGTGTTTAAAGGGAAAGAAACATGGATTAGCGCAGTCTCATATTCATACTTCATTGAAAACGTAATGCTGCTTGAATTTGGCTGCTTTGGCAAAGCTACAGAGGGAAGGTGAATTTTCTTGACCACAGATTTTTATTTTTTGTGACAAACTCTGCATAGCTTGAAAGTGACACACGCTTTAATTAAGTCCAGGATTCGTCAGAGCGCCCTGCCCAAGTGAAAAATTGTACATTGGCTACCAAGGGCCTCCGCCACTTTGCAAGTTTGCAACGAAGTTCAGCTGGCACTGCCTCCCAGACTGAACAAACACATTCTTAAGGAAGATTCAGAAGAATATGAACAGTTACAGTTAGGTAAATACGTATTTGACACACCGACTTAGAACTAAGTAGTAATAATGAGACACTTCTACCCTGGCTTTCAATCTGTAGGAAAACAAGCGGTGTATGAGGCAGCAGCGCCAGCAGCCAGCGCGCGGGTGACTCACCCGCCCTTCCCGCTGCCTCACCAGCCCCGATCCTCAGCGTCAATACCGTGCTTGGCTTTGGGGGCCTTTTTTTTTTTGTAACCACACAAAAACGATCCTGGAAGTTGAAAAATGGGCTGCTCCTTGTCCACCGCTCAGGGTCTCGGGAGATGGCTGGCACCAGCGCTGCCGTCAGCGGGACGCGCCAGCTACTTGCTTGTGCTTGTCCTCCCCGCCCGCAGCGGCCGCATGCGGCGCGGCACGGCACGGCACGGCACGGCACGGCACGGCACGGCCCGTCGCAGAATAAATACAGGAAAAGGGGGGGCGCCTGCTCCTGGCAAGGAGAAGGCGTTCCACAAGAGCTGCTACAGGGTCAAAAGTTTACCGTGGTTTCAATTTCACCTTTCCACAGCCAATGGGAGCGCGGCGGCTGCAGACAGAACCGCGGGCGGCAGCGCGGCCCTTAACTCCTTGCGGCCCGGCCAGGGGCGCAGGCGGCGCCAGAACGGGCCCGGTACCGGTAGCGGCCCGGCCGGGGGCGCAGGCGGCGAAAGAACGGGCCCTGCCCTCCCTGCTCTTCGGGCAGCGCCCAGCAGCACGCCGGGCGTTTGTTTCAGCTCGGAAATCACAGGGGAAGAGGAGCGGTGCAGAAGTTAACAGCCGCGGAAGAGGGTCCCCTTACCCCCATTTTACTTGAAAACCGGGTCAGTAATGTAAGGGGTAGGACTGATACTAGGCAGTATCAAAGCAGCGCTCAACTGTGGAGCTGTGACAGCAGTGAGAGTGTGCTGGCCAACGGGAAAGACTGACCTTGCAAAGGGGGAGGGAGGGAGAAAAGCAGCACGGAATTGTCAGAGAGGCCGCGGAAGGCACCGGCTGGAGCTGCAGAGAGTTGCTTTGCCTCTTGTCCACCGAGGCGGCGGCAGCGCCCGGGCAGCAGGCTGGGCAGCACAGGAGTGCCGCTGCACACTGTCCCCCACAGCACCATTAGTAATACTGTGCTTGGAGATGGTGATGGCACAAGTAATCCTCCATATCCTCCAAGGGTAGGCAGTGAAGCTGTGGCTCTTGGGTACAAAAGTAATCACTGATTCAACCCTTCACAGTCTTGCACAGGAAAACAAGTAATACCTAGCCCCAGAAATAGAAAATCTGGACATGAGATATTTGTAATAGATTTTCTATGCCAAAGCAAGACAAAGACAAGATACATCTTGGTCCCCCACTTACTTTAAGGTTACAGAACTAGAGGAAGAACAGAGTTGGTCCAGTGTGTGCCTCCATGTGTATCCATGGTTCCAGGTTCTGTCATCTCCTCCTCAGGAGTTCTGGTTTGAAACTCCAGTGCAGAGAGTTGCAACACAAGCTTTCCAGAGTCAAAATATCATCACCAGCACTGCAGTTTCATCTCAGGGACTACGACTCAGGGAACTGGTCAGTCCATTGTGGAGTGTCCCAAAGTCTGTGCTGAGACCAGTGTTACTCTGTGGGATACCGATGGAAATGCTGATGACAGCAAATAGTGAATGACACAATCTTGGACTGTGTTTCAGAATCCACTTGATCTTGGAAAGTCAGCGCCAACTACACTTAAGGACAGAGAGCAGCAGATTTATCACCTCTCTTCATTGGCCTTGCAGACTACAGGGAAAGAGGACGAAAGCACTTTACATGAAGATGTGGATGAAGAGCTGTGTTTGATGTGATAACAGACAATATGATATGAGGCGGCATGAAGAGGAGGGTATAAAGCACGTAGTTAAGGCAAATTCAGTACCAAAGTAACATGAGGGTGTGTTCAAGGCAGCAGAAAGGGGCCGGATTACGCAGAGATCTTCAAATGAATGATGAGCAACTCTGACTTGGTACCAAGTAGAACAGCAAGTCATTGCATACATTTGCAAGGTAAACACAATGGAATTAAACCATGACAAGAATCTGAATACAATTGTAAAGAGGTAAAATGAGTAAATACGCTATCAACATACAAACAGGTTTATGCCAAAGATGCTAGTTAAAGCAGAATTCAGTTTTCCAAAGCCCCAAGCCAACCAGATGGTAGATTGTTCAAGATAACACACATGACAACCTAAGAGAAAAAAACGTTAGTCAGGTGGCAGCTATTACTGATTCTTCAGAAAAATGCCGTTTGAAAACTGGTAAGTTATCTTACCCTAGAACCTTAAAGGCTTTCTCAGCACTTTGTAATGATGAAAGATGTTCTGATCTCAGCCCTCTGTATTGGTCTCAAGAAAGGATAAAGATGGATGTTCTTACAAAGAGCTATGCCAGCCAAAAATACTGCCAGTCATCTTTGTTTTGTAACTCGATTCACAAAATAGGTTTGGGCAAGAAGATAATCATGCAAAACTCTTAAAACCCGTTTCAGGAATAGTCAACCCCTTAATTTAAGAGTAGCCAATGCAAAACCGTCTCCAGCCGGTGGGCAAAGCCAGACAGTGATTTCTTGAAGAGGCACAGGTAGGCTCCTTTCTCCATCTACGCAAACAGGCACAGCAGCTTAATACAGCTCCTGTGAGGCTGAACTTAATGCCTTGAAAGCTGCTAACAAAAGATGCAGTAATGATTAAAATACATCAAGTCAGAAAGTTAAAGACAATGTGAGAGTCTCAACTGATTGAGATCATGCCCTGCTACCAAGCCTTTCTACTCCGGTTCAAAAATGTTAAGATACCACTGAAAATCCTATCAAATAACACTGTATTTTCATCGTTTAGCTAGGCTACAATACAGTTTTGCCAATAGTAATTTAAGACTTAATTACATATATAAAAAGCTATTTCCCTCTCAGTAAAAAGAGCAGTTTGCTTTTGTTGTTTTACCTTTTCTAAATACCATGTCATTTTAGAAAAATTCTGTTAAATGGAGATATAATAAATAAATTCCCTTTTTATAAGATGGCCTCATTTTAAAAGAAAATGGATGCTATAAAATTTTACATCAAGTCAGCATGTTACCAAGAAGCTTTTCTGTGTGTTCTGAATTTGATTACTACAAGCCAAGGTCACTTCCTGCGCGATGCTGACACTGCAGCTGCCAGCACCGCGCGCTGAGCACTGCACGCTGAGCACCGCGCGCTGAGCACCGCGGCCGGGGCTGGGAGGAGGCACGAGCAACTTCCGTCTCCAAAAACACACCAACTGCGGAACCAGCACCACGTAACCAACCTATTAAATAAAGTCGGAGTCTGTATAATTACATTTTCAAGCAAAAGAGAATCACAATGATGCACCACACAACTGCAAAAAATGAATAATTCTGAGGACCCTCTGCTAAACTTTATGCAATTCCCTTTAAAACGTACCTTTTTTTTTACCATGTTTTATTATTCAGCTCATGAAGCTAATGTGACTGCCCTTGAACAAACAGCACGTCTCAGTCCTACCGAGACTGGAAGGCTCCACCCGAATCGGCACCGTGTCCTGTTCTGAAGCCGTTAGGAAACCGTATTTCAGGACAGCACGCAGGCTCTTCCAGCAGGCTACAGCGTGCACGCCTTCCCGCTTCTGAAGACCGTACCTACTGTTTACAAAGCCAGTCAGAAATTACCTGTGTTCACTTGTAATTTTAAAGGTATTTTTAAAGTTATTTCAAAAACATGCCACATTTGCATTATGCATGAAGCCAAACAGATGTAGTTTTTTCATTCCTGGCCACAGCTGAAGCTTACAGGTCATGGGAATAACTCGTACCAAACAAAAGGTAGGATTATTTTTCTGCATTTTATATGTACAAATAAAGATTCTACAACGTGGAGTACTAAATGAGGGAGGAGGAAGAGATTGCTGAAACACATTTAAAAACCACAAAGCAACAGCCATTTCCACAAGGGCACGTGTTAGTCTCGGAAAGGGGCCCCAGTGACTTTATTTATGAACACAGACACACGCTCACTCAATTTAATATACTTCATCTTTGAAACAGCCTTGATACACCCAACATTCAACTAATGTCTCATAGTAGGCTAAAATCAGGAGGATCTACTGAATGAAACTTAGTTTTGCCAAACCGATGCACTAAAGAACATTGCTGGTTTGGGGCAGACATCTTTGTCTGCAATAGAAAATACACTAAAGCGTGTCATTACCTGTGTAGGCACAGCCGCACCTGTGGTCAAGGAAGATTTTCCACTACAGAGGCCTGTTCTAATTCTTGAACTACTGTCTCTCGCACCCCCCTTAGAACTACTTTTTGTGGAACACTTGCATAAAGTTGGTCCAGACATTGTAACACAGACTGGACAATTCAATTGAACAAAACATAGCCTTTTATTCAGTCCAAGAAGTTAAAGTTTAGAAGAGAAATTCATGAAATGTCTGAATAAGCTAAACTTGACCTTGCTGCTCCAATGAAGATATCTGTCCAGACAGTAAGTGCCTTTAAAGTCTTTGAACACGCTCAGTTTTGTTTCAAACTGCTTGCCTCAAGTGTTTTATCTGAGCAGGCGAGCTGTCGCTGCACAGCTCCTCCACGCTGACAGGACAGAACACGCTTTACCACCGCGCTCCAGAACGCGAGAGCAGCTCCTCCACAAACCTGCCAGCTGCGGAGCAGCGCCGTGCCCGCAGCGCCGCGATCAGGGACGCTCTCCAGCTCACGCCGCCCCCGCGCGCAGCAGCAGCAGCAGCAGCAGCGGCAGCAGCAGGGTCGGGGCTTTGCCGAGGTCCCCCCACTGCCTGCCCCCCATCGCAGCTCCCGGTGCCTGGCGCAGTGGTGCGGGAAGGCTGTGCGCCGGGGCAGAGCGCACACCCAGCCCAGCGACCCGACTGTGGGACTGCAGTGACAACCTTGCTGGCAAGCGCAGCACAACTTTCCTTATGGCGAGTTATACTGTTTTTTCCATATGCTTTTTAAAGGCATACCAAAAGTTACACTGAAAATACTAAGGTTTTGACGTAATTCCAAAAACTTAATAGTATTGTTAACTCCAACTCAACACTTCTTCCATTAACCCTTGTTGTGCATACTTAATTAAGCACATTGCTGTGTAATTGCGTATTAGAGTCTGTGTGGGAGTGGCACTCACAGAAAAGACCACCAGATCCCCTGCAGCAAGCAGAAAAGCGGTTTTGCTCACTGAAGTGTTCGAAGAAATGCACTTCTCAAACACTGACGTTTTCTGCACAACTCTTCGAAGTGACACTACCATCATTAGCACAGAAATTCCAAGTGGTTTCCAGAAGACTTGCAGCCATTCTGGAAGTTACTACAAGAGGTCAGTGACTGCCAAAACCAGAAGGAGGGATCACATCCTTCCCCTTCAACTGCCAAAAACATCTGTAATGTTTTATTGCAGATCCAGTTGCTTCCTTGTTTGCAGATAAATGGCTAAGTATTTGTGTAGTTTCACAACATTAGGAGGCAATTCTATGTATTTTTATATAGTGCACGGGAGGAATCACCACAGTAGAGCTGTTGAGGTGGTTTTTATTACCTTTTCTTACGTGCACCGTATCTTTAGTTCCTGCACAAGCAGACCAAGTTACATCAATAGAACGTGGAGCTGGGGAGCCATGGTTTGGGCGTTTGTCAGCCCGTGAGGCCGCCAAGATGCATCCACCGCGGTTTAAACAACTCGTGTTCTCGTTTACCAGACGTCCAGGTCATTTTGCAGTTTAATTCAAAGTTTAACTTGATGATAAGCTTTCCAGTTAGTATTCAGTCACACCTCTGCACTGGGAGGATTTTATATTAGCATCTGGTAAGCATATCAAATGTGGTAACTAACTGATTAGCACCAGTCATGCATTTATGTTGTACAACTGGAGTATATCAGCTATACTGCGTAGTTAATTCAATGTACTTTCTTGTCAGTAAGCACCATGCTGCGTTTGTCTAGTTAAGTGACCTGTTACAGTACCTCATACTTAACGGAACTCTTACAAGAAAGGGAAGTCATGTTTAGGTACACTGCAGTCACAACGTTATATTATTGGGCCCTGTCAAAATTTTTAGGAGAAAAGTTACTAATATTGTCTCTAGGCATGGCATAACTTTAATATTTTCTTTTTAAAGCCCACTAAGCATTTTAGTGTACCTAACAGTCCATTAAAAGTGAAGCAAGCTCCAAAACCTTACCTACACTTGAGCTTCCGTCAGTCAGAAGCTTACTTTGTTAGATTCTCATATAGATGAAGCCTATAAATAACGGCATATACACAATAACAGGATAAACACAGCATACCATTGAGGGAACACCAGAAAAGAGCATACAAAACTTAAGTCTGATGTCATTAATTGTGTCTTACAGAATAAAAATGCTGTGATTTAGTTTTATTCACTTGCAAGTAGGTTTATGACAGACAATATGCTTAAATAAGTGTCTCCATCCAGTCAAAAGTCATTTATCCCTTCTCTCCACTACACATTATTTAACTCCGTGTGTCACCTGCATGCAAATCACTGCTTAGGAACAGTAACACTTCAGCAAGCGCAGCTATCTGAAACAGCGCACAGCCTCCACTGCGCTCACAAGAGACCGGCCGCCAAAGGCTCTGCTTGCGCTGCCTCCCCTCAGCACCCCAGCGCCTCTGCAGCCTTCCGCACTGTAACCAAGCCAGCTCACCTAATTCTATTCCAGGGCACCTGCTGAACTGCAGAGCAAAGAGGCTGATTTTATCACTAGAGATTATTCTGAAGGACGTGCTTCCTTGCCAGAGACCAAAATCCCACTGAGTGGGATGTCCAGACAAGTTATCGGTTTCGCTGCTCTCCAACAGGTACGGAGCCTGATGCGTTCACCTGTTGAGTACCGAAGGCTACAGCGGTCAGCCCAGAAGCCAAAAAAACCCAGCCGAACAAAAAGAAAACCCAGCAGTGATTCGCAGCATATCTACTCTGTGCCCAAACAGCCTCAGGCAAGAAATCCCATTTCATCACCATTGTTTCAAAGAACAATTCTGAGCAAAACATTAACATAATCGGTTACTTCAGAAAGAAGAAAACTCTAGTAGAGAATTAAAAACTACAGGCAGATACATACTCAAAAGGATGCTGCCACTCCATCCCACAACTTCTACGAGCAACATGCTTTAATAGACCAAGTATACCCTAACAGTTTATTGGGATTAGATGCTATAACACATACGGAGGCCAGGTCACACCAGGCGTTCCCTCAAGTTTAAGGCAAGTGGAGGAGAGCAAACTGTATACAACATGGAACATAAGAAGATACCTGTATTTTTCTAAAGGAATTGAAATGCTTTTCTGCTTTTTCCTAACCCTCTAAATACCGATGTTTTCTCTAGATCAGTTCTCATAAACCCAAGTAGTGCTGGACAATGAGGTCGAAGAGAAGGCTCACCTAGCACGGCGTTCCGTCCCCGGGGAGCCGGTGGGAACACCTGGGATGGAAAGGTGAGCGTACTAACGTCCCACAGCAGGCTGAGACTTCATCCTCAGTGCAGGAACCTCCTGGCTCTGAAGGACCAAGCTCCCCAGCAGCTGCATTATCTGCTATGTAAGTTTCTTTTTGAACCCATGAAAATCACCACAGCTCAGATATTCTGTGGCAGTCAGTTCTGTACTTAAGCTCTACACTATGTGAGTGTATCAGGTTTTTATTTTTAACTCTGCCATCTGATAACAAGGAGGAGGAGAATAAATGAAATGACTGAAGAGGAAAACACTTTCTTCCTGTTGATTTTCCACGACACTGGAGGTTATTTTGTATAGATCTGCCTTGTACGCTCTAAAGGCTGGGAAGCACTGGCAAATTCTGTTCCTCATAGAAAATGTTAGCTTTGATCTTTAAAAAAATACAGAGCAAGATAAACTCTTTTTGATATGGCAGAGACCAGAATTACTAAAAAGGAAGGCACAACACAACCGTATACTGATATAGTACTTTCAATTTTGTATTCTTTTTCTTCACTGACAACTCCCAGCACTGCTTTTTGAACACTACTCAGACTGGCCTGTCACACTGACAGAATAATTCATTCTGTTTTGTTTTGGGTTTGTTTGTTTGCTTGTTTAACTGAGTGAAAGAAAATTGGGCACAAATCCATTGGTTATAGCAGGTCTGCTTCTCCCTCAAGTACATCACCAGGCATAAAGACAAAAGCATCACACGAATGTCTCCTAAATCAAGTGCTAGGGGTGCACACAGCGACTCGCCCACTTACATCACATCACCACCAGGCTGGGAGCAGTGGTGACACTGGAAGCTGTGCTGCCATCAGAGACCTGGACAGGCTGAGAGCTGGGCGGGGAGAAATGTAATGAAATAGAACAAGGGCAAGTGTAGAGTCTTGAATCTGGGCAGGAACAGCCCCAGGTTCAGTGTAAGTTGGGGAATGACCTGTTAGAGAGCAGCGTAGGGAAAGGGACCTGGGGGTCCTGGGGACAGCAGGGTGACCATGAGCCAGCACTGGGCCCTTGTGGCCAGGAAGCCAATGGGACCTGGGGTGGGTTAGAAGGGGGTGGTCAGTAGGTCAGAGAGGTTCTCCTGCCCCTCTGCTCTGCCCTGGGGAGACCACACCTGGAATCTTGTGTCCAGCTGTGGCCCCTCAGTTCCAGCAGGACAGGGAACTGCTGCAGAGTCCAGCGCAGCCACCAAGATGCTGCAGGGAGTGGAGCATCTCCCGTGTGAGGAAAGGCTGAGGGAGCTGGGGCTCTGGAGCTGGACAAGAGGACACTGAGGGGGGACTCATTCATGTTTACAGATGTATAAAGGGGAGTGTCAGGAGGATGGAGCCAGGCTCTTCTGGTGACAACCAGTGATAGGACAAGGGGCAATGGGTGCAAACTGGAACACAAGAGGTTCCACTTAAATTTGAGAACGAACTTGTTGGGGGTGAGGGTGTCAGAGCCTGGCCCAGGCTGCCCAGGGGGGTTGTGGAGTCTCCTTCTGTGCAGACATTCCAACCCGCCTGGACACCTTCCTGTGTAACCTCATCTGGGTGTTCCTGCTCCATGGGGGGATTGCACTGGGTGAACTCTCCAGGTCCCTTCCAGTCCCTGACATTCTGTTCTTCTCTGTTTTGGTTTGAATATTGACTGTCACTGGATGAGCTTTAGAGGGCCCTCCAACCCCTGACACCCTGGGGCTCTGTGATCTGCCACACTGGCTTTATCCAAAGGCCAAGCAAACAAAAGTTTGGTTTAGGCTTTGACAAGAAACACATTTTAGTTGTCTTATGTCTTCAGCAATTTATTTTGCATTTAGGAAACAAAACACTAACAAGTCTTAGTAAGACTTAAAATCCCATCTCCAAGCTTGAACTTTCCATCAAATTTGTAAAGTAACATTCACATTAGATATCCAAAATGTAAACAAAGCAATGACAGCAGCTTTATTTCACAATACACAGTTTATTTCAATACTTTTAATCAGTGAGAAACAAACTAAACAATACACAATTCACAATACAATCCCTATAAAAGCTGGAAAAGATATTAAGGTTCATGTCAAGTTCAACGTGCTCTATTTTTAACTTTAGCCAAGTCCCTTCTCATTAGCAGTAACTTAATATTGAAGAAAGGATTAAGAGCAGCTAGGAGGTTAGTCTGATACAGAAATTTATTCATGGATGTAGAACCTACATTTTTACCCAGTATAATTCAGTTAAAGTTACTTAGACCTAGCCAACTAATGGAATCTCCCATTGTCACAATATACCAAATCAAGGTTTACAAATTGCTTTAGAAAGTAGTATTTAATTGCTTGCTATAATTTTTTTCATACTCATTTTGTGCTTCACAAGCAAAATTTCATCCCAAAATTAAAAAAAATAAATCCAATTGTGGACTCCCCCTTTGCCACAGCTCACAGGAAAACGTGGTCCGCACATCTGCGTTTGACACCAACAGAACAACTCCTTTCCAAAACCTTTTCAATAGTGAAATGTAGAAGATTGCTTAAGACCTGCCGAGGATACTTCTTAAAGCATTTCACAAGATCAAACCAACCCCAATAATCTCATGATTGACTTACTAGGAAAAAGCAGAGTTTACATAATAGTGTACTGAAAGACAGACAACGCCTTTGGAAACAAGGCCGGTACTCTGCATTTCAGGGGTGCGAACAAACAGGGAAGAGGTATCAGCATCTGCCTGTTTTTCAGAGCACTGCGAACGTGTGCCCACCCCATCCCACGCCAGACAGCCTTGTCTGGAGGTCAGACCTCCTTCAGGAAGTGCGGGGCATTAAAACTACCTGTTTATCCTAGAGACAGCGCTAGCAGAGTCCATGAGACACTTAAATGCCCGCAGCACTGAAATCTTTGAGGTGCCTGCCAGCAAAACAGCGACTAGTGACCATCTCCGAGTTATTTCACTGCATGTATGCATTAACTTTCTCTGAGAGGATTAGAATAACTTCTACCAATTCCGACATCAGTAACCACTGCTCTGTCATGGTACATTGTAACTAATATGGAACTTAACATTTCCAAGATGACAGTAATCTCTGTAGCTAGAGCAATAGAAAACTGTTGTGGAAGACTTTTGCCTGGAAGCAGTTTAGTCACATCTGGATATATGGCAGCAAACCCGAGATAAACAAATTACCGCAAATGGAAAGCAACCCAAATGTCTTAATTCTAGAAGCTATATTTACTGCTTATCTAAAATTATTAAAGTACTTAAGTATTCTTTGTTTTATCTGACTCTGATCTGCGCTTTGTCCTGTTTCTCCAGCTTTCTGACAGCCAGACAGGATCTCGGGCTGCGAGTGCTGAGTGCACGGACTGGAGCACATTCAAGATAATGCCACATGCTAGCAGACTTTGGCAAGAAATTATTCTTGCACTTAGAATGAGGAAAGAACTGCTAAGGTAGCTGCCAATGAAGAAAATTAAGTTGATTATAAGGCGGGTAAAGAGCTTTACAACATAAGCTTGTTCCAGACCTGCTTCAAAAACAGTGCCAGTGGTACGATTTTTCGGGAAAACCAGCTGTCCGGACCAACCGAGTCCACGTGGTGCATCCTCTCATAAGAGTTAATAAAGTTTTAATATCAAAGCTGCTTCTTCTGTTCTGCAAAACGTGTTTACGATGTTGTTTTATGTAATAAATCTTAATGCAAATTCCTCCCGCTATGAAATGCCAGCTATAAACTAACTGCTGGTGGCCCATCTTGTATGAAGAACTTAAGCAATTGCTTAATTGTGCTTCATGCCCCCTCAGGCTCTTGAAAGTAATCTTGAAATGCATGAGCACCTCCTACGCAAGTGTACAGAGCAAAGTCAGAGCCGATTCTGAAATCCCCAGTTTGAAGGCGAGGCCTTTAATTTAGCACGAATATGCTAAAAATGCTACCTTAATATAGCAGGCAAGTTAAAGCAAGCCGCTTTCAGCTGTGTTCTTCTGCGGTGCTTCGTGGGCGGGGGTTTGTTTTCGCGGCAGACTCAGCAATGGCCCCGGCTGTATCCCCGTTTCAGCTGAGGGAGCTGGTCTCTCCAGGGCTGTTACTTCTCTTTTTCCACTGTTGGCACTATGGAGCCAGCAGCACTGGAACAGAAACGTTCCCCTTCATACGCAGGTTTTTGTGTTGGCAGAGTGGGGGGGTTTGTTCTTGTTTTTAACAATAACAGTATATTAAAATATTTTCTAATTGAATCAATCTGTGGTGAAGTGCCTCTCTAACTTTATTTGGGGAGGAAGAAAAGCCTGGAAGATTTGCAAGTTTTTTATTATTTCAGAAAAAAAACAAGTCTAGACTGGATTGGAATTACTAAACAGCAAGGCTTCGTAACAGAAGAAATTTTCAGGGGAGTATGACTATAGGAAAGTATCCAACCTTTTGTTCAAAGTATTACATTAGAAAGTTGAAACAGCCTTGCTACTGCACAGGAAAAGATTCTGAAGTGGCTGAGGCAATCAGTGTACTTAAACTTGAGTCTGTTTTGGCTATAGCCAGTAGGTATACTGGGAACAGAACATCGCCACTGTCTAGGATCTTAGCGCACCTGCTTTTGATCGAAGATATCAACTAGCTGCATCCTCAAGAAATCTGTAACAGCTGTGGAAGATCAGACTGCTGCTCTCATGAACTACCGGACAGTTCTTAAACTGAATAATGGATCCTAAAATACCAGGAAAAACACAGGTGTGAGGCTGACAAGTCTAGCTGGTTCACTTTTGGAAAGCCCTCTTGAATGCACATAAAGCAAAATACAAATCTGATTTTTCTCTTAAGCATATAATGATATCTGCTCTACAATGGTTTGTTTTAATGAAATGTGCATGAATATGCCTTAGGTAGCTCTGAAGTTACCTTCTACTGTAGCCAAGATGTTGCATTCAGCAAGAATTTAGTTTCCAATCTGGATCCACTTAGCCCAGCGCAGGCTCCCGGCCCCGCGCCCAGCACCGGCACCCAGCACCGGCGCAGCGGGACGCCCACCCTGGGACAGCGGGACAGCTCTGGGGAGAGAAGCCTGTGCCTCGAACGGTAAGCAGGCCCCTAATAACTAATGATGCAGATACCAACCCCGTGGCTCAAATGTCTTCACTGCCTCTGTAAGACAGTTTATTTTGTAGACAGGGGAGTGCCTGTATACACCACTACTTCCTATCATGTGCAGATGACTTGTGTATCATGCCCTGGAAACCTCTGTTCTGTGGCAGAGGCAAAAGTTCTCTTGCTATGGCCTCACACTACAACATTAGTATTTTCATGCTATTGTGGTGTGTTAAAATTTGAATAGACTTCTTACTTCGGAGAAAAACATACAGACACTTAATATGCATGCCTCTTAAAGACCAGCCTTCATAAGGCAGAGGTTTTTCTTAACTCCCTTTACCAACAGTTTGAATGTACAAGTTTTCTTCCACCCTCTTGCTATGGTCTAGGCTTGTTTTACGGAGGATGGAAGTAGACTGGATTACTAACTGGATATCCTTAGCTCTTATGTTTTCATTCACTCCTTAAATATATGTATATCCTGTTAATCTAGAAGTACCAGCTTTCTGTGTAATACTCCAAGGATGGAGCTCCTTGAGGTCTGTGGACAGCTACTATTGAACCTATTTGTATAAAAACTCCACCAATCCCAGCTCCCGAAGACCCTGAAGACAAAACTTAAGTCATATTCAAAGACAGACATCTCCAAATCCAGTTGTAGAGAATGACACAAAATCTAGATCACACTGTAGGAAGTTAGTCCTGGCCCACGGCTCCGGAAGTGTCAACAGAACGTTCTGGGGACTGCTCTGTGAAGTATTTCCTAGCAGGAAATACAAGAATCATGCACTTGGGAAGTAACAATATTCCCCAAACATATAAACTAATCAGAATTTAAAAAACAACAGGTGTGGGGTGAGACCAGCTAATACGTGTTTTTGAGAGGTAGCTGGAAGAATCCAATCCGTTCAGCCTAAAAAGCAAAAGGAGGGATTAAATTGCCTTCAGAATACATTTGATTCTCGAAACAAAAGCTCACCACTTTGTAGAGGAGGTCTGAGACATAGCCAGCCGTAATATCAACTGCTGTCTCTAACGGCTGCTTTTGTTGCTAGCATCCTACTAGCTTAGTCTGTGAGGTGATGCAAGAGGAAAAGCAAGTTTAAATCCCAAAAGGAAAACCAACCAACAAGCCACATAAAACATGGTAGCTTTTTACTAGGCGGGTAACTATCCAAACCAAGGAAACAGCGCTTCGTCATTCGAATGAAGTTTCAGTCCAGTGGATTCAACTGTATGCATATAGTGCAGCAGAACCTCTTGTAACGTTAGACATAAGATCAACTTCAGGAGCAACCTCTTCTCCACCCCTCCCTCTGAATCACTGTACATTAGACTGAAAATGCGGCTAAGTGCCTTTGACATTGTCCAACTATACCCACAAGGATTTAGATGCAAGAATGAACCTGGATATCTCATAAAACAAGCCCTTAAGTGTAAGAAGCTCTGAATTCTCAACTCTGCATAAGTCTTCACCATTTTGTTTACATTTTCACCAGCGTAGGTGGTAATTTCTGTACCATAAACTTTAGGCTTGATCACCAAGTTCTACTCAAGTTCTTCAGCTTCTACAAGTTTTATTTTGGGATGGGTTTGTTTTGCTTTTAAGATAATTTTCACATCATTTAAACTGGATTGCTTAGGATTTACTTTTCAACTAAGATCCACCCCACGATGATTCTAAGAGTCTTCAAATATCTGATGGATGGATACACAGAGTAATTAAAGAGAACGTCCTCTCCCTCAACCCAGAAATAAAATACTGCTTTGCATCCCTATTGTTGCTTTCTCAAAGCAGAAGGATCATTTCCTGAATTGTTCGGTGTATTTTGCTTAAGCAGCAAGCACTCCAGGCTACAACTGATGAGTGACCTTGAGACAGCTCTTAGAAGGCGGTTGCCATAGTAACACCACCACAAATGTGGTACATCCTCAGCTGACACCACCAATCTGGTGTAACAGATCCATAATAAGACCATCCACCCTGTATGAGTGTCTCAGTGTTTAAGGAGAAGATTACTAGGTTTGGGCTTTTATTAATATTGCAAAAACCCCTTGTGCTGAGGTAGACAGTGGGTACTCTGTACGAATACAAATCCACACAGTGCAAGAGTTAAATAAAGCACCCTGAAATGGTGCACTACTGAAACTTAAAGCCACTCTGTGTGCTGCTCCAGAGAGCAGTCTTTGGTCCAGGAATGAGTCTGCTGAAGAAACCCTGCAACAGCACATAACTAAGTCTGTTGTCTTTTCTGCCGTGGCCAACTTAATGCAAATGCAAAATGCAAACACAATAGATTATTTTTGCATGCCAGAATATTTTCAGGCTCACCTATGCAACCTCATCACCTTGAATAAGCTTTCAAACCAACTTGGTGCTACAGAAGTGTTGCCCCAGAGGATTTTTCTCTACATAGCATGCTACTAGTGCTTTTGAGCTGTGAAAGAGGAAGAAAAGGGTGAATCATTACTGAAATGTCAATTAAAATAAAACACCTAGAATTGAAGAATGTTAGTTAACAGAAATGTTCAGTAGAATCATTTCTGTTTAAAGACAAAGGATTAATGAACAGATTAAGATAGTTAATTGTAACACCTTAGCAGTCAGACATTAAAGTTCACTTTAAAATGCAGTTTCAAGACCTGTATTTTTCTTAAACTCAAACCAGCAGAAAAGGCCAATCACATAAGTCCCATAATTTGTCAATGTTCAAGAGATTCTATTATAGGTAAAACACTTGCATATTCTAATTAGAAATAAAAGTTAGGACTGCTCTGCCTCTGATAAAGTCACTTCACTTCATGGGTTTGCCCTTATCATAAAGGAAAACATTTGCTGAACTTCCATACCGATGGAATCTGTGTGTCAGACAGGGGTTAACTCCAGTTAGAAGTGAAGCCACACACTTTAAAACAGGCTGTTCTACACTCCAATCTAAAGAGTTTGGCCCGTAGTTAATTCAGTCAAATCAAATTTCTGTCCTGAAATCTGGTCAAGGGGCTCCTGCATCCATAACTAGAACCTAATTCATAACTATAACCTAAAAGCAGACAGAAAACAGGAAAAAGCTTCCCAGGCAATACTAAGCAGACATTTAGCAGGGTCCTACCTCCCCCCGCATCAACTATTAATATTTTGGCAACGGTGTGTTATAGTGCAATTATGAATCAAAAGGGTTCGGTTGTGCTGCTTTGGGAGGCCTGGAAACACTGCCACCTTGGCTCAATAAAGCGGTGTTTGAGATGGATGATCCTGTCAATTACTGTCACTTGCCACTCTTCCCTCTTCGGTCCCTTTGTGAAGTTGCAGATGGCTATATTCTCAACTGACCTCCGTCCCATCAGCCTGTGTAAGGTACCGACAGATTCTTTTTGAACAAGTGTTCATATAAACACTGAATATGTTTCTATTTAGCAATAGTTTCCTACAGCAATCATACTTTTATCAGAGTAAAATAATTTGTCTTCAGCTTTGCGTGTACTTGTTTATTTTGGCCTAGGTGTACAGGTTAACTCTGGAAACTATCTAGACCTAGACATGAAAGGCACTCTTGGTATAAAATAAGACACAGTTGTACACAAAACTTGTTCTGTAATGTCCTCCCCTTTTGCTTTTGTCTAATACCAAAAAAATGTTCAGACGAACAAAAATTAACCTTGATTTTGTGGAAGTGAAAGCTAGAACTGAAGTGACACTACAGATTATTAAGACCAATTCTATAGATGCTGCCAAGTATGTCAATCTACTCTGCAAGGTTATTAGAAATGTATCACCAGCTATTAAAGATCTTCACTGTCCTCAACCTAGAAACAGTGAAGTCTCTTATGACCTATGAAGGACCACTAATTACAACAGCACAGGAGAAACAAACAAGAAAATCAAAAGTTTTTATAACAAAACCTAATATATTCTAATCCTACAGTCCTGTAAAAAAATCCTTCAGCCCTAGACCTGATCTTCTGAGTCTCTACAGAAAGTAACTATTTGATAGATTAATTCCACCCCAAAATAGAATTATTGCAGCATTCACCCCTTTCAGTAGGTTACTTTGCTCAGAAATCTGTATATGTGCTACACTAGCAACAAATACACATTAAACGTTTGCATATTTCTCAACATCGGTTTTCAGAACAGCACTCAATATACCTACGTAATCCCTATTGCCTCAAGTGAAATAGTTTTCCAATGCAGATATAACAGGTAAGGAAGTACCAGTAATAATATGTAATCAGTAACTCCACCAACTCCTTCTGCTCACAGTCCCAGGGCAGGCAAAGGGTGATGAATGTCTCCTACACCCAGGTACCACTTGAGTCTCTTCTATAACGCGCTTGTTTCAAGAACAGAGTCTTACAAGAACTCCAGCCAGTTAATATTTTTACACAACCGTGACCGCTCCAGTCCCACCCGCTCCCCTGCGCTAGTACTGGTGTGCGTGCAACCACGAGTAAGCTGACAGCCACAAGCTGTCTGAGAGGTTTGGTTTGGGTTCAGGTTTTTTGTGGGTGTGAAAGAGGGAATGGACAATTTTGAATTACATCTGTTTGCTGACTGCAATGGCCTCAGCTGCAGAGCAGGGGACGAGCAATAACAGAAAGGAAGCACAACAGCCCTCACCTGGCTTGAGAGCTGCGGGAGCATTTCCACATGCCCATTCCAGGGAATGCCTTTAAAGGGCTCTGGTTTTATATTTTCAATTAATACTGGAAAGAAGTCAGTTTGTTGTGACATTGCTTGCTTCTTGCACAATATACCACCTTAGCTCCCACCTCAGCATTTCAGCAAAAAACACGTCTCAACCTATTATATAAAGGATTCTTTAGGCCCTAACCCAAAAGAGCATAAGTCAACAATAAATACCAGTAGTGACAGAAAGACAAGGCGCATGCAAACTAGAGAGTCTTCCAGATCTTAGAGAAAGGTCAGGGAGTCTTTTGGTAAACAAGAAGAACTTAAACAGAAAAGACCTTCAAGGTAGACAAATGAGGTTGAACTTGTAGATCCCTTCAGTTTGATTTTCAGCAATGTATCTGAAGCTACAGTAATTTTATAAATAGGTTTTAAAATTAACTGGTCTATAAAAGAATATGATTAGAACAGGGTATGTTTCCTAATGTCTTTCTTCCTTCAGTATTTCAAAGATACGACAATTAAGATTTCTAGTTTAGCAACCACCTACGAGGTCACATAGGAAGAGGCAGATGACCCCACGTCTCAAGACCACCTCAGATACAAAAGAAAGGAGGGTGATTGTAGTAGGCAATTCCCTTCTGCAGAGCTGACCCTCATCGCAGGGAAGGGTGCAGTCTGCCTGGAGCCCGGACCGGGGACATCACCGGGACGCTCCCCAGCCTGCTGCACCCAACAGCCTGCTACCCGCTGCTGATCTCCAGACGGGGGGAGGAAGCTGCATCCCGCAGGCTGAGGGGAATGAAAAAAGATTTCAAGGCCTTGGGACGGATGGTAAAAGAGTCTGGGGCTCAAGTGATTTTCCCTTTCCTCAGTTTTGGGTGACGATATGGGAGGGAATAGAAAAAAATTCAGTCTGTAAACAACTGGCTACAAGACTGGTGCTACAGGCAGGGCTTTGGGTTCTTTGACAACAGCTGGTTTTACAAGACACCAGTCCAGACAGTGATACGTGGGAAAGGCTGTATGGGAAAAGTATGTAGAGCAGGGCTCCTTTGCAGAGCTTTAAACTGCGCTCAAAGGCGGATGGGGTGGTAGCTGGGCTTGCATCAGTGGGGCAGCACTCCAGAGCTGATGAAGGCAGGGAGGCCTCCACACCCCTGGGGGGAAATGGGTGTGCTCGGCTCGCTCTCTGAAATGCCTGCACACCAACGCGTGCAGTACGGGGAACAAGCAGGAGGAGGCAGAAACCTGTGTTAGGGCAGGAGAGGATGACCTGGTGGCAATGACGGAGATAGGGTGGGACAGCACACGTGACTGGAACGTGGCCATGGATGGCGGTGGCCTTGTCAGGAAAGACAGGCCAGACAGGCGAGGTGGTGGAGCAGTTCTTTATGTGAGAGCAACTACAGTGTATTGAGTGTTGTCCAGGCCCGGGTGAGGAGCGAGCTGAGAGCCTGTGGCTGAAAGGTAAAGGGCAGGCTGGCAGGGGTGATGCTATTGTGGGCGTCTGTTACAGGCCACCAGATCAGGGTGAGGAAGCTGATGAGGCCTCTGCAGACAGCTGAGAGCAGCCGCACAGCCACAGGCCCTGCGTGTGGTGGGGGATTTTAACTTCCCTGGTGTCTGTTGGAAGGATTCGGCTGCAGCCACAGTCCAAGAGGTTCCTCCAGTGCCTTGCCGAGAACTTTCTGATGCAAAGGGTGGAGGAGCCAACCAGAAGAGGTGCTCTGCTGGACCTCATCCTGACTAACAAGGAGGGGCTGGTTGAAGCAGTAAAGGCTGATGGCTGCCTTGGTTGCAGCAACCAGGAGATGGTGGAGTTCAGGATCTCGTGTGGCAGGAGCAGGATAGCAAGCAGAATTGCAACCCTGGACTTCAGCAGGACAAACTTTGGCCTTTTCAGGCAATTGCTGGGGAAGATCCCATGGGCAAGGCTGCTTGAAGGACGTAACAAGATGGATGGATGATGGCAGAGTGGTGGATGTGATCTCCCTTGGCTTGAGTAAGGCATTGACACAGTCTCCGCAGCATCCTCACAGCTGAACTGAGGGAGTGCGGGCTGGATGAGCAGGTGGTGAGGTGACTGGGAACTGGTTGAAGGGAAGAAGCCAGAGAGTCGTGGTCAATGGGCAGAGTCCAGCTGAGGCCTGTATGCAGTGCAGCGCCTCAGGGGCAGTGCTGGGGCCGGGATTGTTCAATATATTCATCAGTGATTTGGACGAGAGAACAGAGTGACTGTCAGCAAGTTTGCTGGTGACACCAGGCTGGGAGCAGTGGTGACACTGGAAGCTGTGCTGCCATCAGAGACCTGGACAGGCTGAGAGCTGGGCGGGGAGAAATGTAATGAAATAGAACAAGGGCAAGTGTAGAGTCTTGAATCTGGGCAGGAACAGCCCCAGGTTCCAGTGTAAGTTGGGGAATGACCTGTTAGAGAGCAGCGTAGGGGAAAGGGACCTGGGGGTCCTGGGGACAGCAGGGTGACCATGAGCCAGCACTGGGCCCTTGTGGCCAGGAAGCCAATGGGACCTGGGGTGGGTTAGAAGGGGGTGGTCAGTAGGTCAGAGAGGTTCTCCTGCCCCTCTGCTCTGCCCTGGGGAGACCACACCTGGAATCTTGTGTCCAGCTGTGGCCCCTCAGTTCCAGCAGGACAGGGAACTGCTGCAGAGAGTCCAGCGCAGTCACCAAGATGCTGCAGGGAGTGGAGCATCTCCCGTGTGAGGAAAGGCTGAGGGAGCTGGGGCTCTGGAGCTGGACAAGAGGACACTGAGGGGGGACTCATTCATGTTTACAGATGTATAAAGGGGAGTGTCAGGAGGATGGAGCCAGGCTCTGCTGGGTGACAACCAGGGACAGGACAAGGGGCAATGGGTTCAAACTGTAATACAAGAGGTTCCACTTAAATATGAGAAGAAACTTGTTGGGGTGAGGGTGTCGGAGCCTGGCCCAGGCTGCCCAGGGGGCTGTGGAGTCTCCTTCTCTGCAGACATTCCAACCCGCCTGGACACCTTCCTGTGTAACCTCATCTGGGTGTTCCTGCTCCATGGGGGGATTGCACTGGGTGAGCTTTCCAGGGCCCTCCAACCCCTGACACCCTGGGGTTCTGTAACATACAGTCCTTATTGGAAATGTTAGTCTAGAATTAGTATTGGAAGCAATAAAAGACGGATTGCCACCCAACAGTGATCACCTAGTAATAGTAATGGTTAACACAAACTGTAAAACAAGAAATTGAAGCCAAGACGAATAGAATCAATAGCTGATATCCAGCATGGAAGTGGTTTGTGCACATTCTTACAAGTGGGAACTTTTTTCTTGACATTTCATTTTCAGGAAGCATTTGCTTATCGAGTCACTTGAAGTTTGTCAGAATGAGACTTCTAACTGAAATTCCAGCAATATAAGCATGCCTGCATGTTATTAAAGGAAATAGTGGAAAATTCTGAAGGCTGACATCCAGAATGTCTGCGGTTCCTTTTCATATTTCTCTCTTCTTGCAAAGCAGTTATTAAACCAGAACTTCAATTTTTTATTTTTTTGTGAAGCCTGGAACTTTCCACTGCTTTAAAAGGCTGTTAAAAAGCTTGGTCACATGTGCAGCTCAAACCACCTTACACTTCTGCACAGACGGAATCTTTAGTTTAAGCAAAAGTTTCATAGATATAAAGCTGTGGTAAGACATAGGAGGAAGGAAAAAACTTTGCTCATATACCAAAACCATTGCTGGGCCAATCTGAAATATTATCATACTATATATTAATCTCTTGATAGACATTGTTTGAGATCCAGCTACAGACAGATAGGTAAGAGAAGGTGAAACAGTTCAGAATAAAGCTGCCCTGTAGCTGCACGTTTGAACAGAAAATGCAGTGGATGGCAAGGCGAGCTACCCTCTCTCTATCGGGTGATGGCTCTCCTTGAGCCTCCTCAAATCTCCACTTATTTTACATCTAACTGGGTCCCACTCACCACCCCTTCTACCTTTTTATGAGCTTTAATGCAGCCAATACCAGTCTGGCGCATTTGCCAGCACTGGCTCTACACCTCACCTCTGTAAGTCTTGTTTATGGGCTATGAACACGTGTCACCAGAAGATCAGAGGCGTCAACAGAAAACCACAAGTAGGAAAGAAAATTCTTCAAAAGCCAATCCAGCCATTTTTCAGTTTTCTGTTCACTGATCAGAACTGTCTTCCTCTTAAGGAGAGATCAAACGGACAGTCTAGGTTAACGGAGGTGCTGATTTTGTTCCATTTTAATAAAGAGAACAATTTGCAGATAAAATACTCTTGCTTTTGTTGCCTTCAGAGCTATCTGTGGCTAGATAAATACTTAAAAATACTGCTTAAGAAAGGATTCTATCAATTACTGCCTAAAAATGTTATTTCCCATTCAGAAGTTTTAACCGGAAACTAAAACTTACAAATAAAACACAAGTTACTTACAAAGCAAGAACAATGCGCACGGCATTGAACTGGTATGCAAACAACTGAGACACCTTTAAAATGTCTTGAATCCATTTGTTGTCTTAGCTTTCTTGTTTAAAAGTCTACTATAAAATTATGCTTAAGTGAGAAGTACAGCACAGTATGACTCAGAGCAAATATTTTTAAACTTCCTTTGTAAGTAGTTACAACATAAAGATTCTCTCTTATAGTACTTAATAGTTATAACTGAGCCAAGCAACTGGTATAAGTACTGGTTAAAAGGATTAAAAATCCCTGCATACCTAAAAGCATTACCTAAAGCGTGGTACTCTAGTAGGCCATACGCTGAGATCTATCAATTAAGCCAGAAATCCTCACTCTGAACATCAAAACGGCTTCCATAGAAGATAAAACCGAGAGTGCTACAGCAAAACATGCTGCCGTGTCTGCTTTAGTTCATTGCAGCCCAGAAGATGGACAGAGCACAAAAGGAAGTGCAGCACGAGCCACAATTCCCTGTTCCTGCCTAACCTCTTTAGACCAGCCCTTATGGGGAAAAAATTTATTATAGGGGAAGAGGTCTGAAAAGTCTATTCAAGTCACTGGTAAAAAACATAAGTTGCAAATTTTTGTTTTAAATTATTTCCTTAAGATGTAAGTTGCTAAGAGCAGATAACCATTTTAAAGTCATCATTGTGACTAAGAGGAACACATTACTTTTTGAACCACTTCTTCCATAAGCTTCCAAAAAACCAATACAGCGCTTCCACAATATTGTGCGTGCATACATACTTAAGTGTACACTCTCAACAGTTGTCTAAAAAGTTTTAGGAAAAGTTTATCCAAGTAGCCTACATTAGTGCTACCTACATAGACGCATCCAGCAGCAAAAAGCACGCAGCACAGGAATGTGCCTTGTCCTGAGACTCACGAGCCTCCGCAGACTCTGATGAACACAACTTGGGTATTTGGCAAAACCAGCAACACTAAGATGTTAACAGACTCCATACAGCGATCAGTGAGGTGTTAGAATTACAATCTGAGTGCACTAGGCAAAATCAGGGAAATGCTACCTTAGCTTTAGGTTTTAGCTCTTTAGAGTGGTGCAGAAAGAACACCGTCCTCTTGATTGACTGTTCTGAATAACAAAAAGTTTCCTCAAACTACTGCTGTAGAGAACATGCGTTACACTTAAAAACAAGAAAATTGCTTACTTCTGCCTTCTGCTCACCCCTTCCATTAACACATGCAGCAACAGCAGCCAACCCACTCTGCTCCGTTACCTGCCCTATGATTTCAGGATGTTTCCAAGAGGCAAGGCATTCTGGTATTAGACATAAGCTAACACTGAGAAAATGAAGTATGTAGAGCAACATAACCAAATTATTGTATTTTCTATTCTTAGGTGTGCATGTATAACAACTCTTGGCTGCATTTTGTTAGAGACTTCCCAGTAGAATAATTTCCTCAGATTCATGCTACCTAAGAAAGCATTTGAAAGATATTTTTGATTTCCAGGATCCTTCACATAAGAGTTAACCAGCAGCTGACTGATGTACTTTGAGCAAGTCTGTTTATAAGAGATTTTATAACCAAACATTTCATGCTGAATCAGCACTGGAAGTTGGATTTGACTTCATACCATTATTTATATGTAAATTACTCAGCTCATCAATATTTGGCCAGTGGAAACTAACAACAAAACATTAAATCCATGCAGGCTAGAAAGGTTCATTTCTAGACCAACAGCAATATTTTAAAAGAGGCTTTTAAAGATAAGAGGTCTAAAAGAAAAACGTAAACTACTACTTATACAAGTCAAGAAAGGAGCTCATCTATATACCAGAGGTCTTGTATCTTTAAAAGCCTTGTTAAGGACATTTCACTCATTTATATATAAAGTAAGCAGTAAAATAGCATCCTTAGAGTTTACTACTCATTTGCCAATGCAAGGTCAAAATAGCTGCTTAGTCTTATTATGCTTCAACACTTGACATCTTGTGCTCTAGCTAGAGCTCAGAGCAGTAACAAACCTGCTTAAGACTTCGAAAAACAACAATTCGGAGGCTTTCAGATGAGCAAAATGAAGGGAAAAAACCCAACAACCCACCACACATCACTACTGTAAGCTTCCATTGCTTTGTCATCCTTTGGCATAGTGAAACATCAGAAACATTTCAACTATTTTTCACATTTCTTCCCAAGATTATGCTCTTGTTCTTTCAAGTCTTTATTAAATAATGAGTCTTCAAAACAGTGCGTAAGAGAACTACAACAGTAGTTTTGCAGTAACTGGTGCCAGTGAGCCAGCTTTGCATTGTCCTCATGGAACCAGTACATATATATTTAGCTGCTCACTTTGGGCAGTTCAGAAAAGCAGGGGCGGGCGGGGGGAAGTCTGCTTGATCTTACCATGCAGCCCATTGCTAACAGATTCCAATACTGCACCATCTGGTAGACTGGGAACACCATCAGCAAAGTTATAGCTTAAAAAAAACCCCAAATATATACACACTAGTTCTCAAGTTTGTCACAACAGTTATGGAAGATCAGGACTCTAGAAAAACAAGAGTTTAAAATCTCCATGTTGCTTTTAAAAGAATTGGGGAGGGTTTGTTTGTTTTTTAAACCTCCACAAACTCCTCCTCAGGGACTTGATTTTGCATAACTTAATATTATGAAAGCCTAGAAGGGACAGCACAGTTCATATTTAATGCATTACCTGAAAGCACTGAGTTAAAGTTATGATATAGCCAACATATTTAACATAAAGCTTTCATCGTGAAGAAAAGCCACTAATAATCACATCAAAAAGTTTCACTTAAGCATTATGACAGATCCTTTGCCTTAAAGCTCTTACATTCCCTCTTCATTAGGTAAAGACAACAAGCATTTGATACTATTTAAATTGTTTGTAAAAGCATACTGTATGACTGGAAGAAAGAGATATTTATCCTTTAAAGTTCAAAATTGCCTGTTAATGAGCATAGAGAAGGAAGGACATTCAGCACATCTATGATCATAACAAGGTGATCTCTTACTTCCAAGAAAACATTAATTTAATACAGCATCGCATGATATCATCACAGCTATACCTGCCACTTGGTTCAGTAACGGGAAGAGAGATGCTTCCCTAGACACAGCACGGTGACACTGAAGTCTTGTCTAGCTGGTGAGCAACCACAAAGATAAATGAGTGTTCTAAGATACTTGGAAGGAGCGCAATAAATGAATTAACAGTTTTGGTACAGTTGCTTTAGGAAAAATAATGTACTGCATTACAGTTCGGTTGCACACACGACCCAGCCAAACACTGGCACTGAAAAGAAACGCTTAACATTAAACAAACTGGGTAAGCTTTCAAGAAAGTCTTTGACTATTGTTTTGAACACATAAGCTGATCTGCTTTAGCCTACACTAGTAGACTGAAAGCAACAGGCAAACACCTAATCTGCCAGTTGTTTCTTCAAAGGCAACTGGCACATAGTCTTTGGACAACAGATTTTGGCTTACTTTTTTCTAGTCCAGGTGGATTCCCTTAGCATAATTTTTTCTTCCCTTTCCCACATTCACTAATTGCTCTTCTGCATGTATTTCTAACTATAGTTAAACCCACTCTGAAGACGGCATTAGAAAGGATTTCTATTAGAAACAATTTAAGAAGTAACTGTATTTGTTTAAAGAAACAGTCCATTCTTAATTCTTCGATATTTGTAGTGTAATTCAAAACCACGTTTGCATGGCCTAATGATAAAATACTCCAGAAAAACAAAATATTTTTACCATTTGTATTTACAGAGAGAAAGCTACTGGAATCGCAAAACACAGTGTTATCTGCTTCTATGCCACCTCACCTAAAGTTCACAAGAAAAGCATACAGCCCTGTGGAGACTGTAAGTAAACAAAGCAATCCCAAATAGCAAGTTTCATCCATACATTAAATAGCCGCTTAGATCAGGGAGATAAAAGGTACTTCTGCTCTATCAAGTCCCTCTCCTACCACTGCCAAGGGGGGAAAGAAAAAAAAAAGGTTATAGGCTACAGCTACCCAAGAGAAATGCATTATATCAACTACATCTTCAGCCATGCAACCCACTTCGGTGTTGTCTTTGACAAGGCAGACAACTCACTTTCTCACTTCCATGCAGAAAAAACAGGAGGAGGAAAGAAAAAATCTTCGTAACTCAGAAGTCACATACAGAACATTCCATGCAACTGTATATACAAACCTACCTTGAAAATGTGCCTCTAAACGGTCTTCTGGGTACACCCGTGATACTAGGTTATCTCATCCCATGGCTCTGACACATCTTGACACGCACAGAAGTGTGGAAACAGTAAAGTGCCCAGGCTTTGTGAGACAATCTCATGCTCAGCCAAGGCTAACACAGGTGCTAGTCATTATGGCTGGCAGCAAAGCAGTTAGATTGTTCTGGAGCCTCTCTCTTCTCCTTCCTCTCCCACTTTCAGGTGCACCTGATAAATCAGGGCAAAACTGCTATGTGGTTTAGCCACATGAGTAACAACTTCGATGAAAAACTGCTTGCCCTGACCTAACAATCACAACATTTTCTGGAGAACTTTTACAGCATTTTCAGATTTCTAGAACAACCTTGTCCATAAGATGCAGCTGGTTTTAGACTTCAAGTCATGCTACTACCCATGTTTGCAATCTTCACTTGATAGTAAGAAAGCCTTTAAAATAAAATTTCTAATAGGGCAATGATTCATAACCTAACAAAGAATGTTTGACAAACAGTTTAACTACACCTGACCTGAACAGCCTCAAATTTAACAGTGAAGGCGACAAAGTGCGGGGGGTGGGCACAAGCAAATTAAAAAAAAAAAGAAAAAAATGGGGGAAAAAAAGGAAAAAGAAAACCAAACCAAAACACAACCACCTACTCACCTACACCCCCCCGGCCCCCCAAAGCACACTAAATTCAGGGAATACTTAAATGTAGGTAGATACTTGTAGAGCTGACCTTATGACGTCCGTTCCTCTAGCACACTGCACAAGCAGCGCCAGCCTGAGCAGCCGGCAACTTACCCGCGCCCTGAGCTCACCGCCAGCTGTAACAAGCCTGACCTTCCAGGTTCTAGGCAAAATGAGCAGTAAAACCAACGGTGGCCCCTTGCTCCCTTGTCCCTCTCATTTAAATAGCATGCTGTCTTCAGCAATTGCCTTTTTCTGACTTTTGTATGATGTCAGAAATAGGGTTGGCCCTAGACAACATAAAAGAAAAATCTGTATCTATACCTAAAAGCATAAAACCTCACCAACAATAATTCCACACACTGCACACAAAAGACTAAAAATCCCACATGATACTGAGTTTGGAGTCAAGTTTGTTTTGTTCCACTTCAAAGACAATCAGCTTATTGATAACTTATTGTCAACTAAAAAGTCACCAATTAAAAGTACTATTAAAGTAATAGGGTCCATCTGAAGTATATGTCCCATTGACATGGGGTAAAAAAGGATTTGATGCACTTTCTCTTATGTCGCGGTTGAGACAGACAAACGACACTAAATGCAGCATCTAAACTCTGAGTCGAAACATATTCCACTGCAGATTTAAATCAGTAGCAGTTGGATTCTTTCACAACCGCCTCTTCTGTAACATGCTGCATTTAGATACCTCAATAGACCAAGCCAGAGAAAAAGCACACCGGCATGCTGCCCCAGCATTCAGGTTTAGGTATTCTTCACCACCCTCTCATATGCTTGGCATAAAGAATGCTTTTCCTCTCCTCCCCTTCACCTCCATTTTTCAGTATTAAACACGTTGGAAGAATATTTAAGACATTTCTAAATACTCATAATCAAAAAGGTTCCATGAACATAACGCCGAATATCCTGTATCATACAGTCATTCAAGACCACCTCTTCGAGGGAGGCTCATCTAAATGCAGCAGTTGAAGCAGCCTCCAGTGTCAGATTGTAGTGTCCAATATCATTTTACATGCTACCAATGGCTTGATTTTGCAGACATATATAACCGAGACACCCTTTCCTTCTCAGGGTTCTTAGCAAACAAACAAACCCAAACCCACACACACCAGCCTTTTCTATGCAACTGTAGCACAGAAATTAATCTTGAAGGTTTTGCCCATGATTTCTTATCCATTATTAATGAAAAAAAAGCCCGCGATCAAAAGATAACGTTCTATTGTAAAATAGATTTCCTTCTCCTTCCTAGTCTGCATTTTGTCTCAACGATACTATGCAAAAAATTGATAAGCAGACAACGCAAACTTCCAAGTCAATAAATCAAAGGTTTCAAATAAAGAATAAGAAACCACCACCAAAAAACACACTAATCCAAAACCCACTCAACTCACATACTAAAAAGCAGACTGGAAAAAGCACACTGTCATTGGGGAAGGTGCTTAAAGCCAGGCTGAATATTTGGTTTATTCTGTCTGCTATCACTTCTCTATCGCCCAACTTCCAGCTTCATATCACAGCAGCAAATCCATTAATATTAATTTAAAAAAAATAGTAGTAGTAGCAGTTCAATGACATTCTGAAAAACATTCCGTTAAACAGCGCATTAAAAAACCGCTATCAGTAAATACAATTACCACATGTTATCATGCACAGTTTAGGTAAAAAAAAAAAAAAAAAAAAAAAAAAGAAAAAAACACGCACACACACACAAAAAATGAAAAACCCCACACACAACCCACGATTTTGTCTGCTTCCGCTAAAGCCGAGCTACTGTGCTGGGGCTTTCACTCAGCTTCTACTTGTCACTATCAAGCTGTCTTGTATTAATATTTAGAACACACACACACCTTTGTCTCACGTGTAGCAGCTCATTATAAGTCAGAAATATTTCACAAGAAAATATTTGTTTTTACAATAGTGATCATAGATTTTAAGCTTATTTTAAGTGTCTGGTTTAACTGTATTGTAGATATTATATAGCAAGACATTATTGTCTCTTGCGCTTCTAGATTTGCTTCAATTGTGTCCTGCTTTTCCAGATAGAATTTGACACATTTTCTGTTAACTTTTAAATAAAAGACTTAGAGGCAGAATCAGATTTTTTTTTTCTTAACAGGTTAAAGAGGAAGGAGATAGTGCCTCAGTAAAAGAGACTGATTTAAAACTGTGTCCCCTGGATGAGCTGACAAAGTGGGAAAGCTGCTCTTGTGAAAGAAAACCTGTGTTTAAGAGTAGGAGCAGAAACCACAAACAGAAGCAACTTTAAAACAAAACAAAGAGGACTCTGGGAATTATGTCAACCTCAGATAACGTTCCGATCCATATTATACCATATTATACCCATTTATACCCCGGAATCATTAACACTACAGTGGTTTGTGACCTCAGGAAAAAAAAAAAAAAATCTCACCTCCACCCCTTGACAGCACAGTTACAATGCTGAAACGGATAAGAGGGATGGAAATCAACCTTTTCTTGGCAGTATTTCTCATCCCTTTCCTTATTACCAGAGAGAAGTCACCTCTGAAACTCACCGAGACTACAGGAGGATCACAGGGAGAATGCAGATAACACGGTCTTGGGAAGCACCTCAGTGTCAGACAGACCCAGATGAACGGCAGACGGGGCCATTCCAGCCCACGGATTTCACCCCACGCCCCGGAGCTCAGGCTGAGGACCAGCGGGTCAGGCGGCTCCACACAGACCCCGCGCGGCCCCCGGTCCCGCTGCTGCGGGAAGAACCGCCGCCCGCCTCACCGCGCTCCGCGCGCATCACACCGCCGCGCGGGAAGGCTCCGGCCGCACGCGCCGGTCCCCGCCACCGCCGCAGAAATGCCCCTTCCAGCTGCGCCCGGCGCTGAAGTTACAGCGGCCAGGACGAGGTAAAGGCGTTCACACACCGCCCTGGGAGCCCCTCATCCCCGCCCCGGGATCCCTCCTCACACACAGCCCTCTGCGCTCCCCTTCCTCCCGCCTCAGGGACGCTCATCCATACTGGGGAGGGGGGCGAGAGGGAGACAAGAGCCGCCCCTCAGGGCCAGCCCCGAGCTGCCCCCTCAGCGGCGAGGGGCAGCCCGCCCGTCCCCAGCGCAGTCCAGCCCGGCGCCAGGAGCAGGGCAACAAGGCTAGAACTCTCCTCCCTCCATTCGTTACTCCCTCCCTCCAAACCCCACTCACCTGGGAGAGGAGCCAAAGCTCGGCTACGTCCCCGTCTCCCCGCACTCAGGCTCTCGCCGCCATTTTCCTCCCTGCCCAGATTTAAATAGGAACAGCCTCCCGAGCGGCGCCGCCGGGCGGCGCGGGGCACTGTGGGACCTGTAGTGCCGCCCCGCGCGGGCGCTCACGGGACCCGCCCCTCCCGCGCGGAGCATCACGGCACTTGTGGTACCGCCTGGGCCGCCGGGTGTGACCACCGCCCCCACCGCTCCCAGCGGCCCCCGCGGCCCCCGCCCAATCGCAGCGGGGAGCGGTGCCGCGCGGCCCGGCGGCCGCGGGCCCGGCTGCGCCCAGCGCTGCGGCTGCGCCCGGTGCCGCGGCAAGGCCGCTTTGAATAACGAGCGTTTTGTGGGCACAAAGGTTTAAAATAGAAGGTATTAGCCCTGCACGCAGCACCCAGCCACCACACTGAGGTGAATCTTCCAGCTAAATGATGGTTGTGGGATATTCACTACACCAAACTCCATTTTTTCCATTTCAATACATAAAATAAACCCAGAACACCGAAGCATGTGTTTAATATAACACAAACAGGTGGGGACAAAAGTTGAACATAAATGGCTCCACTCACTCTCTCCTTCAGGTATATACCAAAGACGGTTTTCAAGCACCCTCGGCGCAGCGGCCCGCCCGCCGGCCGCACCCCGCCCAGCCGCGAGCGACGGCCCCGCGCGCGGGGCGCGACCTTCCCGCGCCGCCGCCTCCCCGCGCGAGTGCTATCCTTATAAACTGTTTGAGAACAGCGTTTAAACCTTTGCAGACTAAAACAGTACGTGGGGAACAATGCTATATATCAGTCCTAGGTACTCATAAAGCATCCACATAAAAATGTTATTTTTATTTTGAAAATTTATAAAATGTGAATTAATGAAAATGCCAAGCTATTCATACAGACCTCATTACAGGACCATGGCCATAATTAGTATTCAAGATACACAGATCAGTGAAGTAAGTACACCTTCCAATAATTCCCAAATAAAAAAAATACTTCAAAGTAGTGCTGGGCGCCTATGAGCAAGTTATTGGTACAACATGAGCCTCCAGCTACCTCTGAAATGAGCACTACAAACCAAAAAAATCCAGAGAGGAAAGAAATTCAAATACATCACATTCTGGAAAAAAAAAGCTGCACCTTAGATTTTTCCTAAGTTATGCTATACAAGAACTTACCAGTTGTGTCTGTCTGTCTGTACTTACAAACTCAAATGTAACCAACTGGCAGAGACAGGTTCCCTATCACATTATCACAGCAAAGAAAGAGTTCATGTTGTTAGGGTACCTGAAGAAGAATAGGTCCTGTTGCATTTCCTGAAATTGTGAGGTCTGCTGTTTCACAATTCCACTTCCATTCCAGGTAATCTTTTTCTGCAAGTTATCCTCTTCTACTACAAATTACAACAGAGCGTTTATCAGGGCAAAACCAAAGGAGGTCTGCAGGGAGGAACAGGTTAATGAGAGGCAGCAGAAATACTGGGCTTTAGTTATGCTGCATTTGGGGTTTTGTTTGTTTATTTGGGCAAACCGTGTGCTATTAATTTATTCCATTTAGACTGTAATAGAATATTAATCTTCAAATTATACTTACATTGCTTAGACACAAGACTGCTACAGAACTTCCAGTGCAAATAGAGTAGAAGTACCGTGCATCTTTTCTTTCCCCTTTTAACCTTTGGATTCTGTTATAGCAATTGTAAACAGATCACTTTAAAGTCAGCTCTGAGTTCATGTAATGAAGGATACAATTCTAAAGTGTTTTCATTTTTCATTCATAGGTGATGGTCTACAAAAATTATTATGATCTCCCCAAATTTTTGTAGTTGTCTTAAAACTAATCATAGTAAATGTAGCTGTAGAACTGTAACATTTAACGTTTTTATCTATTTGCTCCACCTGCTGGTGCATTTTCCTTTTAAAACTGTCTTTAGAAGCCTAAATATTAAAAATTTGTCCAAATATGTACACAAGATACCTGACCCTAAGCTGAACTTACTTAACATACTAATTAACTCCAATCTGATCCTAATGTTTTCTCAGTTAAAAAAAGGCCAATGGAAGCACTGAATCTTGTCATAAATATAGGTTTATTAACAAAAATATATATAAAAAAATAACCTGATAGTGGCCATTGAAATAACAAGACATCCAAATGATAGCTCTGCAGTGTCAATTTTTCACATCACAGCCTTCTGTCAAGTGTTGCCTTCTGATACTCACTTGTATCTCAGACTGGTTTTGATTTTCTTATTCTTGGTGATGCTCTCGCCTTCTCATTTTGCTGCTCCATTGACAACACTGTAATTTTAAATTGAATTACAATAAACAAACACATACTTTTGCTTCACACAAAAAAAATATAGAAACTAGACCAGGAAAATTAAAAAAAAAAAATAAAAAGACGAATCAAAAACGTTAAGTATTTGCTTCAGTTGAAATTAACTTAGAGTTTTTCAAACAGAGAGCTAAAGAAAAAAGTAAATAGACACAACAAACAGGTAAAAAACGACTCTGCATTAAGCAAGAGGGCCTGAGGAGCTTTACAATTCAAGAGGCCGGAACTGAGTAAAAGTTGGAGTTTGTGGGAGAGTGCTAGGAATGAAACGTGCAGGAATGACGGCAAGCGGGTCAAGAAAAGAGCAGCAGCCTGACAGAAGAGGGTAAGAGGGGGGTTGCACGGCGGGAGCAGGAGCTGGCAAAGAGCCCAGCAGAGAAGGCACTAGGGACTACGGGAACTGCGGCAGCACGGAAGAAACGAAACTTGCTGCACTGGGAACACGGGGACGGGAGAGTGTCCGGCCAGGGTGCCACGGAGTTAGGCCTCGGGGTAGACAAAAAACAGGGACAAAACCCTAGAGGGGAAAAAGGGAAAAGGCCGATGAAGGCGACGCGGAGCTGCTGGGCAGGGAGGCCGAGGCGGGCGGGACGGCGGCACCGGGGACGCTCCGGAGCCGAGGGCGCCGGCTGCCCCACGGCAGGACCAGGTGCTGCGCGCCTCGGCAGCCCGCGGCCCCTCACCCCGGGCAGTGCCGCCAACATGAGCCCCAGCAGAAGGCCCATCGCCAGGCAGGGCGCGGCGCCCACACGGCTCCGAATGACCGACTCGCAGCTTAACACCCGCGGGCTCCTGTTTTGCCTTCACCTCACGCACCGTGAACAGCGCGGGCTAGATAGGCCCACCTCTTTCGAGTTTCGGCCAATCCAGCTTAAGAGTGCTTATGACTGACAGTCCTGGCAACTAATCGCGAGGCGGGCTGGAAGAGCGGTTTCTGAGAAGGCGGTGTCTTGGGGCAGCTGGGAACCTGCGCAGGGAGAGAGGGTCCGAGTCTTCTACCCAATCCCATGTGCGAGTGGGCGGGGCGGGCCCTCGTGGGCGGGGCTTGGCTGGTGGCGCGGGCGGGGCGCTGAGGCGGTTCCAGGCGCTGGAGCGGCTGCAGCCGCAGCGTCTTCGCGGAGCGAGCCCGTTGAGTTCGGTTCGATTCGGTTCGGCCTCTGTGAGGTCGTGCTCGCCGCGGTTCCAGTGGCGGCCAGGTAGCTCTGTTTTCTTAAAGCTTGTGCGACACGCTGGTCGGTCTGCTCTCCCCGTGAGTCCCAGGGCTGCGGCCCGTCTATGTGGTGAGAAGTGGCTCCTCATGCTCCTCTGCAGCCTGAGCCGAGCTCCCTCACCTGCAGCTAGGCAATAGCGCAAAAGCTGTTGAGAAACTCCTTTCCCCACCGTTAAAATACAGAGAAAGGGGATTCGGAGTGCTTTGAAGTCCTAGAAATGCAGACATTTGCCTGTCTGCTGGGTCTGGCTGGAATTCAGGGGGAAAACCATGCCAATTAGTAAAAATAAAGAGTCAA
This sequence comes from Nesoenas mayeri, assembly GCF_963082525.1. Taxonomy (NCBI): domain Eukaryota; kingdom Metazoa; phylum Chordata; class Aves; order Columbiformes; family Columbidae; genus Nesoenas; species Nesoenas mayeri. The sequence continues at coordinate 16,321,811 of NC_137562.1, forward strand.
TGAATGAAAGATTGGAGGCTAGGGCGTAGCATGGAATCCCAGAGAACAGGACTGGAAGAGAAAATAAAAGCTGGGTTCCATCGGGCAGCCAGGTGTCCCCCTGCTCGCCCCAGGGGCCCCGGCTGCCCTCTGGATCCCATTGCCGATGGGATTTAACACTCAGCCTGCTACTAAGTGTTCATTTGTCCATCTACTGTCTAGAAAACAAAATGAAATTGTTTTTTACAGAGTTCTAGAAATCAACCAGAGATCTGCTTGACCACACAGAAATACCTAAGAATGGCTCCTTTATTTTGTGCTTCAGTTGAACAAGATTAGCTAATTCAGATTTTGAGTAAATTCAGAGAAGAAAAAAGATCCAGCCGTTGTCATGAGGTAAGTAAACTCAGTTTAAAAATCACAAGGCAAACACATTCAAGTTGGCTATTTGATTTCCTTTTGTGTGTTGAAAGACCATCCATGACTGGGATTTTTAATTTATTATTTTATTGGGCTTTGTATAAACTATTTATTTACACCGCTACTCTGAAAAACAAAACAAAACAAACCCCTGTGTTAAGAACATACAGAGTAGTTCGTATAATCGGGACAGGGGAAGTGAAGCAAGTATGGATTTGTGCCTCTGCTCTGTAATTAAAATGCTCAATCAGAACAATACATCAAAAAACCTTTTACAATAAAACAGCAGTTGAAGTAATTTTACTGCAATATGTAATTGAATCATAATTGTAGATCCTCAACAAAGGCAGAAAAGGAATAGGTACTAGACTCTAGGTAGCATATAAGAGTGAAAAGCTATCTTGCTGTTTTGTGAAAAACAAAAGTAGAAATCCAGTTCAATGTCTGCATCTGGTAATCAATGACTGGCTGTTATGTAATGATGTGTAATTTCTGTGGTGACTGATTGCAGTTTTTATTTAGAATCTATTAAGCAAATAAATATTCTGCTTGCAGAGCAGGTAGAATAACTTCTGCATACATTATAGGAGTAGTGCATTCTTAAGAGATCATACGCTGAATGCAATCTTCTACATCTCTATGGTTTCATGAAACCTTGTGTTTCATTCTGAGACTGATTCCTCCTTTCAGGCTTAGAACCTGGTTGCAGTCAAATGCAGCTGATTTCTTTGTCGTGGCATGAAATGTTTTCTCCAAGGGAAGGAGGGGCAGTGAATTAGAAGTAGAATGATGGTTTTGGGGAATGGTTATTTAAAAGAGTCATGTTATAGTGTTAATATAAAGGAATTTTCTGGTTTATTTTCTACTACCGTATTGACTGTACAGTTAAAAAGAGGTTGTGTTGGAATGAGCCTTAAGATCACAAGAAAACTGTGTGTTTCAGTAAAAGCTTTGAGTTAGAAGTTGCTTGACCCTGTGTAAGCACTGCTCAGCAATAACTAAAACATCCCTAAACTATCAACACTGTTTCCAGCACAAATCCAAAACATAGCCCCATACTAGCTGCTATAAATAAAATTAACTGCTGCAGCCAAAACTAGCACGTTCTTTACCCCTTATTTCATAGTGTTTACATCATGCTCAGGTCCCACACAACCCAATACATCCTCATTACTCGCAATCCCTCTTCCCATCCTTTCATATGGTACACAAATATCATTCCCTTGGTCTATGGACCACGCCATGAAACATCTGTAAATGTCCATAGATGTCCACAAATGTCTACTGAGCTCTTTTAATCTGTTAATTTGGGCTTCGTGTTCTGATGGTCGCTCAGGAGAGGTGAGGCAGTGTGTTTGATGCAGTTATTGCGCTCCCAAGCCCATTCAGGTTGGGTCACCCTGTGCTTGTACTGCTTCTTGTTGTCCATTGGTTCAGGTGGTTCTGCTGTAGCAATTCCTATAACATGCAACTTAAAACATGGGGCTGGTCCTGCTGTGTGCCACAGGCACCCGTGTCCTTGAGCAGTAAAAGCCTGACTCTTAAGAGCTGAGGCCTTGGAGTGCATGAGGAAGACCTACCCTTCTCAGCTTGCTTGAACGATTTTGGGATCGGTCTGTCCGCAGCTGAGACCCAAGGACGCGTGGAGGGGTGGAGACTATCTTCGTATTCTTGGAGTTGTCTGGCCAATTAATCTATCGTTGGTACCTCCGCGTCTGTCCAGCTCATTATTGCCAGGGTGCTGGTGTATGACGTTGGTGCATTTTGTACAAAGTATGGCAATCCATAGTCTCGATGTTGACACTAACCAATATATGGGTTTAAATGCACTTTGGTTGCTTCTCTTCGTGCTGCTACAGTAGAGAAGTATCTGTGTTCCTTGAGGAAAACTTCACCCTCAGAGTTTTTATGGTTATCAAGCAGGTCAGTTAAGTCTCTCTGCTAAAATCTCGACGTGAAAATAAATTTTGAATCCCATGGGAAAAGCTGTTCTGAATAGCATTTTCTACATAGGAGAGATTATTTGCCCATTTTTTTCCCAGTGTAATAACATACAGATGAACGCTAGGGGATGCCACACTCCTACCAAAGTTAGTGAACTAGGCAAAGGAAAAAACGCCCAATCTGTGAAATTATTGCCATTCCTTTGCGCACAAAAAAGGAAATCAGCTTTTCGTCATTTGATGTAATAGACGTATTTTATTGGAATGTATCTGAGTGAGTAGAAATAGATAATTTTTAAAATTCTTCTAAGCATCTGTGGAAAATGTCATTATTCTGTATGTATAATTTAAAAAAATATCATCTATCCCGTAAAAACATCAAGATCAAGACCCTATTTCAATAGAATACATGCCAAAGTAGGTGAAGAACTGTTCAGATACACTATATACAAAGCTACAGAGTTGCTTAGTGTAGGGCTTCAATCTTAGAAACTGTTCTTTGACAACAAATACAGAGCAGCTTGCAGGTTTGAAATTTGTGACAGGACAAGCCTGGTTGTTCTGCACTAAAACTTGTTTTTCCTGTAGATAATTTACATTGTTTTCAAGTGCTTATAAAATGTATATAAAATAGAAGTATATAAATGTTGTACAATTACAGACATGTAAACTGTTTCAATTTGAATGCACCTTTTTTTCGATAATTTGCCTCTAAATTTTGAAGCTTATACTACCTGTTTACCTGAGGCCAGTGAAAAATATTGTGCTTGCTGTTTGTTCATAAATCGTTAATTACCACGGGGCAGAGTCCAGCTGAGGCCTGTATGCAGTGCAGCGCCTCAGGGGCAGTGCTGGGGCCGGGATTGTTCAATATATTCATCAGTGATTTGGCCGAGGGAACAGGGTGACTGTCAGCAAGTTTGCTGGTGACACCAGGCTGGGAGCAGTGGTGACACTGGAAGCTGTGCTGCCATCAGAGACCTGGACAGGCTGAGAGCTGGGCGGGGAGAAATGTAATGAAATAGAACAAGGGCAAGTGTAGAGTCCTGAATCTGGGCAGGAACAGCCCCAGGTTCCAGTGTAAGTTGGGGAATGACCTGTTAGAGAGCAGCGTAGGGGAAAGGGACCTGGGGGTCCTGGGGACAGCAGGGTGACCATGAGCCAGCACTGGGCCCTTGTGGCCAGGAAGCCAATGGGACCTGGGGTGGGTTAGAAGGGGGTGGTCAGTAGGTCAGAGAGGTTCTCCTGCCCCTCTGCTCTGCCCTGGGGAGACCACACCTGGAATCTTGTGTCCAGTTGTGGCCCCTCAGTTCCAGCAGGACAGGGAACTGCTGCAGAGAGTCCAGCGCAGCCACCAAGATGCTGCAGGGAGTGGAGCATCTCCCGTGTGAGGAAAGGCTGAGGGAGCTGGGGCTCTGGAGCTGGACAAGAGGACACTGAGGGGGGACTCATTCCTGGGATCAAGATGGAAAGGGGCAGTGTCAGGAGGATGGAGCCAGGCTCTGCTGGTGACAACCAGGGACAGGACAAGGCGTAATGGATTCAAACTGGAATACAAGAGGTTCCACTTAAATATGAGAAGAAACTTGTTGTGGTGAGGGTGTCAGAGCCTGGCCCAGGCTGCCCAGGGGGTTGTGGAGTCTCCTGTGCAGACATTCCAACCCGCCTGGACACCTTCCTGTGTAACCTCATCTGGGTGTTCCTGCTCCATGGGGGGATTGCACTGGGTGAACTCTCCAGGTCCCTTCCAGTCCCTGACGTTCTGTTCTTCTCTGTTTTGGTTTGAATATTGACTGTCACAGAGAAAAAAAGCGAACAAACCAAGTGCTAAAAGGTTCATTTTGCTCACAGGAATGCAAAGAACTAATCTTACCCAAAGCACTGTAAATGAGTGAGAAGCGCTGAGAAATCAAAACACAGAAAATCCAGAGAGCTGGCCAATATTTTTATGTCATTTTGTTTCTGTAGCAGTGACATTGGTTAAAAGTGAGATGTACAGGCTATTTGAACTGACCTCTCTGCCCCCTCGCGTTGAAAGGGGTGTTCTCCCCCCTCCACCTTTTGTGGCTGCAGGATCCAACCGCACCTTTGCATCTGGTCTTCTGATGGTCGAGGTGACTGAATGGGCTCACTGCAGGGTTCCACAGATGGCAAATCCAGCGCAATGGAAGAAGTGGGAATGTGTGTCTGGGAATGGGATTGCTAATAACGGTACCCCTTTTAGTGGCAACCAAGGCTTACATAAAACTCAACCATCAATTAAATTCTAAGGCCTTATTTGGGAGCTGGACCTGGAGTATATGTGCAGATAGTGTCTCTGGCTTAATAAATTTGCAGTTTAGAAAGTATATTCTTTATCTTTGTTCATCTCTGTATCAGGTTTACAGACATGGGACTAAAATGGTGGCCAAGGAGTTGATATTCTACATCCATTTTAGATTATTTTTGTGCAGTGAGCTGCAAGCATGCTCTTGTCAGGATTTATTTAGGTCATGAAAAGTATTTTGGTTTGCATCCTAAAGTTAGGATTGTTGGTATAGTTATTCCTTTTGTATTTTAAGTACTTTTCTGCCATCACACAAAGATGAAGAAAGCCGCACTGCAAATCAGAATTATAACACCTACCAATTTTTTTTCCTCGAATCATGTTTTTCTTCTCTGTTGAAATGTCTGCACAGGGCTAGTGCCCAGCGCTGCTTGTTTTCCCAAAACATTCTCACATCCCTTGGAAGAACAAGCAGTTATCTGAATCCACAGAGGAGGTTAAAAATGTGCAAATTGCAGGGCTGGAATCCGAGCTATTTTAAGAGAAATACAGCTGGGAGATAGAGAGAAAGGGGGTAAAACAAGGTTTGCGGTACTAGTTTTATCTTCTGTCTGTGAATGGAGGTTGCCTAGAGTTGCTTAAGAAATATTTGCAGAGTTCTTTTTCTTCCTCTGCAAAATACCTTGGTATTTCCTGAATTACTAACGATGCTCTGAAATGCAGAGTACCATCACAACTTGTTTTCAGTATGTATTGCAGAACCTGGAATGTTTTATTTGAACATGTCTTTAAAAGCCAGGGTCAGGCAAGATTATGACACAAGAAGTCAGAATAATGCTTTATAGAAGGGTAAATTGGCATTGGTGCTTGAGTTCTTTTTGGACCTACAGTAGCTTCAACACGGAAATGTATTTATTTTGCCTACATTTTTGTTCTGTTGCTCATGTGGTTGAAATGTTGCACACAAGTTCACTTTTGAAACCCCTGAACTCTGACATCTGTCCACTCTGTCATACGAGGATATTGTGGCTTTAAAAAAAGTATTGACGTTCATTTAATAAAAAAGCTTGCAGACTAGTCACATAGTTACGACTTATTTGTGTAGTTAATGAACACACAATTGGATTTTATTATGTTATTGGCAAGTAGAACAAATACAGCAGGAGTTCTGCTCATTCAGAACTGTGGCTCTTGATGTGGGTACTGATTTCTCTACAGGAAGCCTCCCTTTTGGGAACAACTTTACAGCAGCGTTAGCTCAGGACTGTCCCCGTTTCTGTCAGCCGGTGAGGCGGGCTTAGTAAACATGGTCTGTTACATCCCACAGTGCATGAACAACAATAATCCGTAAAGGTGATAAAATGAATTCAACAGTTTACGCAGATGTTAGGTGATGTGCACGAAACCTGTGCTGATTATGGACAAGCCTTTCACCTGGCTTCAGAAGGCCAAGCCACAGCCAGCAAACATGTTGCTTCTTTTCAGAGACATTGTTATATTTCAAAGGCTGGCTTTTTTCCTGCCCTTTCAGAAGGTTGAAGACACAAGGAGAGACCTACAGGATCATTTGGGCACGAAGGAAATGTAGTTAATAACACTGATCTAGGGGAATTATGGACGCAGCGCTTGATCATGTGGTTTCACAACCATTTCTTTTAGTGGTGGTGCTTGTTTAAATCATGGTGAGCTGCTCGCTCACCGCAGTTGTTACTGCAGCAGCGTTGTCAACTGTTGTGCATTGGGGCCTTTCCTGGGTTACAGTTTTACAGGTGACACAGTAAATATCTGACTCTCTGGTTCTGTAGGGCTAGAAGTGCGACCGAGCTGCCTGCTGCGGCCGGAGGGAATAGTGAGATGCTTAAGCAAGTATACCTGATAAAACAAAACAAAACAACCCCACACAACAAAAAAAACAACAAAAAACCCCCAAATTTGATGAAACTATGGGTTAAGCCTTTGTGAAACTGATTGTACTGCACATTTGTGGTGGAAAAAGAAAGAAGGATTTCTACTGGTGAGAGGCAAACCACAAAAGTCACATGAATATAGCAATTGGAATAGCAGATATGGAGGAGAAAGCTGTGAACATGCAGAGCTCTAAAGCAGAAGCCAAGCTGCACATTTAGTGTGTGGAGGGGCAAGAAAGAGGTTAAAAGTGAGAATGTCGTCTAAATCTGAAGTGGGTTGCGATAAGATATAAGCCCAGGAGAGAGGAAAAATCACTGTAATAACAGTACGTTTGTAATTCCATCCGTTTACATATTTGTTATGAGCGTTAGCTGGTAGAGTCTTCTGTGAGATAATCAGCTTTAATTAAAGCAAAATAAACAAAAAAACCAGCACAAACCAACCAAACAAAAACCACACAACAAAAACGCCATGTGCTTCATTAGTGTTAACCAAGTGATTCCTGAATGTGAAAAAATCAGAAAAGAAAATTAAACTATAGTAATAGGGCTAGAGTTTGGCATTATTCGGACCTAATTCCAAATAATTCTTCCCTAACAGTGACTTCCTTCTGTGTTCTTGGGAAGAACCTTGATGTTAGAATCAGTGCTATTTGCAGGATGTCTCGCACTCATCAGTCCCTTGATGAAACAAGACTTTTCCCAGGATTTCGTACCAGCTCTCGTGCAGGGTATCTACATTCCCACAGCCACAGGCCTTGCACGTGCAGCGAGATGGACTTACTGCCGTGTTATCACAGAGCAGACGTGATAAATCCACCTGGTACACAGGTGCAGTTCAGCTGCATGGTGGGTATGCCTTAGGTCTGATACGCAGTGTATCTGCATATGTCTCACAGCTGCTTTCCAGGGAACTGAAAAAGCCGTTCTAAGCTATACATGACCAAAAAAATTATTTATTTAAGAATAATTTCTGGAATCCATGCCTGAGTCTCTCCGTTGGGAAACCTATGGAAAAGAAAATTCCTTAACAGGCTGCATATTCTAGTGCAGCGCCTCAGGGGCAGTGCTGGGGCCGGGATTGTTCAATATATTCATCAATGATTTGGCCGAGGGAACAGAGTGACTGTCAGCAAGTTTGCTGATGACACCAGGCTGGGAGCAGTGGTGACACTGGAAGCTGTGCTGCCATCAGAGACCTGGACAGGCTGAGAGCTGGGCGGGGAGAAATGTAATGAAATAGAACAAGGGCAAGTGTAGAGTCTTGAATCTGGGCAGGAACAGCCCCAGGTTCAGTGTAAGTTGGGGAATGACCTGTTAGAGAGCAGCGTAGGGGAAAGGGACCTGGGGGTCCTGGGGACAGCAGGGTGACCATGAGCCAGCACTGGGCCCTTGTGGCCAGGAAGCCAATGGGACCTGGGGTGGGTTAGAAGGGGGTGGTCAGTAGGTCAGAGAGGTTCTCCTGCCCCTCTGCTCTGCCCTGGGGAGACCACACCTGGAATATTGTGTCCAGCTGTGGCCCCTCAGTTCCAGCAGGACAGGGAACTGCTGCAGAGAGTCCAGCGCAGCCACCAAGATGCTGCAGGGAGTGGAGCATCTCCCGTGTGAGGAAAGGCTGAGGGAGCTGGGGCTCTGGAGCTGGACAAGAGGACACTGAGGGGGGACTCATTCCTGGGATCAAGATGGAAAGGGGCAGTGTCAGGAGGATGGAGCCAGGCTCTGCTGGTGACAACCAGGGACAGGACAAGGGGCAATGGGTGCAAACTGGAACACAAAAGGTTTCACTTAAACATGAGAAGAAACTTGTTCCCGGTGAGGGTGTCAGAGCCTGGCCCAGGCTGCCCAGGGGGTTGTGGAGTCTCCTTCTGTGCAGACATTCCAACCCGCCTGGACACCTTCCTGTGTAACCTCATCTGGGTGTTCCTGCTCCATGCGGGGATTGCACTGGGTGAGCTTTGAGGGTCCTTCCAGTCCCCGACACTCTGGGATTCTGTGATATGAAATACGAAAAAAATTGTATCTGTTAAGCTTTTAATATCAAACATATAGTTTAGATATATAATAATGAAAAATCCTGCTTTATACATGATATCCAACAGCCCAACTCCTCGCTGTTAAATCTTGGAGAGACAGGTTCAAACCGGGGGTGAGACGGATTAAATATATGGGTTCATTTCTTAAGAAAACACAGGCTGTAGCACTTCTTTTAAAAAGCTACAGCTTCTAAGCAAAAGGCCTCAACGGTGCCTTTTTTCAGGTGTTTTTGGCAGAAGCATGAACATGAATGGAGGTTTCCTTTAGAAAGAAATGCACAAGGCAGTCGCACAGCATGCTGAAAATGGCTGTCAAGAAAAAGTCTCATAACACAGCAGATATTTAGTGTGTATTACAAACAAAATCAGCTCTTTAATCTGCGGACAATGAGTGACCATTGTGATCCAGAACAAGTAATGTAAACCAAAAGTACTGAGAGACATTGCTCAGAAGGGCAAATGCATCTGGCCACTGAACCTTTTAAGCTTATGGGCAAATCAGCAACCTACTGGGCATCGGCACGTTCTCCAGTAGTTTCTGATGATTTACACAATTACCAGTGTTCTTAGACAGGTCACTAATTTTAGCATCCACCCTACTTTTAAAAATTTGGTAACTCCCTTTCTAGACCATTATTGTTGGATTCTGTATCAGATGGCAGTCCTACCTCGTGGTCTTCAAGCAGTTACTGGTACTTCGGCAGATTCAGGGTAAACGGGGAAAGGTGGAAAAAACCCTCTTGCATGGAAAGACACTGAATTACAATGTTTCATGTTCTTATTCCAGAAATTAGGGTTGTCAGTCAATGATTTGGAAATCCAGGGCGAAGCCACAAGCCCTTAATGTAACTTCCTGCCCCAACCCCCCTTTTAAAAAAAACATTATTATCCTTCGAAAACACGATAATTCACCCTTTTCTTTCGTGTATCTGTTCAAAATGTTATTTTTAAAGCTCATCCTTTGTCCACTACTGTTCTCTGTCAGTGACGGTTCACTCCCTGTAGGGTACATCTCAACCCCCCTGTTTCTGTCATATGGACAAATCTCTTCCTCACTGGGATTTGGTTTTAGAGGCTCGCAGTGTGTATTACAAAGCACAGTGCCTTCCAGTGTGCTGCTCCATGCGCACGCTGTCTGGAGACCGGGCACAGCACGCAGGGCTCTTTGGGAAGAACTCTAAATATAGTAGGCTGCACTTCTAACGTTGTCTTTTCATTTCCTTCTGACTGAATTCGTGGTCTCCACCTTTCCTTTGGTTTCTCTCTTTAGCGATTTTTTTCCTACCTCCCAGCCCTGTTTTCCCTTATCATGTCCCCAGCATTGAAAAGGACAAATACTAGCTAATCTAATCTCTCCGCCCTCTCTTCTGCTTTAACAAAGCTTTTAGCTTCCCCTATCTCTCTTCTTTGTTTCCTTCACCTTCCTTTCCCTTCCCCCTCCAAATAAATTCATGTAAAAGAACTGGTCAAGCAGCCGTGCAATGGTTGTGACCTAACAGACACAGTCTTCCGCATCTGCCAGATGTACCTGCGTGTTGTGATACCAGACTTGTACCTCCTGCTGCAAAACATGTTTATGGACAATAAAATGAAGAGAAAGATATTTCAGTCTTTCCCCTTCTGGTTCCCGACAGGATTCTTTTGTCTGTTGTAGCAGAGTAGCCTAGTGGCTGAATACAAATGTTATATTCTGTGTGATACGCTTTCTAGGTTTTTGTTCTTGCTAAGGACTGAAGGTTTGTACATTTTTCTTTCGCATTGGGGCCACCTTTTCCTTGAATCAAGAGGGCGGGACCTCAGGCCTTTCCGGCGGCCGCTGCCTGTGCTGGGTGCCGCTGCGGCCCCCCCGGGGCCGGCCCTGCTTAGCGCAAAGCACGGACACGGTCAGGGTGCTTCCTGTTGTTCCCTTGCTGTACTTCATAGGGACTAGGCTTATATATTTTTTTTAACGGAATAAAGTTAGAGTAAAGCAGTCAAACAATGAGCATAAATGTTAATGACTGACAACCCTCACATTTAGTGCATGGAGGAATCAAATTTGGATGTTTGTGTGTTGGGGGGTGGTATCTCTTGAGTTGCATAGGCCTTTAGGTATGCAATTTAAAGAACCCTGTCTCGAATGCTTTAGACTGTTAAAACTGATGCAGGTATGCTCTTTAATGTCATGCATTTCCAGTGTGTTCTTGCTGCTGTAGTGGGCTGTACGGCTCCCTTTATAGCAGCGCTCTCTCTGGTTTCTGTTGCATTCCTAAACAGAACAAACTGCCAGCGTAATCCATGAGCCTTCCTGCTCCCTGCCCTGGAAAACGTTGCCAAAGCTAAAAAGGGAAAATGCTTCCAGCAGGGACTCAAGAATTACTTATGAGATGAGAATTTATACTCTGGGCTGTTAATCTGCTGTCGCAGCCTAAAACACAAGAATACAAAAAATGTAAGCGCAGTGATAGGGTGGTTTGGCAGTTTTCCTGTAACAATGCTATCTCCTGAAACAATCTGAATGCGCTGTGGTACAATGCAGAGTGGGATTATTCATTTTACTGAGTTACCAGCTATGAGTCATGTCGGCTCTCAAGCAAAGAGGTTTGTGTGGTGAAGTAGTTCTATCAGGAGCTCAGGGAGGCCATTAATTTTATTTGTGATTGTTTGTGGGATCATTAGCGCTCAAGTAAAGGTAGAGTGAAGTGCATTTTCTGTTTGCAACTGGCCCTGATTTATGAGAGAGGGTTTCTGTAGTCGGTTTTGGACAATCCTAGATCTTGCATGCTGGATTGGAAGAATGTTTATTTTGCTTTCGTTATTTTAGCTTATTATTTCATAATTACTGGTTTAATATTAAACCTCTCCCTCTACAACTCTTTTTTTAAAAGGAATCCTTTGATAATATGCTTCAGAATCACCTCTTAATCTATGGTTTCCATGGTAATTTGTTGGTGGCTGTAGAATGACAAGGCTAAGCTACCTAATACAGGTGCAAAATTTTGAGCAAAAATGTAAAGCCTTGTTGGGGCCTTTCTAACAGTTTGACCTTTAAAATCTTCATCTGGAGTTAAGCCTGCCTTCCTTCCTGGCACACCGATAAATCCACCCACGTCCACGGCGCTGGGGAAGAGAAATGAATCACATTTTTGAATCAAATGCTTGGGAATTGGCCCCAAATCAAACCGGTTGCTTACATGCCGTTTTCTCATTTTGTTTCACTTGCAGCGCTTTAGTAAAAGATAAAAGGTAAAGCAGGAACATCTGAAAAGCCGTATTAGTGTTTGTGTGCGAGCGGACGAGTAACTTGCCACGCAGAGAAATCTACGTCCTCTTAGGGCCTGCGTTGTACCTTAAAAAGCACCAAGCCCTACAGGGTTAATAGACAGGAAACCGCGGCGGCAGCGGCTCTCACGGAAGTCAGATTCGTGTAGGAGCCCGAGCGGGCCGCAGGGCGGGGCCGGTGCCGCTGGCGCTGCTTCTGCCCCGCAGCGTTTGTGCGGCGGGGAGGGCGCGCGCTGGGCGCAGCGCCCCCTGCGGTAGCGCCCCCTGCCATAGCGCCCCCTGCCATAGCGCCCCCTGCCATAGCGCTCCCTGCCGTAGCGCCCCCTGCCATAGCGCCCCCTGCCGTAGCGCCCCCTGCCGTAGCGCCCCCTGCCATAGCGCCCCCTGCCATAGCGCCCCCTGCCATAGAGCCCCCTGCGGTAGCGCCCCCTGCCATAGCGCCCCCTGCCGTAGCGCCGCTCCAGCGGCACAGTAGCCCTGGTGGAAATGGGACATGAAGGTTTTCCTATTTAAGGCTCGGCTTATAGTATCTAAAGAAATCCCACTGTCGGTATATGGTTGCTACGGTAGGTGTTAATATGTTTAATGTCTGGAATAGGAGAATTCTCTGAATTTTCAGTTATTAAGTCCCACCTGTGCATGTTCACTTTGGCTGTTCTGCTCTCCCTCCGTGGCCTTGCTTTCTGCGTGCTACACATCGCAGAACACCGGCAAAGTGGATTTAGCTTTTTGTTTATAAAGAACAGCTTTTGCAACCTGCGTGAACTCTTCCTCCTTCAGGCTTAAAACATCCAGATGCCCTCAGTAACGGCACGTTGAGACACATGTGCTCAGGCAGGCAGTCTGCAAACACTTCCCTCTGCTTGAAAATCTGGGTGTTTTATCCGGGGAGCGTACATTTGGGGTTCCTTTTCAGGTTTCTTGTGCTGAAACGGGCCTAGCTTAGCCTGTCTTCTCCCCGCACAGGATGGCTCCTGCTTGCCAGAGCTGCACAAAGATAATCGCTCAGGAAGTGTTTCAGCCAATCCCCTGAAGCTTTACATTCAGATTTACCAAAGTAGCCAATCCGGGATTAGCTTTTATTAGGAAGACAGATCATCAAGCTGAAGTGCCAAGCCCTTTCTGCCTGAGTACTGAGAGCCTGTCCTCCATGTTTTATAAGTATTGACATAACACTGTGTTAACAATGCATCCACAGAGGTAAGCCTTACTTTTTACATTTTTTTTTTCTCTAAGACCTATGAGTTGTGGGCTGAGAGTGTGATTCTCTGTGATTTGTTGTGCAAAACTCACACCACAGCACTTTATTAAGTTGGAACTGTTTAAATTTGCTTTCTTGGGTCACATGGTTAGTAGCCATTAGCCACAGCTTTATTTTGCAGGCTGGCAAACCTTGGCATACCTACTTCTTCACAGGAGGATGGTGCTGTTAGAGTTGCTCAAGATGCTGGTATTCCAAGGCAGCGCTGTGTCTGAGCAGTGTGCCAGCACTATTGTCTGTTGTGTCACATGCCTGCTGAAGAGAAAATGGAAGCTAGGGAGCAGATGCATTTAACTGCCCTACAGGGAGTCAAGCAGGGATAATGGCAGACAGCAGAACAGGCAAGTTTACCTTTCTAAACAGTGACTGGAGTAGCTAAGATAAGTTATCTCTGAGAAAATGTGGGATTTTTAAAAACCTAGACATCAGCAGAAAGTGCTAATGGCAGATTGTAGATATTGGGCCTAGGTGGTGGTGTGCTGTTGCATCATGTATTTTATGCAGCTTATCTTAACTTAAAATGGTTATTGAACTTTTTTTCCTGCAGGAGTAATTAATACAACGTGTTTCTCTTTCTGAGGGACAATCTATGGTTAACATTTTGTTCCTTTGAAGGAGAGTTTTTATGCTGCAGATTTTGGAAATGGGCTGCTGCTCAGTAAAATGCAGCAGCACATCTGTTTACAAATCTGATTCTTTATGGAAAATGTTTTTGAACTGTTAGCTTGCTTCTTTTACATGGTTCAAATAAACTAATGTACCTTTTATCTGTGCCTTTTTGTTTTACACTGTATCAGCCACAGTTCTGTGTTGTGGAGCCCAGAGGATATAAAATCATGTGTGGTTCATGACAGTGGTACATGTTGTTCGTTCTTGTTTTTGTCCTTTTTTCTTTTTTTTTTTAACTTTTGGTTTAATGCTACGTAATTATTTCAAGAAATTCCGTTTTGATCAATTCCCAAATCTGCCAGCCTGTTGTATCTTCTTAACTGGAAAAATGAGATGGGTGCTTGAGCAGTTGGTAAGTAAGCAGCATGCTACTCTCTGAACATTTTTAATACTTTTCCAAACGTTTTGGTTTTCCTGGGTCAGTCAGTCCAGTCCATGCAGTAACGCTAGTGCTTAGCTGTAGAAAAAATAAATGTGCTTAGCGTCCATTTTAAGGGACTTGTAGATGTAAGCTGTTTCAATTTGAATGCACCGTTTTTTTGGTAATTTGCCTCTAAATTTTGAAGCTTATACTTCCTGTTTACCTCAGGCCAGTGAGAAATATTGTGCTTGCTGTTTGTTCATAGATCGTTAATTACCGTGCTGGTGGGATAAAGCGCGTTTTCATTGTTCCTTGGGCTTTTGAGGTGTGATGAGAGCGCTAGTACTCAGCACTGGAGTGACCTTATGAAGTGAAGTAAATAATGCTTCACGAGCATATGTTTCTCATACTATACAAAGTATAACCTCAGACAAACTTGCTTGAATTATAACTAATTTAGAACATTTTGTGCCCATTACTAAGATTTTAATTGTAGTGCTTGCATACTTGTTTTAACAAGCTGTTTTTCAGTGGTCACCAGTATTGTTAACAAAAGCAGAGGAGGGATGCTCTTTTGTGCTCTTAATGTAATTTTTGCTCTTGTTTGCACAGTCCACACGTTTCCATGACTTGAGGAAGGCACTTAGAGCTAAGGCAGCTTTGCAAAGGGCTGCACCGAGGCACAGTTACATGCTAACTTCTACAGACAATTGCTATGTATTTGATAACATTCCGTAATGTAGCAATTTACCTCTGGTTACTTGTTTGCCAGTATGAGTGTCTTACTTTGAATATCTCACTTTGCTTAACAGCTCCCCCCCCCCCCCCCCCCCCCCAAGGGTTAGAATATAGAATATCTAGTTCAGTTTGCAGCCTGAAACACTGCTGAAACACCACTGACTTTCATGTGATTGCATTTTGTATGCAGTTTTAATGCATTTCTCAACATACATAGAAGTGCTAACACAGCTAAGAAGTTATTCTGGTTTTTGTTCTTCAGTTGCTAAAAACAGAAATTACATTTGGATGTAATTTTCTTAGCAGTAGTTTATACACATTAGCAGTTTACTTTCAGTCTTAAATAGTGCACAACATAATATTTGTTTAATATGAGGAAGCAGGAGCAAGTGATCTGCAATCAGAAAGCTTGTATTAAAATGGCTCCCACAGGTTTTGTTAAACCAGGATCTGTTTCAAATCTGCACCTCCAGACACTGCTGACAGTGGAGCATGTTTGTGTAAGCTGCCCTGTGCATGTAATGAAACAAAGCATCGCGAGTCTGTTAGAGTTCACTATTTTTAATCGCTCGAATATAATTCTTTTATAGTTCACAAAAAGAAATGCCTGCATTGCAGCAAGATGTCTGGGCAAGGTAGAGCCTGCAGCCGGCCCCACGGCAGCCCAGCGGCGCTGCGCCGCGGAGCCCGCAGCCAATGGGCGCGGGGGGGGCGCAGACTGACAGCTGCAGGAGCGGGGCTGGGAGAGGCCTTCTGGAAATTTCTGCCACCCCTGTTCAGCTAAGTAAAGCAAATTCAGCCAGGCTGACGAATTACATGTATTTTTGGTGCTTTGTCAAGGTACGGTGTTATCACTCACTTTCACAGATGGCGTAATAAGCAGCACTCTGCGCTGATTTTTCTGCTGTTCAGGACGGCTGGAGCGGGGGGTTTTGTTAAGTGACAGACGCAGGGAAAGAGCGTGTATTCTTTCTACCCAGGATCTTACAGGACCGGATCTTGTTGATGTCACAGTTAGACAGGACATCTATGGAGCAATTTAGGCGAGGTTTATTCAGCTTGTAGCAAATGGCCCTTATTCTAATGTAACTAGCAGTTAATCTTATAATTGCACTTTAAATTTTCTGGCTACTAAAGAGCAATGTGAATTGCCCAGGATGAATATGATTAGCCATTATTATTTAGTGCCAACATGCAGTTACTTTTGTAATTATCTGGGCAAAGAATGCAGTGGGGGAAAAACAAAGGAGTGATCCAGATTATAAATTATGATGGAAACAGTAGCTTTTGAGAAGCTACGTGCCTCTTTCCTTCTTTACAGGCAAACTGGTTTAGTTGGAAGCTAAATAGTGCTAGGGAAATCTGAGTGATTTCTTTAAACAAATGACAGCACCTAACATAGCGAGAATGAGGAAAATGCAGTGTATGAACCACTCCAAGTGTAACTTTGTCCCCCCCCATCAGGCAGGAATATTGCAATGTGGGGGAAAACCTACATTGCTCCTAAGGAAGCATGCGATGAAAGGAAATTCATGCTCAAAAATCAGAAATAGGTAGATGAGATTACAAATTTAGCCTATTGTATCAGTGTCTACAAACTTCAATTTGTTCATTTTCCTGATCTGTCTTCTATTTTGTGATATCACTTTTGCCTTTTTAAAAAAAAATTACCCTCTTTACTTTGTTTTCAAGTGTATTTGGCATATGGATCCAGTAGCTGAAAAGTGGTAGGTCACGGTCAGTTTTCTGTGGTAATGGTGCCACTCCAGCATAACTGGTTGAAGGTTGATAAACCTCAGTAGAAGTTCTCCTGCCTGGAATTCGGGGTATTAATTTCACTGTCTTGGAAGCTGACCGCAACCTTTGCCCGTGCAGAATGCAGCACACAGCAGTTCTCAAGTTTTGTTAGTTGTGCATCACTAGTATCTTTCCCATGGGCACATGAATCACATTATGGTGAATTTCGGCCTGTTAGAAGAGGTTCGATTTGCTTATTGCCTGCCAGCCCTGAGCAGCAGCAGGCTGGCTCTGAGTGTCTGCAAGGAGGGACTGACCGTCTTCATGGTAGGCCATTACGCTTGGCCTTTTAAATTGTATCTGGAAAGTATTTTAAGTACATTTATATTAATAAACATGTCTCTATTAATGGGTTAAAGTCTAATTTAGAAATAGCTGTAGAAGAACTAAGTTTTATTTGTTTGGTAAAAGTTTTCTGCCATTCTTACGTTAACCCTTTGTTGCCAGCTGTCATGGCATCTGAGTTTCATGCTGTGAGACTAAACCCGTGCTGTAGCAGGATGTCACATCCTTAATTGCAAACATGATTGTTCTCAAATCATGTTTTTAGCATCTGAAATCTATAACTCCTCTGGGTGCCGTGCTCGGGCCTGAGATCTACAGCTTGTAGTCTTAAAGACAGCGGTGTGACACCAAGGACCTCCCTCCTGCCCCGATCTTCTCTTCTGTGGAGATATTTTGAATGCACATTGAATAAGTACACGGTTTTGAAAAGAACCTAAATGTTCTTTAAATTAAATATGTATGTGTATATTTACTTTACTTGTTATCAGAGGTAACTAGCTTAAACATTGCTATGTGTAAATATTGGAACAAGCATTTTGTGTATGTTAATTGCTTAATACAAATTGAGCATTTTGCAGGGAATTCTGGAGAAGGAAATGTAAGATCTGGGGCGCTCAAACTGGAGAGCGAGTCTAAAATTGAGTGATTTCCTTAGTAACCTGTGACTTCACAAAACGCCCTGTCTTGTGCCTTTTTAGTGAAACATTTGGATGTCAGGTGTCTTTTTGTCATACTTCACCATTTCTGATGCTTGGTGCTTGGTTCGAGTGTGGCACTGCTGCCGGAGCAGGAGGCTCTGTTGTTGAGTAAACTGCTACCATTTTAGCTCCAGTTCAGGAATGAGGCAGTGCAGTGCTGTCAGACGCCATTTTAAGAGTCCTGCATAAATAGCATAGCTACCGATGAGTAAGAGACTGTTCTAGGTGAGTGCTTATACAAAGCTGCTATTTATTCAGCAATGGCATGCAAATATTTTTTTCAAATTTTCGTTGAATGCAGTTTTTTGAAATAATTATTTAGAATTGCTACTCACAAATGTGGTATGGGAGAGGCAGGCATTCTCTTAAGGGTGAAATTCAGTTTTAGTGCTTGTAGTCTTAAATCAGGGCTTTTTTGTTTTGCTTTCTCTTAATTAAAAGGAAAAATGAATTCCATAAATATACAGGTCTTGGTTTTAAGTGAATGTGTTTTTCCCTGATGCAGATCTAGGTTGTGAATGTGGGCATTAGCTGTTTCGAGTGGTTTTCCAGATCTGTCAGTTTTTCTTGGTTACATGTCAAGGTGCAGTAGTTCATCTGCAACTTTTTAATTGCTGTTTGTAGTTAACAGGGCTCCGAGCAGCTTTGGATGTTGGGGTAGAGGTGCGTTTCTCAGGTGCGAGCTGCTGGAACAGGAATGATCTTCTGAAGCAGAAAAGTCAGGGTTTGTGTACTGCTCTGAAATGTTAAAAACTGAGTCTTATGTAAAAACCCCACACTGTCGTCAGTTTCATAGAAAACATACTGAAAAATGAGGCAGCTGATCTCTTTGCATTTTTACATAAGTATCAATGAATCCTGTGTGTCTGCAGTCCTTGTTTTTTTCCTCCCGTTCCCAGCTGTCCCCAGGGGACAACGTCCACCCCTTTACCCTCATTCAGACCTGCTCAAATCATTTGTATGGAACAAATTAGTTCAACATTTTGGAAAACAAATTTTTTTGTAAGTTTTGTCAATATAACTAGGGAAGTTTTAAATAATTAATTGGTGTTCTAGGCAATTGACAGTGAAACTGGCAAAGCTTAAATTTCAGTTGTGTTCTTAAAATATGTTCCTCTGTTCATTCACCTTAATGAGGAAATAGGAATAGCTTTCAGAATGGCATACGGTCCTTATTGTGTTCATCCAGGTCCTTAACTGAGTGTGTGCCAGTGTCGGTTGTGATGTGCAGCCCCAGAGCAGCACACTGGCAGCACATACGTGACAGCAACGCGTGCTGTCTGCAGTGACAGCTCCAAGCCCTGCAAAAATGAATTGCCAAAAGAATGCTCTCTTGATCACACTGTTATTGCTTCCGGAGAACTAAATGCTTGTTTATAACTATTTTGGTGCTGCTTTTAGGTTTTTGTTATGGTTGTTGTGGTAACATTAAGGTACCTGTCATTAAAGACATGTTTTTCTTGAATTATTTAATTTGAAAACTTTTGCTAATGAAAAGTTTGGGTTTGGAAGTTTGTGCTTTATAAAACATTTTCAGAATATTGCTCATATTGATGGAAGGCGCAAAGGCGGAAAGATCTGTCAGCTTTAGAAAGTTGCTGTAAACTTTATGTGAATTGCTAGCGTGTATTTACAAACTTGAGTGTTAAAGATGAGCACTGCGGTCATCACCACATCCAGACAATGGCGTGTTGTGCAAGCCATAAAACCTGACGGCAAACAGAACAACGGGAGGTGGTCTGGAGGCTGTGGACGTCTTCCCCGAGCACGCTTATTAACTGTTCCACTTCCCCCGCAAGGTTTTCATTTCTTTTAGAACAATCTCAGCGATTTTCTTACAGACTGAAGTGTTTGTGCCCTTAAATGGTGGAGCAAGATTAATTATAGTAGAGAATATGGAGGTGCAGTCTGTTCCTGTAAGGCTCAGTTCTCATAGTACAGTAGATAGTTGCTGAATTTTGGTTTAGTTGTGATGACACATAGTGTGCATGTGTGTGTCGGATAAAGGCACCTGCATTGCTGAGGGAAGCGAAGAACCTCTGTGTCACTGGGGAACGCGGTTTGGATTGTTCATTTATATTCAAATCCTTGGGAACGCTGTCTTCAGGCACCTCGTCTGATTGCCCAGAGATGTGTCAAGACAAGATACTTTGTTCATCTTGGAACAGCTTATGAGGAATGTTCTTCTTGTCTCAGTAGATCTATTGAAAGAACACTCGAAAAGGCGATGGAGGAAACTGGCTGCGTTTCATAAATTAAACTGGTTAGGTGTGGAGAGAGGGGTGCCGGGCTGAGGAAGCCGCCTGCCCCTGCCCCTGTCCCTGCCCCTGTCCCTGTCCCGTCCCTGCCCCTGTCCCTGCCCCTGTCCCTGCCCCTGCCCCTGCCCCTGTCCCTGTCCCTGTCCCTGCCCCTGCCCCTGCCCCTGCCCCTGCCCCTGCCCCTGCCCCTGTCCCGTCCCTGTCCCTGCCCCTGCCCCTGTCCCTGCCCCTGTCCCTGCCCCTGCCCCTGCCCCTGCCCCTGCCCCTGCCCCTGCCCCTGTCCCGTCCCTGTCCCGTCCCTGTCCCTGCCCCTGCCCCTGTCCCTGCCCCTGCCCCTGTCCCTGCCCCTGTCCCTGCCCCTGCCCCTGCCCCTGCCCCTGCCCCTGCCCCTGCCCCTGCCCCTGCCCCTGTCCCGTCCCTGCCCCTGTCCCGTCCCTGCCCCTGTCCCTGCCCCTGCCCCTGTCCCTGCCCCTGCCCCTGTCCCGTCCCTGTCCCTGCCCCTGCCCCTGCGGGGCTGCTGGGGCTGCTGGGGCTGGCACGGGTGCTTCTCAGCCAGGGCTCCTGCACAGCCCTGTCTTTTAATACTGACTTGTAGCAACTCCTGTGTCTTTCTTGTTGTATCATGTTCCCCTGAGGTTGTGATTTGAAGAAAATGCCACCTGATGGACATGAATGAGTCTGGCATGTTGTGCCTGCTTTAATATAACTTAGGTGTAAGCTACTGCTGAAAGTTCGGTACTGCCTTCCCCCTGCCCACGTGCGCACTCCCAATTCCTGTTCTTCTGGCCATCCAGCTGCACGGTGAGCTGGGTCACAGACCTGCAGTTAAAATGAACGTGATTTCTGGAACATGAAGTTAGGGATTGGTGAAACCATTCCCCTTAGTAGCAGCCTGCGTAAAATGATCTTGGGACTTCAGCCCTAGTCTCGTAACAACGTGTATATGCCAATCTGTGGCTGAAACTGGATTTATATTTTAGAACCAGGTAATGTGTACTGTCAAATTACTTCACTTTTGACAGAACTAGTGTATTATTACATGGTTACCTCTGCGCATTATCAATCATATATACAAGATGTTTTAAAAATATGGATTTTATTACAGTTTGGTGATACTGAAATTGGATTTTGTAATGGGGGAGAGGAAGGAAAAAAACCAATGCAACATGGGAAGAGAACAAGGAGCCCATCCTGTGAGCCCATCTCGTTCCATTGCTTAAGAAAGAGAACGGACAGAGGCAAGTGGTGCATGAAATGTTTTGGTGTCTGCAACACCACGCCAGCTCCTCTTTGCTGGAGGCCCCTGGGAAGGGGTGTCACAAATGTGCAGTATAATTGACCTGCCCATGCACAGTAAATCGGTGAGCATTGGAGTATGGTCAGCTATGTTATGCATTTGATCTGCCCATGCAAAATAAATCTGAGAAGCATTGTGCTGCAGTCAGCTGTGCTACACATTTATCATAATTCTGATCACATGGGTGATTTCCTTGCTGATGAAATTAACAGCGTAGTCCATGAGCTGGGAGGTTGGATGCCGACAGAATAGAACTCTTCTTCACTGTTTTACAGCTTTAAAGAGCTTAATTTGTAAATTATTGCTATATACAGAAGACATGTAAAGAATAATGATTTCTGGAATTCACAGATCTTCTCAGCTGTGGCTCTTCCATACACTGAGCTTGGTTAATTTGTGTTTAAAATTTTTGCTGACATAACTGTCCTGTTTAGAAGTGTGAAGGGAATTGCAACTCAACTCCCCAGTAGCTGATAGTTGGTTAAAAGTAGCTTTGACAAATATCAGACTGAAAAGTCCTTCTGGTAAGTTTTCCTTTGTTTAGGAAGCTGTTTTAACTTATACCAGTAACAAAACTCCCGCTAACATAAACTGTTTGTCAGGCCAAAGAGTTTCTCTGAAAGAAATGTAACCAAGTCCTCAGAGTAGTTTCCGAGTGCTGATCAGCCGGCCTGGGCAGATTTAACCGCAGCGACTAAAGCAAAGGTCTCTGGCCGTCCTCTGGGCTTCCACTGTAGGAGCAGCGGTCCCTGCAGCGGGGTGGCCGGGTGGACGCTGCATCCCCTCCGCAGCAGCCATGGTGCACAGTCTGCCCTGTCGGTGTGCACTGTCCGTGTCAGTGTACACTGTCCGCAGCAGCCGCGGTGCACAGTCTGCCGTGTTGGTGTGCACTGTCCGCAGCAGCCGCGGTGCACAGTCTGCCGTGTCGGTGTGCACTGTCCGCAGCAGCCGCGGTGCACAGTCTGCCGTGTCGGTGTGCACTGTCCGCAGCAGCCGCGGTGCACAGTCTGCCGTGTCGGTGTGCACTGTCCGCAGCAGCCGCGGTTCACAGTCTGCCGTGTCGGTGTGCACTGTCCGCAGCAGCCGCGGTTCACAGTCTGCCGTGTCGGTGTGCACTGTCCGCAGCAGCCGCGGTTCACAGTCTGCCGTGTCGGTGTGCACTGTCCGCAGCAGCCGCGGTGCATAGTCTGCCGTGTCGGTGTGCACTGTCCGCAGCAGCCGCGGCGCACAGTCTGCCGTGTCGGTGTGCACTGTCTGCAGCAGCCGCGGTTCACAGTCTGCCGTGTCGGTGTACACTGTCCGCAGCAGCCGCGGCTCACAGTCTGCCGTGTCGGTGTGCACTGTCCGCAGCAGCCGCGGCGCACAATCTGCCGTGTCGGTGTGCACTGTCCGCAGCAGCCGCGGCGCACAATCTGCCGTGTCGGTGTGCACTGTCCGCAGCAGCCACGGTTCACAGTCTGCCGTGTCGGTGTGCACTGTCCGCAGCAGCCGCGGTTCACAGTCTGCCGTGTCGGTGTACACTGTCCGCAGCAGCCGCGGTTCACAGTCTGCCGTGTCGGTGTGCACTGTCCGCAGCAGCCGCGGTGCACAGTCTGCCGTGTCGGTGTGCACTGTCCGCAGCAGCCGCGGCGCACAGTCTGCCGTGTCGGTGTGCACTGTCCGCAGCAGCCGCGGTTCACAGTCTGCCGTGTCGGTGTGCACTGTCCGCAGCAGCCGCGGCGCACAGTCTGCCGTGTCGGTGTGCACTGTCCGCAGCAGCCGCGGCTCACAGTCTGCCGTGTCGGTGTACACTGTCCGCAGCAGCCGTGGCTCACAGTCTGCCGTGTCGGTGTGCACTGTCCGCAGCAGCCGCGGTTCACAGTCTGCCGTGTCGGTGTGCACTGTCCGTGTCGGTGTGCACTGTCCGTGTCGGTGTGCACTGTCCGTGTCGGTGTACACTGCCCTCAGCAGCCACTTACGTTAACAGACTGGACAGTAACTTGTCGCTGCAGAGGGAGAGATCTGCATCCTGCTCGGCTCTTGTGCTCTGGTGGTGTTAAAGGACAACTCTGATACCTGCTTCAGGCACATAACCTCATTCGCCTGACATGTTGAATTTGGGCTTGCTTCAACATGTTTTCTTTAATCTCTTATTTTGATAGTCAGATCTCCAAAAATGGTGTATAACTCAATATTAATTCTGGTTCTTTTTCCTCTCACTTCCTACCCCAAACTGACTTAACTAGCCAAATTAATTGAGGTATGGCATCACTGTGAGAAAGTAGAATGTCAGCAAGTCACGTATAGTTTGTCATCGACTTAATCATTTAATCCTACCTGGAATTAATTAAAACTGTCTGTGTAAAATTGGTTGAATGGTAGTAAGAACTCTGTTCTGATTAGCCTTTATTATAGTTAATAATTGGTGGAATTGTATTGCCAATAAATTACAAATATTTGGTTTGCTGTTATATAGTCTAGTTTCAAAAGAATTGAAATTATTTATCTAAGTTGTAAAAATTGCATGTTTCCTTCTAATTTGCAAGCTATTCCGTGTTGCTAAATCAGTTATTCAGCTCGTCTCTTCGTTGATGCTGGCGAGTGTTTAAACGTTAGAAGGCACGTGTACACACAGTTTATAGAGGCCTTAGATTAGGAGCTACAAGGAACAGGACTCCCGTTCATCTGTCACATACAGTTTATACATGCAGAGACATAATCTTCAGTTTATGATTACAAGACTCTCATTAGTAAGAATCGGTACCATGCAGAATACACGTGTGCCTGGATTGTTTCTTTACACAGCAAACCTTTCATTTCATCAGAAGTGTTAATATCATTGTATTTGACAGTGTTATGTTGAACTTCTATACATGAAAGTAGACATGGGAATAATAAAATCTGTAACTATTCTCATTCACCTTTTTGAATCCTGCAGCTTGGCTGAAGAGGAAATAAAGGCAGAGCAGGAGGTGGTGGAGGGGATGGATATCTCCACTCGATCCAAAGGTGAGTAAGAGGAATATTTCATTTATGTTCTACAACACACAAATATTTGTAAACCAGGATATTGAAACTGTGTGATCTACAGGTGGGAAGGCAAGGAAGGGAGCCAGGAGACCTGCGTGGTTAACCAGGGAGTGCTGGGTGTGCTCAGGTGGAAGAGGAGGGTTTCTGATCACGGAAGGGGGGGCTGGCCAGCTGGGAGAATATCAGGCTGTGGTCAGGGGGTGCAGGAGGCAGCTGGGAAAGCCGAGGCCTCCTCAGAATTAAACCTGGCGAGAGGGGCCAAGGACAACAGGAAGAGCTGTTTCCAGCACGTCCCTTCCTACCCCTGACGCTCTGTGATTCTGTGATTTGGAGTGGGGGGCAGAAATGCCCTTCAATCAGAATACTTGACATGGTGTTTACTCCAGTTCTTTGCAACTGACTGCCAGCTGTCTGTCCATCTCCTTTTGTACTCGCAGCTGGCTTTGCCGCTCACTTTACTGGAAAGCTGTTTCTGTAAAGGAGCAGCAATGGTCACTACCATCCTTTAAAAATTCTGGCACATACCTACTTATTAATCACATTTCTACTACAGGGGCCATAAGTCTAGTTAACTCTGAGTGTGCAGATGCAATTGTCTTGAAAGCATGGCACAGATCATCTGCATTCCCTTGTTTTTAGTGAGGTAACTTGGAAAGAAGACATGGTTATAAAACCCTTACAGGTGTATATTTTTTCCAGTGAGCAAAGTGGTTGTAAGGAAGCCTCGAGACTTGCCCGTAAGCCATCTTGCTTTGTTGTATTCCCAACCTGATCTATGAATTAGTGGTAGAACTTTATACTAGTTGAATATGTAGTTTTGCAGAGAAAGTAAAAGCACCATAAATGTCATCTCTCAGTCCAAGAGCTGTCCATATCATAGGGCTGCTCGAAATACTCTTTCTGGCCTCCAGTTACTTGGATTGAGGTGAGTTTCTCTGCTAGTTCAGTGCAGCGTTTCTGCAGCAGCAAGGTCACGGAGCAGGGTTTTAGAGCTCCTGTCACACTCGGCCCAAGGTTAGGAAGTGCAGCAGGCCTCTGAGCTGGTGGGACAGTGGTCACAGTGTTTCCTCTTGTAACATTAATCTGGTTCAGAATCTTCCTTTGTGTGTTTTAGAAAGGATGTAGATGAGGAAATTTGCCCTATATAGACAAACCCTTAAGGGAAGCCTAGAGCGTTGCTCGGTTGGTTTGGGTTTTTGCTGGTCCGAGCGGCCCGTGCCGGAGCTCAGTCAGTGTTCTGTGTCACCTCACGCTTGCGCTGGAGCGGCCGATGTGCTGCGAGTTCCCAGCTGAACTAGGGCTGCTGCAGCTTGTGCAGCTCGTGTGGACCATGTCTAAAGAAAGCTGTAGGAAAATAAATTCAGTTGCTTTAAAACCAATTAGCCTGATGTTCTTCATGAACATTCTTGTTTTGTTGTAAGCGGTTTAATTTTAATGGCTATAAATCAATTGCAGTTCAGTTTAAGCTAAGCTGAAACATGCATTGTTTAATCTGTAACAAGGGTGTTAACAGAGCCTTTGAATCAGTTTAAGTAAGATGGTGGTTTCAAAGCAGCCTAAGCTGGTCAGACTGCTCGATGCAGCAGTTCTATCCGCTTCCTTCCGTGCCCGGGCTGGCAGGAGCTGGACCGTAGGACATGGGGGCTTGCTCCTGGCCTAGCGCGCTGGCTGGGCTGCCAGGCTGGCGCGCGGGAGAGCGCGGGGACACGGCGCTGGGTGCAGGGGTGTTGGAGCTTTGTTGGCCAGCATGTGGGTAGGGTTGGGCGGTGATGGAGCTTAAAACCATAGCTAACAGTTCTTATTTATGCTTTATTATGTGACACGTAAGAGCAGGTCTGCAGCCGTGGTCAGAGCTGCGCAGCCCTGTGTGCTCAGCTCCAGCTGCGGTTTTCTACCTTTCTCGTTAGGCTGACCCTGACGATTGTGCTGTTGCACCGTGAGCTGTATCGGGTGACTGATCTCACTGGAAATTGATCCTTTTTGTAGTATCAGTTTTTTTCTGAATCGTGAACCGATTGACCCTGCTATTACACACAAGTGCCTGCGCAGAGCTGTGGGACAGGCCTGGGGAGGTGGGGACGGGAAGAGGAGGAGGTTGCTGTGGCAGTTATAATTTAGATCTGCTTATGAGCCGTGCATGTACAGCTTCACTAAATATGAGTTTCTAAAATGTACTGCTCTCCTGATCAGAACAGGAGGGCATCTGAGAACTGGAGATGGGAAATGACAGCTGACAGAGAACGAAAGGAGTCCAAAAACACAAAATGGAGTCAGCGGAGGGTGGCCATTTAGCGAACAAGAAAGGCAATGGATTAGATTATTATAATATTTTGTCTTCTGCATATGATACATTAACATGTCTGACAGAAACATCTTGTTATATTTCTGTTCCAGCCCTATGACCTACTTTTTAACCATGTTTATTAAATATTTCAAGATGGGGCTTGTAAGGCTTTCTGGAGAATTTTCTGATTATTTCCAGGTTGTGATTCCAGAGCAGCAAAACCAGCTTAATTGCTTGGTGCAATTCTGTTTCCACTTACTCTTGTTCTCTCTGGCCAGCAGTGAACTCTGCACTGGGCTTTTGCATCCTGTTAACCTGGAATTTTTTTATTTTTTAATCTTTTTTTTCAATTCCAGGTCAGTTTTCTGCTCGTTTGTTGTCCTTACCTGCCACGAGGCGTTGGCTGTGGCGGCAGATGGGCTTCCACGTAGGTTTCCTGTGTCTTGGCTGGCACTGTAACCGCTGCCTGCCTGGTGACCAGGCAAACGGAGCACTTGGACTGCCGCCCCGTCACCAGCCGTACACCCCTTGTATGCCCTGACATCCGTGCTGGCTCTTGGCCAGTCCTCTTGTGAGGCAGTTGAGGACTTGGGTATAGAAGCAGTTTTCTTCTTGCTTGTCTCCCTGAACCAGGTTACCAGGGCGCTGGACAGATGTCGTTGCTGGGAGCGGACTTGCCGCTATCAGTGACAGTCATTAGATGGTCTTAACTTGTCATGGAATCATATACTGAGACACTACTGCTTAATGCTGAGAGTTCTGACTTCAACAGCTTTTGCACTATTGCAGTTTTGTGTCGAAGGCTTTGGTCTGAGGGGCTTCTCTCAGTGACAAAATGTGTGGGTATTACAAATGTAAATGCAAAATGACTAACAAAATGAGATTTCCATAATACATTATATATTTTGTAGCAGTTTCATAATAGTACATTGTGTATCAACTTTTTGTGCAGTGACACCAAGTATTTAATCACATGGCGATGAGTTTCTCTCTCCAATGTGAAAGGAAATGTGAGATTCCTCCAGTGAATGGTGGCGCAGCCCGAGGTCTTCACCCCTGGTGCAGGGCCCTTGGTGTCCCGCAGGGGTTCCGCAGGGGCTGGGGCGCTCGCAAACACCGTTCATCTCCTGTACCGCAAGCCGTTGGGAAGCGCGTCTTTATCTTCCAAAGTCCTACAGCGAGGAAACATGTAACAATGTCTTTTTGTACTTGTGTGAAATTGTAATGGAGTAGGAGTTCATCAGGATTTACGCAACCGTGGCTAACCTCTGCTATTTATTACATTAAGCAACTGGATTGAGTTAATTGCATCAGTTGAAGTTTCTGGAATGTAAATAGGGCTTTAGTGGTTGATTGCAACTGCATCATCGTATTGCAGAATCTGGCATAAGATTAAAATGCCTCAGAGTTTAGTGTAAGTTCTAACAGATTTATCCATGATTTTGTTAAACATTTTGAAGATAATTAAGCTTGCTATAGCAGTATAGGTAATGGATTTTACAAATCATAAATCTGCTAGCAACCACGCAGTATAATACATATAACTGTGAGACCTCACGGTTCTGGAATCCATATAAATAATTAATTGAAGCCTGTTCTATCAAATCAGACTGTAATAATGCTGACAATGGAGGTAGTGTTCCTTTTTCAGAAATCTTCACTGATGTCCCTCAACACCATTTAAAGTACATGCGTTCAGAGCTCTGAGCAGGAGGAGGAAGGGAGAAGTGACCGTCAAGGCGGACGTCAGTTTGCTGTTTTCCACAGCATCGTATAACACCTAAAGGTCATTAGTCCAGCCGCCCCGCAGTGGGCAGGGACATCTCCACGGGATCGGGCTGTCAGGGCCCGTCTGGTTCCTTCGGAAGGTCCCACGTTCTGTGGGTGATGACAGCTCAAGCACTCTTCAGTCACCTTTCAGTTCTTGTGCCTTCGCTCACGCTGCCTTCTTTTGTAAGCCAGCCTGGCTGTTTCTTACAGCCAGCAAATTAATTCTTCATTAAATTTTTGTTCTTTTGTTGCATTACATTTCATCTCATTTAATTCCTTGATCTGGTTCACCAAATGCTGGCAGAACTATTTGTTTATAATAAAAGGGTTAGCATGGGGCTGGGAACTAATGTCAGCAGAAGTAGTGACACTTCTCCAGAGTGTCTGACTTACACAGAGTAATCAACTAGGTTTCTAATTGGAAATGTTGTTCAGAATTTTGCGTATTTGACCCACCTACATTGAGATATCGAACGCCTGCTTACATCCCAGGAAAGTCCTATTGGTGTAACTAAGGCTCGATTTGCTGATATCTAACACTGTTCCTGGAAGACTAAACTAACGCTTTTGTTGAAACCATACATCGCTGTTTCTGGCTCCTGGAAGACAAAAGGGCTGCTGATTTCACCGTGCAACAGCTCATGTTGAAAAGCTGCCTTTTTTCTTTCCTACTGTTTAGACAAACATGTTCCTGAGTTTCCTGCTTTTCACTTTCTGAACGTTTCCAGGAGAGTTCTTTTCTACAGCGGCAGCTCTTACCGCTTCGTACAGCTCATGCAAGGCTGGTAAACTTGATGGAGTTAAGATAAGGATAATTTTTTTAATTTTCTGTGCTTTATTTTGAAAAGCAAACCTTTTATTCCCTTCCACAGCAGCTCAAAAAAGGGTCATTCTTTCCCAACAGTAAAAAGCTTTTATGTTGTAATTTCCATGCTATTTGGGAAGGCTTTTGTTTTGTTTCCCTGGCCTTTGTGTGGGGTCGAATCTGAAGGTCATGCCGTACAGTCTCACCTGGCTTCCGTCGCCGCGCCGGGGTGCAGCGCCAAGGACCCACGTCAGCCACGTTTCCAGCCGCTGTCTTCATATCGGCACAGTTAACTTTGAGACTCGTTGCTCTGGTGATTCAGCCGAAATGAATTTTTGAGGTTTTTGCTCGTTTTGGCCGTATCAGTTATCTAAACCATCTCGCTCCCTGGGTGGCCAAATAACAGTGCTGGAGAAAGGGGAGGGAAGGAACGTGTGTTACGTGCTGTGGATTTCAGGTCTTGTTAAGGCCTTATTGGTAGAGAAACTAATGCAAGTGTGATGAGATACATAGAAATACATCTCTGGGCCCCACTTCACTATGGTGTTAGTCTGGAATTACTTTGCATTTAGCTTAAGCAAGTTTTAAAATTGATTTTTAAAAAGGTATATGGAAAAGAGGACATGCGGAGCTATAAGAAGCCTTGGTACTGAGCACTTTATGCTGTGTTCTCACAGTAAGGCATGTTGGTGTTACTTGTTTTCAGGAAGACTTACATTTGATTATCATGAGAAAAGCAGGGGAAACAACATTTCACTTTTGTATGTTTTCTGAGTTGGCAGCTGCTTCCATTGAGAAAGATGAGACTTCTCCATTCGTTGTCAGGGACTGTTGCTGTTGAATGCTTGCAGGATAGCACTCGGCAACGTATAGAATATAGAAAATATGGTTGTGGTCTGTGCTCCATATGCTGCAGCAAGATAAGATCCCTGATGTACAGTAACAACATACTCTTTTTTGTTTTAATAGCTTTTTCTAAGCTAAATTGTAGTAAGTCACTATCATAGTTTGTCTGCGTAAAAACTGTGTTACCGTCACATAAAGCTGAACTTCCAAAATCGTCCTGAAGTGTGAAATGAAGCTGCTTTAGGCTTTGCGTACGCTGTAGTCTGTCTCCTGGGAGCTGCAGTCACCGAGGCAAAGATGTTCAACTGTAGGGGAAGCTCCGGTTAGCTCGTTTTCTCCCTGAGCACTCAGAGGTGCTTGTGCAACCTTGGCAGTGTCGCAATTAATCATAACAACCTGGTAATGTAAGACCGGGTAGCTCTGAATGAGAATCTGAAGTTATTTTAGGTGTCTATTTTTTCACTTGCACTGGAAATGCGATTTCGAAATAATGCTAAGAATGCAAAATCACAGACTCAAAACTCAAGAGAGAAGTGCAGGAGTGTGAGTGAGAAACCGTGAACTTGTTGGCGTGTTTTCGGTCCGTGCTCCCTTCAGCCATGTTGTTTGTGTCTGTTCTAGATCCCGGCTCCGCTGAACGCACGGCACAAAAAAGGAAGTTTCCCAGCCCTCCACATTCCTCCAACGGCCACTCACCACAGGAGGCGTCGACAAGCCCTATCAAAAAGAAAAAGAAACCTGGTCTATTGAACAGTACTAACAAAGAGCAGGTAGGAGGAGTCATGGTCTTGTTGTGCTAAAATATGAAACCGTGATGGATGTAGAGGCAGCTGTTCACGAGCTCTCTCCCCTTAGGAAGCTCCGTGGTTG
Source organism: Nesoenas mayeri (assembly GCF_963082525.1). NCBI lineage: Eukaryota > Metazoa > Chordata > Aves > Columbiformes > Columbidae > Nesoenas > Nesoenas mayeri. The sequence continues at coordinate 16,352,568 of NC_137562.1, forward strand.
TGCTCGAGGAGGTGGATGCTGGTGTTTGAATGCAGTGTGTGTAGGAGTTAGCATTGTAAGTGGGATTCGGGCGTTCTTTTGTTTTACATCTGTATTAGAAGGGCCACCTGTGTCCCGGGTTTTGATTTCATAAAGCTGATGAGATGCAATTTTGAACAAAAGGATTATGAAGGAATAGAACAATAAAAATAACCACGACAATAATACCTGTTATTAATTAAAACCATTAAAAGAAAACATCCAGCAGCACGCTATCCTAAATTACGGAAGATCTCATAATGTCAGTGGAAGTCCATCTTCTGCTGTCGGTCCTGCTGCCAGCTATGGACAGGAGCCCAGCTCCTTCCCTGGCGCTGTGCAGACTCACTCTGCTCCGCTGGGCCGCGGGGCAGCGTCCCTGCGACCCGGCTCCAGCAGTCAAAGGGTCCCCCCGGGAGTACTTGTCTGCCTTCATTCTTCAAAGTTCACCTTCGGTGTCTTCTGAATACTGGATTTAAAGCACTTGTTGTAGTTCTTGGAAGAACTTGACTCCAGAAGACTTTGGCAATTTGTGATTCATTGTATGATGCAAGTGAAAAAACTACATGAAGCATATTGAACAGCAAATGCTGGAGAGCACCTGTATCATCTTGGAGGAGATCACATGAAAGCAGTCCTTAGCCTTACTGAAATAACTCCTTACCTGATTTAATAATGACAGCTGTGTATCTTTCAAAGTGCCTTTGTGTACCAGTGTTTTTTGCCAGAGTCATATAAACACAGGATTAAGTCCTGAGGATTTAAAGCACTTTTTTCGTGGTGTAACAGTATCCACATTAAATATTATCCTGATACAATTGCATAGGTTAAGAAAGAAAATGAAATTCCCGATCGCTGCGGTTGTCCTGGAACAAGGAGTGTGGATGCGTCAGGCCTCGCTAGAGAACAGTCTTACAGTGTCAAGCATATTTTATCTGGGGATAGTTGGGCGGTCTGGTAATAGCGTGTGTAGGGATGCTCGCGGTAGTTACTGTGGCCAGCGTGGCTTCTAGAGAGCTTCGGGCTGTATGATTCTCTGCATCCTGGACGTTCACTGGGGAGATGCCGCCCCGCTGAAGTCTGAGCCTTTACCTGCACAGCGCAGACAGCTTGATGAACAGCGGAACTGAAGCTTAGGGTGTTCATTTCCACTTTTTATTCATGTGTTTAAAAATATATGTGAAAACACAATTGCAGCTGTTGGACTTCATAAATTCCCCTCAGTAAAACCTTTTCTATTTTCCAGGTATTTCAGGCCTGAAATGTTACAGGATAGAATAAAGTTGTATATCTGATGGAGAAAAGCAATCAGACATGCTGATTTTGCTGTATTTGTTGCACGTTAGCAAGAAAACATCATCTATTCAGTTTTGTTTAGCTTTCACAAGTTGTTTTCCATTTAATTTTGTCTTGCCTGTCAGATTGGAAGTGGGCATGCTTGGAGACTGTTGTTCCCGAAGCAGGGGCAAGGCTGTGCTCTGAACGGCAGCAGGAGCTGCTAAAGGTTCTCTCACTGCTCAGCAGAGCTGGGCTGAGCACGCGGGTGCTTGTTTTGCTCTCCGGTTGAGTTCCAAGTGCAGTGTAGCTGGGAGCTGTGGCTCTGCTGGCTGGAGAGGTCCACTCGGTGTGACAGCACCGCTGCACACCTCCAGCTTCACAGTCTACATTACAAGGGGTTTTGTAATATTTGAGTATCTTGAGATACCGTCACTAAGGTTAGAGTTACACGAAGCTTCAGATTACATGTTGTGGATGCAGTAGCACATCTTCAGAATAGTGCCAACAGGTATTTAAAGTGCTGAGATACAAGCACAGTATTATGGAATTGTAGGGTGTAGCTAAGACAATCAGAACTTCTGACACTTAATTGGTCAGCTCTAATCTGATTGAAATTGGCAGCTTGTTTTACTACTAGCTTCAATATGAATTTAAACTGAGTATAAACAGTGATCTTTTTCACTATCAAACAGTACCAAAATACTTTTGTCTCTTCTTCCATTTTTCTATGTCATTCTACAGGTCTTAGTAAAATTAATAAAGACTTTAAAACAAGCTATGACCTATATGAGCTTGAATTTACTAGTTACTTCAGAGTAAGAATGTATTCAATTCCTCTGGCGATTTCCTTTTCGCGCAGCCGAGGAGGTGCCGCAGGCGCGTCTCCGCGGGCGCGCTGAGCTCTGGGTCTCGCAGCCGCGGCGCACACGGCTGCGAACGCCCCCGCTCCTGCCCCGCACGCTGCGACCCGCCCGGCTGTGCCGCCTTTCTGTCCGCCCCTGCGTCCCTTCTGCTGTCCCTCTCATTCCCCAGCATCTTATAGAACCTTCCTTCTGACAATCTTGTCATATTAGATGGTTAAATATGTGTATATAGCAAGTACAGAAGAACAACGTATCTTTTTAGTAGTTGTATCATCTGTAGCATAGAAAATGAAAACCACCTAAACTTATAGGAATTTGAGTGAAATTATAGGTAGCAGAATGCTTTGGGAATGTTTGTAGGTAACATCCTTTCTTTGCCTGAAATACGATGCAGTGTTGGATAACTGCAGATCAGATCTCTCTGGTGTGTCTTTTGAGATGTAATGTCTTCAGCTGGGTTGTCCCTTCTGCATCATCTAGTGTGACCTTGAAGGTCCTGTATTCATGCAAGTGATTAGACCTTGACCTTTGTAACTTCAGAAATCTAGAAATACCACGGTCCAGGCTGGCATGCTGGTGGCTTCTGGTGACATTAATTGATGACCTAATTTTGTATCGTATGCTGCAAAGATAGAAGGAACGTGCAGATGGTTGCACTGTTCTGTGAGTCACACCAGCATGTGACAGTTCAAGGTCTAAGAACTCGCAGATGCCTAAATGGTGCAAAACTACCTGAGAACCAGACAAATAGGTTCTGCAAACTACAAGCATTTGAATAGTTACAAGTAATGTCATGTGCAAATGGGTTTACTTCAAACAAAAAAATCACGGTAAATAAAGTGCCTCAGAGTCAAGACTGTTCCTCTCCAGGCCCCCTTAGCAAACGACCCCTATAGTAATTCCAAGCAGAGCACTTGAGTTCCGTGTCATTAGTGACTGGAATGTGCTTTTCCAGTACATGTTAGCAGCTCTTCAAAGCAGATCTAATAAACTTGAGGTATCTGGGGACCCCCGACTCTTTGCTTCTTGTGTTTTGACATCAGCTGTGTCATCATTGAGCTGCCTGGGACTCAAGTGAAAGACCAGTTCATGCAGTTTGCGAAGTTAATGCTGTTTCCTAGTGCAGGCAAACCAGCGGAGATTGTGAGTGTGGAATTCTGATGTGCATTTCCTTGGTGGATCAGATCTGTCCCAGTGTTCTGCTCCTGTAGCGCAGGCGGCTGTTCGGGATGTAAACTTGCTCCTTTGTCACCCTGCTGTACAGTCTGCCCTATTAATGAAATCAGCACTGACTCTGGCTTCGTTGTAAAGCTGTGAACTGCTGCAACCAAGGACAGTTTTGCATGGTGGTCAGCTTCTTGTTTCAGGACTAACTTCTTCAGTTGTCGCAGGTTTAGCCACCTCTAAATTCTTGGTATTTAGCTTGCACAGCCTCATGGAATTCCGAGTTTAGAGGACCTAATAGCTTCTATAGCAATACTTCTTTCTTGAAGTCGAAAGCGTTCCGTGACTTAGCTGGCTCGCATGCCTTGCACTCGATGCCCTCACTTCCCACAAAAGTTTATTTTCAGTCTTGAGTGTAACTGGCATTTGACATCTGAATAAGAAGTAAACCTCTTTGTGAATGATTTTACGCGATGAATAAGATACTGTGCTTGCATAAATGTTAATCAAACTCTGTAAAGTGCTGTTTGCTTATATATTATGAATATTGTAATTTGAAAAAATGCAAATTTGTTTTGAAACCAAACCTGTTTTTCTTGCCTACATTTCAGTCAGAACTAAGACATGGTCCGTTTTACTATATGAAGCAGCCACTCACCACAGACCCTGTTGATGTTGTACCACAGGATGGACGGAATGATTTCTATTGCTGGGTTTGTCATCGGGAAGGCCAAGTCCTCTGCTGCGAACTCTGCCCTCGGGTTTATCATGCTAAGTGTCTGAAACTGACAGCCGAACCAGAGGGGGATTGGTTTTGCCCAGAATGTGAGGTTAGTTTGATATAAGGAATGGATTTCTTTCTTGTTTGTGAAATACAAGCAGCATTTTTGCATTCTGAAATGTTTCTGGTTTGTTCCTATGTTGCCTCTTGGTAAAGGTTCCAGAACAATTTGTACAGAAGAGGAGGCATCCCCTGCTGCTTCACCACTTTGGGTTGTTTGCCTCAAAGGCTTCAAATTCCTTGTGTCTCGGCCTGTGGAGAAGGCACCGTTTCAAAAGCGGTCCCCACAGGCACCTCTGGTTCTGAAAACATCCCGCAGTTTCCGCTGGCTCAACCTGCGCTGCCTCCCGCGGGCCGAGCGGCCGAGCGGAGCGCGGCACTGCAGCGCCTGCGGAACGGGGCTGTTCTGTCACTGCTCCTTCCTGCAGGGCCCAGGAAATGTAATTATTCCTCTCTAATGGTTCTGGGGAAAGAATACTTAGCATCAAAGTATCTTTAATAAAAGTAAATTGGTTTATTGCATGGGTTTTTTTGACCACTTACTGTATTAGAGTCCAGGTGACCTCCTCACTTGTTCTCGTTGCTGTAACCTGCATTGTATTTGGGAATTTTCAGTACTTGCACGTTCACTTTGCGTGATCTCGAAGACGATGGATAATTTTCTGGTCTTTTCCCTTTATTTTTTTTTTTGGTTAACATACCCAGAACAAAAACAAGTAAAATAACCACTGAAGTACTTGTGCTACCTTGTCAGAAATGTTTGCTTTCGTATAGGATGGTCACTGTCTTTCATTTGACTGCTAGAATGTTTCGGTGGAGAAGAATTCACCTAGAAATGTTCACTGATGAAATATTTTTTACTCTTGACTTTTAGAAAATCACAGTCGCGGAATGCATAGAAACACAGAGTAAAGCTATGACAATGCTCACCATCGAACAGCTATCATATTTGCTGAAGTTTGCACTACAGAAAATGAAACAGCCAGGGGTAAGGAGGACTTTGGTATTTTTAATGCTTGGATCATATGTTTGTCATAATCCTGGGTTTGCTTTCTTTTGTGGATTATGAACCTAGTTTGTTTTATCCGATGGTGTATGTCAGCTTCTGGGCTGTCTGCCACCTCTAGTACAGACAGATCAGCTTCGGCTGTACAGACTGTCTTGGAGTGCATCAGAAGTGTAGCTTCTTGATGTAACTTCTGGATGGAGTTTCAGTAGGTATAGTGAAGATAACAGTAAATCAAAATATGATGTGATGGGTTACCAAGGGTTGTCATAATTCCTGCTGCCTTCCTATTCCTGTATATAAGTTAAAGGAGCAGGGAGGGAGCCTGTGCTTGCAATGTTATAGTAAAATATGTTGGGAAAACCAGATGTGCAGAACCTGGGGCTTTCTGCAGCTCTGCCCTCTCTGTAAGTATTTTAGCAGAACAGTACTGGCATTTTTTGGGAAGGTTACTCTTAAGTACTGATGGATTTTGCCTCTTGGAATCTTTTTACTGTGGAGGGGTAAATAGTATCAGATTAGACGGAGCCATTAGAGGCTTTAAATGCTCCTTTTCAGTAGCAAAGTGTCAGTGTGTGTTTATATTGAAATCACAAAGTGTTTTGAGAACGTGGTTAGAAAGCTAATGTCTAACGAATGCTCTTGAGATATTTTGCCCTTTAGACATTTTACTGATGACCTGTTGTTTTGGTACCTGAGTACTTTATTTGGCTGGTTTTGAAGAATCACAGTCCCACTGATGAAAGTCTGAATGTGTTTGCGTTACCAAGCCACCATTGTTCTGGAAGTTCCGCTTCTCACGGGAGTCTGAAAAAGAAGGAATTGCGAGTGGAGTGAATTCGAAATTTAGTGTCTTAATTCTGCTAAAAATCTGTTGAGCCTCCTCTGATGCTCCACAAATAAACCTGTCGAGGGTTAAGATTGCGGGGTGACAATAAAACCCTGGCAGACGTATTGTTAACCCCCTCTCCCCCCTACTTCCCCCTTTTGCCCCTCCCTCTCCCCTTTCCCACTCAGGACAGGCGATTGGGAGGAAAAAAGAAGGACAGAGAGAAGAGAGTTGGAAAAAATTAAAGATGTTTTACTAATGCTACTAATAAGAATAGAGAAAATAATACAAAATATACAAAACCAATCTTGAAAGTCTCAGCACCTGCAGAGCCGGCACCCAAAGTCCTGGATTAGACTCCACAGCCAACCGGAGCTGGGTTCAGTCTCTCACTAGGCCTCAGTTCGCAGGGACGACTAGCAAGGCCCTCTCCTAATGTCGGCCATAGGGAAAAAAAAAAGGGAAAAGAAGGGCCGAGATCCTCATGATCTCCCATTTTATATGAAGTATTCACGTGAATGGAATGTTATACACAGTTGGTCAGTTGTTTCTCGTCGCCCCTCTCGCGAGATGTCCATCCATGCTTATCAATAAGTTTGCATTCCATTGCTAGGTTTTACCAAAACATGTGTCTGGTTCTCCAGGAAAATGCAGTTAATATGAAGGCTTTAGCTGACAGACAAAATTCACTGAAAGAGAAACTTGTTTTTTAACAAAACCAGGACAAAACCCTACTGTAAATAACAACAGTACGTTTTATGAAACATACAACTTCTGCAATTCATGACTTCCAGCATATGAAAAATCAGTTAAATGAGACCTTTTAGTTCATCTTGTTCTGCCAGTACTTTATTCCTTCACAAAACGTTATAACTACCTTTAAAGAATTTTCTCTGACGTCCCAGTTGGAAGTGGGATGAGAAGAAGAATGGGCATCATGTTATTGATGAAACTGTTCAGTATCAGTAAACAATGTGTTTTTTTCCCCTGACAGACAGAACCATTTCAAAAGCCAGTTTCACTGGATCAGCACCCAGATTATGCAGAATATATCTTTCATCCAATGGACCTTTGTACATTAGAGAAGGTTTGTACGATGCTAAGGGAGTTCCTTAGTTTGATTGCTCTCATTAAGATTTCTGGAGCGCGGGATGTGAGCGGGATAGAGGTTTCTTGAAATTATTTTGATGCTTTTTTTTCTTGTAATTATAAATGCGAGTTCAGTTACAGCTTAAAAACAATCACATGCCAACTGCCTCGGTCCAGTATTTTGTCTTGTCGAGTAACAAATGCTCAGGAAAAACAGTACGAAAAAGACAAGCTCACACTGATGACCTCCTGTATAAATTCATCCGATTCCAGGAGTGATGCTGTGGGCAGACTTCATTAACCAGAGTTCGCATTTGACCCTCGTGTTTGTGAGCTGGTAATGGCCCACCGGTCCATTAATTTGGGACCGTTTGAGTGTATGTCCAGGGCTCATTCCAGGCTCATTTTACTGACCGTTCAACAGTCTCCACTGCACATGGGGTGTGGAAGAAAAAAGACACAGTCAAGAGGTGGATGGTGGGCCTTTCGTATTCTGGGTTATTAACAGTTTAGAAGTTTCCGATCATGAAGCAGCTCTCTGTTCAGCAGTGCCTGGTGAAGAACGAGGCGTTGCAGAGGAAGAGGCAGCCAGGGCTTTCTGCATGTCCTTCCAGGGGGGTTGATATCTTTGGGGTATAAAGGTACAACAAAGCCGTGTGACTGGTTTTGTCAAATCGAATGACTGGAGTAGACTGAAATGTCAAATGTCTTATGTACTATGATGAACAATTTGTTCTGGGTCTTGTAAAAACTAAAAAATAAGCGATAATATGTTAGTAGAAGAAACCAAGGACTCTGTTTTCTGAAGAGATATTGAATGTAGCACTGAGGAAATGAATGCCTTTTTTGAGAAGTGTTAAAGACGCTGATCTAAATAATTCATTACTTAGAGTTAATTTAGATAGTTCATACATTCTCAGGACGATCAAAAAGACACCCTGAATTGGACAGATTCTTAAGTATTTAGAATCATAAGGCTTACAGTAAATAAGTAGTCAGCTTTATTAATTGTAGGACTGATAGGGAACAATGTTCAGGAACAAGCTGTCACTTCACTCATTTCTGTTCCCTGATTCACTCTTTTTTTCTTTACAGAATGTTAAAAAGAAAATGTACGGTTGCACTGAAGCATTTTTGGCTGATGCCAAATGGATTTTGCACAACTGCATTATTTACAATGGCGGTAAGTATTAAAATGTTCTTAGTGTCCTCAAATATGAAACTTTGAAATAGTTAAAGACATAGAGCAATTTGTAAACTCCTAGTTGGCAAATGCTGAAAGTATCTGCCTGTTAATGACCGTAATGCTTCAACACAACAGATTTTTCTTTAGCAACTGGCATACATAAAACTTGAAGACCAGATACAGTCCATGCTGTCACTTGCTCATTAAGTTAGAGTAAAAGAACGGTTTGGGTTGGAAAGGACCTTAAAGTTCATCTGGTTCCAACCCCCACGTTGCTTTGGTGTTCCGCGTTGTGCGGCACTTTTGAGGGACGGAGCGGAGCGGATGGCGCAGCGTGTGGCTCAGCGCCGGCGTGCGCGGGTGCTGGGCGCCCTGCGCCGGGCCTGCCGAGGGGCACGGGAGGTCGCCACCGTGGTGCTGGGAGAGGAGCACTCACCTTCTGCTTTTGCAAACAAGTAGTTTAAACGTTTATAGGTTTTATATGTACGTGTTGTAAATAATCTTTTTAGATGTTCTCTTTCGTCTTTAATGTTAACTTTTAAATCTTCAAACTGTTGATTTTATCATAATTCTAGCATAAAAATTTTCTTGGTTAAAGCAATTTATTGTTTCCTCCAGGAAATCACAAATTGACACAAACAGCAAAAGTCATCATCAAAATCTGTGAGCATGAGGTATGTGTGCCCCAATTAGCTTAATTGTTCCGTGTTTTTAAAGTGTTTCATTTCATGCAAAGATGGGTGTCTGTCAGTGTTGATTTCACAGCAAGGAAATGTGGACGTGTGACCACACATTTGTGGAAAAATGGTGCTAGCAAACAAGACAGGCTAACATCATAGTACTCATGACACTTTGGACTCGAATTAAGCTGTTTGATAACTGTTTGCGTTTTCTTTTCAGATGAATGAAATTGAAGTATGTCCGGAATGTTATTTAGCTGCTTGCCAAAAACGAGAAAATTGGTTTTGTGAGCCTTGTGTAAGTTAAGAATTATAGTAGTCTGGCTAATACATGAAACTAGCCGTTCTCATCTCAGCCGTTCTCGGTCACAACCCAGGACAGGACAAGGGGCAATGGGTTCAAACTGGAACACAAAAGGTTCCACTTAAATTGGAGAAGAAACTTGTTCCCGGTGAGGGTGCAGAGCCTGGCCCAGGCTGCCCAGGGGGTTGTGGAGTCTCCTTCTGTGCAGACATTCCAACCCGCCTGGACACCTTCCTGTGTAACCTCATCTGGGTGTTCCTGCTCCATGGGGGGATTGCACTGGATGAGCTTTCCAGTGTCCCTTCCCTGATACCCTGGGGCTCTGTGTAATCCCTCCAGTTCTCTGCTGGGCTGTGTTATGCTGCGGACTTGGAGGGGACTAATCAAAAATAAATGAATAAAAAAGTGCAACTGCGACGTATTTAATTGAGATACTTAAGGCTTTATGTATTTATTTTAAATTTTATTTTATTACTTTGTCCTCTCAGGATTTATTACGTATATATCAACTGTATAGTGAAATAGAATCTTGTATTGGGAAGTGCCTTGTCCATATTCGATCTTCATTGAATCTAAGTAATACATACAATTTAAAAATCATGTTGTGTGTCAGATAAGATGGTAATACTGCTTTTATTTTCTGACTGTGTACTTTATCTCTTCCTCTAGAGCAATCCCCACCCTTTGGTCTGGGCTAAACTCAAAGGCTTTCCATTCTGGCCTGCTAAAGCACTGAGGGATAAAGACGGGCAGGTTGACGCCCGTTTCTTTGGCCAACACGACAGGTGGGAATTTAACCCAAGGATGTCTGTGCTTTCAAAGTTCTTGTCATTCTGGGCTCTTAGAGTTTTTAAATCTTGACCCTAATAAACTGTATAGTACTGTAACGTATACAGTTTTAGTTTCTTACATGATGTCTGTAGGGTATAAGTCATGCTTGTAAGATTAATGCATACTCGCTGAGATTATATATGTAAGTTAATTTGTGTGTCTGGTTTTGTGCTGCAGAGAACTGTAGTTCTTAAAGGTGGAAGAGGCCAATAAAGTTCTTTATGTTGTCTAAACACTATGGGAATAAATACACAAATGTAGATTTAAAAAATCTAGCAAATATAATGTCTGTTGAAAATGCCAGTTTTGCTCTGAGAGGAGTTACGTTCCCTGTACTCGTGAACCACCGGCTTAGGTGGAGAAAGCCATGATGAACGTGAGCTGATGTGTCATGAACTGAGGATAAAAGTATATACAGTTACAAAATCGTGTGCTGTAAAAAACCAACCACCAGACAAAACCCCACCTGTACAGGGCTGTGAAATAATGAAGTCAAAGTTCCTGATATTTCAGTATCTTGGAAGACGCGGTTTTAGAGTCTGCCGTATTTAATGACAAATCAAATCTGTTCAGTGCTTGTTGATAGAACTTTCCCTGGCATTGGGAAGTTTGATCCCCCTTGCAGTATTTTTGAGAATGGGTACGGGAACTCTTCTTCTCCTGACCTGCTTTGTGTGGTTTTCTGCTCACTCTGGCAGGCAGAAAGGCTGCTTAGCCGTGGTGATCTTACAGTTACAGACCGTTTCATTAGGAATATTCAGTCATATTTGACCAGGTTTTATTCATGTTTTATGTGTTAGTGGGTAAAGGAAAATAAGCTACTGATAATCTAAACTATGCAATTTACTTATTTGCCAAAACTAAGCACCGAACTATTAAATAAGTAGAGGTGTTCCTTTCAAATGATCTGTGGTGTGCGTATCTTCACGATTAGACTAAAATAAATCAGTACGTGCACGAGTTGCCCTTGTCAGTCCGCAGTGTGAAACGTGGCTATATTATCTTCTGTTTTTCTGTTTTGTATATAGGGCCTGGGTTCCAATAAATAATTGCTACCTCATGTCTAAAGAAATTCCTTTTTCTGTGAAAAAGACTAAAAGCATCTTCAATAGTGCAATGCAAGAAATGGAGGTTTATGTTGATAACATTCGTAGAAGATTCGGAGTATTTAATTACGCACCTTTCCGGACACCATATACTCCCAACAATCAATACCAAATGTTATTAGACCCTGCAAACCCAACTGCTGGAACTGCAAAGACAGACAAACAAGAGAAAATCAAACTGAACTTTGACATGACGGCGTCGCCCAAGATCCTAATGAGCAAGTCGATGCTGAGCAGCGGCACCGGTCGCAGGATCTCCCTGACAGACATGCCGCGGTCGCCCATGAGCACAAACTCCTCCGTTCACACTGGATCTGACGTCGAACAGGACGCAGAGAAAAAGGCAACTTCCAGTCATTTTAGTGCCAGTGAAGAATCCATGGACTTTATTGAGAAGAACACAGGTAAAAAAAAAAGAGGTGGGGTAAAGGACTTTGCATTTGGTTGATGCACTAGTTTTACTCCATGGACTTTTTAAAGACAGACTGTATTATGACTCATTTTGCGAAGAAATGTTAGAAAGCAAATAGATGTGTTTAACTTTCAGTATGACAAGTGAGAAATAACAGTCCTCTCTGTCACTTTGAGAAGGAAGGAATAAATAATCTTGAAAAGTCACTAGAACCCTTCAGTTTAAATAGGAGAAAATAGCTGTAACTATCAAAATGAATGGAGAGTGGAAGTAAATACAAAAAGAGTTAGAATTGTAACGATTAGGAGATATTCTGTTTAAAATTTGATAGCTCTTTTTCAAGGCAATGAGCTTAATTTGTAGTGTTCCCAACTGAGTGGCTAAAATATGAGAAAACTAGAGTTCCACGGGCAGAGTGCATAAAAAGGAGTGCAGAATACAGAATGTGCACTTCTCAGACTTAGAATGGAGTCCAAGACCAAATCGTGGCTAAGTCTGTGGCACTCGAGCGGACTACTTTATCTTCGGCTTTTAATCCATAAAGTTCCTCAATATCTGAAAGAAACGATGCAGTATATTAATAACGTGAGTGTTGTAAAACTTTGGGTTTGGTGAAAGGAAGTCTTTGTATGGAAACTAAATCAATATGCTGTGTTGCAATTTGTAGATAAAATGCTGCTATTTATTTATTATCATTCTATTATTTCTAGCCAATAAAGGCCAGGCTGTGAAACTACCTGTAGGTACAGAAGTGTCTCGTGATGTGATCCTGTCCGTCTTAAGAAAGTGATAACAAAGTAACCACGTGAATTTAAATATATGAAAATACTTGAAACATGTCAAAAGGAATAATTCATTTTATATGTAACTTTTCATTATATATGTGTGTACAGCTCTTATACATAAGGTGTAGCTAACAGGTACTGGTTTGTGTCTTAAAACGTAAAGCTTTCTTACGCCGCATTCTTATTTCTTTGTAGTAGCAGAGACAGTAACGGACAGTCAGGTGAAGACAAGGGGAGGTGGCAGGTGGTGTCGCAGAGCCTGCATGCTCGGTTACTGCCGCAGCTCTGGCTCGTCCTCCCGCCCTGCTGCCCCGTCCGTGCGCGGGAGCGCTGGAGCGGGCCCAGCAGCGGTCGGACCGGAGCCACCGGTGCCCCGGATCCCCCTGGAGGTGGTTACAGACCCGACTGCTGTAACAGCCACCTTTGTTTCTGCTCAGATGTAAGCTGCATTACCTGCTTGCTGAGAAAGTGATTCAGGCAGGATGACTGCACTGTCCTTAGACAAGAGCAGCTCTGTCTGGATGCCCCTGTTGTATATTTTGAGTGATGTGTAGAAAATAACTTGGAAACAATATTGTGACCATTTAGGAATCTGAAACATGCGGACAATCCTGGATGCTCTGAGGAAGAAGAAGGCCCAGTAGTGAGTTCAGGATGATGTTAAGCCGAGATTTAACAGACAGAAACTAGTCCTTCACCTTCTAGACAGTTTTTGAAACATAATTTCATGGGCATTTTAAAGGCTGAGCATACAACTTTGCTTCAACTCTGTATAAATTAGAATATCCAAGACATTAGGTTGCTGATCTTCAGCTGTACTGATTAAACTTACTATGATTTGTACTTCTAATTCTCTGTTAATGTAGCTAAAAATGGGGTAGGTGGTGTTTTCTATGTTTGTTTCTTTACATGGATAAAAATACATAGCAATTTAGCGTGTCAGAATTTGGTACCATCTAAAATAACTGCATTTTGAAAGCTAGATACTTTCTGTCGCTGCAAACTGAGGGTCTTGAGGGTAAGCCCACATTTGGCCCAACTATATCCCTGCAATAATGTTATTTTCCTTACAATTTCTTTTTTTTATTAGACTAAAATGAAAGGGTTAGTTGTAGGTTACAGTGGAAGTACAACACAGTGTTGAAGTTATGAAACAAAATCCTTTCCCTGCGTGCGTAGGTTTAAAGCTGTCTCGTCCCAGTCCATGTGGCTTTATTGTGATGGTGTGTAAATCTGTCTCTGTTCATTTTGTACCTTTTCAGCTTCTCCGGCACCCCCCAGGACGGGCCAAGCGGGGAGCTTGTCCGGCAGCCCCAAACCGTTCTCTCCTCAAGCATCGACGCCAATTTCTTCCAAGCAAGACAGAACGTCCACGCCAGGAAGCATTCTGAACCTCAATCTTGGTTAGTCTTAACCTTGGAAGGTCCGGTATTTTACAGCTGAGTACATTACAGTGGTGTCAGTGCAACAATGAACAAACTTGCTGGTGTGTGTCTTTGAATGAGGCACACGTGTGATTATTGTTTCAGCAAATATGCTGTTGTTTTTTTGTTTTATAATTAAAGTTCCTGTTATTGTTTCCTCTTGTCGATGAAAGGAAGTAGTTAAAGGATGGTTTGTTTTAGCTGGGCTGTAGCAATGAATGTTTCTACACAGTAGGTAGGTTTCTAAATGTTGTATTACGTTTTAGCAGTAAACAAAAACTGCATGAATACGTGAATGATTCCGTCTGTGCTGCTCTGTCTGCGATACAGATTCTGTTTGCGAGCTCAGAATGCACGGGGCGGGCAAGCCCGATGGAGACCACCGCGCTGCTGGAGTGGCCGTGTGTTGTGGCTCTTGACTCTGCAGTGTGGGGTGTACCGTGATAGCAACTTAAAACTTGTAAAGAACGTCTGGTCAGAGGAATCATTGGCTCAGCCCTTACTAGTTATTTCACTTTTCTCTGAGTTGTACATCAACTAAACCTGGCTTGTATATATGTGGGTTGGTGGGGGCCTTGGGGGGCTTTTTTTTTTTTTTCAAGTAAAATAAGGCAATACTGTGACATCTGTAACCACTGTGGAATGAAACTCTGAATGAAGCACGAATACACATTGGGCCAGTGTTGCCTGTTGGCTTGTGCAGGGCTCCTCTCCTCCACCACGCGGCTCTGGCTCTGTTGAGCCTCCCCTGAGTGGTCTGAGAACCAGACTGGCCACGCGAATCCTTGTCTCCATTCCTTCCCCTTCTCCACGTCCGTCCTCCTCCCTCCTCCCCAACAGGCAGCCGCCCCGGCCAGCTGTGCCCTGGGCACGGGTGCAGGGTCAGGGTGGCACAGAGGGAGGGACAGGACTGGGAACAGAAACAGAGCCCTTGGAATGGAGACGCTGAAGCAAAAAAGTGGAACTGAGTTGCTAAGACAGTTCTAGCTCTAGTTGTAGTCTCAGAACTCAGTTTTTGCTGATACACATGGGAAAAAAATATCATCCTAAATTTATTTCTCTAGTGTAACAATGCACATTTACATTCTTATTAATTATTTTTTAAAATTTTAAATGGTGACTGTAAGAATTTTTATTGCTGCTTAATTATCGCTGGAGAAGTATTACTACTAGGAGTAAATAGCACTTCTAGTGAGCTACTGCTGTTGTTGGACAGGGTACACACCTGAATGATCATGATTTGATAATTAACGTTGACAAACGTCCAAATAATTGATACAGGCATTTTGCATGGGAAATCTGTACTATCAGAGAATCTATTGTTTGTACTAAAGTCATTTTAGAATTGTTATTTAACCCACAATTATAAAAGGGGTGCAAGATGTTTGCCATTGTCTGCATCGTTGCTCAGTACGGTTTGTCTAAACTGGATATTGGTCTGTTTCTGTAAAATATTTTCCTGAGTTCCTTTTTGTTGTCCAGATCGCAGCAAAGCCGAGATGGATCTGAAGGAGCTGAGCGAGTCGGTGCAGCAGCAGAGCACGCCCGTGCAGCTCATCTCGCCCAAGCGCCAGATACGGAGCAGGTTCCAGCTCAATCTCGACAAGACAATAGAGAGTTGTAAAGCACAGCTTGGTAAGTGTACCTCAGGAGTCCAGGGGCATCTCAAGGATGCGCTTGAGGAAAGTTTGAGCTGGAGTTTAAAAGGAGTTTGCAAATACTATAACCTTAAATATTTTGTGCATTAAAACAAGAGTGGAGGATATTTGAGCTCTTTGAGGCAAGTTTAATTTAAAATACAGCTGATGTTTCAAATTTTTGTCAAAAAGCTTTCATCCTTTAATGTGTTTTTTACCATTCTGATATAGATAGTGTGACAGAATTACAGTATTAATATTTGCTTTATAAATTGAAAAGTTCAGGACTTGTACCAAACTTCCATCGCTTGCACAAATTGGCACGTCCAGTCCCATAGGAGCTGAATGCTGGTCAGTGTTGTCTACAGAGTATGTGAAGACTTTCTAGGCACTAAAGAAATTAGAGATTCTCCTTGCACACCTTGGCAGCCTAAAACTGATTCTGCAGACATGCGTGTAAGGAACTTTAATCGGGTGAATAGTGTTATTGATTTTAAAGTGGGTTTTGTGCATAAAAATAATTCCTCTTTGCATTTGCCAGCATTGGGCTTCAGTTGAACAAAACAGCTTGCGGGTAGTGGGAGAATATGAGTGAGAGGAGCCCATTGAGTGAAAGAAAGGTTTGAATTGGAATATGGGGAAGGTAATCCTTGTACATGCTGGTATTGAAACAGGGCACTAAGGGAAGTGTTTCTAGTTCAAGGACTCACGGTTAAGATAATGGTATACATACACTTTGTTCCAGTATGTAGAGTATTCTTTTGGTAATGTCGGTCAGTCTGATGCCAGCATGGAATGTGCTTTCCTCCCCACCATAGGAATAAATGAAATATCTGAAGCTGTTTATACGGCAGTAGAACACAGCGACTCCGAAGATTCTGAAAAGTCTGACACCAGTGACAGTGAATATAGTGATGAGGATCAGAAATCAAAGAACGATCAGGAAGATGGAGAGGACAAGGAAGGTACAAGAAGTGACAAAGAGTCACTGAACTTGAAGAAAAAGCCCAAGCCCCAAGCACAGAATGAAGACAAGGAGGAACTTAAAAGCACAAGTCCGGATCTGGAGAAGACAGATGACCCAGTCAAAGAAAAGGCGATTACAGACAGCGAGAAAGAGTTTTCTGAGAAGGGAAAAAGCTTACAGCATCCTGCGAAAGAGAAACTGAAAGGGAAGGACGAAACAGACTCTCCAACTGTGCACCTGGGCCTGGACTCTGATTCGGAGAGCGAACTCGTCATCGATCTCGGCGATGATCATTGTGGCCGCGACGGAAGGAAGACCAAGAAGGAATCTAAGGAAACTCCTCCTAAACAAGACGGTAGGACGAAACTACTTTCTTTTGTTCCTTCTGTGCCGCAGAGCTGGTTTTGAAGCCAGATTCGTTACCTTTCTTTTTTGCATTAACGTAGAAATACCTGTAGTAAACCAATTTTTAGGAGTGATTTTTCATTCTTTGTGACTATGAAAAACGTTTTCGTTCCCCATTATAGCTTCTGGTTTAAATAAATCACGTTTCATTGAGTTTCCTTTCAGCAGCCTAGAACTATGAATATTTGTCATATTTCTTCTTTGACAAATGTAGAGTTTATTTTGCAGTTGTTATGACCTTCGGTTGAATCTTTACATTTCCGTAGCTGTCCCAAAATGGCAAGTGTAGAAATTATCAAACACACAAATGGCATAAGGTGCCATGGAAATCACTACAGATGCTCTCAGTAATAACCAGAAGAATAGCTAAACACACGTATTGTCTCTGGGATCTTGTCCCTTGTTTCTGTGTGGCTAAAAGAGGAGGGAATCTCAGTGAATGAGGAAAGGGCTTTTGCAAAGCTTGCTCTGCACGTTAGCCTTTGGACAAAACAAAGTAGGAAACCAAATTGAAATGGTTAGATTGAAAAATAGTTTATCCTTCATATACAACTTTCTCTTCTAGTCTATATTTTATAGCAGCTATGAGCTCCGCATGATTTTCAAGTAAATGTCAGTATCTTAAATACACTGTATATCAGGTTGTCAGTGCCAGTTCACCTTTGTTTAGAAAACGTGTAGCATGCTATTTCTTCAGCTCTTGTTCAGTCCTTGTTCCTTTTGAATGTATTTTTCTCCTGAAAGAAACTGAGATGACCGGTGTAAGTAACCCAGAAACAACCTAACAAACGCTGACCTGTCCCATATCTTCCAGAGGGGATCAGGCCGGTTCTCTGGGTTTTGTGCTTTTTGTTTTGCTTCTGAATTGCCACCAACCTCAGCTGAACTGAAACGAGCTTACTTGTAGAATAAAGAAATGAGTTTACTTGTAGAGTATCAGTTATCTTCTGAGGAGAATAATTCGAAGCAGACTGGGAGGTGCGTATGGCTCTTCCAAAAACGAGATGGAAAATTAAGACTCGGACGTGTTGGCGAGACGCTGGCATCACACGCTGTGTTTGTTCAGTTGTAGGTAAAGCTGCGCCCTCGTCCAGCGCCGGCACGCAGCCGCTGCCCGAGACGCCCGTGCTCACCCGCTCGGCCTCCCAGCCGCCCCCGGCGGGGGTGACGGCAGCTGCCGGTGCCGCCTCCGCTGCCAGCGCTCCGGCCGCGGCCACGGGCAGCCCCGTCAAAAAGCAGAGGCCTCTGCTGCCCAAGGAAACCGCCCCTGCTGTGCAGCGCGTGGTGTGGAACTCCTCAGCCAAATTTCAGACTTCTTCTCAGAAATGGCACATGCAGAAGGTGCAGAGACAGCAGCAACAGCAGCAGAGCCAGCAGTCTCAGTCCCAGCAGCCTCAGTCCTCTCAAGGGACAAGATATCAGACCAGACAAGCAGTGAAAGGTACGCCCTTCCTAGCTCCGCGTGCCCGTGATGCCGTAATGCGCCAGCAGCGCTCTCGGTGCTGCAGGGCTGCCCAGCCGGGAGTTTTTCCGTATCAACAAAATCTCCAAGTGTGGTTCTACTCTGATAAGTGACTTTAAAATACAACTTACCATATCTGCTCTTTCTGGTGTGTATTTACAGTTGTGTCTCCTTATGTCAAAGTCTAACTTACGCTCATACATGTGGCTTTAGCTGGAAATTCTCCAACTTGAGAGGTTAGGACGTGAATTCCTAGGGAGCGGGATGGAGAAGTCCCAAAATGGAAGGAATACAGATCTGAGGGAGACGTTTGCGTTGCCCAGTCTAAATCATAAGTTTCAAAGATTGTTTGCTTCTTTACTTTTAAGCCTTATAATTATGTACAAGTTCAGTGGCTGGGCACTATATAATTAATTGATTAAATGGCACCATTGTGTAAAACATCTTGGAAATGTCCAGGTGCACACATGAAAGTTAGAAGTTTGCCTGTTCATAATTGTTTGTGATTCATCTGCTGTATGTTCTTTTTCTCAGCCGTGCAGCAAAAAGAGATCACCCAGAGCACGTCCACGTCCACCATCACGTTGGTTACGAGTACGCAGCCCATCTCGATGGTCACCAGCTCTGGGTCTGCAGGCGCACTCTCTTCCTCAGTTAATGCAGACTTGCCAATCGCAACAGCTTCAGCCGACGTGGCTGCAGATATTGCTAAATACACCAGCAAAGTAAGTTCTTGAGCAAGGTTTTATTGAAATTTTATTTTGAAGTGACCTTTCAAGTTATTGACATTTCAGATTCTGAAATAACTTTATTTTCAGGTTGTCGTGTTCTAACTTAAAAATGGGCCTCTAGAAGTAGACCCAGATCAATATAGAGAGAGATATGGGGCATTGTAGGTAGTAATATAAGTCCACACAGGAGTGGTTGAAAGGAAGTGAAAGTGGGGATCTGTCAAAAACATACACCAATGTTTTTCTTTTCTCATTTTGTATTTCAGATGATGGATGCCATCAAAGGAACAATGACTGAAATATATAATGATCTCTCAAAAAACACTACTGGAAGTACAATAGCTGAGGTTGGTGTAAGATGAAAAAAATGAGATCATACTGCTTGTATTTTAAGTTTGAAAGTTGCAAAATAGTATTTTTATATATAAAAGTACCATATACTATACCTACAATGTAGTATAAAGCGGGACTGTCTGGGGATCCTAATTTTTGTCTTGCTTTAGAAGTAATAACTAGGGTGGTAGAGAAAAACACTGAAAAAATATCAGATGGGCTCTGTAAGATAAGCTCTTTGCTTTGGGCATGTTTTTCTGTACAATAATTACGTATTATACACTGCATCCTGTTTATTATTACTAACTATTACATTTTTAATATTTAGATTCGGCGTTTGAGGATTGAGATAGAAAAACTTCAGTGGTTACATCAACAGGAGCTCTCGGAAATGAAGCATAATCTAGGTAGGCAACTGGCCATCAGAACGGCCGTCTGCCCCGGTGCTTGCAGTGTGTATTGCCTTCAGCAAACGATACGACGAGCTGTGCAAGTGGAGGACATAAAATCATATGTAATGTGCGGTGCTCGTGTTAGCAGACACCTTTTGAATATGTACACCAAGTTGTTTCTATGTGCGTAGTAAACAACAGGTGTTCAAGCCCTCTTTAGCCTAAACTTGGCTCAGAGGGCTATTTACTTATTTATTTAAAGTGAATACTCAACTTTCGCTCAATCTTGATGCGAGACTTCCAGTGAAAGAAAGTCAAAGTACTACCATGATTATAACGTGATTCCTCTTGAATTATCTTTATGTAATGCACTGACTGTGGGAGGAATGTGCAGTTGGGTGATCAGGTTTGCTTTGAGCTACACGCGGTCTCAGCAGCCTTAGGACTGCAATACAGTGTCCTCACGCACTTCTTGACCCTCTTCCTGCAGAGCACATCTGGAGTGGAAGGGAGTTGAGGGCTGAATAACTCTATATTCAGATTCATGTCTTTGGTTCGTTAGCACCGTTCTGCTCTTCAGAAGCGGAGCAGAGCAGTGTTTGCACTGCTGCAGTCCAGGTGAAGTGTTTTAGCAGCAGCTACACGTATCCTCTTTGTGTTTATTCTGCGCCTGGTACACCTGGATTCTGGTGTTTTGTGGGACATCCAGAACTGAAGTGTTAAACAAATGGAAGGTAACGGTTAAGGCTAAAAATCCTGGTGCTAGGATGAGCCAAGAAGATATAAGACTTTCATTTGTTGAGTAGGTATGAAGAAGGGATGCCCAAACTCAGGGAATATTTTGATTGTGAGTTTTATTTACGTGTCGTCTTTAAGCTCATGGAAATTATTGTTCTGCATGTTGCTGTTTAGGGGCAGAAAATACAAACCTCATCTTTGTTTGCATTTTGAGTAGAACTGACAATGGCTGAAATGCGTCAGAGTCTGGAACAAGAACGAGATCGCTTGATTGCCGAGGTGAAGAAGCAGCTGGAATTGGAGAAGCAGCAAGCGGTGGATGAAACGAAGAAGAAGCAGTGGTGTGCTAACTGCAAGAAAGAGGCCATTTTTTATTGCTGCTGGAATACGAGCTACTGTGACTATCCCTGCCAACAAGCTCACTGGCCTGAGCACATGAAGTCCTGCACACAGTCAGGTAATGTTGCTCCGGTTGCCTGTTTCTCGGCTGAGCGGGGTCGGGGTGGGTGGGACACACGGTGACGCCGTTTTCTTTGCTTGCCTGGGTGCAGATGTGCCTGTGAAGAGTGACGGGACTGGTACACGAGTGGCTACTTTCTTTTTTCCTTTATTTTAGCTACTGCAACACAGCAAGAAACAGATACTGAAATTAGCACAGAAACTTTAAATAAATCATCTCAACCCAGTTCAAGTGTGCAGCCCACGCCCACAGAAACAGCCAGCGCCCCTAAGGAAAAGGAAGGTTCAGCTGATAAGAGCAAAGAGAGTGTTACAGTGAGTATCATTGTTGTTACTTCCAACAAATACAGTATGTAAGATTTCTCTGAAACCTCCCCCTAAGGCTTCCCTGGATCAGCCAGGAATTTGTGACCGTTTGCATATTTCAGAGAGTGATTTGGGGAGCGAGACAGGGAGTCATGGTTTGTTTTGATTCTTCATCTTGGCAAAAATAATAATCTCCTCCTGTCCTCTGGGAACACCCTTTTCCCTTCACGCATCCCCAGAAAAGCTCGTGTTGGCCTGGCTCATCCTTCCAGCCACAGGGGACTGGACCTCTTTCTCTCTCTCTCTCCAGGACCCAGCAGTGTAGCTTCTGGTCTGGATCTTTCGATACAAGTTGCCTTCTGATAAGCAATACTGACTGCAGCACTTCCAAGCCCTTCTTGCCTGGGTTTCAGAGGCCAAGCTCAAGACCTGCATTCAGATCAACTTTCTTTCTCACAACAGACTGCACTAGGGTACCACAGCCTTCCATAACACTGATACAGCAGTTCACCTGGATCTACACTTAATGGAGCAGTGTGCAGTTTTGAAATCCTCCATAGCATCTACTCTGATAGTATTCAGTAGGCAAGGATGAGCAAACGCTCTGATAAAAGGGACTTAACATTGCATATATAGATAATGTTTATAGAGAAGATTCTGCTTTATAGATAGGGCTTGACTATTAGCAATTTCAGCATCGTTTTTCTTCTGCCCTTGCAAGATTTATTAAGTGAAAAATTTGGGGGGGGGGCTCATCCTTCAAACCTTCACACATGGTCCCCACATCAGTAGGAGCCTTGTTGTATTTTAAAAAATGAGAAGCAAACTAATTTTGTAGTATTGTGATTCCAGCATGATGTCTCATGGAGATAGTCCTGTAGAGTTGGGAAGCATAGTAAACTAGAGCGCTGTGTTCATTTCCTGACGCTTTTGCTACTGTCTGGTGTTAGATCTCGGGGCGTGAGGTGCCAGCTGAGGGAGCAGCTTGGGAAGCAGATGCGAGGGGGCAGAAGGCGCGCTGTGCCGCCCGAGGGTGCGCTGTGCCGCCCGAGGGTGCGCTGTGCCGCCCGAGGGTGCGCTGTGCCGCCCGAGGCCGCGCTGTGCCGCCCGAGGCCGCTCTGCTGGCGTCAGTTAAACTCTGGCTCACCCAATGTTCACACGCATTGTTTGTGGCAGCACAACCTTTGCATTGCTAGAGAAGTAGGGGATGGGAGAAAATCAGTGACCTAAAACTTTTGCCAGGGAATATTCCAGTTATACAAATCTGGAATTGCTTTCACATAGATATTCAACCTGAAGCATCATGCTGTATACATTGATCACGTTCATAATTTGAATTTTGTTTTATTAACAAAGAAGTAACCTGTGAATTCATTAGGATGCAAATTTTTAACACAAACAAAACACCCAACGTAAATTTCATGTAATAATAATAATAACAACTAGGTGGAATTTCTGTAAAAGCTGAGACTTGTACTGAGGCTGCCTGTGCTGTCTCTGCAGATAGCAACAGGTGTGAGCAGCAGCCAGCCTATAAAACTGGTCCAGGTACCGCAGACCACCACCTTTTTCCAACCTCTCAACCCACAAGTGTAAGTACAACGTCGTCATTCAAAGTCTGCAGTAGTGCTGTTCCTGGCACTGAAGTGGCTCAGTGTTTCTGGGGGGTTGTCTCCGTCTGCTGTTCTGCCAAGATGTGGATTCACTGGTATAGTCTCAACTTGCGGTGCAAAATGTCTTATTTTGCCGTGCAACATTCCACCGTTTCATTTCATAATTCACGATCACGAGAACTTAGAAATTGTTATGAAGTATAGCAAAGGCACCGAGGACAGTCAGACTTCCAGTTTACGTTATGATGTTAGTTATTTGCCCATTTCATGTATATACTTGACCACAACATGAATGTAAATATATAGAATTCATTTAAAATATCCTTTAAATATCTTTTTGTCTATGGTATCCTGAAGAGATTTAATTATTTCTGAGCTATGCTTGATATTCGTGTGACATCTCAGTAGCTATCAAAGAAAACATGCACTCATCAGTGGTGCATCTCCCACGCAGTCTTGCACATTAGCGTTATGAAATTATGAGAAATAGCACTGAATCAGACCTGGGCCTTTTCTGTCACAGAGTTTACCAAGGACACTCGGCTCCCCAGTGCCCGCCACGGGAGGATGGGACAGGAGCTGCATTGTGGTTCTGTGCACCGCGCCGCCCCATCCTCTCGACCGGCCGCGTTCTGCGGCGCCCGCGCCGACGTTCTCCTTACCAGAGGGAGCGCGGTGCTCCGGGCGGCCATGGCGCGGGGGTCGTTCGGAGCAGGCGTGTGCGGGCAGCTTCAGTTCGTGTCTGACTGCAGTTAGGTCACAGTGACCACGCACCGATTGAACGGCGTATCGTAGTCACACCGTGGTTGTGAGCCCTGACCCGCTCTGGGTTTCCCATGCCGTCCTCCCTGCGCGCACTCGTGTCCTGCGGCCGCCAGCCCCACGCAGCCGCTCCTGCCCGGCCTGGGGTCGGCGCTCGTCACGTTCCTCGCAGCATTTTAGCTCATTTTGTCTCAACTGAGAGCACCGTGCAACTTTGCGGCATTGGCCTGAAGTTGCTTGGACTGAATTGCCGTAACAACAAGGTTTTATACGTGTTTTAAAATCAAGTAGCAAACATCAAAGCTGTTAGGCTGTTTTGTGAATAGCTGAGAGGTTGTGAGATCGTAAGGTGGGTTTGTGTAATATTCAGAAAAATGGCAGTTACCTTTGTCACTTTTCTGTAATACAAAGTGTGTTGAGTTGTGTAAAGCGTAGTTGGAACGTCTGAAAGGTTTCAGCCTTTATTTGTGCATGTTTCAAAGTTTGTACACATTGCATTAGTCCTGCACAGCTACAGGCGCCTCTGTACTCTAATGGCTGCACGTGCAATTTAAACGATTTTAAACCTTACTGCATGTTTAATATGTATGCAAAATGTACGTATGTGTAAAACTGGCAGAGGTGGAGATTTTACCTCTCAGGGAATGACCTAAACACACTGAAGGAGTCTCACACATTCCACATCCCGATCACGAGAAGAACTGAAAGTTGGTTTTTTCCTTTGTGTACGTGTGAACGTTGGGAAGGCGCCGCGGCAGCCGCGTCTCCTGCAGCACGAACCGCGACTCCCGCGGCGCCTTGGCGAGGGCTCGGCTTGCGCTTTGTTTCTAACTAGGAATTTCTTCCTCTGAACAACTTCCAGTGTATCTTCCGGGTACCATTTCCATGGAACCCTCTATACGCAGCTGAAATCATTACAAAATGGCGCCAATCTTGAATTAATTTAGCAAATTGGTTCCATATTTGGTTTTTGTTCTTTCTGCAGTTAACATAGTGTAAAAGTATGCACTCCTCGTCTTGGCGTTGCCGGGAATGGAATGAGTAGGCTTCTGGAAGGCACGGGCCGTGTCACGGAGGAGCTGGTAACGCAGCGCAGCAGGAAGCTCACGGTCCTTGCTGAATAATGTTAAGACACTAATGTGGTTTCTTAAATCAGTGTGGGCAACGTTGGCTTCGGAGAACTGGACCTCTTCTCCGTGTTCTCTTTGGAACGCCACACGGCCACGGGGAAGGTCTGTGCACCCCCTCAAAATTCACTCCTGTATCCACAAAATACCGTGAACTGAGGTGGACACGTTTGTTTGCCGGCCAGTCGGGCATCACTGGAACTGTGTCCAAACGTGCTCGCAGTCTGTATGGTGAAGGTGTTTCTAGACTTTCTCACACTTTTGGGGGCAGGTTAAGATACAGCTCGGATCAATAAATCCTTTTCCAGATCTTCCAGAGTGATGTGACCTTGACCAGATTGTTTAACGTTCTTGTGCCTTTGTCTCTGCATCTGTAGAATCAGTAACCACCTATAGAGATGTCCTGACACTTCATTTGTTGAGATTTATAGATCATGATGGAAGCGAAGAGTTTATTCTATATGAATATTTTTACAGGGTGCATTAGACAGTTCCCAGCAATGCCGCTGTTTTTGTTACTGATTTGTGCAAGATTTAAATTAAGTACTTTCTGTTCAAATGGATGTTCTTTTTTTCTGCTCTGAATGCACGGGGGAGTTTCTTTTGGGGAAAGAAAAGATGTAGTTAGTGTGTAACGAGGATATACTTCTAAACAAGGGTATTTTTGTATTCCACTTTGATTTTTCAAAGCTTTTTCAAACGACAAAGTATTTTCTAAGCCCGTTTTTCCTCTTCCCATGTATTAGTTTGGAGAAAATACATAACTGGATGTAGTAACTATGAAAACCTAATTCTCCAAGCACAGGCGGTGTATACAGTACCTATAGGACCACCTGTCTCTGTAATTACATAGTAATAATAATACAGAAAAACTCTTGGCCATAGGACAGTAATACGCTACTTTCTCCCCTGGCGTGAGGTCATATTGTGGTAATAAAGGTATTAATTCTTGCGCAAAACTGGGACTAGTTCTGGATTTTCCCTGGAAATCTCTATTTCTGTGGTCATGTCTATGTGACCTTTAACATAACGATGTGTTTCTCTTGGTTTTAATCCGCAGACCATTCCTGTAGTGGTAAGTCCTTCTGCGGGGACAGTGGCAATGAGAGCTGGAGTTCAGTATGTTCAGACCACAGTGCCAGTCCAAGTACGAAGAGTCTAACCGCTAACCAGAAGCCACACAATTGGTGGAGTAAATAAATCTAATAGAAATGTGAAAAATAAACACAGTTCTTTGGATTAACCTCAAAGGTTCAGACTTTAGCTTTGTATATGTGTACAAAGCATTAACTACACTACATTAATGTAAAGCATTAGCGCTGGCTTAGAAAAGCTGAGGACAGGTAAGATCCATATTAAATCTATGCTTCTTTTGTAAATACTGTACAATTTGTGGATGTCACTAGAGTACCATCTCCTTTTTATATTTGTATTGACTTTAACTTATAAAGAGCGTTTGAGTTGGAAGAGGAAGGTTTAAAACAGCCTTACCACAAGCTGGCACCGAACACTGGTCTTGGGAAATGGTTATGCAGCAGATAATACGATCATGAGAACCCAAACAAGTCCATTTGTGTTAGGAATTCACACAAATTCTGCACTTTGAAACTCTTGTAGAATTTCTTTGAGCAAGCAAATGATGAAGGGTAACTTAAAATCGTGTTAGGCCAATTGTGACATTTCCAGTCGCGGACTGAACCACAGAAAGATTGACATTGTGTTTAACAGCGACCAGACCGTTGAAATTGTTTACAGGTCACAATTATGTTTAAACTTCTTCAGTCCCATCTCAGGAAGGCTGGAGAGCAGCCCCGGGTGCTTGTCGCGTGGTTTCTGATCAGGGGTATCCACGGCTGAGGAAAGCGAAGATCTCCCTGTGTTTCACCGCTCAGTTTGCTTGTTTAAATCCTCCACAAAGGACTTGGAAAGCTTTTTGGATGGACAGGAGGTAGGTGCGGAGGAGAACATGGATCGGGAGCGATGGGCAAAGGACTTTGACGCTGGGCCAGAGCATGTGTTATTTATATGATGGAATTTATGTTTTTCTGTAAGCATGAAGCAGTACAGTATGAGAGAAAGTAACCCCTGGAAATGCTGTCTGTTACACTTATACTGTAGTACCATTTGTATGTTGTGTAAAACAAAGCATTGAACAAAGCAAAGGTGATGTATGTATATGAGAAAATTAATTGTATGATATCATTCCAGTACATTGTTGTACATTTTAGTCATGTTGATTTCTCCCATTGTTTATAAAAGAATGCGGTTTGTACAGTCTCCAGCTAGAACCCGTATTAGAGGGAAAAGTATTAGAAAAAAAGCGAGAACAGAATATTCGTGAATTGCAGTTGTGTCAGAAATAGCCTAGCTGGCCTTATTTGTGAAGCATAATTGCTTTTAGCATATGGAAGTATTTTTTCACATTTTCTTTGTATAAAATTTGTATTAAACTTAAATATCTTTTTGACAATTGTGTTTCTTCGTGACTGAGACAGGCGACACACACGATGTGCTTTGGTTTCCTCCAGCTTTCCAAGAAGCGTCACAATTTTTTATTAAATTGTTTTAGAAAAATGGTCTGTGTTCCTGGGTCCCCGGTTTTGTTGCAGTCTGGATGGACGCTCATTCCCGCACAGGCTCCAGATCGCAGATAATTTCACTCCTTTGGGATCTTCTGTCTCACGAGTGTGGGACCTTTGCATCCACTGCCAAACTGAGACCAACGGCAGCAGCGCTGCGGGCTGTAACTGAGCAGCTCTTCATGCGTGCGGAGCTCAGCAGCGTCCGCGCTCCCCGTCTGAGCTGCAGGAAAGGTCCGTGCCGTGTTGTGTAACGTTCCCGTGTTGGTTCGATTGCGTCCGACCGATGTGCAGAGGTGGGAACCGGTGCAGAGGTGTGATCGTGGGTCAGGGGTGGGAACCGGTGCGGAGGTGTGTTCGTGGGATGGATGTGGGAACCGGTGCGGAGGTGTGATCGTGGGTCAGGGGTGGGAACCGGTGCGGAGGTGTGATCGTGGGTCAGGGGTGGGAACCGGTGCGGAGGTGTGTTCGTGGGTCAGGGGTGGGAACCGGTGCGGAGGTGTGTTCGTGGGTCAGGGGTGGGAACCGGTGCGGAGGTGTGTTCGTGGGGTGGACGTAAGAGGGGACAGAGGAGCGTTGGGGCCGTCCCGGAGAGTGGGAACGGGGCAGGACCGTCTGAGTCTGAACTGTCCGGGAGGAGGAGCCGGGAGCTGATGAAATAGCCCACTGTCCATTCTTACTGCGAATAATGGATAAAGTTCTACTCCTGTAGTTACTTGGTTACATGTACGTGTAGAACAACTAAAGTTAAAGTTCCCGGTGCTACTGTTGACAGAAAAGCGCAAATCCTGCAAGCTCGCGCTGCGGTTTTGGCATTCCTCGTGCAGTCCCAACGCTGCTGCCGCTGCAGCCAGCTCCGGTGTCAGGAGGTGAAAGGAGATGAACGAGCCAAAAATTGTTACCTGAAACCGCACTGCACTCTGAAACCTGTTCCAACCTGTAGGTGTTGGTTTGGGTTTTGGTGGTGGTGGTGTTTTTGTACAACTGCACCTTAATTGAAGGCATTTGAGAAACAATGAGATACTTATTTTTCTTCCCTTTTAAAAACTCATTTTTATAACAAAATCCCACTCGGGTGCTTGCCCGGTGTTAGCGCTGCTGCGCCCGGTGTTAGCGCTGCTGTGCCCGGCGTTAGCGCTGCTGCGCCCAGTGTTAGCGCTGCTGTGCCCGGCGTTAGCGCTGCTGTGCCCGGCGTTAGCGCTGCTGTGCCCAGTGTTAGCGCTGCTGTGCCCGGTGTTAGCGCTGCTGTGCCCAGTGTTAGCGCTGCTGTGCCCAGTGTTAGCGCTGCTGCGCCCGCCTGGCCGCTCCGGCTGTGCTCCTCACGGAAGAGGGCTGAATGCGGAGGATTCCGAGCGCTCAGCGGGTCAGAGGCTGTGACACCAGAACCGGGCACCTCGCGCCCGCGGTCCTGCACCCCGCGCCGGGGCTCCCCTGCCCCGCGGGCGGGCGGAGGCGCCGGCTGCCCTCAGCTGGCCAGAGGACACGCTGCATGAAACATCCCGTACAAAACCCTGCGATCCCGTGTCCTCCCACCCCAGTGAGGACATGCGGTTTGCAACTCTTTATTTGCAGTTTTGTGTGTAGTTTAAAAAACGCTATATTCTGTTGTTGCATCGCGAGTATTTAAAGCTGGGCAAGGCCCAGGTATGAATTTGTCAAAGTGGTTTTCAGAAATGGTTCAGATCCAGGTTCTGGATTAGCAGACACTTGAAGGCGGAGACCTAAGGAGGTATTCTGTTCTGATGTGCGCCATCTCGATGGGTTTTTGGTTGTTAAGGGCTATGTTTACTTTGTGTTGCACTCCACGGCTTACGAGACGTGGCAGCTGAGAGCAGATGGGGGGAAAGACTCAGGATAAGGTTAACGTGGGGAAGAAAAAAGTCTCTCGTTTGCAGTCTATGTGCAGCGAAGGCGGGGGAGCGCGGGGGTGTGCTGTGCTGCAGGCCCCGCGAAACTCGGGGCTCGGCTCTTGCAAAAGGCGTGTTGTGTGGGTGCAGTGTGGCAAGGCTGGCTGCGTGAGCTCAAAGGTGTGTGTGTGTGTGTGTGTGTGTGTGTGTGTGTGTAGACACCGCTCATGGGAGCAGGCACCCTGAGCTAGCTAACACCTGAGCTTCACCAGGCCAAAGCATGGGCAGAGCTGAAATTTGAGATGCTGAGCAAGACGCAGTCTTGGAAACCGGTGCAGCAGTAGCAACTCGGTCGAATTCCTCTCCAAGGCACCACCCCGACACTGTGGGCAGGTAAACAGGTAAACCTCACTGACTGGGGGCAATACGGAGCGATCGCAGCAGTGGCGCGTGCAGCACGTGCAGCACGTGCAGCCACCAGCCACGAACAGGCCAAAGCTCTGCAGAGAACTTTGGAGACAGAAACAAGAGACCTTGAGAATCTTCAAACACATTCAAAAAGCAAAATCTTGTAAGAAGCTTTGGGGTGGAAAAAAAAAATCAGTACTCAGACAATCCACCGAGATGAGGCAGGTGTTGAATTTGGGGTTTCAAAGAAGTGCAATTAGCTGATTGACAGGGTGTTAAAAGCTGAAGCTGTGCTTCCCTTGGAGTGTGCTATCCCTGGCTTTTGTTCCTGTCTCAAAGGTTTTATTTACGGGTGTGCTTATCTTGCAAGCATCAGGCAGGTCTCCAGTCAGTTTGATTTCCTTGAGATAAAACTTCCGATTTGTGACAGTCTTACAGCTGGAAACCCTTGAGGAAGCTGAGCCCAGCGGCAGCTCCGCGGGAAGGCCACGCTGTGCTGTGCTGTGCTGTGCCCGGCTCGGAGGGCGGCTCCTGCACGCGCCTCCAGCGCAGCGGCCACAGCGCGGCCCTGGCCACGGTCCTGGCCACGGTCCTGGTCACAGTCCTGGTCACGGTCCTGGTCACGGTCCTGGCCACGGTCCTGGTCACGGTCCTGGTCACGGTCCTGGCCACGGTCCTGGCCACGGTCCTGGTCACGGTCCTGGTCACGGTCCTGGTCACGGTCCTGGCCACGGTCCTGGTCACGGTCCCGGTCACGGTCCTGGCCACGCCTGCTCCACAAGCGCAGCCAACGCGCTTTGCAGCTGCTGCACGGCCACAACCTTTTGAGCCAAAGACTTAGATCTGATCATTTTGAGATCAGATTTTCTGTTTTCGTCCCCTCGTAGACGTAGCAATGAATCTGTTTCCTGAGGTAAATGTTTGTAGACATCAGGAGGCTCCCTCAGGCTTGTGTAGCACTTGTGCCACACTTAGAACTGGCACAGCCCTTCCTTGTTTGATCTCGATTCACACCTGATAGATAAGGGGATTATATCCCTTTAGCGCCTTGTTCCAGGGAGGCTCTGATCCTCCTGAGGGTTTTTTGGTGCCACAGCAAGCAAGAAAGCAGTTTTGAAAATGAATTACAGATTCATCCAAGCCCAGAGAACTGAAATATTTTGATAGCAAGAATTAACTGGCCGGTTCAGCAGAAATCCTAAAGCTGAAGCTTACTTGTAGCTGCATTTATTTACATAAAACTAAGCATGCACAACTGCAGTGTTTGCCTGCTCTTTATCTCCCGCAGGGCAAGTGAGATGTGCCGAGTGCCCTCGGCCCTCAGGGACGCGGTCGCCGTGTTGGGCCCTTGCCCCCCAGCACCCGAGGAGCTGGGCACAGGCTCCCGTTTGCCTCTACAACAACCGCGCCTTGAAACCGCGAGTGTGTGCTCTACATATTCCTCTAGATGCAAGAGCAGCTGGAGAGAAGGCAGGTAATCTACTCCCCCAAAATGTAAACATGTGTTTATTTAATGCCTTTCACTCATCACAAGGTACTTTTTCCCCAGCCCCCAAAACCAAGATGGCAGCATAAGGCACCGTGTAGACACGTGCACAGTCCACATACCATCTATGTAGGATTTAAAACACAGCTATTGTTCTCACCAACAGTACCATGTGTCCTTATTATTCATGTACACAATACGATTTTCCCCAGAGTTTGTTCTGGAGAAATGAACAATTAATTTAGAATGGTAAGACTTTCCCCCACCCACCCCAAAAAAACAGATTAAAAACACAGGTACAGAGCTTAATACCAGAGTAATGAGATTAGTTCATAAATTAAAAAAATACAAAAAAAAAAAAGAGAACAGTTTCACTCTTCTTTTCAGAAGGTCCCGTGTGGTGTGATGTGATGTACTGTGCAGAGACTCCTTACTGTGTCCTCTTCCCCTTTCAAAAGCAAGAAAACTGACAGGTTGCCCCAAGACTCGTAGTGTTTGTCACCGGCGGCAAACAGGCGGTTACAGCTCTAGACAGCCGGCTCAACCACGGAGCCGCGGCACCCCAGCTGATGCGAGGGCTCTTCCTCTGTCCAAAGGAAGGAGGACTTGGCACAATGTTCTTTGGCTGCAAGTTCTTAAAGGCTCCCACTGAAAGGGTTCTCCTTCAAAAAAAAGAAAAACTGCAGTTGCTGTGGGATTTTTTCAATAAGAAAATGTTGAGGAATAGGTGGAACCGATGCAATAGTTTGAGTGAAGCCCTCACAGTGCTAAGATGTTGGGGTCTGCTACAAATATTCAAGTTCCAAGGCGTGCCGAAGAGCTTCCAGGTCGGCGTGACAAGAGATTCTCCAGAATGGCATGTTGTGCTAGAGTGAAACCAAAAGAGGGTGTTTTTTGGTTTTCGTTTAATACTGAGATCAAAACAACCCTCCCAGTTTGCAGCTTTGGGCGCAGAGCGCTGTCCCTGGCCCCCGGTGGTCAGCGTCACAGCCTGGGAGGCTCGTCTTGGGGAGGGGGGGAGTGGGAAGGGCCTGTTTGCTGATGGTTCTGATGCAGAGAGAAGACAGATCCTCCGGGACCGACACGTGTCCTGCCTCGGAGATCACGGAGCAGGTGGTGACTGTCTGAATGCACTAGCTACTAAACTCGATTACTTTTTTCTCATGGATGAATTAGGAATGTTTCTAGAACTGCAGTATTGCATCACTAGTGTTGTCAGTGCTTCACAGACAAGATATATATCATAAAAGGAAGTTATTAACATTTAAAAAATGTAAAGAAAGGAATAAAATACCACATAGAGTCAAAATGCTTTGTAACAACTCCAAGTTAACTGGAGCAGTAGGTCATGCTGCATTTTCTGTAAACGCAGGAACTGGTATCACTGCTCAGCTCCTGAGCTGGTGTCACACTGCTGCCTTGGAGAAAGGCACGACGGGCTTGTAAGGCAGCTTGTCCACAGACACTTCCCTGGTTTTGAGACTACAACCTTCTTCTCCTGCGTCCCACAGTTTACATTTACTGTGATAAATTGGATTATGTATACAACTGTGCAAGATTTAACCAGCCAGTTCCACTTGAAGTCTCAACATCTGGACAAAATCTGGAAAGGTAAACTACCTGCGCCCTACTGTATCTTCTTCATAATATCCTGATGAATCTCTTGAAAATTGAGATTGTACTCTAGGAGAACAAGGCTCACAGCTGGAAGAGGACAAAGTATCAACTTTTTAAAGTGCAGTTCAGTTACACAGGGGACCTGAGATGGAAACTGTGATGTGCTAAGTACAGAGTGCTCTGAAAGCATCTTCATAACAATGTAGTTCTGCAATCATTACCATTAGTTCCTTTTCCAAGTGTACCCACCTGTGGGAAAAAACCCTCCAGGTTCCAGATGTTCATTTTACATAGTGTCTATTCACACTCTAACGTTTAAATACAACTCAGGCTTCCCTCTGGTATGTTGCCTCTCAGTAAACAAATGTTTCCTTCAAGCTATTTATCAGTGTGTGCAGAGGCAGCAAACACAGACAGCTGAAGTGATTGGAATCCACTGCTCTGCAATTTCCCTTTAAGGGGAAAAGTTATTTCCTTCTCCTTCCCCCTCCCCTGGTTGTTATTAAACCCCTTCCATTAAATTATCTATTTTTTCTTGCTTAAATTAGAAGAAAACTTGGCCTCCCAGCCACTCCTGTTGTTCTGCATTTACAGAGTTATCACTCATCAGACAGGTGAAGAAAAATGACCCACTGAAATGGAGATGTTATCAGTGAAAAAACAGTGAAAGGCTCTCGCCCTGCCCCCTGCCCCCTCCCCCTCCCTTTTGTATAAAGCTCAGGTGTGTGGAAGCCTTGACTAATGATCCTCATCAATCAAGGAGACAGCTGAGCAAAGAATGTGCTCTCCTAATGGCAGAGCTCCTCAGGCCAAGAGACACAAGCAAGAGGGCTCTTGAAATCTGCCTGTAGAAGGTTGTTGAACCTTCCCACTTCCTCCTGCAGCCAGAGCGCCCTGCAGCCTTTGATGCAGCGTGGTCACTGACCCGCTGCCTTTGAAGGGCGCCCCGCGCTGTGGAAGCAGCAGGCTGTTATCGCCGCACCCCAGGCACGCGTCTTCTGCTCTGAACACCGGTAAATTAAAACTCTGCCTGTTCGATTCAATTCTCATCTTGTACAATGCAGCTGATGTACCTGACTGCTCCCCTGCCCGTCTGTGGCTGGTGCTCTCCGTGTTCCTACCACTCCAGGGTTTCTGTGACACACCGATATCCCCTGTGTAAGGCAGCAGGTGTTCCTGGATCTCTGACCTCCAAGCCCCAGTCACTGTGAGCAGAACACAAGCTTTGGGCTCCTCAGATTTTGCTTTTATCTCCTCCAAGCTCTGGGGTTCTGGCTTTTCTCCTCTTTCAGTCTACCCAAAACAAAGCAGCTTCACCCGGTCGCCTGAACTCCAGCTCTCACTGCAGTCAGTGCACTGCGGATACCGGTGCACCGAGGGCTCGACTGCATGCACAGGTTAGTCCCCCCTAAGGCTGCCTACATCAGCGGGCCACTTCTGTGCCATGAGCACGAAATATTACCCAGGCCTTGTTATTCCTGCCCAAAATGCTATCGCAGTTTCTGTTCTACTTCATCTCCCCATTTTGCTTGTGAAATTAATCACATTGATCCATAAATCACTGATAAAAGCAGCAACTCAGTCCTAGTCCCTTTGGTATCCACTCTAATGACATTACACCCTATGATCTCAGTGAGTCATAAATACAAATACATGTGCATATTCTAATAAGTAATTCAAAACTGATTTCAATCATTTGGAATTTACAAAAGTGACGTGTAGATCAGAAATGCACTCTGCTTGCTCATCTGAGATCACACGCTGGAGTTTTCCTTCCCCTGTATTTAAAGCCTTCTTTATTAAGCAAGAGCGATTCCTGGAACACGTGACACAGCGACTACCTGAAAAATTGCACCAGTGGGGAGATTTACAGTAAGAAATTTCCCACAAGGTTGTTGAGTATTTTGGATATTAAGAAATGAGACTGATTGTAAGCTGTTGGAGGGAGCTTCATTCAACGCTTAAGTAAAAAAAGGGTCACTGAAATGAAAACTTGGAAGAATCCAGCATGGTATCCACAAACTGTACCTTTTTTGCTCCCTGTTCCTCTTCAACGCCATCTCCTATTACAATATACACGGCTTTCCTTCCAAACCTTTGCATGATTCTCTCAAAACAGCTTTCTTTCCCTAAGCAACAGAAGAGAAGACACAGTTTTTATCTGGACACATACAGCAGGTGGGGCTGACATTCAGGTAGTCAGAGTGGAGCTGGGACCTAACTGAACTTGCTGCTGCACTTGCTACGTTCCCTGTTTGCTTTTGAAATTGGAACCTAACTGAATCTTCATCTCAGATGGACCCTCGCCGCCGCAGGACAGCTGCTGGCATTTTCTGTCAGCTGAGGACTGCCAAGTGCTGCCAGTTTTCTGTACGCTTTGTGACTTCGATACACGGCTTAGACCAGGTGAGACCATGTGAGAGTCATGGCATGCAGATTCGAGAGCCCTCTTCTGTTCATTCTGGTTACAGTAAGAACACTGGAAAAGTAAAGCCCCAAGCCAACCCTACCTATACTTATTACTCACACAGCTTCATAAAGCTCGCTCAGCACAGCTGACCCCTCTGCAAGAACACCAGCATCCAAACGGTGTCTGTACGTAACGGGTCCAACCAGACCATCTTGCTCCCAGCTGAACATCCCACACGCAGCAGATGGGGTGAGTATTTTCAGCTCGCTCCCCATGGAGACACTTGGGAAGACTTGGATTTTTAGATTTTTTTCTAGCTTACGTGTGTGCAGTCAGGATGTGGATTAAGAGATGTGTAAACATGGAGATAAAAATAAAGCTCATACTTCACTTGTTGCGATCAGGTTGAATGGATGTGCCTGCCTGAGGGGCAAAAAATCCAATTTCTCCTCAGCAAAGCCTAAGTTAGTTTGCTCTTACCTGTTTTTGTTGCACTGTAAATGTTTTCAATGGGGAAGACAGTGCCCAGTCCATAGAGAAGCACTTTAGCGAGGGCTGGTATAAGCTGAGTTGTGGTGACCAACACATTCACACAGTTAGGCCTAGAAAACAAAAGTCAGTGGAAGTGGCAATCTGTGTTTTCTCTCTTTTACTCCTGCTGGAGGGCGGCAGGAAGCAAACCTTTCCCGCCGCCGGGAGACCGTGCAGCTAGAGACAGGTAACGCGAGCGCTGGCAATGGCTTTTATCAGCTTAGCAGAATGAACAGACCATAAACCAAACTGGCAGCAGTGACGCAGGCTCACTGCACGCATGCCAGGATCTGTCTTGTGGGAATTCGAACACCAGTGTCCTGCTGGATGAGTGAACGTGTTCAGGGATAGAATATTTTCTCCCTTTCCTACTCTTTTGTAGACCTGCTCACGTGAGGGCGTGCCGCGGATGACATAGCTAGGAAAAGGCAAGGAAAAGGACTGGTTTTGATTTGCTCAGTTCGCCGTCTCAAGCTCACCGCAGCCCGCGGTAACGCGAGTCCGGCAAACGTGCAGACTGGCCTCCCGCAGGCTGGGCCAGCACGGTCCTACGAATGTGCCTCCATTTGTCTAGAGGGGGGAAACAGGGGAAGCAAACGAGGTCCTGGATCAAACCTGTAGGCAAATCTTTCAGCTGTTCTTACCGGGAATGTATCAAATTCAGCGCCTTCAGAGCATGCGTGAGCCAGAGATCAGTCAGCGCTTCCAGTTCTGCTCTCAACTGCAGCCACGTTTCCCTCTTAGGAGCTCCTATCAAACCTGTGAGCAGGGAAAAAGCATCTTTGCAGAAGCACAGACAGGGATTTGCAGAGCTTCGTATGCAGAACGCCAAAGGGCCCCTGTCTGTGTTCTGAACCCTCTCTCTTCCAGCACCCTCCTCACGGCCCTGCTGCCTCGTTACAAACAAGCAGTCATGACACAAGAACGCCTCCAGATAGAGAACTGATGTGTTCTGTGGAAAAAAACAGCCATATTTAGTTTTGAACTGTTTTCTTGCTTACTAAACATTTTGAAAAATTGGAGAAGGTTGCTTTCCTGCTAAAGAAATTACAAAATAAAGCAACACACACAGACTTGAGTCCTTCTCAAACCACTAAACCAGGTATTTTAGCGTATCTCCTGCAAATCCTGTACAGAACCTTATTTCAGGAGGACTGCTGAAGCACAAGCTCAGCTCGGTGTGAGGTGTTCTTATCACGATGCCCCCTACACCTCTGCCATAGATGTCCCTAGCAGGGTCACCAGTATTTGGGAAGACGAAAGGCACGCTTGTTGCTTGGCCATGGACACTTACCCCCTACGTTGTTTTTGTAGGTGTTGTACATCTCCTTCACCCGGCGGTAGCGGAATGCCAATTTCCTCATCCAGTCGACTCCCCCGTGAACACCCGAGCCCAGACACAGGCTCGCGCTGGCCGCCGAGCTGTGAAAGCCATCTGCGGAGAAGTTGTATGTGCTGGGCAAGGGAGGACAGAGGCGAGAGTCAGTAGAATCGCAGCCTACACAGTGCCAGCAAGGAGTAAAACAATTCAAACGAAACAGGGAGACAAGAGGCAGCAGAGATACACGCAAGACATGCTTTACAAAACAGGAGCTCATCTCTAGCATGGTTGCTAGCACTGATTTGAAAAACGCTCTTACTGTAAACACAACGCAGGCTGCTTAGCACCCCCTGACAATTCTGAGGTTCTCTGGGCTACAAAACACCTGACAACCCTCAGGTCACCGAAACTCCTCAGCTGCCCCTCATCCAGGCTGCCACGGTAACTGCAGAAATACTCAGCCCCCAAATCAGTGTTTTAATCACTGCCTGAGCAACTATCCAGACTGCGCACAGGCCACTGCAGCCAAAGGACCTAAACATACAAGTGGCAGTTCAGTGCACTGCAAAGCACAAAGTAGCATTTCAGCTACAGCAAAAAACATTTCAAGGGTTCTATGCAGAAGGAAAAGTCTCTTCCCTGAAATACTTGTTTTTTGTGCTGTTTCTGAACCCATGTCTCACAACAACCAGTCAAAACCACAAACTGTAAAGCTCTATATGGGCTCTGCACATTTTATTCTTGTGCCTATTACCATGACTCTACAGGCAACACTGGGAAAGGTAGATGTAATTGTACACAAATAGTTTTTACATACATGATGATCTAATGTATGCAAATAATAATATTGTTTGGTGCAGTCTGGATTCACGTTTCTACCAGTGACAAGGCTCTGGCATGGCAAGGTCCATAATCCTCACCACTAAGCCCATTCAGCAGAGACTGGGCAGCGGGAAACCTTTCAACCTGGTTTTGAAGAGTTTTGTCCAAGTCTGTGCCAACATTCTGGGCAGATCACATGAGAAAGTAGAGCTGTCTGACTGGGTTTCAACCTCATTTTAGATGGACTTCCCAGAGTGGTTCAGTATAGTCAGGGCTTAACAGTGGGCACAGGCATATTAATGTGAGAAAGGGGACACTGTGCTTCTGCGGGCTTAACACACGCGGACAGCGGGAGCCGGGGGGAGGGCGGCGGACGAGAATGTTGTTGTGCATCACTGACCGGCCCCTGCTGTTTGCAAACAGCTGTGGACAACCTGACCTGCAGCTTCCAGCCTGGAGTTCCCGTACCTTAGATCCTGACCATTGTCATCCGATGATACATCATCTATGTGGATCTGGTCGCAGTCCTGAGGAGCAAATGAAAAACAATGTATCAGAGTAAGGAAATGCTTTGAAAAAATATTTGAAAGAATGTAATGAAAAATTACGGGTAAAATTAAGGAGATAAAACATTACATATTGCTAGTATTGTCTGGCATTGTCTAGCCAGTTAATTGTTACGAATAAGTATAACATGGCACAAAATATGAATAGAGTGTGTGTATGTGATCCACTGTTAAGTAAGGGCACAACAGCTCTTGAATAATACAGTAAGTGAAACTCCTTCCTACGTAGACAGGATGGAGAGAGGCACTTGTGTTTTAGCCAGGAAAGCCGTGTTTTTCAAGCTCTGTGTGCATAATAGGGCAGAGATTCGGCAGCCTTCCCCGCGAGAGCAGCGCTTTGCACAGGAGGTGTCTGCCCACGCAGCTACGGGGGAGAAGGTCTGTCCGGAAGCCATTTCCAGAGCCGCCCGTCCCGCCGTGTCGCCCCAGTCCGTCCTGAGAGGGCTGGAGCAGGCGGGCAGCGCCTACAGCCCAGGGGCGACGCATCGGCAGCGGGGGAATCTCTGCCCAGCTTAACCAGAACATGTCCCCGGAGCTCAGCCCACATGAGTATGTACTCTAGATCTTATCTTCCAAAATGCTTCATTGTTTGAATGGTGGAGGCCCTGCCTCAAAAATTTGAGAAATGTTATTTCTTTGGTTTCTTTCCTAGTCTTAGCATTAAGATTAGAAAGAGAAAAATCAGGAAGCTCCTCCCACCACCTTAAATCTCCTTTTCTCCATGACCCTTGCAGGGAAGAACAGAACAGAACAGAACGGAACAGAACAGAACAGAACAGAACAGGAAGCCTTCAGGCTGATGAACGCTATCTTTTGTTCTCGTTGATTTTTCAAGAGGTAAAAGCACTTGGTACAACAGGACCCCAAAGTCAGAACCACCGCAGCTAACCAGGGTAGTTATTCTGCACACCACAGAATGTCTTACCTTCTCTACAAAATTACGAGTTTTAAAAATGACTCTAAATTAGCCTCTTTAAAAAACAAACACCCCCTCAAAAAGCAACAACAAAACCCCGAAAAACCCAACAACAACAAAGATCTCCGAACAAGTAACCAAACTTTCTATCAAAGGCAAAATATCACAGATAGTTCTTATCCGTAATGAGATTTTCTGCGGCATTTATTTTAGGTAATTCTCAAAAAGACACATGATTTTATCTTGTTCTCATGTCATTGGTCTGGTCTCTTATCAACCTGTCACTGGGGTGTATATTTCTGTATGTAGCTGGAGCCAAGTGGCTGAATAACAGACCTCTGCTGGCACCTCTCTCTCCTCTACCCCATTATTTTTTAAGCCCCTCTCCCAATAGCTGCTGAGAGCCAAGCTGGGATCATATCGAAGCAGCCCACTCCGCCTCAGTTGTATGGTGCAGGGCATTAAGTCAGGGGAAAGGTATTTGTGGAGGGGTCTGTTTTTCCCATTTGTGAATGAATTGTTCTGTACACTGAAGTGTGACAACAGTAGCTATCACATTTCTAACTTAATAAAATACCATGACACTTGGTGAGACGCTACCTCATAGTGCACCAGCTGAGCCTATCGTGTTACTGCGTGAAACACAGGGAAGCTGGTTAAAGCCAGAATATGGACCATGTTTTACTACTTGGTTATGAGACTAATTTTTCATTCCTGCAGAATCTCTTTGAAATCTTAGTGAGTGGGGAATCAAGCAGGATATCTGGGCTGCTGAAAAGAAGGTCCAGATTGTTCAAATGGAAGTCTGCAATGGGGACAGACCGCGGTTTTCACATCTGCTGACTTTTAAAAATGATAGTCTACGATCAAAAAAGGTGTATGACGTGTGGCACGTACACCCTGCGACTGAGTCAGATGTGTAAGCCCTAAGTCAGCCCTCAGGACTCTGGGAACAGAACTGGTTTTGCTGTGGTATCTCCAGGGCAGTCGGTGCTACACGATTTGCCTCCGGGGGACCAGGCCCTTGTGCCCACATGGAAGGAGCCTGAGCTAATGCAGCTGTGGAATGGTGCTGCAGGCCTGGAGAGAGCTGCTGCTGCCTCCTCGCGAGGCCCAGCCTGTTCCGGAGAATGCATGGTTACCGCTTCCGATTATCACTTAGGATCCCTGTGAACACTCTCAAGGTGTGTCTTGTGCACCTATGAAAACAGCTTCCGAACGCAGAGGTTGTCTGTGTACCGGGACTGTGCTGGAGATCTGTAAAATCTCGTGGATTCATTGATCAGTCAAGCTTGCATCCCCCATTAGGCGGGGGGTGAACAGTTCCCAGAACACAAAACCCCCGGGATGGCTCTGAAAGGCAGTAACTTGTAAACACACTAATCCCCTTGTTTGTTAATTCCTCCTTCCCCCTTGTCAGTCCCCCCTCTTTAATACCTGTTTTGCAGAGTGCTACACAAAAATATCTCCAGAGGGACAGGGGGCGGAAGGTACTGATCCGTAGCCAGCATTGCACGGGGAACAAAAGGCATGTGGAGGAAAAGCACAACCCGAGTTCCTATTTTAGCTTCCTTGTGATTTGTGTCCTTGGGCAACTCCTTTTCTCCCCTGATTTCTCAAAAGGGGAATGGAGAGTGAGAACAGCCTGCCAAGCGGGGCAGTGCCCGTGTCCCGCGTGCCCTGGAAGCGCGACACGCGGGCTGCCCTTGTCGGTGTTCGCTGCGTGGATGTTTTGCGGAAGGGCGGGCACAACGCTAATCTGGGCAGGCACAACGCTAATATCTGGGCAGGCACAACGCTACGCTGGGCAGGCACAACGCTAATCTGGGCAGGCACAACGCTACGCTGGGCAGGCACAACGCTAATCTGGGCAGGCACAACGCTAATCTGGGCAGGCACAACGCTACGCTGGGCAGGCACAACGCTAATCTGGGCAGGCACAACGCTACGCTGGGCAGGCACAACGCTACGCTGGGCAGGCACAACGCTAAAATGGGCGGGCACAACGCTAATCTGGGCAGGCACAACGCTAATCTGGGCAGGCACAACACTAAGATGGGCAGGCACAACGCTAGTCTGGGCAGGCACAACGCTAAACTGGGCAGGCACAACGCTAAGCTGGGCCTCAGCAAGCACGGACCTCCCCCTGCCCCGAGCCAGCTGCAAAAAGAGTCCAGATTCTCTGTTTTGCTATGTTTAGCATTTTCTACTAAGAGCACTCTTGCTTTGGCCTTGCATGGGGCAACTGTCCTCCCGCTTTCCCAGCTGCAGCTTCTTTCCCCTGCCCCACCACAGAACGCAGTCAGAACTGCTTTCAGCCCTGTGTGGTTTCAGCTTATTTTGTCTTGTACAGACCGGCGCTGTACCACATGATGGTGCTAATGGATACGGTAATGTTTGTGGGTACAGAACTGAATCAGCTTCTGGGCTTGTTTTTTTATCAACATCTTTTTTCAATATCGTACACTGCATTTTTTTAAGCCTAACACTTGGTGATGTATGATCCTTAAATATCAAACCTGACTTTTATTTATCACCCCAAATGAACGAGTAGGACGGTTAACGAACAGAGATGGATTACTCTGTTATTGCAAATTCTTCCAAACTGAAATGGCTTTGTTTGGAATGTGGAATTTTGTAGAGAACATTTACTTCTCTTGAATTCTACCTCATCCCTCACCTTTTTCATTCAAAAGGCTTAGTGAAAACCAAAACTACGCAGTTTTGGTTTTGTTTGACAAAAACTTTGTTTCACTTATCAAGCACATGTGAAAAGGGAAAAACTGAAAATTTTGAGTAGAAAATGATCTATCTTTCCAGCTACTTGGTCCATGCACCATCATTTAGAACACCTAGTGTTTCTACCTGAGTGCTGAACCGAACAGAATTGCTTCACAATGCTGTCTCCTTGCTCGTTGCTGCTCTGGCCAGCTGGAACACCGCTTGTTTTCAAAGGTTCTTCATGTTTTTCATGGGTTTCAGCCATCCAGGTCCAGTAATGAGCTGTTCTCACCTTTAGGTGCTCATGTTGTCCCTTTTACACCCTCTATCAAGACCCTTCACGCTACACTGACCCACCGATTTAGCTGCCAACTTTGTGTTTCTCAGTTTTTTACTGCGAAGCAAAGTTGGTAAGTTAGCCTACGAAATCAGCAAAAATTGCTTCTCTTGCCTCATGCAACAACAAAATAGCACTAGGAACATAAATGTTTTTGTAGCCCAAACTACTTAAAGACAACCTCCCTGCATATTCTTCTGAGCAGACACGTCCTGTAGCACCCGACTCTGTGCTGGACATGGAGCCCAGGTATTCTGCAGGTGGTTCTGATTTCTATTTGGAGACACGGTGCTAAACTTCAGGTCCCCACTGTACCGGTTCTCACCGGGTTACGTAGTTCTGCTGGAGAGTCCTCTATCTCAGGGATTTTTGTTTCGTTTTTGCTTCCTTAATGTCAAGACGCCACAAAAGAAAAGAAATACAACATACTAACTTTGTAGAATTAAAACCATTGCTCTGCCTTTGTGGCTGAAGAACTTGAGAGGCCAAGTGAGACCAGACTGACCCAAGGACTCAGCTTCTAGCAGCCAAAGCTGTTACTGACTGATAAATGTGCAGAATTTGACTGAGGCCAGACAATCTGCTACTTCATTTCATGTTTTAGAGCGTTAAGTGAAGCCAGGAGAAAACTCGCTTTAAAGGGATTTGCCAACTGATATTCTCGCAAAAGCCTCGACAGGCAGAGGGTTTCTGAAGGTGGTTTTGTGCAGAGCATGGAGCTTTGTTGCACCACATGTTGAGATCTGACAGGGGAAAAGCGCTGGTTGCGTATTAAATATCATCACTACTTACACAGAGCCCCACACAGCGGTGCTCCTTTTTTGTCTTTTCTTCCCTTTGTACGTCCCTCACCCCATCACAAACTCCCTCTTTGAAACAGGTCAGTGCAGGTGTCACCCACTACTTGTCTTTGAAAGGAGATGAAAATTGTCAGCAAGTGAAACCTCGGATTGTAAGGAGACAGACGGCAGGAAAGGATGTGCCTCCCGCAATTCAGGGGACCACAGTGCAATTAAGCAGTGAAGGAACAAGAAATTCTTGCTGAACTCATCAGGCACTGAAAAAAGTTCTCTTATTTCACCTGGCACAGACACAAACTCTTCCCTTTTCAAGTGAAGAAAACGCCCATAGACGCCTGCCCCTGGACGGCTCCAAACACCTCCAATCAGAACCCGACTGCAGGGTGCTCACGGTGCACGCTCACCTCGCTCCCCTGGGTGCGACTGCTGCCGATCGCGGACACAAACAGCTGCTCGCCAGCGCACCAACGCTGCGCAGCCCTTCCGCAGCTGGTGACAGAATTCTGCTAGCGCCACTTTGCTTGAATTTTACCCTGTGTTCAAAAGGGGTTTCATTTTCTATAAGGCACAGTCTGATCTAACCATGCCACAATCAGCAAGGATTTCTCCTCTTGCTCTTCTATGTCGGAACTGCCGTGGTCCCATCCTGCCTGTGCCTGAGCTCGAGCAGACCTGCTCTGGCTCTGCGCGCAGCTTCCTCACGAACAGAGACCATCTCCAGAACCTCAGCATGGGCTCATAGCTAACGGCTACCTGCCCCAGAGGATCTGTGCTCATTTAGCTTAATACAATTATTAAATAGCAAATTTCAGAAGAAGCGGCAGCAATGTCCTCATTATTAGGTTTAGTAAAACTGCCAAAAGCCATCATTGTTATCATGCATTTAGAAGAAAATTCCTTAACAGAACGAAGATGTCAAAGGGACGCAGTAAAGTATGCTTCCAATAAGTCATCTAAGGCCCATTCCTTTGGGGTCAAAAATGAAAGTTTCTTGGCCAGAAAAACAAGTTTGTAGACCAGATGCAAATGATTAGAGAGTTCTAAATAAAATAAGCAGCTACATACCTCCAGGTCATTAAAGAACAGATGTGTATCTGCAAGGTTGAAGATCATTTCTTCCATCATAAGGCCTATCCGCACGGATGTCGTAGTGTCCTGTTAGGGGGGAAAAACAGTTTGGTCCATTCACTTTGATTTTATTTTTCTTTTTTCCCCTTTTCTTTGGAGGCGGGAGGCAGGGTGGGAGAGCTCAGAGCACGCAGAGGCTCTACTCATTCCTCTTTCTGAAGATATGCTTATTAATTTTATTTCCTGAGTATATCTTAACATTATTTTCCCCATCCTTTAATTTGCTCTCCTAGATAACCCAAATCTGTTATTCGAAGGATGTCTGTGGCTCACCTTGACCTGTAATAGCCCACACACTTCAGACGATATAACAAGAACCTTTAAGCACGACCTAAGAATTACTTCAGCAGGTTAGACCAAGAATTGATTTCCATGGCGCGAACAGTCAGGAGACAGGTGTGACCGCCAGCGCGCAGCGGCTGATCCCGCCAGGAGCGGCCGCACCCAGCCCCGCGCGCCGGGTCTGCAGCGAGCCTCACCTTGCCGTGTCCCCCACACACAAAGTCAACCACCTCCATCCCCACAACCGACCTTCTTCCCGAACCCACAGCAAAAGCACAGAACTCATGCAAACAAGGTCCCCAGCAGAACATGTTCTTACTCATTAAACACTTCAAAAGCAAAAGTAAAAATAATCTGTGGTTAATTTGATAAACACCCATAGCTCAAAACCATTGTGCCCATTCAAACTCAACAACAAAGGACAGCTTGG
This sequence comes from Nesoenas mayeri, assembly GCF_963082525.1. Lineage (NCBI taxonomy): Eukaryota > Metazoa > Chordata > Aves > Columbiformes > Columbidae > Nesoenas > Nesoenas mayeri. The sequence continues at coordinate 16,397,457 of NC_137562.1, forward strand.
AAAAAAAAAGAAAAAGAAAAGAAAGAACATTCCCACAACAGGCTTTTATTTGTAATTCATCTTCATTAAGACAGGGATCTCTCATCTGTATGTGGGTGGTTTTCCTCCAATAAAGCTACAAAACATGCTAAACCAGGGCAGATTTATATGTGGTCTTTGCTCTAATTTTCTGCAGATTTCTGTGGAATCATGTTATTTTATGACAGGACAGTAATGAATTAGTTGAGGAGCTCTTAACAAGGAGCACAATGTTTGGAAGATGAGTACATTTCAATCAACCTTTGCGGCAGATGCTGTTGACATGGATGGTGTATTACACGCTAACCTAATTATTACGCATTCTTGGTGTAGTTCTCTTTAATTAGAGCTGAATGGCTATGGTTTCAGCCATATGTGTGACTCACGAGCATTGTGCCCGTCTACGAAAGCTGTGCCACTCGTGTTTGAACGCGCTCCCAGCAAGAAGGGCACTTTCTCCTCTGGGCAAACAGCAAACTTCAGCAGGCCCGCCTTGAACACGGCTCTGATTTTAAGCCCCAGAGCTGCCTCCTGACGAGGCCCAGGGACGCAGGCGTGACCAGGGCGTCCGACTGCGGCCCCACGCGAACAGCGCTGAGTCAAATTTCACTACCCAGGTGTAGTTCCACAGGGGAACTGTTTTGAAGAAAATATGCTGCTAGGAAGAAATTATTTTGTAAAATAGTTTTTAATGAAGCAATTTATTTTTATACATTTCAAGGATCATTAGCCTTTAAAACTCTTTCAGGAAATCTCATTGGTTGGTATCTGTCATTTATCCTCTTAGTTTTGTCTTTAGCTTTATTGGTATTAATCACTAATGGGGACCAGGAAACATTTCCACAGTGTATGAAGTTACCTTCTCCTATACTAAACACTATGGAAATTAAACTTTAGATGAGAGAGGGAAAAAAAATCATTCTCCTGAGATACAGAATATGATGGAATGAAAATAAAACAGAAAATGTACTTTACCACCCAGAGGGGAAGTCGTTTGGGGAAATGATTTGGCATCGCTGCTTTCACAGTGTGGACATTTCCTCTATAGCAAGGCACGCTTCCAAATCTTAAAGAGGCTGATAAAGTTAAAAGGCAAACCAGCGCTCCCAGTGTGATATAGGTGTCCAGAGGCACTCGGCCAGGGTTCCGCTGGCAGTTATTTATTTGCATTACTGCAGCATCTAGAAGCACCAGGCCCAGACTTGAACCCCACTGTGCTACAGGTTCTGCACACACAGAGAAAGACATCGCTACAGCTTTCAATTCGAGTATGAATAAACAGGGGAATTAGACTGACGGGAAAGCACCAAAACGAGATAGGTATATCAGTCAACATGTTGTCCAAATTGTCTGTACAGCGTGTAAATAATATGAAAGAGAATTATAGAATTTATCTGAAGATGTTGAGGGAAACCCCGTACCACTAAGGGCTGTCCCTGTGCTGCAGGGGATGTCCCGGGGAGCTGCTGGACCCACGTTAGTGTGAGCTTAGCAGACCAATGCACAGTTGCTGCATTCATAGGGATGATCCCTGCTAACGTGTCCTTCCGTAGCAGAGGTGCACCCCGCAGCCCTGGGAACCAGCCAGTGTTTCCTGACGCGTATGAGCCCAAGGAAGAATGGACCAGACAGCCTGAAATCAAATCTCCAGGAACCACTTTTTACAGTGAAAACAGATTAATCTGAAAACTCAACCCTGTGAGTGCTTGTTTAGGAACTTGAGAAAAGTGAGGTCCTATCCCTCTGCTAATCTACAAGTCATGCTCTCACAAACAAGGACGGTGAAAGGCAGGGGTAGAAAACAGGCAATAAACTCCTTGTGTAAATCAAACCTCCAGCACCACAGCGCACGCCGCCGTGTCTCACCTCGCCACGCACCACTGCTGGAGCCTCCTTAGGGCCGAAATTAAACAGCTCCACAAGTCAGTTTTGGTGCTTCCCTCTGCTGCCAGGACACGACAGACTGCTGCCCCCCAACACCACGCTGTGACAGGCTTTGTGTCACCACCGGGGCAAGCGAGGACCGGGGGCAGTGGGCGTTCTGAAGTATTCATTCGCAAAGACCTGGATATGCCGCCTCCTCAGTAACAGTTCACTCCCACTTCTAATGAAGAAGAGCAGCAGCTCCACAGCTGCCCGCTTCTGCTCAGTGTGCATCCCGAGGGAGCTGACGCAGAAGGTAGAAAGCCCCCATTCCCCATCACTCCTTCATAAACAATAACGGATCAAAACATACAAAGAGTAAGATAGGCCCTTTTTTAATGTTTTGGATCAAATCTATTTGCTCTAAAGAGCATTCTCAGACATGTGTCTTTGCAGTTTCTGTCCCAGCTGTGACTTTCAGGCACGGAAAGTTCCTGACAACAGCAGCACCTGTGAGCAAGATGGTTTCCGGCCGGCCCCGCCGGCTCCCGGCACCACCAGCTCCCGGCCCCGCCAGCTCCCGGCACCACCGGCTCCCGTCCCCGCCGGCTCCCGGCACCACCGGCTCCCGGCACCGCCGGCTCCCGGCCCCGCCGGCTCCCGGCCCCGCCGGCTCCCGGCCCCGCCTGCCGGGGTTCGCTGCCTGTTCAGCACACAGTCCTGCTAGAGGAAAAGACGGGCAACAGAAGCCTAATCCTAATCCTCCAACTACTTCTGTACATTTGAAGTGAAGTGCATTTTAAAATGACAGTTTGAGTTCAATTATGTCCTCCGAGCTAATAACACCTTGCTTAAAATTAATTGGTTTGGTTTCATTTTGTCCCCTCATTTTGAGTAATAGGATGATAGAAGTTGGCTAAAAGGAGCTTGTTGAACAGCCTTCCGTCCACCTTTGCTTAAAGGTGTTTTTCACAAAAAAATGGAGGTGAGCAAAGAACAAATATTTCCCTATTACAGCAGTGGGTTAAAGTACGAAGTTGGGTCTGCCCACTGCATGTGAAACTCCGACTAATCTGTATTTTAGCAAAGCAAAGGGAATGCACAATGTGTAGGCATACTCAAATTAGCTTTAAGCTACCAAATGTGGGTACCAATAGCCGCAGGTGTGTTGCAGCATGTGCTGTGTAAGTCCCTAGACCCTTTTTCAGAGCTGACCTACACAGAAACTTGCATTGCCGGATCTCCACTACTGAAGCTACCGGCATCGCCCACACGAAAGCTCACGTGCATTGCAGCCACACTTCAAACTGCACCGTCAGCGTCCTCCCAAACGGCTCTGTGTGAAATCCTCCTTACCGCCAGTCTCCTGAAGCATGGAGACTGACTCTTCATAAACTGCTTATACTTGCCCTAGCATATGCATTAAGACGACGTGTATTTGTTAACACCTGCAGTTACTACTAATGCAGTTGGCTGGATGTCCACAGCCAGCTCACCGTTCTCGCACGCTGTGATTTTGCAAAGCAGAGAGAAGCAGACTTATCTCTGGCAATCTCTCAAGCGCAAGTCACTCTCGCCTCTGATCCCGGCTCCAGAGCCCTTTCCGAGCCGCTGCCTTCGGGTACCGTGTTCAGACTTGCAGGCCGTCAGCACAGGGGCGCAGCTGGCTCCGTTCAGACAGATTACAAACCAGCCTGCTGGCTGACTCCGCTTCTCTTCAGCCGTGTGCCAATTAACCCGACACTCAGAATGCCGGGACAAAGTCGTCGTGAGGGTGCAGCCTGGATCCAGACCTGTCCCACACCCCCACGCTTTAAACAAGAAAGAAAACAAAAAGCCCTCGTATTTAAAATTAATCAGTCTCTTTAAATCCCTGCCAAATACCTGTTCATGCCATGAGCAAATAATGACTTTTCTACAAGAAAGAAAGTATTAATTAAGAGTATTCATCAGACTCCTGTTCTCTAGGGTTGATCTGCCACAGGTGTCAGCCAGAGGTGAGAGATGGATTAGGAGAAAATCAAGGGCTTTCTAAGTTAAATCTCCTCCTTGTGGATAGCTGTTAATAATGAAGTTGTCACCAAAAGAAAGAATTTAATAGTTTTAATTGGGTTTAATTACTTGGAAACTCCTGGAAAATGGACCAGCCTGGTTGTAGAATAAAAATAACAATCATCATAAAAAAAGGTGAAGATACGAATGCCTGGGCCACATGTTTGAACAAAAAGAGGCTGTGAGAACAGTCATTCCTCGGTTGTAACATCCTACACCTTGGTCAGAATTCGAGACATGAACAAGGCTTTCCCATAATAATGGGAAATGAAGCATGTCTGGCAGTTCTGGTTCAAGTGAGTCCACGTCTTTTTGTGGAGGAGAACGCACTTAGCTCTTTTACCGCACTGAAATATCTTAGCTTGCAATGTTGTCTTTTTGACGAACACCAGCTACACCTAGATCTGGCTTCTCCAGGCTTTTAAGTGAGAAGCGAGTATTTGTGAGAAACGTTGCTTTAAGCAAAGCGGCTCGGGAGCTGAAAGCCATTTTCAGAAGTGACTTAAGTGACCACATTCAGACCTTTTAAAAATGGATTGTCCTTTTTCAGACAGAATCACCCAGCTGTTCAGGCTTTAAAATTTTTTCCCCCAAAATGAAGAACTATTTTTTAACCTAAATATTGACATATCCAGGTTTATCAGACAATCTACTGAGTTTAAATGAATAGTGTCTATATTCGTCACAGCGTGACCTTGTGAAAAGTCCATGCTAGACAGAGAACAAATATAATTTAATCTCTTTTCTTCAGATACCTTTTCAGTACCTTGAGAGGTACTTCCAAAGTATTGCTTATTATTTAGTGAAGGAGTTTTTTACTGGCATGTATCTGTTCAGAAATGGTTGAGACTACACCTTGGAAATTATTCCAATAAGCACATGGGCAGGTCAGCCACTAAGTCCTCACCTGCAGGAGCACAAGAGGTTGAACAGGTCCTTGTCCCTCTCTGAATGACCTGTGCTTAGGGACAAGCAATGACGACTACATTGACTTACCCAGTGTCTGAACCCATGGGTTCCGAAATGGATCCCAGACCCATGGCAATACTGTATTTAAGTACACATTAAAAGCTTGGCCACGATGCTTGAGAATGAATTGCAGTTATTTTTATTTAGTAATATGAGAAGTTCATGACCAAAAACCTACAAAGTATTTATTTTTCCTATACAGGGCATAAATGTCAAAAGAGGGAGTGGAATTTAAACTAAATACGTCTTCATCCCCCTGCCCCTCCTCCCAGGAAAGTCACCGCATTTCTGTATGTTGGCCCTTGACAGCCCTGTGAAAAATACAAAACTCCTGGAACACTGGATGGGAACACATCCCCACGTGCCGTCCCCAGCACAACCGCATCTTTCGCACATACAACTTCCTAACACAGTTAAGTCCCTTCGTAGTTTTTTTTTAAAAACTATTTTTCCCTTAAAATCAAGTCACGATCCAGTGATATTAGAAAGCAGGTTCCCTTTACTCTTGCTTGTCTGACAATCCAGTATCAATCTGCTCTATATTTTACATCAAAAAGAATTCTTTAACACTTGCAAATGCCACACGTGTACGTTGCTGGGAAGGCTCTGCTCACCCCAGCTCCAGACAAGGGGTCACACCGGCGCGGCCCCCTGCCCGCCACCCGCTGCCGGACCCGCTTCTCCTGCTGCTGCTGCTGCTGCTGCTTCCCATCAGCCCGTACGGATGACAAGAGAAACACAGATGCTTGCTCCCGAAATACACATTTGAAATAATCAAATGGCTGGAATTATTTAGTCCTCTCTCTCCAATAAGGAACTAATAATTGATATAGCAGCATGTCTAAAGTAACAGACTTTTTTATTACCTGCAGTGATTGAATGCTTTTTAAATTTAACTTAAAAAGGCATTAAATACAAGGTTTAGCCTCCAGTGGGGAAAAAAGTCTCCAACTTCCTCAGAAAATCCTTTCCAAATTGTATTCATCTTGACTTAATCCACGATCTACTGAGTGAATTAGGCTCTATTTGTTTTGAAAATCTATTTTATGGAGCTCCAGGACTGTGTTTTCCTTCGGAAGGGCTCGCTCTGCCTTTCTGCCCAGGACGGCCGCGGCGGCCTCTGCAGGTCTGCGGCGTCCCCGGGCGCCCCACACGTACGACCAACACAGCGTAAATAAACACAGCTGAGCCGGGAAGAAATTGGAAGGTTTTCTCATTAAAGAAATAAAATAAACAGATGTCCTTAAGCACTTTGGCTCATGTTTGTCAGAGGAATGGAAAACTCTCAGATGTCGGAGCAGCAGTAGTGATATAAGGCCACATCTCAAGCGAGAGAAGAAGAAAAAAGGCGACGCCATTGCACTTAGAATTAACTAATAGTTCTCAAGGGAGGGCGTTTTTGATTTGAACCTTAGCAACTTCTACAAATAGTTTTTAACAGCCAAGCAATAAACTGGGGTTTTATTCCTTCTCAGTTTGTAAAGTAGTAAAGGACAGATTCGGCCATTAGAAGCATGAATCACCATCAGGTTTGATTAAATCCCTGTGGTGTTTCAAGCAGGTCCTGGCTTTAGGGTCCTGTGCGAGAACAAAGCAAGGAAAAGCACAAGCTACCCGAAGGATTCAATGAAAGCAGAAAAATAATGAAAATAATTAAAAAACCAACAACAATACAGCCTAGGATTTCACAAGGATCTCAAGTAGAGCTAAGCAGGAACTTTTCAATGACTTTTGTTCTTTTTTTAATTGGAAATTATAATTCACTTAAAGGAAAACTTTTTGTAGAACATATAACTGCCAGTGAAACTTTTGAAGAACAAGGTTTCTTAGATCCACAACATCATTTCTAGCGAGAACAAGACAGTCCCGTTCACAGCAGCCATCTGACTGCTGGATGGGAGCCTGGAGGGATTAAAAGGGCTGGGTGGGCAGTACATTAAGCTATAATGATGGTCTACATCTGTTGTGGTCTCTAGGCACATGGTAAATATTCTGCACCCATACAGTGATTACAAGCCTGCAGAACAGGTTTCTAAACCCTCCTGAACATAATACTCAGGGTTAACTGCCTTTGAAACGGTTTTTCCCTTTGTTTGTCAGAGGATCTCCCGCTGGGAAACAAAAGGTGCAGAGATTTCCTTGGCTGGGACGGCGCTGCTGCGCCCACCACTTCGCCCGCACTGGGTACGTGTGTGCAGCTCCAAACCCATCCAGCTGCGGCGGGACAGCGGAGGGAGAGGCAAACCGCAGGCCGCTCCGACAGCCGCTGTAAGGCCATCCTACAGCGACCAGACGGGAAAGACATCAACACCAAATGCCTGATGACTGTGCAATCCATGGGATAGAACAAAGAGTTTGGGCAGAGGGGGGAAAAAGGAGCAGCCTAGGCTGGGCCATTCATTCATGCCTCTAATTTGAATAAATTTTGTGGTTTAACTTCTATTAATGCTGTGAGCAAATTATTTTCCAAACACCTGAGATAAACTATCAATGCTCTGAGGAGCCTGTGTCTATGGCAAGAACTACAGAGATTCTCCTCGGAAACCAAAGAGAATTTTCACATGAAATCAGGTCATAAAACATACATTGAAGCATTCATGATGAATGTGACTACAACTGATCATGCTTTTTTTGAATGCTTCCCCCTCTAATTTGTTTTTTCCAAATCAGATTTTTTTGGACAGCTCCCTATTGCTGCCATTACCAAGGAAGGGACAACATGCAGAACCATTTGAAATGTTGCAGCTAAAGATATAGGAGTTTAGACTCAAATCTCTGAGGCTATTGCTTGATGTTCCTCCTCCCCAGAAACACCCCAGAAAGGTGTTATTCTTCAGCTTAATCAACTTTGTAGACTAATTGTTAGAGCGGCTGCATAGCAGCTCTACTAGTTTCACAGACAGAATGGTACTGGGACATGAACGTTGGTCAGGGGAATGGAGAAGATCATATAAACTGACGCTTTTTCTGGAGGAAGACATACAGAACCAAGACCTCCACGTGTGAGATTTAATTCAAAGCATGTGCATGTCTAATTACAGACACATGAATCTTTTATGATCAATTATGGACAAAAAAAAGAATTTTTGGCCTTGACACTTAATTTGCTTTGAGATTAACACTTTCTACATTATTTAACTAAGAGGTTCTGAAAGTCTATTAATCTCTGGCTCACTGCTTCACTTGATAATTCAGCTCACTTAAATATTTTTTAATTGTGTTGCTATTTAAGAGCTCCCAGGACAGCCTGTCTGACTGTGCTGTATTCCCCTTTTGGTTAAAGGTCTGTTCCAAAGCCTCTGGTTGTCTTTGGATCAAGCCGTTAGCCTGTAATACTTTTATAACACAACCATTTCCCTTATAGGAAAGCCCTGAGGAATTTTATACTGAGGAAACAAGTGAACAGCTACAAAAATACCCTTCTAGAGCAGTTTCTCAAAGACCCTGTCGTAATTTAATAGAAAAGGTGATTCATTTGTATCATTCTTTATATTTGTATAAAGAAAACAGGCAACAGAAGTTTATCATTTCATACCTTTAAAGGCCTTCCAAAGCCGCCAGCCCGCGAGGTCCCGTGCTCCCTGCTCCACTGGCCGGCCGCTGCTCACAAGCGCCCTGCCTTGGCCCAGCTCAGGGCAGGCGAGAGCAGCTTGGCCACTGCCGAGCGCTGCTGACCAACCCTTTCCGGCCCCGCTCCCCGGTCCCACTCCGTCCCCTCACCAGCTGCCCCGGCGGTGGCAGCTCTGCCTCTGTGGGAGATGGGGGAGGCCACCAGCAGCAGCTGGTCCTGCGCGGCACCAGCTGCCCCGGCGGTGGCAGCGCTGGCTCTGTGGGAGATGAGGGAGGCCACCAGCGGGAGCTGGTCCTGCGGTGGCAGCGCTGGCTCTGTGGGAGATGAGGGAGGCCACCAGCGGGAGCTGGTCCTGCGCGGCACCAGCTGCCCCGGCGATGGCAGCTCTGCCTCTGTGGGAGATGAGGGAGGCCACCAGCCGGTCCCACTCCGTCCCCTCACCAGCTGCCCCGGCGATGGCAGCTCTGGCTCTGTGGGAGATGAGGGAGGCCACCAGCGGGAGCTGCCCCGGCGATGGCAGCTCTGGCTCTGTGGGAGATGAGGGAGGCCACCAGCGGGAGCTGGTCCTGCGCGGCACCAGCTGCCCCGGCGATGGCAGCTCTGCCTCTGTGGGAGATGAGGGAGGCCACTAGCGGGAGCTGCCCCGGCGATGGCAGCTCTGGCTCTGTGGGAGATGGGGGAGGCCACCAGCGGGAGCTGGTCCTGCGCGGCCCGGCTCCGCACCGCGGGCCCATCACCACCGACCCACGCAGCAGGTTCCAACCCCACAGCCTCTAAAGTCGCGAAGGAGGCGGCGGATGAAAGCGTCTGCTTCCAAGGTTCTACGCTGGGACAAAGTCAGCTCATTAAGGAATTCTCCGTGCGCGTACTGTAGCCCCCACCCAACGCTAAGCATGACCACATAGCAGATCTTCACAGACTAAGTTTATGTTTCCTGATCCTGCCTAATTCTTTCTACTTTTGCAGGCAGTAGGTTTGAGCTTACATATGTACACCTCAGACTGCCTCATTCATCACATTCCCTGGGAAAAGTAACCGCTTCAATTACTTTGTACAACACGGGTCTGAATAAATCCCTGCTTGGAAACACGTGCTTGGTTTTCAGAGGGTGCTGTTAGAAGTGTGAGCGGCATTCCGAGTGCTGCAGTAGACTTCCACACCACAAACACCATTTTATATCCTTTAGAACTGTGCACATCTAACAGCAAACAATAAATCTATCTTACTAATTACACATTCAGCTTGTTATAACCATCGTAAAACAAGTACAGCTGGTAAAGCCATGAAATGATGTCAAATCATATTTCTGCTTTCTAGAGAGAAGTAGGGTTATTTTCCAGTCTCCTGATGAAGCTGACTGTTCAAAGCCATGTGTGGAAACAGCTGCCAACTAGGTCATCTACCTTTAATTAGGTAACGATATTGTCTTTTTTCCTACCCATTTAAAAGTGTTTGACATTCTGTAATTCAAAATGACTTAAGTGTTTATCATAAAAAGCTGCCTCAGGAAGAAACTGAAGCACATGGCTCTAAATCCAAGAGCCAGCATTTTCCCCTTAGCAGCCAAGTTCAGTTTGTTCAGCCACAGAGTTACCTTTTACTTTCCAAAGCGGGTATCTGAAGTGCGGACAGCTGACGATACGGTTCCTAAAAGCCCCTAAAAATGTGAGTTTCAGCAGCCATGTGAGAAGAAAAGCCACTGTTCTTAGGGCAACCGAGACTGGCCAACACAAAATCTCTCTTAAAAAGTTGTCTGAGGTTCAAAAGAAAACACCGGTATGACAAAGAATGCGTTACCTCACTGGGCTGGAGCTAACGCTGCCTGGCTCGCTCCTGCAGGACACAGACATTGAAAGAACAGCCCGGTGACCTATCTAGAGCAGCTGAACAATACAAGCTTTTGAAAAACAAGGGGCTACTTGCAATGTGAAAGGGAGGTAAATTAAATTTTCACATGTTCAAAGGAAATACCACAGGACATATTTATACAAATGTGTCTGAAAAACTCAGCAGCATCTGTTTGAGAAGCTGTCTCGTTAGCTGCCCCCACATTCCCGACGCAATTTGGCTGGACAAGTAGTAATGCTAAAAAAATTAAATTTTACCTTCCCGTATCTGGATGCGAAGGTTCCCGTGAGTAAGGAGTGAAAAATAATTATCGTCTCATCCAAATCCCACACAAACACACGCTGTGACGGCAGGCGGGTGGAAAGAGAGAAACACAGTTACATATGAAACAACGGCAAGAGTTCATTCGATTAGGAAACACGTCCTGGTGGCCTAGAGCTTTGTGAGTTCACAAAGCCCTTTGGAGCAGACGCCTTGTGAAAGCGGCTGAAATGAAACATCGGGAATTCTGGAACTACGCGAGTGCTGGTCATTCTGAGTCCGCTCCCCTCGAACACACGAGTCTCCTGTCGCAGGGCAAGGCAGGGAACAAGGCTGCAGACTTATAAAAAGCCCAAAGGCAAAAAAATCTATATATGAAGAATAGTTTGAGATGCTGATAATACAGAAACTGAGCAATCATTTGACTATCCATGTCTGCAGGGTCCAGTTACATTACTGGTTCATTCTGGCTCTTACAACCCACTAGTCTGTTGGTGGGGTTCGCTGAAAGATGCAACTGTTTATCTTTGCTGGGTTTACTATGGGAATGTAAATGAAAGTTACCACCTCAATCTCACTGTCAGCAGTAGGGGAAGGATCGTTGCTTCTTTTTGACCGGGCTCGTACTTTGCCATCTGACCCTCTGTGATGTCTGTCTGTCTCTGTATCTGTATCTTTTGCTGGTGTTGTTGAATATTCCCCTATTATGAAAAAAGAAATTCCAGTGTGAACTTAAATTTTGCACTGTATCATTATCATTAAAGCATGAAACTTTCTACTGGAGAGCACCAGAAACATTGTGAAAATACCATTGGGAAATCTGACTCTTCATGCCAATAGCTGACACTGTTAGAGAAATAACTTTTAAATACTAAGATTTGTTAAAGCAATTTTAAAAAAACAGCAAGACTGTATATATAACATTTTAAAACTTAAAAAAACTTACCACATTTTTCACTGAAAAAACCCCCAGCTTTTTGAATTTTAGTCCTCCCTGTTTTTCAAGGGAGAAATTAGAAAGGCAATGGAAGAGGAAACCAATTCAACTTCCGAAATGATTTTGTTCTTTAACAAAAATCTGATGAATGCTTGTGGTTAAAAATATACTTTCAACACCAGCTTTTATTTAATGACACAGAACCAGCCTGTTTAGCCATCTTCTGTTTCACAGAGGACAGCACTTTAAAAACAACCGAGAAGAGGCAGCCAAAGGTGCACTTCCCTTGTATAAAGTATCTGTTTTGACTGGCTTGAGTTTTATAAACCTGTCCAGATTTCACTTACCTTACATTACAAATCCTTTCCAAACATAGTTTTCTTTTTACCTTGCTAAGTTGTGGCCTCTCCATCTTCCTAGAATAACCATATGCCTCTTCACAGAAGCCTGGATTGTGCCTAACAAGCCTTTTTTAAATCATCCTTTCTCAAAAAGGCTGAGATAATATCTCAGGAGCACAAAATCTTCCAACGGCTTTTAGAGCAACCTGTGGTCGCTTCTTTTTAAAAACCAATATTAGTTTATTTTTCTTTTAGAGCAACCGCAGATGCTCGGATTTGGTCCATAAGTCAGCAGACCTACAATGGGCATATATTGCAATCATCCACAAACTGAGTGGTGTTTCAGATAAATGCTATTGCATGCCAATGAAAACGTTCGTAGGGAAGCGATGTCTGAAGACTGTACTCGAGCAGTACATTGGAGGATCATAATCTGTCAGTAATTCCATAAACCCTGTGAGCTTTGAGACTTTAAAAGTTCAGCATTCAAAGAGAGGCCACAAATTTTGAAACTTTTTGTGTGCAATTCATCTTGAACTTTCAACGCAGGCAAACAGTTTGTGCTGATTTTTTGAAGAGGGACTTTCTCTTTATGTACTCATTTATGAACATATATATTACATGTTGTTGCAAGAGGTAAATATAAACCCCGACAGAGACATGGGCTAAAAAGCCGTCAGACCATGAGGAAACTCTCTGGCTTTTCCAAAGCATGGCTGTTTGCTTTGAACTCAACACTGCCCACGTTAGCCCTCCATACGGAGCTGGGTTTTAATTGTTTCATCTTTCGGCGCTACCTTTAGAGCAAATCAAACCTCACACACTCAAGAAAACAACACAGGATGGTTTTAGAGAGCTCAGACGTTTTCATCTCTTCCCAAACCCCTGTGTTGCATCACATAAGCAGACCTGGTAAGGGCTAGGAAATCTGATTTATCCATGTAAATGTATGTATTCTTTAAAAACTCCAAGAGCAAGGCTATAGTGTTTATGTCGGCGGGTGGCTGAGGCTGCCAAAGGGAACCCGAAGCGATGCACCTACCAGACAGCGGCTCTGCGCTCTGACCGCCGGCGTGGGGAGGCGGCTCCTGCAGGGAGAACGTGGGGGCCGGGACCGCGGAGGGGCTGACGCTGCTCGCAGGCACGTACGGGGAATTGTAGGAGGAGCTGTAATACTGCGGGTACTGGCCTTGAGGAAAGCTGGGATATGACGAATAGTCCTTTGAGGGAAAAAAAATAACATCCAAATTCTGCGTATCTGGTTTTATCTTAAATGAGTACGGCACCACAAAGGCAATGTTATCTACACACACAGCAAACCGTGGTTCAGGAATATTTCACTAGAGAACCGCATTTCATTCATTACAAAATTACATTACTACTTCTCCCAAAGATACTCCTATTTTATTAGGATCAACTAATCAACAAGAGGTCAGAAATCAGGTGAATTCTGCTTTTTCTGTAGGATTTTACTTATCAGTGCTGACACATTTTGTATTAGAGGGTTCAACAGTTTCACGCTGAGCGAAGAAGGGCAGCTTTTAGAAGGGCTCTGATGGAACACACAGGCTCTGTAAACAAGGAAATATCTGAGAAATGAGAAGAACTGAATGAATAATTGGGTAAGGGAAGAAGCCAGACCGGCTGCATTTTCCCATGATCAGCAACATTTTCTGATCAGCTCTTAGAAGAGAAGAAGTAACAATTGTTTTGGAGGAACGTTCACAGTTCAGAGTTAAACGACTGAGTGATCTTCCCTACCTACACAAAAGTGAACTAAAAATACAAGGTGCAAGTGGCCCTGGGCAGCTGAGGTATCATGAAAACCTTTGCCTTGATTTTAAGGCTCCTAAACAAACTTAACACCATTAGCCCTATACGTTTTGGGTTTTTTGTTGTGAGAAGCAGGACACTGGAATCAATCAGAAAACTTCTCTCTGGACAATTAAAACATACAAGGTTTAATTTGTTTATTTTTTTTTTTAATTGCAACTCCTGCTGTTGTCCACCTATTTGCTTTTTCAGATAAGAGAACTGCATCCATGCTCTGGGGATTGTCTTTCAGCAAAAGGTTTTCATTTCATCAGAAATGCTAATTAGTCTCTGGTATTAAGAAAAATTAAATAATAAATAGTCTTTGGAAAGACAAAAAGCACTTTCCTCCTTATCTGCTTCCACCTTTGTGACACAGCTATTTCATTAACTTTCAGTCACTAGGGAGCTCTCAAGAACAAATACTCGAGTTGACATAATAAGAATTAAACTGAAAAGGAAATGAAAGAATTTCATTGTTTTCTCTTAAAGAATACCACAAAATAATGAAAACATCCCAATTCTGTTTTTTCATGTTTAGGTGACCTCCCTACTTCAATCAAATGCACTTCTATCAGTATTTACTGACCATGTTTTTATCCAAAATTAAAGTAATAAAGAAACCGACTTGTATTTTTAATGACAATGGTGGACAACAATCACCTTACAAACAAGGAGTTAAAATTATTGGCCAACCAAAGCACATTTTCTGGGACAGTGTATTCATTTATTTGATCCACTCAGGAAGAGCCCTTTGCTACTGAAGAACATCTGTCTCGTGTATATCTGCACACTGTTTATTTATACACACACGTTCATCACGGTATCTGAAGCATGAAGCCCCCAGACAGGTGTGTTCTCAAAGAAGGAAGGGCACAGAAGGCTCCGACGCCTCAATGTTCACCGGGGTCTGCCAATGCCCCTTGCAAACTGTTCCTATTTATTACACAGTGCCAAGACAGCTCTCTGTAGAGGCTGGAAAACATATCTGGAAGTTGTAAGATGGCAGAGGAATGAGGGAACTTTTGGCACTGCTGGAGCAGCACAGCAGACTGCTGGGGCATCCTCCTCCTGCACCGTCCGCGCTCCCGCGAGCCTGTGCTCAGCACACACCTCAGCATGAACCAGGACACCCCGCAGCCAGCAAACGGACGGGCCGCTGGAGCAGCGCAAAACGGCATTCCGTAACGCGCACGGCAATGCCTTCCTTAAACGCATGTAAACACCAGAACAATCTCTCTCATCTACCAACCTTCCAAGAGTTTCAAGTTAGTGACAACGTTGCCAATAATAAATGCTGAAGCGAACCTGATGCACAGCACTGAATCCCGCAGAATTCGCCAGGCCGTTGGCTCCCTGGTAAATCCCTGTTGTGCCTACGGGAAAGAACACCATAGTCACAAAACACACCAGCAATCAAAGTAACGGCATGTATTAACATAAATTATTTCAATCAGGAAGTACCTGCTCAGTAGAAAAAAGCTATAGCACAAATCTTGACAAGTAAGGGCTAGAAAGGTTTAGAGCTGTTACCGAGATCTGCTTACTGAAGGGCACTCAGAGACAACCATCACACACTGAACACTTAAGGAGCTGGGAAACAAAGCTAGAAAACAAGGATTCAACCCAAATTTAAAATTCAGTTACTTCTTTTACCAATAAATAATGGGAGAGTATGTTTTATCATCTTCTCCTATAGGGAAAAACCTTCAGATTACATATACAACCACCCACGCACTCTCTCATATGTAGGTATGTTTTGGAACCTGTCCTTATGGGCCAGGTACCTGGGAATTTCTGAAGACTGAAAATTTGCTCCCTGGTGTTGATATCCCAAGTATAAGAACCACATTGCTGAGATTCTGGACCAGCGGGAGCCAAAACATTGCTTCATGCTGGGATGTTAGGAAGAGAAAGGATGGACAGGCGAGTCCTGTCCCAAACGAGCAGCTGAGTCCAGCCGGGCCTCCGCAGCTGGACAAGCACGACCGCAGCCATTTCACGGGTGAAAAACAAAGGGTCAGACAAGATCTCCTGTGACAGTCCCTTCCTTGCCACCAGGGAGGCGGCAGGAGAGCTACAAGCTTCCCACCCCCTGGATCCTGCACCCCGGCAAGTCCTGGCCTTGCTTTAACTCTAGTCTATGCTGTTTTCCATCTCTGAATTTTCCACCTCACATGGTGGAGAACTCCCTCTTGAGTGTGTGTGGTCTGGTGAGAAGCTGTATCTAAAGCCTTCTCCCAGTGTTTTCAGCAGCGCTTGCTCCAAGGGCCGGGTGTTCACGTACAGGAGGCAAAAGCTGCGCTGTGCTATTCTGCATTCTAACGGAAGGCAACAGGCTCCAGCTAGCGCTCAGACTCACTCCTTCCACAGAGAAAAGAGCAATGGTTCTGGTGCTGCTTGGCCACAGTGGGCTCGTCTGGACTTCAGTTTGTTACCTCAAGTACCATCAGACTGAGCCATAATCAGGCACTCAGCGGTTTTTTTCTTATCTGGGTTCTTACCAGGTGAACGACTGAGCAGTGTTTTGAGCGCTGGTTTAGCCACATGACACTGTGCGTGTCTTCATGTGGCGACCTTTCTCCAAAGATCCACTTGCTTGTTTTTATTTTAAGATGCCAGATTAGCTAGGGAACGGACAGCTGAACAAACTCCACACTGCCAAGTGTAGCTACAAAGCACACACGGTGAGAAATAAGTCTCAAGCCAAAAAGAAACAAGAGGGAGGACTCTGCCTTCCAGAACTAATTGGTTGCCACATGTAGTCTTTAAAGAGAAGAGGACGAAGAGAGGGAAAGGAGGGAACAGAGGGTGCAGGTGCCTGCCAGGTACCGGCAGGCCCGGTCTCCCCAGGCTCCCGCACGTGCCGGCCGGGGAGCGGCGCCCGCGCGGGCGGGTTCGGGTGACGCCTCCCCCGGCACTCGCCCCTCGGCGCGGCAGCATCCAGCCCCGCGGCCTCCCCACAGCCCACACGGGAAGCCTGCCCGGAGCAGCGTGCCAAGGACGGACGCGTTCAGCTCTTGGCATTTCCCCCCCGCCAGCGCTAGCACGAGCGTGCAGCAAGGTATTCCCGTGATAACGGAGCATTGCTCGCTACAGTGAAAGGGAGCAATAGAGCCTCAGTGCTTGCAGGCAAAAACAGCTTTCACGGAACACAAACCAGCTCTTGTACACCACATCTCCAAACAATACAGGGGGGAATTTTTGATCTTCCTAAACTGTCATTTAGAAACAATCCATCATCCTTTATTAAAGCTGTCAAAAGGGGGTTGAGCTACCTAGAGGGACTCACGCTTTATGTGTAAATTGTGATGAGAACATGTTTATTGCTGTGCTACCTGCATGTGATACCACAGCTTCCTGGCTTCCAAACAATCAGAGAGAATTATAAAAAGGATGAGAGGTCTGCACAATGAACTTACTCTGAGCTTTCCATCAGCTACACAAAGCGAGCGTGTCCATGCACACACAGGTGGGACGTGAGCAGGAAGAGGGTAGAAACATAGTGGTGAGAGGATGGGGAATGACTCGTGCTTCCACAGCACATTGTTACTAGACCTTACGTGGTATGTTCTACACGGCGGTTTTGTAGGATATATTGCCGCATTTTAGCTGGGCTACCCCAGCCCCAGTCCGGGTGTCCCCACAGGCTGCTGCGGGCCGGCGCTCTCCGCCCAGAGGATTTCCAACAGGAAGGACTGGGCTGCAGAGTCAGAAACTAATCATCTTCTTCTTGATTTTTTTTACCTGCATATTTAAAGTTGTGAAAGTGCTTAAGACTGGTATTTTCTATAACCTTCAAGAGGTCTGGGAACAGATTTTGGCAGCTCAGGTTTTTCACTTGTTCTGGCCCCGTCATGGTACCCTGACCAAGCACAAGTATCATTTGAGTATAGTCTGTCTAAATGGAGATCAAATACAACTCTCCTTTTCTGCTCCTACAGGATCCCATTTGGAGAATGCCCTCGCAGCCCTCGCTTCCCTATTTCTTTCAAATGCTTTCCCAGGTAATACCACTTCTTGTAATATTCAGAGATAGACTGGAATGCCATTAGAAAGCAGCGCTTATGTGGAACGGGGCACACCTATGAAGCCTTTGGCAAGCAATGTCCGTAAATGTCTGGCCCCCTCTCATTTCTGAGTGGATACTGCCCACCTCCATGGGACTTTTGCTTGCAAATATATTGGCTGTCTTTCCTGACCTCTGAAGACAGCACACTATCTCAAACCACAGATTTTACATTTGCAATACTGTAGATGTGTGAGCAAGTGATTTGTTTCCATCTATCTTGGTAGCTCAATGTCAAGTAATTGCATTCAAACTCCTACTTGCAAATCGGAAACAAGGCTAAGAACTCTCCCTTTGGATCTTGTCCATATGGAATACGGTTCACATCTGTGTTCAATCAAACCAGTTGCTAAATGTCACAATGCCCTCATTCACAGGTAGCTTAAAGAACATTTAGCTGGTAATAAAACAATCTGGACTCTAGAGAAGGATAGCTCTTCAGATGTTTGGTACTGTAAATGTGCCTGTAAAGTATGTATATCACAAACACACTTGCATGAAAAGACACCGCATAAAAGGCATGCATATGCTGCACATATTCAGCACCATGGCTTTTCCCTGATAAGTAGATGTGGCCCTTCTCTATGAGTGTCCAAGGGCAACATGTATAGAGAAACTCTTTGTGAGCTGATCGATGGTATATTCTTGTTCTCATACAGATGGATTTCATTTGCTATTTTTCCCCATTCCCTTTTTAACTCAAGTATTTCAAAATCTATGCCATGGTCAATGATAATTTCAATGGTGTGTGATTGGGACTGTGTTCCTGCAAAACCTTCCATGGCAGCTTCTCCCTCCTCTCGGTTTCTCGGTTTCTCCCTTTCTGCCCTTCAGTCACTGCAATAACAGAATGTGTTTCTTCCCTTTCCTTCCAGGTAACAGCAAGTAAAGAAAATTTCAATATCTTCAGAAGTAAACTCTGGCGTTGCTAAAAAAGTTTTTCCTTCAGCTTATGAATACACAGTAAGACACAGGAATATTGGTGTTTTAGGGGAGCTGTGATTATAGAGACTGGATGGGCCTCTTCAGATCAACACCACAGCGAGTTTGAAAATCAGGCTCCTGTCCTTGCCCTTCTCAAGTCAGAGGGGCCCTGACGCCAGGGAAGTGTTCTCCAGGTCTCCTGCTCTGCTCCAGAGAGAGTAAGCTGCTACGCTTAAAAGAACAGATGGCTTGTGGTTCCAATATTCCATGAAATAACAATCAGAGGAGGAGACAGCCAGGTCCAACACAGGTGGGCAGCATGGCACTTATCACAGCTCTGGGGGTAGCCAGCGGCAATAAAGTCCACAGTCACTCAAAGGATGGAACACCGGACCGAGATAATGGTGTTCACAGGGCGGCTACCATGGGCACTTCTGAACATGCTTGAAGCAGAACAACGAAGCTTAGATCCAAGCGTTTCTTCTAACTTGCAGATGAATTGCACAGAGGTTCCAGGGAGAATTCTTTCAAAGGATTATTTGATCACTTACCACTAATAAAATAAATGCCTACAAGGTTCAGCTGAATTGCATGGTATTTTACAAGCTTGCATATAATGGTTTGAGTATTCGTACATCAGCAAGCTGTTTTCCTACAGGAAGCAATGTTGACTGTGAGTGATGCAGGAAAGGCCTCCGTCCAACTCCCAGCAGAGTCTGCGTTACTCTGTGCTATGAAGAACATCTGGCTGAAGATTTGCATGGTCATTCAGGAGAGGCCTTTGCAGTGCTTTAGCTCTCTGACAAGCTAATGTTTCCTGCAGTAAATATTGCCTTCTCAGGCTGCTGCCTTTTTAGTGAGAGGTTAAGTACTCATCAAAATTACCTCCCACCAGCTATACTCCAGTGCCTTGTAAGGTTCAAAATCCTACAACATCTGCCTGCATTTATTGGGCAAGAAAACTCATAAAATGTTGCATGGCTGTCAGCTATGGAGGTATTTCAAGACTATCTGACCTGTTGAAAGAGAAGAAAAACTCAACCATATGTACTCTGCAGCACATTGCTCAACTGTTTGCCATTAGGAATAATGAACACTTTCCCCAAACCAGTCTTGTATTTCTGTCTGGAAAGGCTCAGACAGCACAGGGAAGAGCACACTGTGTTAACCTAGATGGAAAGCAGGATTCTACGCTGTTACAGCACTTGACATCAGCAGTGTCTATTAAAGGACATTGCTCCCAGAAGCATATGAACACCTCCTGCAGATAATACTGATATGCAACCCATCTAAAATACATCCATTCGTCTCCTACTACAATCCCATTCAGTCCTGCTAGCCTGACCAGGTGCTTGAGGAAACTTCCAATGGTGATATAAAACACATTTTATGGCACAGTTTTTCTAGTCCAAGCTCTCCCCTGCCGCCGGCTTCTGGGAGCGCTCAACCCCCGGCCTCAAAGAGCTTTAACAAGCCATGACCGGAGCCGTTCTAAGGGACAGGCTTTTACCATCCTTGTGAGCCTGGTCACTGTACAGCTCAATCCAGCTCAGCAATGGTGTTGAAAGTGCTGGATGGTTTATATTTACTCTCGGGATTTGAATCATGGGAAAGCAATTAAATTTTATTATATTTTGAGAAAGTGTTCCTTTTAACCTCTCCTATCAAATGATGCTGCAGCTATAGAAGGAAATCACACTGGATTGTCTTCAAAAACAAATCACAAAGAAATGTTTGGGGCCGAAAAGTGAACATCCTTACAACAATGATGTAGACTATTTCTGTGCAATCCCTTGTCGAAAAACCAACCAGCGAAACTGACTTTATTTGCATGACTCCACAGACACCAAAGATGAAAGGTTCCTCCAGCTGCAGTTTCATCCTGGACACAATCCTCTGCTGACAGATAACACGACATGATAAAGGAAAGCTGGATTTGCCACCTCCTGTGCTGTTTAGTGGCTATGAGATTCCAGTTCCCAGGTCCGTATTAAAATCTAACTAGCCCTATAACATCTGCTGTCACACAACACAGGATAAAAATCTGGCTGGTGAGCACAGCCACATGTTTAGCAATTCCCTTCCCCTTGAGCAAGGTGAATCTCTAAATACCAACGGAAAAGAGTGATCTGGGCAGAGCGCTCTGCTCTTTGACCCATCGCTCAGGACCATGGTAACTCTCTAGTGAACACTCCAGGCCAGGCATTTGCCCCAGTGCTCACCCAGCCCCTTCACGATTGCACACCCCCTCCTTATTGCTTCACTCTCATTCGTGACCGTCATGCCTGCTCCCATGGCCCCGATGCCGTCCTCTGCCGGGCTAACGTCAAACAAAACCCTCACGCTTCCTCCCTCGCTGCTCTTCACACCGAGGAAAGAGTTCCTCCTAAATATTCGCAAACTGAATGCTTCAAAATACTCATTTTCTGCTTCTAATGCAGGTTAGTATTATTAATCTTCCTTTACACTGTTCCTAATTCTTTATCTACCTTAATCCATAAGCAAGGCCCGTGCAGTGATGACGTACAAACGGCATCACCCCCGTCGCTGGGCAGCACGTGTACATTCTGTTGCCGTCGGAATGCCAGCCAGCCAGCGAGACTTCACGGGTGTCAAGTCTGACCTTTTGTACAGGACAACCACAGAAGTTTAGCTGACACTTCCTCCAGTGAACCAATGACTTCTCTTACACTCAGACATATCCTTCGAGAGCTACCTGTCGGAGCTCTGAAGCACAGAGATTTGGACGGACACTCCAAAATGTAGGAAACAAGCTGGAAGAACGAAGGCTCGCGAAGCGCTCGGCACAGCAGGCGGCGGGGCGCGCGCGGAGGGGCCTCCACGTGCCCTCCGGTGAGGCCCCTCCCGAGCCCTCAGCAGACACGAGATCCCTCCAAAGTACACGTTCTGTCTCAGAGAAGACTCCTGTTTTGGCCATACCACCATGTCTACAATTAATATCGTTTTGCCATTACTTCTGAGCTTCCACGGGTGCCAGTCAGCCAGGAGAACCTGCGTCCCCACATGAGCTTTAAGCCTTGCCACAAACCCCAGTGTTCTTCAGGGACAAAGACATTGACAATAAACCCCTGATGAGCCTGGACAGAGCAGAAGTTACAGATGATTTGTCAGCCCATTTCTCTCTTACAAACACACATTTGCTCCCCTAGCTGCAGGACCATTCACCCTGGTGTCTACTTCCAATGGCATATTCTCTTCCCAAGTCCTCCTTGTTTAATAAGGACCAAGGAATGAGTTCTAAATAGAACCTTAAAAAAAACCCAAACGGTAAATGGGAGAAGTTAGTGCAGGGCTCTCTCCTTGAGCAGCAGTAGCGCAGGTCTCAGCAGCTTACAGCGCACCACTCGCTGTCAGCACCTTTGCCTCTCCCCTCGACTTCCCTCTCCTGCAAGATCGCTCATTTTAAAACAAAGTAAATGTAGCACAGTCAGCCCCTGGCGTTTAAAAATCTTTGAAAGGGAGACTGTGCTGTTATTCTCAGGAACCTTGTATTTACACTGTAAAAAGTGAGGTCTGACCCCTCCTGAAGAGAGGCCTCTCCCTGCTGGACTCACCACAGAGCGGAGCACAGCTTTACTGCCACAGTTTTAGACTGAAACTAATGCAAACCAGCTGTGAAGCAGAAGCTTTTGAAAGAGACTACTCATTTTCTACTGAGGTTTGAATTTAACAAATCTAAGGAATCTGAGTGACAGTTTGCTGAGAGCACGCTCTCACACTCCTGTTTTCTGGGACTTCGGATGGATTCACTATCTGTGTGCCAAAGTGTGATCCACATTTCTCAAGTGTAGATTGAAATTTCCCCTTTTCACACATTTCATCACTAAGTACTTAAAGAATCAAGCTTAAAACTAAACATGCCACTTCCTGCGCAAAATTCATGCACGCAGAGCTAACTATGCATGCCAAGTAGATATTTATGGCCTCATATTAAATATCTAACACGCAAACTGGCACACAATTGCAAGAAACTCAGGCATCTCTTGGAAAAAAAATTGTCTAGGTTATCCAGATATTAACAAGAGCCAAAATGTTTCCAGCACAAGAAAACATTTCAGTTGATTAAATACTCAGATTTTACTTGGTCTCAGGCCAGCAGAACAATTCATAAGCAATTCATTCCACAAACACAAGCAACATATATAGTCTATTTCAAATCAGTGTTGCACAAAAGCAATGCTGCTTTCTATTCATTCTTTATTTGACAGATGATCAGAATGGAGTCTACAAAGAAAACAAATGCTCAGCAGTAGCAAAGAATTTACTGCGTAGGTCTTTGGCCCCAAATTTATGTCTGTACCGAACTCAATACTGCCTCGCAATTCCTTGACAAAGGAAAATTACCCCAGTTACATAACTGAATCTTTCTTTGTAATGTAAAAACTATTTTGTGGGTAGATAGATTTGGATATTAATAATTACGGAGAAGTGGTCAAATCTTCTCCTGCCCAGCGACAGTATCTGTAGTGGTCTTTGGCCATAGTTTTAACTGTTGTGCAACTTCATAGTTTCATACCAGCTGTCATTTTAGCTGTAACAACTGAAGAGCAAGGCATTGTCTAGGAACTAATAACAAGCTGAGAAGAGATGGCCTGATGTGCAATAAAGGGGTAACACATGCTCACGCAGCCACAGGAAACGCTCCATGAGCCGCCTGCTACCGCTCTTGCTGCAGAGCTGATGGGTTTTCTCTGTTAGCTGATGCGCTGGCACAGTTTTCTCTTTGTGTTTTACACAGCTCATTAAATGATAAGTTTCTTATATTCCAAAGATTTCTCCCCTGCCCTCAGTAGCAACAAGCAGTTTCCTCATGCCAGGTGAGATGGTAAGTAAGCCCTTTGGGGCTTTTCACCCGGAGTCCCTGCCTGGGTCAGCAGTTTGGTGAGCAAAAGGACCAACGTGAATTTAGCAGACGCCTCAGTGGTCCTGGGGCTGCGTGGCAAGGATTAGGGAGCCAGGCGATCGCCCCCCGGCCCGAGCGCTGTGGCGTGGGAAGGCAGGGGTCGCATTCAGCAGCGCTCAGCGCCGGAACGCTCCTGCCTTCTCACTCCAGCCTTTCACTGGACTCAGCACAGTAAATAAACTGTGCAGTCAGGGAGCTTCAGATTGTTCCTCTCACGAGCAATGGGAAGACAGGTGGAAATATTTGTTTACAACAAGAAGACACTTATTCCTGCTCCCTTTGCCTTGGAGTGAGCACCTGCCACTTGCAGAAACTGCTTTTATTTCTCTTTTCTTTTGCATTAAAGGCTTAGTGAGCTGGCTGAAATGATCTTCCTGGCATAAAAATCTGAAAAGAAGTGATTTCACCTCATACTGCAGCATCGCGCCAGGGAATGCTATCTGAGAGCACTGCAGGCACGCTTGTGCTCACACACATGTGCGTGAAGTTCCTCCTGGCCCGTTTGGGTACAACTCACGGTTGTGTCGCTATGTTTGCAAGTGTAACGTTTTCAAGAGCTGATGCGCAAAATTTACTTGTCTAAACCTCCTGACCGAGCAAAGGTGCCATCTTAAAAACTTCAGTCCCAAGTGAGTCAAGAGTTTCCCTTCTCAAACAGCTCAGACTCTTCTAAGCTAGCAAAGTACCAGTGGAGGCTGTGTTCTGAGGAAACACACACCAACAGAAACCTGGACAGAAATACAGCGATCTTCCAAGGCAGCAAAAGCAAACATCGGTCCTCTGTCAGCAGTGGTGTTACGGCCCGCAGTATCTGATCACAGCTCGGCAGCTGCTGCTCCGGACAGCACCGACCTGGCACTTCAGCCCGTCAACAAGGCTGTGACACTCCAGCCCCTACAGCTCCTGGTAACTGCAAGCCACAGCTCTACTAAAAAAATAGGACTGTGGCTGCTGACAGTGTAACACAGTCCTAAAGCAAGGAGCAAAACAGAAGCCAAAGACCGAACTCCCGTTGGGAGCAGGACAGGTGAGGTTTGTAGGAGTCAAGGTGAGAAAAAAAAACCCCACACAGACTACTTTTGTGTGCGTGTACCACACTCAACACAGGTGTCCCAGCATGTCCCAGGAGGGGTTCAGGCCACAAAAACCACCTTAGTGTCAGGGAAATGTGCTCTGACAAAACTAGTACGTGAAGCCTCAGGAGAGGGTCACCTCTCAGTCTTCAGCTTTCTTAAATAATTTCTAGAATAAAATGGGGACTTACAGATACGTGGCAGACTTATCTTAGCAGGTATTAGCTACGCCTTAACAGTAAAAAAGTGTTATAGTATCAATATCAGCTTTTAAATAGAAATAGTTGAGAGAATATACAGTAATTGAACCACAGAGCAGTTTCTCCAGGACAGCACAGAGCAGAAGTGTAATACTAACGCTACTGTTTGCACAAAGCGTGAAACCACCTTTGTTTGCTTCCACTTGGAGTCCAGGAATCCACAGTAACACAACAGCCCCAGGTATGCAGTCACAAACATAACTTTTAAAAAGAAGACAGTTTCTACAGAAATGCAAAGCTTTTATTGATCATATGTGAAGTTTTGGTAGGATATAGTACTGCTACATCCAGTACCTCAGCCAGAAATTAATTCCTTTATGAGCAAAACAGATCTATGGAGAGTTACCTCCTTCCCTTCCCTGCTCCGACTGCCTATACCTCAGCTGTTCGTTGTAATTGCAAAAGAGGAAGAACTGGTCTAATACGGGGCGGGTAATACAGGACTCTGACTTCCCAGAGCACGTCCTGCGAGGCACCAGGCTGTACTCACCATGCACCTGGTACGTGTACGCTGCTTGTCCAGCTGCTGGGGTACTGAAGCTGGATCCGTAGCTGAGAAACCCACTCTGTCCCGGGGAATGGCTCAGGCTGTCCTCTGTTTTGATGCCTTCGGGGCATAAAGTAGGAACCAAGAGCAGAATGTGAGTGTTTGTCGTAGAAAGGTGTGAAAAAGCAAGTTTAGGCATTAACCATTCTTTTTTAAATTATCTGCACTACCCAAACAGGTCTCTTAAATGAGACAGTCAAGGAAATCAATCACAAATAATATTTGAGTCAGCTACATCCTGTATCCACACCTGAACAAACTTTTGCTAAGGTAAGGAAAACCATGAATAATATTGTTTTCAAAAACAATTTCTGAACAAATAGTTTTGTTTTAGAATTAAACTAACTCATTGACTTTTGAACTTTCTGGATGGTTATCAGATGCAAGTAATGATTAACAAAGCAACCGGACCTTCAGCACAATAACCTCAAGACTTCTATTCTCAATGGAGTTACCTTTTACTTGTGTTGCATTTTCAGCTTTGGTAGCAAAACGTTTATTGGTTAGTCACACAGGAGGGTTTTCATCCATTCAGTCAGACACAACATACTAGGAACAACAGGTAAATACTGAAGCACAAAAATATTTTCATTATGAAGATCAGACAAACTGACAATTTACAGAGGGAACAGTGATAGCTGAATTAAACACTGCAAGACTAAACCTTTGCTGGTAGCGAAAGGGGTCGATATTTTATTCCGAGATGCTGCTGAGATCATACAGCTGTATTATTAAAATAAACAGCTGAAAGGTGCGTCTTATGAACCCTTTGGGCACGATCCTTCCCTCCTTTGCATCCGTGTTTACACAAAACAAAAAAGTGGACACACCCTGCTGGGCCTAAACAAAGACCTTGTTGATGTTCCGGCCTTGGGTTCACTCACTTCCCATGCCGTTGTCATCTTTTAGCACTTGTAGGCAGACTTGCCAAAAGACAAGTTGAGTTTCGTGGGCGTTTCACCAAACACGCTGTTTTCTAGCTTAATGACTCTTAAAAGCAAGAAGTCTGCATTTGCTCAAGTTGGAAATAAGTTCTCCCAGATAATGTTTTCTCCAATAAAAATGACTTCCTTTAGCTTTAGGTGAGAATAGCTGCAATGCAATTTGAGTACAAGTTAGTAACAAGATGACAATGCTGCACTGTGAAGTGCAGGAAGTTTATTTGGACAGTGAATGAACATGTGCTGGTGCGAGCGTCCGGCTCCATTACTGCTGGGAAACCAAAGGGATTTGCGAGTGTGCGCAGAGAAGCTGCTTTTCATAACATCCCATGCTTTTCAATTACAGCAGCACTCCGCATGCGAGCATTCAACCTACCCCAGCTACAATTAATCTTCAGCGAATGGGCCTTTTTGGAAGTCTAAAAATTGTTGTCAGACAGCGAAATAACTTAGCACCAAATTAATTTCCACACAATGTTCTGTTTTGTCTAGAAACTGGCTGAGTTTTATTTTTGTGCCTAAAACCAATACTGCTTCATTGTTCTTGGTTGTCAGCCAGGTGGAGTTTTTCATATGCTGTGTTGAGTATCTTAGAGAGGGTATAGGGGCTGGGGGAGGGAAATCACTGCTCAAGGATGCTAAGAGGTCATCCACGGGATTTATAAGCAGCATATGGGCCTGACGCATGTATGCCCTAAAGACTCTAGGCAGTAGCAAATGGCTCCATTTCACCTGCTCCAACAGGACAACTGTTCAGAGTTTGCCTTGGAAATCAGCCAGCTGATGTAAACACACAAGTAGCTCCAGGAAAGGGTCTCAAAACATTCCTCTCATCATCCTGGTAGAGCCTGGGCTCTGCCCAGCCCATTTCCCTGGCCTTCCAGACTCTCGCATGGAATTTCCCTTCAGTAAAAGCTTTGTCAATGGCTGTACAAAAGCTTCTTGTTGGGAAGAGATACTGTATTTGCCAAGCAAACAAAGGTGTTTAAGAGCACAAGAGAAAACAGGAACGGAAACAGAACGACCATATGAAGCCATTTTAATGCTGCAAGATTCAGCACTCACAGGATCAGCTGGGAATAAGGAACCCAAAGCTTTCTAAAGAGCTGTACGTGAGCAAGAGCAATATCTTTGGTCCTTGGGAGTGTAAAGAATTCCCCAGCTCTCTCAAGAGCTCAAACTTTCCATGAAGAGCTTGAGGACACCCTCAACACTTGGTTTAGCGGGCGTTCCCCCATCAGGAGCGCTGCTTTTGTCAGTCCCGTGCCTGAGTGCCCAGCTGCTCGTGCCCAGCGCCGCCCACAGCTGCCGCCGGGCGGTGCGGAAAGCAGGAGCAGAGCTGACTGCAGCCCAGCACGTCCACTGCACCTACAGCGAACGACCGTCCATTTAAACACTAACAGCCTTCCAAACCCAAAGCACCCTGTATCATATTTCACTTAAGCGTTATTCTGCTCTCTGTCTTGGTTCTTCCATAATAATATACAAAAACTTCTTCTTAAAGTAGCTTGCATCATTGAAATCCCAGGAAGAAACAAGGAAGGCAAAGTGCAGTTTACCTAAATATCATAATTAATGCAAGAGACTTTGTCTTGGCAACGAGTCATGGGAACACTCACCAGATACTACTCGTAAGTGACACATCCTACTGTTTCTCATGCTAATATCCTACTACTGACTGGCTCCAAACTTAACTAGTTTGCAAGATCATAACCCAGGCTAGAAAGAGCTGACAAATAGTTCAAAAGTAATCCTAACAGTTTTAACAAAGTCAGATTTTCCTTTAAGCCTAAGAAGAGAATATTGCCGAGACCGAAATGACCTTTCATTTTAAAGCTTAAGATTTCAATTATATTTTTCAGGGAGCAAGAGAAAGGTGTCCTCAAAGGCACCACGATGGCAGAGTACTCACTGTAGGGTATGGCGTAGGGCTGCCCCGGAGGAGGATAGGCAGTGTACGCAGCGGCCTGCTGGATTCCCGCGCTGTACTGGGTCTGTCCATACGTTGCCATTGTTGGGAAAGATGGGACTGTCACTATATGGGGATAATGTCTACGGAGAAAAAGAAAACAGAAGGTCTAAGGCAATAGTGACTGTACCTGACCTTCTAGAGCACATGTAGAACACTCCTAGACATTTTGATAGAATAATATCCAAAGTATGACGGTGAATATTTTGGTAACTCAGAATCGACTAGACTGAGGCAAAAGTTAGTTTCAGTATATGGCTTCTGATACAAGCTATTAAGATTATCTAAATGAATGGGGACTTTAAGACTGCATAATATGTGCAAGTTAATAAAATCACCACTGATTTTTCATGTTTCATTTTGAGTTTGCCAAAAAAAATGAGCGACATGGGAAACCTCTGACATTTCAACATATTCCTCTGTGGTAACTCGTAAACACAACAATATTCAAACCGATAAGGTTTGGATTCCCAGGGGTATGAAAGTACACTGCACAGTACTTCAAACCTTCTTTCACTCCATGTCTAACAAGATTAAGAACCAGCTACTTCATTGGGGCCAGAAACATGCAGGGGAACAGGTGGATGGGCTTAAGGCAAATGCTCTGTAAGGTGGCAGAGGTCTGCACAGCAGTCTGTTCAGCAAAACACGGTTTTTAAATGACAGCATTTGGCACAAGCACTCACTTTGTGGAGTAAAGATGGAGAGGACACTGTGGTGCTGCTTTGCTGCTGCCTGGAAAACAAAGTTAAAGGGTCTTAGACTTTCATCACGTTCTGTTGTTTGACAAACTGATACCACTGTTGTACCACTGCTGGTTTGAAAAAAACACACAGGAGTCAGAACTTTGGTTTTAGTGAATCTCCACAAACTGAAGCAGGTAAGAAAGTTATTCTCCACTTAATAACAAATAAAGATTTAGGTTTTAACTGAGGGTGAAACTGAACAATTGAGCTACCAGTTTCTTATTCTCATGGAACCAATAACAATCATGAAGCTGGTCGTTAGTGGAATGACTTCTATCCTAAAGGCTATAAAGGCAACTACTATGATTATTGATGTAAGCTCACTGCACTTTTTGCCCTTTTGATTTTTTTTTGCACTCTCCTAGACCACAGCTCACTTTCTTTAATGTTCATTAAAATACATCAAATCAAAATAAATATTAAAAGTACATTGTAAATCTCCTTACTCTTGAATGTTTTGAGTTAACTATAACCTACCTTCTTGACCCGCCAGCAAAACATCAAACCAGTAGAAAATGTATCATACAGGTTATATGTGCAAGATGCCTCCCAATGAACCAAACTGTTGTGTCCTCCAATACTACCAAAGAAAAATGTGCCACCCTATTCAGAGATAAATTTAGGTTTCATTAATCAAAATCTAAAAAAAAAAAACCCTAAATTAAAACCTGTAAGTTGTCTGTGAGTATCATACCTAAATGCCACTATGAGTACTACACAGGTTGCATCCATAATGCCATCTGAATTGTGCCTCTCAGTTCCTGTCTGGAGCTGTTAGATGTTATTACAGCACGACAAATGCCAAAACACCCTCACAACCACCAATAACAGCATTAGGTACAACAGATTCAGCCTCTCTACCTGCTGGCTGCATCAATGAACAGACCAGTCTAATTGCACACTGCTTCTCCAGGCAGGGAGAACACCAAGCACCACGCTGTCTGCTGATGGCAGCACCACCATCCTTGACATTGCTGCTGGCATCTCTAGTGACGCTTGTTATGGATAGGAGGTATCACCCGGTCTCATGGAGAAGATGATCTCTCAGCTACAGGTGCGCACGCTGGGTGAAAGGGAGATTCCTGCAGCATCCCCGATGCCTTCGCATCGTTACCGCCAGGCAGGAAACGTTTGCAGCGCTGTCCCGCGCGCCGACAGCGACTCACCCGCAACGCGGTGAGGGGTCGTCTTCAGGACGGACACACGGCCCTGAAAGACCTTGGAAAAGTAAAACCCACCAGCAGCCCTGCCTTAGCTCCTCTTCCTATAAAAATGCAGGCAACACCAACCCATTTCCTAAGCAACAGGCAGAGAGGCTTAGTTAAAAATTAAAATTAACACTATCGTTTGTATACAAATATACATATTCGTTTACACACTCATATATAGAAAAAAAAAATAAATCCAATATGGGCTTACCTGATTCACCTTCAAACACGCTATAAAAAGTTTGCTTTGACTTACCTGAAAGAAAAAAGTTTAGAAAATTAGATTTTTAGACTGTGAAAAAAACCCTACAGCATTTCTGCCACACTGTTCCTTTTCACCAAATAGAATTGCATTGAAGAAATACACTTTTTTAGCCTTCTCTCGTTTAATTCATATTGCCTTTTACAGCAGAACAGACAGTTTGAGCATAAGATTAATTTCTTTTCTATAAGAAAAAATTTACATCTTCAAATTTTTAATTTTTTAAAGAGGTAAGTACAGAGCAGATACACCTGCCAAGAATACCAAATGGGGATTTGCTGCATATGAATATGCAATGTGCCACTGTCGCTGCCAGAAAAAAGAGCGAGTTAAACCCACACGTGTTTCTACCCAAAAGAGCAGCACTACAGGCAAAATGTGCATTTGAAAATTATATTGATGTAATTGCACAGCTCATGAGAAGCACCCATGAAAACAGCAGGCCAGACATCTACATGGGCATCCATGCAAGTATTGCTGCTAGACTTGCTAAAACGAAAACTATATGTTGAATACAATTGCGTGCACTTATTGCATTAAAAGCTCTGTCAGTCTGAAACTTGACAAACACACCAGGATTTTGGGGTTTTCAAAATAACAAGAAAAATTTTCAAGGGAATGAATGTAATCTTGGTAGCACAGGAGATCATGCCATAGAAAAATAACCATAACACTTCTGTAAGAAATGTATCATGAGCTGTCGCTAACAAACTGGCATCCAACTGCACAAGTGCTATGCTGGCTCTTATTTATATCCCATAATAACAAATAGCTCCTGCACTGAGAAGTTTACAAAATGATGTATTTAAAAAATCATTTCTAGCTCTAATCTTTTATGTAAACACATACATGTAAAAGGACGTTTCCTTTAGATTGTTATCCCTTCAAATGCTCTTGTAAATAGGCAGTCATGATGTACGTGATTTAATCAGGCAATTTCTAATGCCTTAGCAAACATGCAAGCAAAACACCTCCTTGGCTTCTAAGAACCTCTAAATGAAGGGTTAAACATACTACTAAAACATAATAGCCAGTGCCTTCTGCTAACTCCCCTCCAACAGGAAGGCTGACAGATCCTGACCGCAGCAAACAATAGCTGGGATTGTACTAGCAAGAGCTAGTTCGGCTGCATCACTTGCCAATAATTTTTTTAGCAGATTTAACATTCTTCTGTTTCCTTCACTTGAACAGTATGATGGGGGGAAGGAGGAGGAGAAAAGCAGATGAATTTCCATCGGAGCCTCAACCACTGAAAGAATTTGTCCTTGGTACCTGCCAAATGTGAAACTCCAGACCAGAGGCCAGCACAGCTGACCGTGTGGAGGCGGTGGCACTGATCTCAGAGCCGTGCACGCAGGGCTCGGGGCTGCTTCGGCACAACGCTTCCGGCTGTCCAATACACCGTTAGGCCTGGGAGCCCCGCCGCTGCCCACCCCAGCAGCAGGAGCACGGCCACTAAGCACAGGGCTCATGTTCGTGCCACCGCTGGGGCTCCAGTGGGGTCAAAACTAAGACTATCAGCTCTACACAAAACATGTTTTATACCTGCAATGACTTCAGTGAAGCAAACATAAACCTGCTTGGGTGCATATGTATGCATCTACTGTACACAGATATATATCTGTGTATAAAACATTTAGATTCTATTTGTGTTCAAACCATTGCTGAACTAAAGTACTCAGCCACAACTGGAGTATCTACAAAGAAAACATTCAAAAATCTCAGTTGCTCACTATGATGTAGAACTAATTGTCAGAAGCAGAGGCCTTGCATGTGGCCAGTTCCCTTTGGCTGCATATATATACACACACACACATCATGGTAAAGCCAGTAAATAAAAGAGGCAGCCTACCTTCTATGTCATCTGGAGCCGTGGCATAAATGTTGGAAAGGTTAAGCTTCAGTCTGTCAGAGCACTCTCTATTTACAGTCAGGCTGGGTGATATCACTAGATCTAGCATTTCCTTATACCTGAAGGAAAACAAAGGAAAAATATAATTTATTCTTTAATTATGCATGCTTACTATTGATTCAAATTTTTTTCCCTAAGAGTATAAATATTAAAGCTGATTACCTAAACCCAGGCTTCATATAAATTCCACATAATAACATTCACTAAGTTTTCATCAAAGGGAAACGCTAAATTAAAATGCAGTACTTGCTGCCTTGGAGATTACACCCATCTGATTAATGCTTTCCCTTTCTTCCTGGATTTTGTCACACGAAAACTATATTTCCTTATCTCTCATGCGCCATCAGAGTGAGAACGTATACATCAGTGTTCAGTGCATCCAGAACAGACTATTAAGGGCTGAAAATGAAGTTTTGGGCAGTTACCATTGCTATGTAGTCTTATGAGATAATAAGGTTAGTACTGGTGGGGGCATAGGCTTTCCAGGGGACACCTAAAGCTGGCACCTAACTACAATGTCCTGACCATCAGGTGGCAGCGATGCAAGGACAGTCCTTTTACATAAATAATCTCACCTGATTTAACCCAAAGTTTCAAATGTACAATATAGAAGACTTGAGCCTCCAAAGCAAAACATAATTGTTTGTGTGTGGTCATGACCTGCACTATAATGAAAGCTTACAAACTCTGCTTTACACAAACAGTTCAGAAAAGAGAATGACTAAATCATTATTTCAGGCAGTATGCACAACCTCAATAGGTTTATTCACCTAAATACCACCATTTTCCATACATGTATCTAACTCCAGCTATACGCCTCAGAACTGGGCTCCGAAGACACTTTGAAACAGAGCTGCTTGCTTCCCTTGGAAGTGTTGGATGTTTTGCAGGGGTACAACATTTGGTGTTAAGTGCACTGATTTACACACCTGTGTTTGCAAGTTTGTCTAAAGACAACTGGGTGAGTACTGTAAGGAAACTGTGTTACATCAGATATCTGCATGATGGCTTCTATGCAAGATGTGTTTCCAGGACACCTCTACCCCCATAATGTTCTTTAAAGGGCCCTTCCAACCCAAACTGGTCTATGATTCTCTGACATGCTACCTGCAAAGGCAGCCGGCACGCCCCTGCTCTCAAGCTGGGGCTTATCTGAGCTGGAACATAAAGGTAGCAGATGGCACGGCAGCGAAAGGCTGGTAGCAACCCATAGCACACCTAAAACATCACAAAGGTAAAGACAACAGGACATAACCTGAGATCTTGACACAAGGCTTCTGGAATACTAATCTATGCACTTCTAAGAAAAGGAAAGAGGTTTGCTTTGAATTTCTACTTAAACACCACTGTATGACTTTACCAGCTTTAAGAACAATAAACCACATATTTTTTAATCTGAACTTCTCCAATAACTTTCACAAAGCCTGCAGTCCCTGTGAGGGAGCGTAACTATTGTTATGAACAGGCACAAACCAGATGAAGTATTTTACCTGTAACTGAACAGCAAAAACCAACCCTGAGCTCATTTTCACTTTGCCCACCTCACAGCCGGAAGGTGCACTGCCCAGGCAGAAAACGCACCCACCGTCTGCCAACGCGCAAACTGCCAAAACAGGCACGAGTGGCACAACCACTACAGCATCCACAGTCCCAGTCCCCCTCATCCAAATGGGATCTGGGCTCCTCTCGTCTGCCTCTGGAAGTCCACACAGACATGCACGTTTTCAGTACCAGTGTAGCCTCCAGTCCAAACGCTGGTAAAGAATTCCTGAATATGTGCCATGAAGGAGACCGTAAGTCAGCACTGAATGACCAGTGAGGTAAAAACAGAGTACTCTGAATCCAACACTTCTGAGATCCTTGCTCCCTAACTGCTGGGCGTTATAGATTTGCTAAGGAAACAAGACTAGCATAAAAACCAGCGTTGCTTTGCAGCTGGTGGATCTTTGTTGCTGGTGGGCCTTAAAGGGTTCCGTGTTCAGGTGTGTCCCTGCCAGACAAGCACAAATCCTGCCTGCACCTCCTTGCCTTGGACACAGACAGCAGAGCACAGCAAGACAGAAGGAAAAACGCAGGTGCTACCAATTGTGCCCGCAACCAGCATCCATGCTGCCAACTGTGGAAATGCAACAAGCCGTAAGATTTGTGCAAGGATACAAAAAAATAGTCCCTGTCAAAATTCCTCTGTAAGTGACTCAGTCTAACGGCAGAGCCAAAACAACAGTCCAGGACTCCTGACCTAATCCAAAACAAAACACCACCCACTAGAAACTTTACTCTCAGTCCTAACATCAGTGGAGCAAATGATGCTCCAAACTGGTACCTGCAGACAGAGCCTTCGCCAATGCAACACGGGCATCCATGTCGCAGGCAGGTGCCTGAGAGCCACAGATGACCGGGCAGGAAGGGACGGGGACGGCCGCGGCGCTGTGCACGCTCTGCTGATGCCAGAGGAAGAGGAGCTCTGTCTCTGGACCGGCCGGGCTCCGGGGCTGGCGCGGCCAGGCTGCCGCGGGGAGGGGGAGGGGGGGCTTTGTGGTGCTTCCTGCTCGGCGGGGACGAACAAGGTCTCTCCTATAAGGAACTATGGCTCCTAAGGCTCTCTTAAAAGCAGCAGGCTAGGCAGGGGCTCTTTTCCCAGAGGAATCGCGTTATTCAGATCCATTGGCACCAAATAAAATTCTGTTTGCACGGCTGAGAAGGCGACTTCCAGTTTTATATCAGGTTTTCCTTTCCACTGTAAGCAATGTCAATTTTTGCCCCTCTTATTTACTTAACGCAACACCTGAATTGAGGAAAAGCACTGCTGCTCCAGACCTGCCAGGCTGGGGATGTTCTACACCGTCCTCAGACAACACATGCCCTTCAGCATAACCCCCAGCCCCAGGGCTCATGACACTGCCCAGACTGTTGCCCAGTGAATGTGAGCAGATGTTTAAAGGGAAAAGATCTTTTATAATGATTAATGTACTTTAATTACACGATTATTCAGAGAATTCATTAGCTACGCTCCGACTGATGATTTTTCTATTGGTTTTCTTCTGTTCACTTTTGTATTTACAAAGTCACATCGCACTTGCCTGTATTTGTTCTATAACATTTTCCTGCTATTTTTTCAGCCTCCATTTTTCTTCCAAGTATGTGTATTAGTTACATGTACAAACAGGTAACTTCTTACAGAAATACCTGTCTGGTTGTGCATGTCACGTATGTGTTTGCATTGTTAGTAGCTTTGCCTGTTTTGCACGCACCATTTACCGATTTGTTTCTGGGCATTTCTCACTACGTACATCTTCGCAAGAGTTTCTGAGGTTCCGGTTCTAACGATGGTAATCTACGGAAAATCTTCAGTAAAACAATGGAACTGGGATGGTATTTAATGCAGTAAATGACATGCTGGAGTGCAACTGACGAAAACATCAGGTCCTTCTTTGCTTGCTTTTAGAGCAAAAACATTTTCTGGTTTAAGCAAACCAAATCAGTAATAAATTCTGCTGAATCTGAGCTTTTATTAAAACCAGTGACGCTGGGCTGACAGACATCTGGAAGAGCTTTTGGCTTCTACAGTTAAGAAGAACCTTGTGCGACTCTGGTGCTCAGCTTTTCCATTAGAATCCCCTGCTCAAAAATCCATACTTTAGCCCTGCAGTTGGCCCACAAAATCTCTGCCAAGAACCAAAACTTTTCTCTTCACTAACATTCAAGAAGGAAAAAAGAAAAATAAAGGCATTTTAAGTCATTCTGAAGCTAGGAATGCCAAATTAAACATTTTAAGGTTTCGAAGTTTTGATCGAGGTGTTGGGGTAGCCTACAAATCACATTTTCTGTTACGATGATGTTTTGAAGGCAGCGGTTCCAGACCCCAACACAAAACACTCAAGCGTGTACTGGAGATCAGCCCACTGAGCGATCCCACCTGCGTCCAGCAGAACACGGACAGACGTGCCTACGTGCGCTGCGGAGCGGGACCGGCGCGCAGGCTGCCACGAGGCGCTCTGCGCGCTGCTGGTGGCCAGAACTCCATGGATAACATTGCAAAAGGACGAAACAGGAAACCACCACAGCATTGTGGGCAGACGCAGCCACACCGCGGCTGAAAGGCCAGGAGGCACCAGCAAGAGATGAAAGAGACTCCTGCCAAAGCCTGGACCTCTGCTGCTCGGGCGAAATCCAAAGCACCTCTCAGTCTGCTCTAACTTGTTTTCAACATCCTCCCCACAACGCACCAGAGCGTCACCTCAGGAGCAGGGGCACGTCCACACCCCACTGTGGCGGCAGCGCACTTGTTCCTGGAGTCCGCATGGCCCACTCATTTCTACTCCACTTCTGGGGTGAGAAGATAGTATTCTGCCTTCAAAACACACAAGCACATGAAGTAGAACAAATGTTCACAAGAGCATTTCCAGGGCATTTTCTGTAAATAATGCACCTGGGTAGTAAGTTGTATCAGGGTGAAGTCAGTGACCAAGCGATGAGGAGATTTCAGAGGGAACGTGTGCCAAGAGAGCAGGGCGCTTGCCCTGCCGTGACGGCAGTCTGCGGGACGGGGTCTGAGCAGCAGGAGGTTGATGGTGCAGTCAGAAAGAACACACCAGGAGCAGAGATGGCATGGGGGAAAAGCCGGAAAAAATAAAGAAAATCAGCTCTGCATCTGCCATCAGTGGAGGAACTGCTGAGTTAGGAGCCCCACAGAATGAAGCAGGTGAGAAATGAAGGACAGGACTCCTACCCTTTGGAAAAACCCGCCAGACCCTACAGTGGGAAAGACAAGATACTTTAAAGGAGTACAAAACTGCAAAGAACGTTTGCCCACGAGGAGAGAGGCAAATCTAGAAATTACCCTCCCTGCAACAACCCCACACGATGATCTTCCCAAGAATTTTTACTCTTATCTGGCTAGAGACCAAATACAAGCTTAAACCACTAGATCTTCCTAAACAGATTCACACGCCAGCACAGAGCCCTAGGCAGGAGCGGCACCAGCCAAGCCCTCTGCTTTTAGCTTTGCTGGGAAGGGGAGGAGCGGAGACAGAGATTGCAGCCTAATCGCAAGAGTAACATTTTGGTCTTGCTTCCATGACTTTATCTGGTGTTAATTACTTATCAACTGCTTTCACCTTTAATCTCTTCAAAAAATGGTGCAGATTACTAAGCAGAAATCTGCAGCTTTATGACTCCAGTGCTACCCATCATGAAACAGAAGACAGTCTGATTCCCCACTTTGTTTCAAGAATGAATTACTAAAAGGTAACTGCAAAAAAGTGTGAAAACAGCTTTTTCAGTCTCTGATTCAAAGGAAACACAAAGAAAACCCCAATCCTAAAAAGTCTGTCTTTCCTTCCTTCCTAGGAAATATGAGATATATTGTAATTTTTTTCCACGTGGGCAACATTTTCAAAAGCACTTGCTATGTCTCATTGGTTTTCATTAGGAATGAAGATTTGTACTGTTTTAGCTCCCTGAGAAGCACGGCAGCGTAGCCAGCTTTGCCAGGACTAACTGGTTGCAAAACTACACTCCCCATTTTATTCCACTCCTGCACAAAAAAAGGAATCATTCAGAAGCACAGAAAACACTTATCTTGAGCCACAGACCAGGCGGTGTAATAATACAGAATCTCCCATACTGTAGATCTGGCTACTTCTATCCACACATTTCAAAAGCAGAGGAAAGTAATTTCATTTCCTCTGTTAGGACAATTTCTCTCCATCTATAGTAGATCCTTGGTTACTGCCATTTCAATAACTCAAAAATGCTTCAGCAGGTGAAAAAACACAATACTATTTTTTCTTTTATAATTAATCTTAGCTCACCCACAAGAACATCTGATAGATGTATGCAGAAAAGGCCTGAACAGGCATAAAGTGAAACCTGAGCTGGCATAAATGCTCATGTACAACTCTGGCAGTGCAGCCAGGATGACAAGACATCCCGGCAAGGCGACGGGCAGGCAGCGTGCCACGTGGCAGGGCAGCGTGCCGCCCGGCGGGGCAGTGTGCCGCGTGGCAGGGCAGCGTGCCGCCCGGCAGGGCAGCGTGACGCGTGGCAGGGCAGCGTGCCGCCCGGCGGGGCAGCGTGCCGCCCGGCAGGGCAGCGTGACGCGTGGCAGGGCAGCGTGCCGCCCGGCGGGGCAGTGTGCCGCCCGGCAGGACAGCGTGCCGCCCGGCAGGACAGCGTGCCACATGGCAGGGCAGCGTGACGCGCGCTGTCCCTGCGCCCGAGAGCTGCCGTCGCTGACGCCACCGGGCACTAAAAGCAGCAGCGCTTGTCTGGAGTTAGCATCGCCCAGCCCGTTCCACGCACAAAGTAAGAGGACTCATAGTAGCACGCGTTGTAGCACAGCATCTGGGGGTGGGAGACGTAATTGCGTTATTCTCCAGCACATAATATCTTAGGCTAAGGATTAAACCAAGAGGATCAAGAGGAAAGTTATGTTATAGATAGGCAAGGGACAAAGCACATCAGACTGAAATAAGAAATTGAATGTGGTGGTAGTGAGGCTGCTCCAGGTGACAGGCACACAGCCAACCCTGCCTGCAGCTGCTCATCTGATTGAGTCGAGTATGAGAGATGAGAAAAAACAAACAGGTGAGACAAAGGAGGAGCTGGGGGGTGTACTGGCTACACTTGAGACCACAGCAAGAAAACCCTTCAGCAGAAGCAGGATGACACTCCTTCTGAAAGCGCTGGGGAGAAAAGCCCAGCGGAGCTGTGCCTGCGTGCAGAGGCTGCGCCTGGAACGCGGGGACACGCAGGCTCCCCGTGCTCCTGCGCACCCGCATCGCTCCCCTCGCGCACGTAACGGCACCCGGTCTCCAAACCTTACTGTTCATCTTCGAAAACATGCATCTCTCATTTACTCCAGGACTGAAATAACTAGCCATAAGGTTATGTTTAAAAAGGCTACAAATCTAACTAATAGATATGTAGCGCTTCAGCTAAAACAAAACTAACCAGCCAAACAACAGAACCACAAAACCAACCGCCTAAAAACTTGAAATAAGAGTACTAGCAGCCAAGTGAGAGCTGGATCACAAGTAAGTTCGTTAATTCAGTAGTCAAATGGAAAATTGTACACAGGAAAACAGCCCTTCCTTTTCTCTATTAATTCTGGGTATGTCTAAAATCATTCACGACTCACAAGAAAAAATTTGGTTTGGGTTTACATTAAGATTTTCAAATTCCTTTTTCTTTTTAAACATGTTAATTCTAAACAATTCGAAGAAAATTAACTGAGAAAATAACAAAATAGAGCATTTCTGTCACACTTCTGAAACCACTATTGCTTAAAACCACCCAAAGTATTCCAAGAGCTTTAAAATCCTTCCCCAGATGGATTCTTTGTTTTGTTGTAAATGAGAGTCTTTTTGACCAAAATTTGACTTACACTGGAAGTTTTCTGTCTTGCTCCAACCCATAGACCAGACAGCGAAAACCAGATGAAAAATCCTGTCTCATGAATTTTTTGAGCCAATTTCACGTTCATGTTTCGCTGAGGAAAGCCTGCCCTAGGAGCTTTGAGCGCTTGTGACCGGCGAAAATCATTACTTGCCTTGTTTCCCGGGCAGTCCTGGATGTCTAGAAGCGTTGGCTTGCTTTGCCCAGTTTCATCACCTGCTGTTCTAGACTGCTTTCCAACCTTTTATTTTGTTTCAAACATGCTGTTTGTTCCCTGACTCAGAGCTGTTGACTTCAAACAGGAGGCTGGCTGATACAAACAAACACTCTCTCTGGATGCCGAGAAGAAAGAGGGGCCGGGCGGGGCGGTGACCCCCCGCACTTCCTGCCATTAGCTGGGGATGCGATTGAAGAAGATAGGCGGGGTGCACCAGCATCTCCTGGTCGAGTGGTGCAAGGTAAAGGGGATTCAGTGCACACGAAAACAAGCCGAGCTGCCCTCGCCCTTTGTTAGGAAGGCACAGTCTGAAAGGCAGCTTGAAGATGCAAAGTGAGCTAATGATGGGTTTTGCACCACAGACTGTCAATCTGGCAGCCGATCCAGGAAATACGTTAGATAATTGCTTTGAGTAATTTATTTTTAATTAATTTCAACACTAGTATTTCACTTATAATAAGTCAAAATGAGAAAGCTACATTTTTCAGAATGCCTTTTTTTGTCTGTTGAAGCTCTTTGCTAAATGTGGCAACATTTACAAAAGATCTCATTTGCCAAAAAAATTACTCAGCTGTTCTACTGTGGACAATCAAGTACCACACAGAATAGACTAAGTTGGTAAGGAAACACTGTGTGCTTACAGCATACAGTTATTTGCAAAACAAAACTGAAGGTGTAAACGTACAAATATGTGCATATCCACAAACATACATAATCTCTTCCAGTTTGCACATTTCTTTTCAAGATTCACAAGATTTCAAGATTTTATCCCTTCTCTTCAGAATCACAAGGGCTAAAAACTCACTTAAATATAAATCACAAAAATGTGATTTAAGAAAAACTAGGAGATTTGGAATGAGGACATAACAGCTGATAACTTAGATATTCACGCTGAAATCTGGGTTGTTACAGAATGGTGCAAGAATGTGTTTTGTCTTGTAAACTACTTGTTACTTTTCTCTCAAGTCACTTTTTTCATCTAGCTTTGGAATTTACAGGAAAAGGAGCTTTGAGAAACTAAGTAATCTCCAATTCCTGAACAGCAATAACCTCCGCAGGTAACCTAAAGAAAACAGAACGCCTCCTCCCACAAGTTCGGCAGGACTTGGAATCAGCAGAGCTGGGGCTTTGCGGGATGAGAGCGCAGAAAGGACGGGTGCGGGCAGCACCGCGCTCCCCACGTACGGCGCTCCCCACGCACGGTGCGCTGCGCTCCCCACGCACGGCGCTCCCCACGCACGGTGCGCTGCGCTCCCCACGCACGGCGCTCCCCACGCACGGCGCGCGGCGCTCCCCACGCACGGTGCTCCCCACGCACGGTGCGCAGCGCTCCCCACGCACGGTGCTCCCCACGCACGGAGTGCAGCGCTCCCCATGCACAGCGCTCCCCACGCACGGTGCGCTGCGCTTCCCACGCACCAGTAGCACAATTCTGACATGGAATGAGGAAAAGCTCTGGTGTTACAACATACCTTTGCAGTGGCATAAAGATGTATTTTGTATGGCCCTTTCAGGCATGTGGTTATTTCACAGAAGGAAGCAAAACAAAAAGGAAACCCAAAACAGTCACCACCAGAATAGTAATTTTCTGTCAAATCTGTACTAATACATCAGAATATTCTCAACAATGCTGGTCCATATATGGGAGAAATATGGATTTTATCATACTTGTTTCTTAAAACGTCACTTTTTTCTGTCCATAAAGCTGCCTCCTCAGAGGAGCCCGTACGCACCGGGGCCTCGGATGCCGCAGAGCTGGCAGCCGCCCCCACATCAGCGCGGTGGTGCCGTGTAAAGGTGCGTGTTGTCACGAGTCCGAGCCTGGCACCAACAAGGGAGAATTACGTGTAGCTGTTGAAGGAGAGAACTAAGAACTGCAGTTCAAGCTTTGCTTCCAAGCCCTGTCACTAATAGATTGGGCAAGTTTCTCAGGACTACATTAAGGCCACTGTAAAACTGAGAAATACAGTATAAACTGCCAATTAAGCTCTTTTTAGGGGCTGGAAAGTGCTCTGAAATCTTTAGGAGAAATCTGTTACATCATTGCAGTATCAATATCCATGCTGATGAATAATGACCATCCTGGACATGAAACAGCCAAGAAGGAAGTGAGGCACAAGAGCTGTCCTTCAGGGCATGTTCTCTCACTCATTTTTGGTCCAAAAGCTCTCCATTCCCAGACTATGAGAATTTCTTCACCCTTTTGATTTACTTCTTCAACCTGTCAGAGTCCCGCAATGGCTCCAACAACCCAGTGAGAAAGGTAAGGCTGCCTCTTTATAACAGGTCTGTGTCAGCACCTCCTTTCTCAGCCTGTAAAGGAGCGGCATTCAGGGAATAATAATTCAAAAAGAGCTATGGGAAAAGAACTATGAAATGTAAGTCAGCAGAAGGACCTTGACTATTGGGGAAAAGTCCAGCGTAACAGTACAGGCGAGGCTGGAGTGAGAATGACGCACCCCCTCCTCGGTTAAATCCCCCACGTCAGACTTTCTCTGATCAAAGAAGACAGCAGAGGAAGGTCCGTTGTGCATGCAGAAGGTAGAAAGCATCCTCCTCTGATCGAGACTCTCTTCTCCCACCCCTCTGCCTCTGGTGAGGGAAAGGAAAACTATCTCCTCTATCTGCAGAAATAAATCAAGGAAGATGATTCTTAAGGATTCAGAAGCAAAGAATGCCTCATGTTTATATGTTTTGTACACCATTTCACCTGTTCATGAAGTGTCTTGATGAGGGAAAACACAAATGCTGGCCTCATTGTCTTAAATACAACCTTTCTGCCTTTCATACCAGAACAAAATATGACTAAGTTTGTGGTCTATCTAAAACTTAAAACACTTTCTTAAGAACAGATAACATTTAACAGGATACATTTAACAATGTATCTGACACCTCTGTCCTGCTTTGGCTTAGTCTGCAATTTAAGCAGCGCCCCAACCATCCCACAGCTCCTCATACTGAAAAAATAAACAAACCTTGGCGGCAGTCCGTCACCGCGATGAGCGAGAACAAAACCGCAGCGCCCGCCCCCAGAGCTGCCGCCCCGATCGCTTCTCTTCCCTGGCAGGTGTGGGTCAGCACTCGCAGGGCAGGGGAAAGGGCTGACTTTTTCTTTTGCATTTCGGATTTTCCTTGCTGTGGTCTTGAAGCATCACTACATCGGGACCTGTGGCTCCCAATAACTCTGACTGAACACGTCTGCGGCAGCAGTGGGACGCAAGCTCCGCTGCCTGGTCCCGAGGCAGCGTGCCTGCCGCGGCCACGGATCAGCG
Source organism: Nesoenas mayeri (assembly GCF_963082525.1). NCBI lineage: Eukaryota > Metazoa > Chordata > Aves > Columbiformes > Columbidae > Nesoenas > Nesoenas mayeri. Next base: position 16,440,851 of record NC_137562.1, read on the forward strand.
AGGGTCCCACGGCTGCGCAGCTGGGACAGCACATCTGACACCAACGTCCAGAGGCCCCTGTGCTCTCACTTTTGAAAGCCACCCTTCAGCCCTCCTGCCCGGCTCTCCTGACCAACAGAACAGGAACGACAGCGATAAGCCTGTGGGACCTCTGAATAAAACTGCTCTCCTAGTGCTAATGGTTATGGAAATACCATATTCACAAAGTTTAGATCATTCTGTGATCAACAGTGAATTTCTGGCTGGATCATCTTCAAACATGTTGAGTCAAAATAGCAAAGTCTAATAATGTAAAAAGAGCTACTTCCCTCCTTTTGATCCTGCTTAACACAACCTTCATAAATGCTGCAGGCAAAACTTGTGCAGCACTCGAGCAATTGCTGTGCTGTGTAGGTACCGCGAATGCAGGTGCTTGTTCATCACCCTTAACCCTGAAGCTGCTTCCCAAGCACGGCCTGAACACACAGCTGGTTTGCTCCTGGACTATGAAATCCAACTGTACTTTCCCTGCTCTGATTTGAAGTAAATCAGGTTACCAATCTGGATTTAGTAAATATTGTGGTTAAATAAATCAAATTTATAAACTTTTACCGTTCACTCAGTCACAATCGTTTCTCTTTGTCTGAAAAGAGCAGAGGGTGGTCTCGGAAGAGAGGCTATCATTCAGCTAAACTTCAAGTTATCCTTGCTCCTCTTGTTCACTGATTTAATCAAAGCCATCTTTTTCCTCCTCTTTTGACTCTTAATAAAATGAAAATCAAATGTCATTATTAATAATGATTATTGACCTCAAATAATTTATCTGAAGAAGGAAATGTTTTCTAGAGATTACAGCCAGGAAGTCAAAGGCTTTCACTCCCAGCTCTCACACCAACCCACTGGCCACACACAGCACAGCTCCTTCGCCCGTTCCCTGTTACAGGGCTGTTAAACATGGACTTAACTCCAGAGCAAGCAGTTCTGCACGCCGCAAATTCCCGGTCACTGGAACTCACGTACCTCCATGTGCAATTGCTAGGTTTTCATCTGCCCATACAACTGAACAAAGGCTTGTGCTGTCATTACTGTCAATTTAATACGCATAGCAGATATGCATTTTTACAGCACTGAGCTCCTCCTATGCTTTTAAAAACACAAGAAAAAGTTATTGCTTAGCTTAAGGTCTTCAGGAATCTGTGTGAAACATGTAGGAGATACTCTGCTGGTAACTATTATTTCTTTAGTGGAAGCTGGTTGCTTCATCAGTAGGAATAAAAAATGGTGAGGTTTTTGTTCCTGCATTTCTAATGGAAAGGTTCAAAAAGGATTTTCTGAACCAGGAGACAGGCTGGTGATGGCAGTTTACAGGTAAAAGTTAAAATGAGAAATCTGCTACAGCCCAACTGTAGTGAGCAAAGTAACACAACCCAATCAACCTGATTGTCGTGTATCTTAGGGATGTTTGGAGAAAAAAAAAAGACAACTAATCAAAAGCAATGCTTAAGCAATAACTGCACTTCGATTTGTCACTCTTGCCAATTAATAGCGTGGAAACAGCAAAGGGGAGAAGGAGTTTACTCAGAGCAAATGTTGACATGGTGTTTTCCTTGATATTTGTTCCATTAATCTTTTTTTTCTGTGGATATCTGAAAGTCAGGCTAAAATAACATAGAAATAGCAAATAGGACAGCTTGGTTCACTTTGGGCGTTCAGGTGGGCTGAGGGATGATTTCCCAAGAGATCTGCTGTAACAATAGGCTGAAGCTTTTTCTTCAAGCCTAGGGGAAAGCTAACCTGTGAGCATCAGGTTTATTTTCAAGACAGAAGGGATATTTTAGGGATGACCAGAGGATATCACCGAACAAGGATGAGTTATGGAGCACCTTCGCAGAGATGCTGCTGTTCAGTCACCGATACACCACAGGGCAGCATAGAAGTGGAAACACCAAAAGAAAAATGCACCAACCCAATGCCGGTCACACAAATGTCCCTGTTTTCTTTTGCAAAGCGTGATCCGATGAAGAAAAACACTTTGTGAACGTGCCATGTTACGATATTAAGCAGGCCTCAAATCACTTACCAAAGTACAGAGGGACACTGACATTTGAACTGCAGGAGTTTTGTTTTCCGTCTTGTTTTTCCCCCCTGTGACTTCTGCATTTGAATAACTGGAATTTTTAAAATCCCTTTTCCTCCTTTCACCATGATGTAATGCAACTGTTGCACAAGACTAACAATGTAGAGTTACTGCTGCTGGAGCCAAGTTTGGCACCAAGAGAGATGAGGGTTGGCACCAAACACCATAATCTTTAACATAAATCTGGCAGACGCAGTGGAAGGTTTGCCATCGCTGCCATAAACAGCTTACAGAGCAGCACACGGAAAAGCGCTGAAAGAAACCGTAGTATTCTTACTGGAACAAAGACGTCGATTAGCTAACCACTTAATCTAGCACCTACTTATATATGAAAATGAAAGAGTTTTACAATGGTATGTCAAAATTAACAGCAGTAGCAGGGACCAAAGTGTACCATAACAGTGCCTTTCATATGTCCATCACTCCAAATACCCTATGGATACCACCAGCTAGCTTCCTATGAGCCAGGAGAATCTCTGGGAGTAACTGCAACTTGCACTAGATTATTCAAAGAAAAATAACTTGATCCATACAAGAACACACCTGTCTCCGCAGATTTCTCTTTACAGTACTTCTCAGCTATGCTTTCCTGAGAGGGAATTTTTCCCCACTCAAGGTGCTGGAGCAGTGCTCTGGAAAGAGCATGATTTCTGTTTTAAATGCAGATGGAAAACAGAAGAGAAATGCAAGTTTTCTTCACTGTATCACTCAGCTTGAGCTGATTTTCTCTGCTCTATATAAGGGTCTGATGATTTGTGAGGTGGACATCGGCCGGCAACTGGACATACACCACCAGCTTATTTCACACAGGCAACTAGACAGCCATGGAGCAGTAGCATTTTTCAATTGTTAGTAATTATTATTGGGTTTTGGTTTTGTTTTTTACTCATTGCCTAGCAGAAAAGCTCCATATTCCATCCCAAATTTCTCCACAAGCACCAGTTTTCAAACAAGGGACCACCTTCACCAGCCAGAGGGTTGTGTGGTGCCATAACATCTTTTTGCCAATCCGGTTAGCACTAAAACATGTAAGAAAATTTAAAGCTGATTTCAAGTGATTTATCTGATGCTCAGTAGTAGCCATGCACTTTCATAAATAGTACTGACAGGCACTCCTAATGGTATATCCAACGGGGTGTTTGTGTGCAGAGACATATGAAAGTTACAGCCTCCTGTTGCAACTTACTGAGGCATAGATGAAAATCAAGAATCAAATGGTGTCTTTTGCTGGAAGATGTTTACAGCTTCAGTGACAATAGAGTCTTACAGCCCGCTCTGTTTCACTGAAGAGCAGCTGCTCTATCACGTCATACACCCCTTGCCCCTGGATCACCGGTCCAGCTCCCAGGGAGCTGCTCTGCGACCGCTCGGCAGCGCCGCGGCGGCCGGCAGCAGCCCGCACCGCGCCGAGCGGGGGCGCTGGGAACACCAGAGCGCACCAGAGGCGACGGCTTCATCCACGGGACTGCAAGGCAGCTCAAGAAAACGTCATCTACCTGGAGTTCATTCAAATAATCTACGAGCTTTGTCATCTGTACAGATTAGGAAATCCAGCTTCCAGTAAAAGCCAACTTGAGCTTCTTGGATATTTGAGAACAAGCTTACATGTGCCATTAAGACGGTGACCGCCTTCGACTTAAAACTCAGATTTGATCTGCAATATCCCCAGCTTAAAGGCAAACGTCTCTCACACACATGGGACCCCCAAGGCCCTTGCTCTTTCGCAGCCCCGAAGAGCAGCCTGACAGCCTGGTGCAACAGCTGATGTGTTTCCTGATGTTGGACCAACTTCAGCTCATTGCCTTCAGCGCAGTTTCTCTCTGATACTTCTATGGAATAACTTCTACAACAGACAAAAGAATCAAAATCATTTCCTTCCTCCCTCCAGCTACTACAGGACGGCACAGGTACGACCCGTTCACTCATAAGCAGCATGCAGACATTCTTGCTGACCCCCCTGCTTGCAGCAATAAGCTAAAACCAAAACATCACAACCCCAAACCCCCAAAACCAACTGTGCAAAATACCTGAATGCAATACTTGGCCTCCAAAGGAAATACAGCAGCTCACCTTTTCTCCCTCTTTCCAAAAAAAGCGATCCTGGTAACCCCAGTGAAGAACAAGGGAAAAGGAGAGTAGGCCTAATTTCAGGGGTTTTTTTACTAGTCCATATACAGGAGCAAAACAAGAATTGGAGTAAAGGCGTTTGAGCTCAGATAAATTACAGTTTTACAGTAGTACTGTATGAATGTCCCTGAACTGCTAACTGGGGAGCCACCTTCAATACTAACACCAACAGAACTGCAATTAGGAAAAAAAAAAATGACTTTTTTTCTCAAGTGGAATTGTCATTAATGGCAAATTTGGTGCCATAGTCCAGTGGCCAGGGCTCTCACTGGGGAGACTTGGATTCAGTTCTCTGTCAGCCACAGGTTTCCCGTCACCAGAGTATTTTACAAGGCCAACTCATATTTAATCTGCTTGCCTCTATTTCCCTGTTCTGTAAAGCAGGGATTACTGCATTTTTCCACGCCTGAGCACACTGAGCTCAAAACCATGAAGATAATGTGCTGCACTCAGGTAAGTCACCACAAGGGTATGAGGGAGAAAACAATCAAATGCAAAAAGCAACCTTACACCTACTAAAAAATGTGATGAAACCTGCATGGTTCTGACTTTTCCTTGTTAATTCACAACCTTTCTCTTCTCTTCCCTTCTCTTCTGCCAATGCAGAGAGCAGACACTGCCTGCAGTTGTCACTACAGAAGCATAAATCTCACGTTCCTGTTTTCTCCTAGACCACATAGTATCTCTACTCTTTCCTACAGTCAGCTTTTGCATGGCTAATTTCTCTCTTTGCTTCACATTTGGTGATGTAGCTCTTCTATCCCAGTCATGCTACCCCAGTTGGTCTGTTTCTGCCCTCGAGCAATAGGTGCTCGGTATGCTGTGCATCTTCTGTTAGCACGTCCTGCCACGGTTCACATTAAGCATAACCAATCTGCTAACCCCTGGACAGCTGCTGGCTCTACAGGCTGTCAACACACAGACCGCCTGTGTGCCTGCTGGGGGGATTCTGATCCTTGAGGAGCCCAGCAAGTGAATTTACTCAGTTCAGCTGGAAATTTAATCATGCCATTGAAATCCCACAATTAAGAGAACCAGCTTTGCTTAGTTTAGCTTTTCTTCACAAACTGGCATTGGTGCACATCTAACATCTTAAAATCACATATCTTTCACTTCTAATGTAGCTTCTAAAAGTTAATAGGGTGCATTTTCAGCAATAGATATAATAGAGTAAATGGGTGCAACAAAGATCCCAAGCCACAAGCTTTCGCAAGAGAGGACAGCCGGTACCACAGCTTCTCCAGGAACTACCTCCTTGGTGTGTGTGTGTGTGTGTCAGTAGAATGGAAGCTAACGGAGACAAAAATCAGTGAGAAAACAACACGAAAACAGATGAACGCGTGACAGAAAGGTAAAAAAGCTCCTGGGACATGGGCCCGAGGAATGTCTTTGGAAACGTTCTGGAGCAGTACTGACAAACAGCCCCCGCTCCTTTCCGTGCGCTGGCTGAGGAACAAACCAGCCCAACCGCACAGCGACAACCAAACCACCCACACCACAAAACCTTTCAGTACAGCTTATGAACAAACAAAACAAGTTTCTGCTAGAATCGCACCACATCTATTTCCCTCTGTCATGGGACTGTCCACAAGAACTCGAGTTTCTGGCTTGTTGGGGAAAAGGTTAATGTCTAATTGAAAAAGGTAACTTTTTTCTTGGCCTGTATTAATACCGCTTTGCCAGTAAACAGGTGGGACAAATACTTTGAAAAGCATGTACACACACCTTAAGCAAAAATCCAAGTTTTAGAAGCAATAGCCCGAAACAGAGCGGTAAGGTTAAGGTTTTTCTCAAAGCTAAGCATACATTTTTCCATACAAACTGCTGAGTCATGGATATTTTGAAGACTAGTTTATTAGGCACAATATAGCATATCTCCAGCTCAGCTCTATGAAGTGTGTCCAGTGCTGTACAAAGCATTAAAAAGCATTTAAATGTGGAACTTGCTGGCACCCACTGGCACAGCAGAAGAACCAAGAAAACTAGTCTAAGAGCTGTCTTGAAACACAGCAGATTTATTCTGTGGGTTTAGTCATTAACTGTGGTTATCTGACCAATACCAGAACACAAAGTGAGCTGGACTAATGTAATGTACAGCCACACCTGAAATACACTCTCCTGACTCCAGGTTGCTGAAGTCAGTTGCATTTCTTCTCAGTGGAAGCATTCAGTTTTGGTTAAAACGAAAGTGGAGGCAAAGAAAAAAGCCAAATAAAGGCTACATACAAGTCAGTTTATCAAATATCTAGATAGAGAATGGTTCTGTCGGTCTTCTGCGTTGCTATGGCACGGGATTTGCAGGCAACACCCAGCAACTGAAAATTGTTGTGATCTAATAGTCCAACATTTTTCTTTTCTTTCATGGTATATGTTTATGTTTATTTTTTAAGGGGAAGAGGACATAACATCAGAGAAGCAGTGATATAAATATTATCCTTAGCTGTATGGAAACTTAAATCTAAGTAGGTGTTCAAGAGTGCAATGTATCGGAAACACTACTAATTGGTTTTAGAATTCAAAATTGATGCTTGATGAATTCAAAGGAAAAACAGAGTTACATGAATACCGCATGAATCTATGAATAACTGAGTGTATAGATGAAATTCTAGAAAGGCTGGCAAAACCACCCTCAGTTACACCACAGCTTTGAGCTCACGCCAAGGAAGGCTCTGTTGTTTCTGACATTGGTACCCAGGTGGGCAGAACTGCAGGTTTAGTTCTCACTGCACAACAGGGTTTCTCCCGTGGTCTGTAACAACACTGCGGCTCCCACCAGCTCTACCGTCCCCCACGCTGGCGCAGCCCGACGAGCGCCCGCACGCCGGCACTGCCGGGCGGCAGATGTCACCGACTGGGAAGGCAGCAAGCAAACCTTTGTGGATGCTCCCTGTGAGGACGGAACCAGAAATCACTCCTTCCTCATATTCTGCCAAAAGCATAAATCAAGATGCTAAGGAGCTTTTCACTGTCATTTTGTTGAAATATTCTTAAAGACTGCTATCAAGGACAACACTGAGGTAATATGAAAGCTGAGCCTGGCTCTCCTCTCCCCCTCCCACCCTCCAGGCCCCTCTCTCCGCAGTTCATCTGGCAGAAAGGCGTCGCACAGCGTCTCATCCAGCATTGCTACGGGAGTGTTCCTGGACATGATTAATTTGTTAATGATACGAATCTCCAAACAGCATGTCAGTACCGCTGATGATTTATTAAACGTCAGAGATCATTCTCTCATGAGCAATAAGGTCTTTCAAGTTGGTGGGTTTGTATGAAACCTCCTGCATTTGCTAAGACCGTTCTCATCTCTGCATTGCTCCCAGACAGTGCAAAAAGCTGCAGCAAGGAATTCTTTAATGAATTGCAGGTTAAGTATACCCACAAATAATATAGAGGGGCAGATTACGAATTCTTGCATACTTTCGTATACAAAAAGCCAAAAGTTTTCTTTGGAACAGAGACAAGCCTCACTGGGCAAACACTTTGCTTGGTTCGCTCTCCTCCCAGGATGCGAGTGCGCAGCAGCAATTGTAAAACGAGGGAACATGTTTCCTTTTCTCAGCTGCTCACAATATTGCCCTTGGCACCCCCGTAGCCCAAGATACATTAGTAGAGATTCCTCAAATAGCCTCAGAAACGTCAGTAGTTTTTCACATTTCTTGGGCATACATTCCTTTTGCTGTACAATGCACCTGAAGCCCATAATATAACCCCAAATTGCCCTAGTCCCAGCATCCTCTTGACCAGAAAAGTGACACCAAACTGCCCTCAGTTATGATTTGATGACCTTGATCAATGACATACAGGATATGTGTTTCTTCTTCAAGCAACATTTGCAGTCAGCTTGTGCTTTCCTTGTGTTTATCTGAACTTATGCAGACAACCAGTTATTTTTACCTATGTGGAATAATCATAGATAGCTGAAAATATTTAAGATGTGAGATCTTCACTATGACCAGCCAAGAAACCTCTGGCTGCTTTTAGTGTTCTGACAAGTAAGGCCTTTTAACAAAAATATTTCAAAATTGGAATAGCAGGGATTTGTAAGACAGTTTTGGAACTTTTCCTGAATCATACGGACTGGCATGAGCTACTCATTCCTACAAAACCAGGCTACCGCAAGATACCTTTACTGAATGCCATTTGAGTTTGGTTTTCACTTGTTGCCTTCCCAAGAACCGTGCTGTGTTTCCGAAGGGCGCGGTTACCTCTCCCCCTATTGCATTCACTTGTCTCCAACACGGGTGTGCTGAGACATAGCTGGAGCTCTATCCAGTTTCACTGTCTATTAAATAAGCCACTAATTTGCAAGCATTAATAAGCATGCCACCCAACGGTGTTTGCATGCCCAAGGTTAACTGGAGGGATTTCCCAGTAGCAGTGCCTCCACAGTCAGACCTGTGAACCACCTTGTATGCCACAAACACGAGATCGTGCTGGGCCTGCCATCCACGCTTTCCCGGCACAGAAATAAGTCAATCTGCTCAGGCTTCTACGTGTAAACAAGTGATTTTTATATTGTTAAAAAAACTTCTCAATCTTATCACTATTCCTCTATTCATTCCTCATGCACGTTAACTTCACTGAAATGTTTCAAAGAATCCCATTCAATGCCATGCATGTGTCTGCACTGTTACAAGCGCAGCACCTTCTCTAAGGCTCCCCAGGTGACGACATTGAACTGAGCCCGTCTCACATCACCTCCAAGTTACTGTTCCAAGCCGGTGAGAAATATAAAACCTGAATACAAAGACGAGCAACAGGCAGGAGGACACAAGATTTGGAAACTCGGTAAGATATCCAGCCCTTCCATTCATACCATAACTAAAAATCTAGAATAACTAAATCTAGAATTGAACTGTATATATACATATGCATATATATATATGCACAAATTACTGTCACGGCTTTCTTTTTACTTTAGCACAACTGATTAACGTGTATGTATTTAAGACTACGGCACTATCAGTTACGAAACAAGAGTTGTACCTTTGACAGAACAGTAGTTTTGAACCTGCAGTTTGTTTTGTAGATCAGTGTAATCCTGGTTGCATTTAACAGGCAGGAGAAAGAGAGAACTTTACATATACTTGTTTAAATGCACTTCTGTGCTCAGACAAACCTCAGAGATGTGGTTGTTTCAACTCTACAGTTCTGTTCACGAGCTGGTAAAGCCATTATTTGCCACAGAAACCTTACAGGAGCAATTAAAACAAACAAACAAACAAAACCCCACACAACCTAAAACCAAACCAGCCTGTCTTCATTTGCATGCACACAATCTCACTGGAAAGTGTGCATGCAATCAGGCTACGATCAGCTCTGAACTCCAACAGCAATCTATGATGCCAGAGATCCCCTGCAAGTTCGGCCGTGCATCAGGCTTTGAAAACCACTAAACATTTCTTTTAACTCCAAACGAGCTCCATCGTGGTATTCTGCGTCCAGCCTGAGATGAGCTGTAACTCAGTCACACAAGTCAAGGCTGTGGGACCAACGTGGCTGCAGTCCTGGAAGCAGCAAAGGGGAGAGGTCACACAAGGGCAAAGCCCAAAGTAATTTTAAGAGGCTCAACAAAGTAGGGAAGGCTAATGGGAAACCATTTTAATTTATTACAGTCATCCCTAGTGAATAAAAGGACAATGTTTTTCTTCAGCAGCTTGATTACAAAGCAGTAAATCCCTCTGTGTATATAAAAGACTTATGAACAGTATAGATCAAATGTCCAAAAAAAGTTTGCACTATATCTTGGAGGCAGGAGTTAGGGATAGCTTTAGATATTCAATCATTCTCATTTTTAAATATTTCCAACATACATTCTCTATATAGGAACAGACACACATACGTAATTCTGCCATCCCCATCTACAAAGACACAACGTAATGATGCTTTTGCAGCACATATTTTTGGATTTTTGCTTTAAAAAAAACAAACCAACCAAACAAAGGAACATGCTCTTGAACACAGAAACAAGTCACCCTTCTCGCTCTCCCCACAACGTTTTCTGAGTCTTGCTGGCAACAGACACTGATGCTGCTCCGAGCACTTGCTGCAATCCCTACAGAGCGCAGGCAGCAGTGACCAGGCGCACAGAGCACGGCTCCAGGGGACAGTAATGACAGTTACCTCAGCAGCATGAACATCCTGAAGTCAGAATTATGCCAGAACAGGATTTTCTCCAGTTGCTGACAGGGATTTTGTTCAGTGTATCTATTTCTTTCTCCCTGAACAACTGCCAGTTCTGATAGACTCAATACAACAACTAACACTGTTTAATTGCACTGGTGTAAGACAGGATTGAAAACCATCTGAAACAGCGTGTGAAACAGCGTGAGTCGCAGCTACTCAGCCCCAGGTCCTCTTTTTTTTTTTTTTTTTTTTTCAGTCAGAAACAGGATTTCCAGGCTTAGAAATAATAGAATGCTCAGCCATTAGGAATTATTGAGCTTTATATTGAGCTGTATAGTTCAGAGGCAAACCCCAACATTCGGTTTACTTCGTAAAAAATAATGACCTGGTCATAGCAATTTGTATCTTCTTCCATGCTGGTTTTCCACACATTTTTCTCTGGTCATGAGAAATCAGTACTTTGAGGCAAGAAGCACTTTAGTTACACCTACATGCAGAGTGGGGCTGGGGCCTCCACCAGCTGCTGTAATACAACAGCAACCAAATACTGTCTGAACCATAAGCCACCTTTTCCTAAAGCAATTTCAGCAATGCTTACTAAATAGTTTTGTCAAGACAAATTTTCAGAAACCTTCCTGTTTTGGGTTGGCCTTTTGATGAGGAACATCAACCAGTTCTACAACTCTGCAAACCCCTGTGGTATAAATCCTAACAGCCCCCAGGGGCGGCTTACAAGAGATGTTCCGCATGTCAGCAGCGCTTGCAACACGCCAAGGGACATTTACAGAGGTCTGGGGACACTATCACATTACCAATAGCTCGGCTACAGGACAGTAACGCTCCTTGTGACCATTATTCACCTTTTCCTAACTACCAGACGAAGGTTTCTGCTGCTGGCATTTCTACTGAGTAATGCATCCCTGCTTCATCAGCCACTCATATCGACACTTCCCGGCTTCGCTGTCTTGAACTAATAGTGCCGCATCCTCAGCCAGGTTTTGGAAAGATCAGTGCTGTCTTCAAGGAACTTTTCTATACAGCAGCAAAGTCGTATGCCACAGGCACAGTGTAATTTAAGATGTTGCATTTTTAACTTTTAATCCCTTTACTGTTAATAAAAAACTTTACAGCAGTTTAGGTTGATATCGACTCTCGGCCAAAGCAGGCTCTAGTGTTTGTGTTTGTCTGCCCACAACACTTCCTGTCATCTCTACCAGCTAAAATGTCCTTTTCTGTGGTTTTGCAAAGTGTCTCTCCCTGCTGTGCGCTACACAACAACAGTTGGGTTTCATCTCACGTACGGTTCTTTCAAGCTCATGGGGAGCAAGGGGAAGGAGCGAGAACAACAGGGAGCGGGACCCAAAGCTAAATAAATCAGTGTTTCTTTGATCCTTTGGGATCAGGGTGCTGTAAAAACACACAGTTATTAGAACCGTGAATTTATTGGTGAAGGACTTGGCTACTGGCACTGTATTTCAACATGAACTTACATTATGGTAGTAAGTACAAAGCATTCATTCTGTTTGTGGCTATAAGAATTAATCTCTTCCATGTGCAGAAAGGCTGTGTGATAATTTAAGTGAGATTCCTGTTCGCGGTCTGGGCAGGACTGATCAGCGGCAGGGCTTCCAGCAACACACAAGCAGCAGCTCCAGGAGCGAATGATGTAACTGACGTCCCCCTGAGCGCCACCCAGCACGGCCAGGGCGGTCTGCTCATTTCAGGGCTTTCCTCCAAGTGGGCTGTCAAAAACCTGAAACTAAAAGGTGAGTTTCTCCCAAAACACTTCAAATGCTTAACTTTGGACAGAATTCAATAACTAATGGACTTTGAATGAAATTGTACGTTTCTAATGTCTTGCATTTGCCTCAATACTAAAAAAAAGCTCTGATCCCGATTATTAAAAATGAAAAAGTAATTTGAAATGTTTATGTGGATGGCAGCTTTATACGCAAGATAGAAATGCTCCAATTGCCTTTTCTATCCAGCTGGAACAAAGTTTTCATTTTTCTTCTTTCATGAAGTTTCATTTATTATGAGTACTGTGTCTTAGTAAGGCAGCTGTTGGCAGCAAGCTGTGAAATTAAAGTTGAGCTGATTAGTGCTAAGAGCCAAGATATAATATGCTTTTGTCAGGGAGAACTTTTTTGTCTGAATGTAACATACATTCAGTAATTAAAATAGCTAGTCAGACAATCATACCAACCCCACTTGAAGGGAGAGCTAATGCTACTTTAAAATACAATTTCCAAATTGTACAAATTGGAAAAAAATTTGGATTTCCATAGCTCAGTTCAGTGAGGTCTTTACACAGCCAATGTACCAATGACATCAGAAACCCAGAAATTAAGGCTCCTTGACTCTCATCACTGTCCTGCTACCATGGTGTTGGGTTTTGGGCAAGTCACTTCTGACAACACCGCAAAACAGGAACGAAGTCAGGATCAGTGTGTTACTGCTGTCCCCCGGGGCCGTCACACACAGCCTGTGACCGCAGGAAGTCATCCTGGGCTCCCTCCAACTGGGGCAAGCGCTCTCTTCGTTCCATACACAACCACGGCTTTCTTTCTTACAAGAAAACAGCAGCACACTTCTCATCTTCCTCTGAGCCTCCTCTGGAATGTGCTTAGATGCACATTTCAATAATACCTACCCAGAAGTGCCCTTGGGAACCAGGCGAAGGAGCAGGACAGGGCTCGGCCCATGCTGTTGGAAGTCCAAGCCAGGTAAAGGATAGAATTTTACACATGAAATGCATTAATAAAAAGACAGAACATGAAAAAATGCCTAAACTAAAGCATCAGTCTAATTAATCCTCAACAATTAAGTTGATTATACCTTGTAAATTGACTTCCTTCCCATATTGTTGCCTGGAAGTTAAATAGCAAGACTGTAACACCATCTGTCTCAGGAATCTGATTAGCTTACAATGACAGCAAAACTTCAAAGACCTTACTTCTGAACCAAGACGCAGCCCTGTCCTCTTCCCAGCCCAGTCACAAGCCCCTGCACACTCCTGCAACGACATAGGTCCATTTACAGTCAGACCAACAAACTGATTTCTCTGGTTTTCTTCTCAGCTGGATCAGTGAGTTGATTCAATCTGTAGCACGTCCGACAGCAACAACGTGGAGGAGGAGACGGGAACGTGCAGCCACGCTAAGGAGGCCACTTCTTTTGATGTCAACACAGCTCTCAGCTTAATCCAGTCTCGAAACCATACCTGAAATCTATCAACGTGACTGTTGTAAGGAGGGTCCCGTTGCTCACAGGGTGACTGTAGTTCTAATGCCAAGTAAGACAGTCTGCCCAAATTACTGCACTTCTTAGGTGACAGCTACGTGTTCTTCCCTGTAAACACGGGATTACAATTAAATACTCCAATACATGTTGAAGTTGGCATTGCTTTTACTATGTTAATGTTCACTGACAAACAGATTAATTTAACAAGGGTTTGATGACTATGTCCCCTTCACCTAATCCATAAACGACACTCATGTGCAGACTTTGTGCCAGCAATCCTTACTTGACATCTGCTTTAGGTATTTGCAGCGCTGTCCTATTTGCAAGGGAATCAAACTACTTTGGGGATTTACTTCTTGTCATGCATATACCTTGGCAGCCAGCTACTGCAGTTAAAAAAAGAGCCCAAAAGCTCTACAAGATATCTAGAAAATTAAATAGTATTTAGTAATTGGTGAGAGATTACTCACTGGTGTTTCATATCAGTGAATACAGTGGCTGGCTACAAGGTACTTGTAAGCATTTTTACGCAGAAGGAAGCCTGGCAGGTTCTTTCCTCCATGCGACTCTTTTTCTGAAGAGCTTTTTTAAGGCATAAGGATAGGGTTTTACTCTTCTGAGATTACACGCATTGTTAAAGACAAGTGGACCCTATCTCTTTTGTATTTTGAAAAAATCTGGCTTGTCAGCATCTAGAGAGTCAAAATCCTCAGATGAAAAATGCACTTAGTATGTCCATGAACGATGAGAGCTGATGGCCGTCCCTCCGCAAGCATTGCCTCAACACGCAAACCACCGACTCACAGCAACATAGAGATAAAATGCCAGCAAGGAATTGGAATGAGAATAAAAAGACCATATGAATCATGCATACAACTAATTCAACATGAAAATTGACTCTACAGTCACTTACCTTCACCGTTGTAAGTTAACATTCAGCAGAACAAATTTGAGTGGTGTATCTTGGACATTTACAATCTGGGGGAAATTTTCTTTTAAACTCATGTCAGGATAACATAGCTTCCTTTCCAAGGACTGATTATTTCAGGCCTTCCTAACTCAAGTGAAAAAAGCTTAAGACTGAACACAAGCCTTGGTTGACAGCACTTAAATGAGCCTGGAAATCTTCAAATTTACAGCAATGAGAACTGCTGCATAACTTCCAGGCTCCAGCTTCAGGGCGAAGCAAACCTATACTGAGCTAACTCACAAGCTGAAGTAGTCAGGTTTTGGTAACTAAACTGTGGTTTTCCTTTTGCATACATAATACTGCATCTTCTAAGCACTTCACTGTTTCCTGTCAGGGGAGCATCTGAAAAATGCCTCCACAACTCACATCCCAGCTATTTCCTCTTTACTAACATTTGATTTGTGGATTACAATCCAAACTGCAGTTCCAAAGGCAACAGGAGTATATCGACCATTTGAGGAACAACAGAAAAGCGCCTGTGACACTCAGGGCTTGATTTTCAGTGACTCTGGGAAAACAAAACAAAACCACACACACACACAAACAACGACCAAACCAAACCAACAACAACGACAAAAACAACAAAAAACCCCAACAAACACAAAACAACAAACAACCCGGTACGCACTAACCTTTAAGAATATACGCCACAAATAATTACACAATTTTAAGTTCCAGTGACCACAAGATTGCAGGTTCCATACTGCTTTTTCTGATAATGGTATCAGCATCACCACAGAGAGCATCTATTTGAGGAAGGACAGAGAGCATTGTGTTGGCACAACAAAACGCTTTCATAAGAAGACACCTGGGCCATTAATAGTACGTCTCATAGGGGAGGCAGCACCTGGCTAGATTGGATTTCAAACCAAGCTCTGAAGGAGGTGTTGAGCAAAAGAGAATGGGCTACAAGCAGGACAACACGGGACTGCTGTGTTTTGCTTACTGTATAGCTAAAGGACCACTGAATGATTAATGAAAGACTGTAGAATAGCTGAGAGGAAATCTTACTTTCTAGCAAGAAACAGAGAACTGTGCTAACATGGTCAGGAGTTTCCAGGACATGTCAGGGCTTCCCCCAGCCACATAAACACTTTTACCACAAAGTTATTGCACAGGTTGTTTCTAACATGTACATTGTTTGGTGCAGTACTCAGTACTTCTCCCCAAATCTCTAAAACTGCTGCGGTCCTAACACTGCATCATTACTTCTGTCACAGACGTCTACTGCCAACCTTCCTGAGCGACTTTTTGGGTTGTACTAAAAAGTGGGTGAAGAGTAAACCAGAAAGCTCTCCAGAAGCCAGGCTGCTGCAGGGGCATGGGGCACGGGGCAGGGGGCACGGGGCAGCGGTGCCCGCTCCAGCGAGACCGTCCGCTCCCGCAGTGGGGACCAGGCTGGCTGCCGCAGCCCTCGCAGCAGTGACGGGGACAACAGAGGCTGCCCGCAGACATGCTGCTGCCGCAGGCCAACGCTGCTGGCATTTCCAGCCACCTACTTCCCGCTTCTAAAGCTGGTCACAAGCAGATGAATTCTATCCAATATTCACATCACATTTCACTGTGTCTACTCACATACGACACAAATGCAGACTTGGTTTAAAGGAGGGAGACCAAAATCCTCATTCCACTCCCTCCTGCTATTGTGATAGCTCATGCTCTCCCTGCTTATGCTGAACTGCTGTGAAACCACAGTACTGGGAGGACAGGGATGAAGTCAAAGTTCTGCTATTGCAGAAAAAGGCAAAGTGATAACACTACACAAGTGTCTGGACACTGAAATAGTTCTCCACTGGGAAAAACTGACCTGTAAAGACACTTGTGGCAGAGACACCGTGACAGTCGTTGTCAGGTTTGAGCTGTCAGTAGCTGGAGATATTCTCTAGCAGCATTTTCATCTGGACTCAGTTTTTTTAAACATCATCATAAAGTATCAAAGCCATCAATAGGCAGAGTGCGAGTTCCTCAAACAATTCCCAGGACGCAGTATGTGCAGCCTGGAGAGCCGAGCACCAGCCCGGGTGCCACAGCACGTCAGAGCTCCTCCTCTGGACGCGTACCGAGGGACTTTCCTCCTTGAACATGCCCTAATGAACTCCACCGAAGCCTGCAGGTAAAAATCCTTCGCAGCCCTTCTGCCCTGACTGATGGCCCTAGAGCCCTCCCTCACACTGCCGCGGCTGCTTTACGCACCTCTATTTCTGCTCCTTTCTGTCAGTGTCGCCAACAGGAAGCTGCACTCTGTCTTTCCACTGTACGTTTCTCTTAAAACTGACATCTTTGCATTGTAATGAAGGAACCCCTGGGTATTAGTGACAAATTACTCACCAGCTAAAGATATTTTCTTTTCTGTACCAGGTGGAAGATATTAAAACCTCTAGAGGAATTTTGCCTCATCTGCTACAACAAATCATCACATAATTTTCTTTTAAAGTGACTTAATTTTCCTACCTTTAAAACTTCACAACAAATAAAAAAGTCCTCAACTGTGTTAATGCAAGATTAAAGTCTTGTGAATGTAATCGAAGATCATAAATAAGATGTATTTAATTTTATTTTGAAAATTAACATAATTTTACTTTAGCATTTTAAATAAAGAATTCTTCTTTTCTGAGAATAAAAAAAATCATGTACCTACCATAGTTAGAAGTTATCACCTCCAAAATCTTAGCAAAACAAGCAAACAAAAAATCTTCCTTTCTTCAATTACGTAATTTAATAGCAATAAGTGCTTTCAAATTCAAATCCTGCTCCACGCAGCTGCAAGGAGCCGTGCACTGACGCTGCTGGGTGAACAGCTGGTGCAGCGGCAGCCACAGGGCGTCAGAGCCTCGCCTTTTCTTTTTTTTTCTAGAAAGTAGTAGTATTTTAATAGTAATACATGATTAAGAAGTTGATACTCAAAATTTTAACTTCCCAACTATGTAGACTTCGTGTCATTTCAGCAGGGTTTTCTACTTCATCTGACAGATAAAACTTCAATATTTTATAATTAATACTAAATACTACACAAGCGGCTTATGGCTTCTGATTACATGGGTTCACATATAATTATGTGCTCTTAATCATCAATTAAGTCAATTTTCAATATCATAACAGGCCCAGTAAGTAATCAAGGCAGTGAAAAAGAGTTCATTTTACAACTGAAAGTAACACTAGGACCAAGACAGAAATTAGAGTTGTGCCTCACCAGCAAATGGAGGGCGGGAGTGTGTCTATCAATAAATAGAGTACATGAAGTCTATACACAGTTGTTTCTTTCTCTATTTGACAAGGAAAAAATGAGGAGCAAAAGATCGATTAAGAAGCAGAAATGTGCAACCGAAGCGTACAACACAAGCAGACATTCAGGATCCCGCAGCGCTCCTACGAGCGCAGTGCATCCCTCCCCTGCTTCTCCCGGGGGAGTTCCAGCTCCAGTAATTACTTTCTGTCTGCTCACAAAGTTCAAGTTCAAAACAATATTCATTTTCCATTTCCTGTCCTAAACCAGGGCACAGTGCTTCTGTGCATCGTTCAGTAACCATCCCACTTCACCACACATACAGTTAAACCACTGTCGTCGTGATTGAATAATCCTGGTTTGCGGCAGGGGCTGGGGAAGGAGCAGCACTGGGCTTCGAGAAGGAAAGCCAAAACCCAAAACTAAGTTATACATAACAGGCAGAATATGCCTTCTTTTGAACAACAACTTCGAATTTTCAGGTGCAGAGATACTGAAGAGGGCAAATTCATTTTAAGGAGAGACAGCAAAGGTCTGTCGAAGTTTTCATGCAGATGACATCTTACATTTCCTCGCATGTGGTTACACGCATCTACAACATTGTTGAATGATTATGTATTTTAGGTCAGAGACCCAAGCTTGCCTCTTATTCAGAGAGAGCTGAATCTTATTAAAAACAAGATTCCTCAAACGTAGATATTTACACAAGAGGCTACAAAGGCTAAACAGAACGAGAATCTTGATGATTTTATTTCAATAAATAAACAGAAAATTAGTGCCTGCCTTACTTTCCTACTATACACCTGACGCCACCAACACGCTTCAGAGTACTAGGTCAGAGGAGACGTTGCCCCAGGCACTAAGTCACGGCGCTGCAGAGGTCTGTGGGTGCAGGAGGTGACATCCACGACATCCACCGCTGCCGCGGGGGCTGCGGCTCCGCCCGCCAAGGGCCGCGCCGGCTGCCCGCTCGGTGCGGATCTGCCAGCTCTCACCGCGCCGGCTGCCCGCTCGGTGCGGATCTGCCAGCTCTCACCGCGCCGGCTGCCCGCTCGGTGCGGATCTGCCAGCTCTCACCGCGCCGGCTGCCCGCTCGGTGCGGATCTGCCAGCTCTCACCGCGCCGGCTGCCCGCTCGGTGCGGATCTGCCAGCTCTCACCGCGCCGGCTGCCCGCTCGGTGCGGATCTGCCAGCTCTCACCGCGCCGGCTGCCCGCTCGGTGCGGATCTGCCAGCTCTCACCGCGCCGGCTGCCCGCTCGGTGCGGATCTGCCAGCTCTCACACCTCTGCGAGTGGCAAACAAGGCCAGGCCTGCGAGCGCGGAGAGCCGGGAAAGCCCGGGATCGCCCTCCTGCTCCGCGGGCTCAGGCACTGAAGAAATCAGTCAGACCTGCACTGTCCGCGGTTACCAGGTGGTTTGTTGGGTTTTTTTAAATGTACTCGTGCAACAAGTACCGATGATTTCAAACTGCTCCCTCGCAACAGGGCCCGGCCCCGCTGCAGCGAGTGACCGGGACTGCAGGGCCGGCAGGACCGGACCCAACGCGTTCGCCCGCCGTCAAACACGAGAGAGCAGAGAATGGCTTTTGCTACAAAGATCAAGGCTTCTGACTCTGTATCTCAGTAGACAGGAGCAGGAACAATGTAGCACTTACCAAATAGAAGCTAGCAAAGCCCAGGTTTTTATAAATTCGAAAAATAAAATTAGCCTATTAAAAAAGGGAAAATTTGGACACAGCCAATATAACATTCAAATGTTTTAGTTATAAAATTGTCATGTTTCATAAAAAATGGTGCTTTTTAGTTTGTTAAAGGGTGGAAAAACAATCTTTTTCAAATAAAAAGTATTGCTCAATTCTAAACAAGATTTTAAGTTGTTTCAGGCACAGAAATAGGGACAAAAATAATAAATTTGCATAGCAGCACTTCAGTTTACAAAACAGAAGCACACACTGTGGGCATTTACTGAAAGTATTTTGTGAAGAGTCACATCATCAGATAGTTACAATTAAACTCTAAAGAGAGTTGTTTGTCACCGAATAATGGTCAGAAGGGGAATCAAACTGGTGATACAGATCTACATGCAAAAATGATCAAAGTTATTTCAAAGGAACTATAGGAAAAAATCACACCACAAAAAGCTGAATTAAATGCATAATCAAAAGACGTGATTAGCACTAGATGCAAAACTTGCCATTAAGACAGCGGGTGAGCCCCCGCGTGGTGCTCAGCCTAGGCTGTAATATCTGGGGCCTCCAGACTGCTTTGTGTACTCAACCTATTAACGAACAAACAAACCAAGCAGATGCCTGCCCCACTTTCCCCTCACTGTTTCTTGTGGGTGCTTGAGTAATCCTAGAGGTATTTCCAGTTTTAAGGCATTAGGTAAGTTTAAGACACTTCCCCCACATCCTCTTGTCTTTGCCCAGAAGTGCCAGGTTTTCCTGCTCCGGTTGACTTGCTCTGTGAAGCTCTTCCCGGCTCGGACAGAAGCATCAGCTCTCTGTGGGTTAATGAGTTACTATCTGCGCTGACTAGTATTAGATCTCTATTTAGGATTATTATTTATCTATTTAGCTGGGCTGTTTGCCTTCTCAAAAGCAGAGGTGGCAAATGAGAATTTCTGCATTATGAGACTGAACACCTAGAATTAGGCACCAAACAGCATAAAATTACCAGTTTTCTTAAACCTTTCTGCACATCTAAGAAGGGGCAATTCAATCTGGACCTTCTCTCATTACTGCAACCCAGAAAAGTAGGAGCCCACTGCCAAGAATGAACAGCAAAGAGAAGTCTTGTCTGCAGAATGACTTGGCCTGCAGTCTGTAGCACTGGTTTATTTTAAAACATTCCCGAAGAAGTCTATTATTGTCGAAATAATTCAAGACTTCAATTTCCCTGAATTATGAAGTGGTGTTGCAGCAAAGGCAAGTTGAGGTTCCACTGTCCATCAGCTTCCTCTCCAAAAAGCAGAGGGGAGATGAACGACACTGGCACTTCATGCAACACTCACGCAAAGACATGGACGCGAAGGAATCTCAGGTTCGTAATCAAATACTTTAAACCTTCATTTCCTTAAGAGGAAACCAGCTGGGAGTAAGTCTGAAATGGGCTATCATCACGGAAGTTTCTAACATCTGAAGAACAAACTTCAATGCATTTCTACCAGTGTCTGTCCATCAGTAACAAACCCTTCACCTGCCTTTCCAATTGCTACGGCCCAAATCATACCCAGGCTCTCCCGACCTCAATCCCATTTGCACTCTTTGTATTCAAACCTGGCAGTAACAACACACACAAAAAACCCAGCAGGCTTTCAAACAACAAAATCCCACACCCCGACAAAACACGCACTCCGCTTCAGCAAGAAAATGTCAGTCAACAAACAGGCACAAATTTCACAATGGCTGAGGTCATTCCCTTTAAGTCATTAGGGTTTGTGGGTGAGTTTTCCTGGTGGTTTTAACATTGGTTTCTGTGACTGCAGTTATGCTTATTTATGCATTTAAGGCGTATGATCTAATACACTTAGGTTTAACTACTTCATTCTTTTGACATTCTTTCCAAATTATAAAAAGGATTCTTGGTGTTTTCACTGCCTTGGTAAAGAAACAAAATTGCTGTCCACATAATTTCTTGAAAATACAGAACAGAGTAAGTACTTGTTGAAAATAATTCAAAGAAAAAAACCCCTACACCCCCCAACACAACACTCACTTTTGTTCTCTCCCTAACCTTCGGAAGGAACTTACTATTTTTCAGAAATAGCTGTTTTGCTGGCTTTTAAAAAACACTCTTCAGGTCCTCAGTATACTTCAGTTACAAGTTACAACCAACACAGTTCAGTGTATTTTTTAAATGTCTCTTCTATTTTCACTGTTTTGCTTTTTAAAACCTGCACATCTGCGGTACACGTCGTTCACATTGCATCTCCCACAGCCACTGTGACCTCCACAGTAACGCTCATTCTACTCGCTGCCTTTTGGTTATGATCTGCCAGGGCTCCTCTGGCTTGATAGAAATCATAACTTCTAAAGGAAGTTTAAATTATCTTCTCCCTCCAAGGCAAAAACCAAAACCAAACAGCCCCCACCATCCAAGTCAGGCTGGAGAAATTCACCAGCCTTTCGGAAACATTCAGAAACCTTTTTAAGAAACTCAAAACACGAAATGATGTCTACATGTGTACGTGCACGTCTCTCCCTCAATACTGTGCGCAGTGCATGACTATTAGTTGTATACCTAAATCATACCGAAACATTTTAAGTAACCCTATGAAACTATAGGCCATGGTTGCTTCTATACAATGTATTTCCAGTGTTCCCTACACTGTTTCATATATCCGAGCTCATTTCTAGAGAACAACAGGAGGAGTGGAGGGCACCCTCAAGCTTTGTAGGAGACAGAGGCACTGCTCCTGCCCCCTCCCTGTAGGCAGAAGTGCCCCCTCTCCTCCTGACCCCCAGCTCAGCACCACCACCAGGTACAGCTGTTTCGAGTCTGACTGTGACCCAGTCACACCAACAGTGACAAAATGTTACTCAGTGGCACACAAAACGCTCTGAACTTCCCAAGGGATCAGGTCTGCGTCTCCCGAATTCTGTAAAATATCACCATTTACAGCCACCCACTCTACGGGGAGCTCAACAACGCCCCAGGCTCCCCTCGCCCCTGCTGCTCCTCCTTTTCCAAGCTGCTTTTTCTAACTGAACCCCGACTAAAATCTCCACAAAAACCCCTCCATTAGAACTCCCGACCAAGCTTACCGCAGCCCCGCAGCCTTTCCACGGAGCCTCTGTGCACAAACACGAGGGAAAACACCTCAGCACAGCACTAATGACGCGTTTCCCAGAGAGCAGGGGTGACAAACAGAATGAGAGCAAAGCTAAGATGCCATCTCGACTGCAGGCAAACAACCTCTTCTGACCTCTGGCAGCTCCCACACACTATTAAACAAAAAGTATTCTCTCCATGTTAATGAACCGTGTACAACCTAACAGATAACACTGATGTTAAATAAACATGTTTATATGTGACTCCTAATGCTAGGACTTAAGCAGCTACAGACAAATCATTTTAAATGGGAAGGATTATGTTCACGTAATCTTTCTCCTCTCATTTTCCACATCTTCAAAATAATCCAAATACGTAATTGAAATCCAAGCAGAAAGACTGAGTGAAAAGAGGTTTGACTATTTTTAATTAATATTCACTCCGACACACTTCATGGAACCATCTATTCAGTGACTACAACTTTGGATCCAATTTTCCTCTCACACCTCTTGCAGCTGTAATTCAAGAGCAACTGAAGAGCCGAAGGAGGAACAGGATCAGGGTTTGGATGCCCTAATCAAAAAGCATTCTGCAGTTGACTGCAGAGTCCCACATCCTTTACTCCCGCCTCCTCCCCTCTCCCGCTTCAGTACTCTGGTGGCACTAGAGCAAACGGCAACACCTCGGGCCCCAAAACGACCCAACCAAGACGAGCAATTATTTACATCCTAATTGAGGGGCTTATCCTCACCTGATTAAAACAAGGTATTTGTTAAACATCATTACTTGAGTTAAGATCTGCAAATACAGATGAAGTATTGTTTTAAGAATTAGACTGCCATGAACAATTGTTTTCTGATGAGACCTCTTAACAAACAGCCCCAGCTGGGATAGTGTTTTTGGCTTTTCAGCAAGGGGAGGGAAGATTTGCTGAGTCCAACCTGTCCATATCGAACTGGATATTATGCCAAGACATTCGAGCAGGAAAGCTTTTTGCTTTTTTAGTAGACATGCCCCCCCACCCCTTGTACTTTTTACTAAACTAAGCCACTGGTATAACTATTTTTTCTGTCCTGTGTGGTACAACGTGAAATTTAATGAAAAGAACCTGATTGTTTGCCCAGCAGACTACACCGTGTGCTAATAAAGTTTATATTGCTATTGCTGTGAATAATACACATGCATACGGTAACTATACGTTGGAAACAGCAGTACAAGATTTCCCTACTTGATCTACAGAATGACCCCTCCACTTATGGGATATACTTAAAATCCTCATATTAAAACTGCAGCGTTCCATGGTTTATGGAAAGGATTTGAATTTGTAATTTCATTTAACAGTTCGTCCCTAATAAAAGTCACTCCAGCCAGGCAAAACTAATTCAAAAATATCGTCTTATCATTCTAAGAACTTCTGATAGTTTTTGCAAAATTTTAAAAGCATTTTTCACTGCACAAATAATCTTAACATTCATTTCCACAGATTAAGTCTAACAACCTGTGAATTTATTGCAGAAGGAATTTACTATAAGGAATAATTAGTCTTCAGCACTGTTCTTGCTTGTTCACCAGTTGAAGACACCTTAAAAACATCTGGTTACTGCAAAATTTGGCACAGAAGAAACAAATCTTACTGAGGAGAATTATAGCTGATTTCAGAATAGCTGTTTTACTACTACACATCATAAATAACAG
Source organism: Nesoenas mayeri (assembly GCF_963082525.1). Taxonomy (NCBI): domain Eukaryota; kingdom Metazoa; phylum Chordata; class Aves; order Columbiformes; family Columbidae; genus Nesoenas; species Nesoenas mayeri. The sequence goes on from NC_137562.1 coordinate 16,465,121, forward strand.
TTGGGAAGACAGCAGAAAATTACTAACTGCTTTAATTGTTTTCTTTGTCAGCAGTGTGTACATATACACACTGACGCACAAATACAGCCACATCGACTTCAGTATGATGCCTTCCAGGCTTGAAGTTAAACATGCAATTAATTTATGTAGGATTAGTAGTTAAATTAGTACATTTTCAGGGAAATCTAGCACATTGACCAGAGAGGCACAACACAGCAACACACAAGATTCTTTAAATGATATACTGAGATCAAGTTCATTGTATTAATACTCAAATTTAATTTGTTTGTTTAATAAAGGCGAACCCGTACACATCATGTAGTCAAATACGGGTCTTATTGTTGGAGGGGGAATTATCAACAACATTTTTATTTCTCCCTAATGAAGCTTCTCTAATGAAATTTAAGACTGCCAAGGCTGTGAGATATTTGAAATAGGAGCCCATTCTGAATATTTCAACCAAATAATGGTGATAAGATTAGAGAGTCATGGGAATCAAGTCTACATATTATTTTAAAAGAAAATGAGCTGAGGGGAGCAGGCTAAACAAAGCAAAGCAAAACAAATCCATGAGGCTAAACCTAAAAGAGTGCACCACTTGTTATTTAGCCAAATGTTTAGACCTGCTGGTGGGGAGCAGATGGGGCACTTGAATTGCATGGGCGATTGGACTCAGATCCTTCACAATTTAATTTTGCATCACACATCAAGATTTCATCTTTTTTCATGAAGAGATGCGGGTTAGAATAACTGAGTCAAGTTATCAGCTACGGTGTCATTTCAAGGGAATTTTTAAAACATGCTTTAAAAGCTTCTGGAATGTTTCCAAAACTGATTATTTTCAAGATATTTGTACTGCAAGTCCTACCTACTTGCATGTGTAACATTTGAAGCCACATGATGCCTTGGATTTCAAAGTAGAAATAAAAATTAGGTTTGTTTAAGAATAGAAGTGGTTTATTCATGTCAAAAAGGATGATGCAAATTAATTTGTCCTGTATGTAGCAACAAGTAACACAAACCAGTGCAACACTAAATGTGTGAAACTATCTAAGAAACATTCGTTTAGGCACAGAACGATGAGTTTAAATACATGCCGTTATTCTGGAGACCAAACTGTCCTAATGCACACAGATGTAGAGAGGTAGAAATAATTTAGACACGCTTTCTCAATATATTGGGGGGTGAAAGGGGAAGGAACCCTTCCATGGATGGCACAGCAGAAATAAGAAATTCTCAATAAATTAGTAAAGCTCTTTAAAAGATTAAACAATAAACCATTCCTGCCATTGCCTTTAACAGCGCTAAGGGATGTGTGAATTTGGTACTACACTGAATTAAATTCCTGTTGATAAATTTGATGCAGACCAATAAACTCTTTCTTAGTAAACCATATGTATTTTAACAATTACAGTTTTACACAACAGAATATATTATTTGAAGTTTCTGAAAAACAGTAGCTGTATACCATCAATAATTTCCTTTAGAGGCCACTCACTGGGCTTAAGTATAATTTAACACTCAAAAAAGTTTACTTAAACTGCATAAATCACAGGACAAGTTTTCCTCGTGTGAACAACCGCGGAAAAGAGCATTTATTTAAACGCACGCTTCAGTTTTTAAAATAATTACTAAACGAAAGCAGCCTTGAGGTAAAAGCAAACGCTCCGCTGCGCATCAATTAACCATCTCGGAATTTTGGGTCGCAACCCCGCAGGCAGGACCCCAACGCGCTGTCGCGCTTCACGCCCCGGAAAGCACCGCACCGCGCCCAACGCCATTCCGCGCCCGCGGAGGGCGGCTCACTGCGCTCCCCCGACGGGTTTCGGGGCGAGCGCCTCGCTCCGCGGCAGCGCCCTGCGCCGTGTCCGCCGTGCCCCCCGCTCCGCGGCAGCGCCCTGCGCCGTGCCCGCCGCGCCCCCCGCTCCGCGCCGCTCCGCGCACCGCCCGGCGCGCAGCGCGCGGAGGCGGCTTCACACTTCGAACTGCCGGCGGGCACGCAAAGCTCCGCTCGGGAGCGCGCCGCCGCCCGCCTCCTCCGCGGGACGCCATGCGCCGGGAGAAGCCGCGCCGCGGCCGTTCCCCCCGCGCGTACTCACCGGAGGTGCAGCGCGGAGCCGCAGCGCTGCGGAGTGTGCGCGCCCGCTGCGGGCGCAGTGAGCATGTGCGAGGCAGGCGCGCATGCCCGCGGAAGGGAGCGGAGTGGGGCGGCGGCTCCGCACCCCGCGCTGCGCCCGAGGCGCGCCCGCCCCCCTCCCCGCCGCGTCTCTCGCCGGGGCTCGCGGGCCGCGCAGGGGCGCGGAGCGGCGCGGAGCGCGCGAGCGGTCTGTCGGCACACGCCGCACGAGCGACGGCGCGGGGGTTTGTGATCGGTTCATCTGACCTGTTGCCTCCCCGGTAGCGAGGCCGAAACCCTCGGCCCCTCCGCCCCCCGCGGCAGCCTGTCACCGGGCCCTCCGGCCCCTGACAGCGCCGCGGGGCTTTCCCCGCACTGCCGCCGTCGGCGGCGGCCGGTCCGCGCCGCACCTACCGCACGCGTGGGGCCGCGGCGTGTCGCAGCGGGCGCCCTCGGAGGTGTCCCAGCGCCCGCACGGCTGCGCTGCCCGCGGCGCGGTGCCGGGGCGGAGGAGGAGCCTCCCGCGGCTCCCGCACACCGCGGGGCCCGGCCGGAGCGCGGGGACGCCCTGGCAGCCCCTCTGCTGTTGTCACAGACCTGCCCCGTGTGACCCACCGCCGCTGCTTCGGCCGGAGGAGAGCTGGCCCGCCGCTTCCCCCGCGTTTTCTAACAAAAGCCGGTCAGGATTTTCACTGACAGCAGGTATCTCCTAACACGCCCTTTTGCTTTCACAGCTACAGTTGTTCCTTCATCAGTTCTATCGATGTACATTTGGCTGCAAGTTTTTAAAAGATTCGCGGTTTAAAACTTGGAAGCTTGAATACCGCTTGAATACTACCTTATCTGTAGGCTTTCCTTCCATGAAAATCATCATTCTCACTACAGTCCTTGTATTACTGATCTCTAGTGACAATTTTAAAATAAAAAATTACAAAGAAGGGCTTTTTGTGGATGCTCGTTATGCACACTGTGCCACAGAGCTGTAGGTCCTGCAGAAATAGCTTCAGTCATGTGCGCCACCCCTCTGCACTTGCAAGCGCAGAGCATCGCGCAGCTCCTGGCTCCCTGGAGGGTGGAAGCCCTCTGGGTGATCTTGCTTCTAGCTCTGAACTCCTCAGGGGAACCAGAATGGATTTATGACCACACAGAGGTGCTGCCCCATCCTCTGTGTCAGCACAAAATCAGAGGCAGTCTCTCTGGCATGTGCACCTCGAGGGGGACTTCTGCCTCTGCCCGACATCGGTCTGCACTATCGGATACATCATCTGCTTCTCCACACGTCCGAGAGATGCAACACACACCTCTGGAGGGCTCGTGCTGGGGAGATGGGGCTGGGGCCTCCCACCGCACGCACCCTCCATGCATCCCTTGTGCTGTACATCATGCACACAGCTTCACCCTTCCCATGCCGGCCTTGTCCCTACACACGGCACAGATACCTCACAGCTGCCCTGTCCCACCGGCATACCTGCTAGTTGGGGATGCAGCGCGGCCACAGCAGCATTGGGGTATTTCATTTCCACACCCCGCTCTTCCTCTTTACTCCCCCCTTCTCACCAGTCTGAGGCAGACTGCAGCTCTCCAGTTCTGTCTCTCCAGTACTGAGGATGCAATGGAGGAGACCTACAAGTCCTTGCCCTGATGGCTTTTATTACACCTAGCCCTTTCCTCAGGAAAGGGATATCCCATGAACCGCAGTGGAAAAGCCGAAGGAGCACAAAGGGTGTTGAGTTCAGGGTTTGAACAAGCTGCAGCCCACTCATGGATTTAGCTCAAAATTTTGACAATGGAACAAAAACATAATTGCAATGAGACAGCTGTTTTTACTATCAAAATCTCTCAGATCAGTTGAACTGCAAAGTGTGTTCCTACAATCCAAAGGAGACAAAGCTCCCAGCATCAGTTAGAGCTGGCAGGCTTCCTAGCATGAGCTACCTCCCGCCGGCCTAGAAAAAACAAAGCCCTTTCAGTTGTTATTCCCCATCAGTTCTCAGCACTAACCCCCTGATTTCCCCATGGATTATCTGCAGTTCTGAGTTTACACTGCTCTCACATTAAACTCGGAGAGATCGCGGGTTCGCGAGACTTTCTTGCGGCCTTTCTTGCCGGCAGTTGCGGTTCTGGTGAGGAGTGTCTGAAGTACACTAGAGCCTTGAGATCCACCTTGAAAAAATCTCCCCACAACCTGCCCCAAAAACTGATTGCCACATTAGCTCCTTTTGAAGCTGGTCTTAACAAGTAAGTTGGTATATACTAATCATCTAAAAATGCCTTGCATGCAAAATTCACCCGACCCCTGATTTCACAACATATTTGAATATAAGCTTAGTTTTATGCATGTGAATGGTCCTACAACAGTCAATACAATTATTTACTTAAGTGCTTAAAGCCAGGCAGGTATTTAAGAACTAGTATTGTTTGTGGTAATGCCACAGCAAGCCAGTCAGAGACCAGGACCTCATTGTTTGTACAGCACCCTGCACACAAAAAGACACTCCTTGTCCCTTTCGGTATAAGTAATTTTCGTAAGTTGTGAATTGGTGCCAGAAACACCTCTCTTGAGCTGGTGGGTAAACAGTATTTGTCTGCTCTAATATCCCTTCTACTTACTAAAAACATTGTATGCAATATTTGGAAAAGTAGATAAGGGCACAGTGGGAAACGAGTGCAAAGAGGAAGAGAAAGGATATTTTTCAGTTAGGAATTTTAAGTATTTTCATCATTGTTTGTATCCAGAAAAATACCTGTAGACCTTAAAAGCAATTTAGAAACGCAAGGGAACAAAATGGCTTCTGCCCCATGGATTAGACTGTGGGCTGGGGTGCACAGGTCTCAGTGCTGCATGGGTTACCGGGCTGCGAGACAGGAGAAAGTAGCGGTGCTAGTAGCTGGCTCAATAGAATTCTCCATTTCATCAAGCCGGGTCATCATCAGCCATATAATGTCAAGGGCTTCTCAGAGTGGTGGATTTCTTTTTTTTTCTGTGTGTGTGTGAAAGACCAAGCCAGGTTTAGAACGGGCTTTGCCTGACCTGTTACCTTGTGCTTATTTCCATTTACCATAAAGTTAAAGCAAGATCCATACATTCACCAGTGGAAATGCCTCCGGTCACCTGGCTGAGTGACAGTGTCCTGGACAGACTGCGGATCTAATGGTCTTTCTGGGGCACCCCAGGGGACCTGAGCAGCCAGCGCACTCCCTGCCCTTGGGGCACACAGGGACCCAACTTCTGCCGGAGCCCGGGCCCGGGAGCTCCTCCTGCAGCGGGGGAGCCCGGGCTGCCCCTCGGCCTCTCCTCGGGGCCAGGAGCTGGAGCCCCAAGTTCAGTTACCGCTGAACATGTTTTTCCCCTGAGGAAATATTTCCAGTTTCTGCTCTCCACCTCATAATCAAAAAGAACAGAGTTACATCTGTACAAACAACCGGCTCAATTCCTAAAAGCAAGAAATAAGCCAATATTTAACTTCAGCATCCTCTCTGACAACATCCGATGCCACTCTGGTAGAAACCAAGGTAAGAAACCCTTAGTAAGGGTATAGAGAATTTATTGGGTTACCGAATATGATTAAGCCCAAGCATAGAAACACACTGAGTCAGACCCTGAGTGCCATGAAATTGCTTTACAAAGTGTAAGATTTTAAAAGCAGTGAATTTTGGGATCTTACTAATTGTTCTCTGGCCCTTGGGTTCTTGCTTTCAATTTCTCTTTGCAACCGCAATGCTGAGTAACTTACTTGTTTTCTAAAATTAAAACTGAGAATCTCACATTTTCTTGTTTTCACATGAGCCAGAGCTCAGGCTTTGTGAAAAGAACCAACTCCAAACAGCCCAAGCCTCACGTTTTAGAAGACTTTCAACAAAATTGCGAAAGTTGGCAACCATCATATTGCCTAACACATTATTTTGTGGACCGCAGTGAAATTTCATTCTCAAGGCTCATGGTGGCTTCCTCTCTGGTAAATGCCAAGAGTTGCTGCTACTGTTGTTGTTAGAACATCAGTCATTTACACTGTGCTTTAAAAACAGACGAGAGGTACCAACCACCTCAGGTGGCTGGAGGATAAATTACACAAGCTACAGACTATTTTGGATTTCTATTTTGTAGGGCTAAACAGAATTACTTTAAAAAGAGCTGTTTCATGTGTTAGTGCTCAATCCCGCAAGGTACTGAGGGTCTGATTCGGGAAAGACTTGAAACGTGTATTTAATTTTGATACTGACCTCAGTGCGATTAAAGCACCCACTCTGGGACCAGGTATTTAACAAGAGTGCCATCCAAGGGGACTTAATGGTGCCAGGCTTGATCGCACTTCTGATGCCAAAAGGCTCAGCACCTTGTAGGGTGGATTCTTGTAGAGATGACAAGAGCTCTGTTAGGATTCCAGTGCGAACATCTCATGTTCAGCATTCAGAACCAAAGCCATCCATTTTAAGATAATTCTTCTTATTTCTAAGAAATACTTGTTTGCAAAGTCACAGGCCGCAATATTAAACAAATTGTTAGTTGGGTTTGCAGTACTGATGATAAACCAATAAGTGTTGTTTAGCCTGCTTCATCAAAATTCAGAACATTTGTAACTGATAAACAAAGTGCATGTTAGCTATTAAAGCTCAAAATTAGGCAGGCAGTAAAAAGTAATCTGAGAGGAGGACTGTAGCTACTGATACTATTGAAGCTGGTCTTAAAACATATGGTTTCCAATCATTGACACAATGCACAAAAATAAAACCGAGCAACTGAGGAGTGCCCGATCTTTTCACCACTAAACGATCAAATATGCCTGTTTGTTTTTTAGTTTTATGTCCCTTTCCTCTTTCTGTTTTTTGAAAGGAGAAGCTTGCTATTTTATATTAACCGAAGATTTGGCCCTTTGTGGCAGCTACAGACGGGCTTCATTAATCAATTTCCACTACTGGCTTGAAATGAAAAAACAGGGATTTTTTTTTTAATACCCTCTCACTATTTTGCCTGGAATTTCTCCTGTAGAAACAAAAGATCCCTCTATTCCATCCTTCCTGTTTCCTTGGACTTTAGCAGAAATACGATTTGTACTATGAAGATAATAAAATTTTATGAATAACATATCTATGGAGAAAAAAATGATGATTTATTGCAGGGTGGGACGCTGCCACTCTCTGACATTAGGAATGAAACCAATGCCACCTGTCAGCACAACTGCATAACCATGAGCTTGCATGGAAAGATATTCACACATAAAATAAGTTTTGTAACCACTTTGATCTTTTTTCTTTTTCTCTATGAGTTTTTTTTAAGAGTTCTTTTAACAACATACTAAGATGTAGAAAATTCTTGTGCTGCCTCCTTAGCTTGGGATAGAGCATCGCAGGCAAACACGCCTCCCACGGGCGCGCGTTGGCACAGCCAGGTAGGGCCTGTTCCGAAGACGAAGCGAGCGCGGCTCTGCTGGAGGGAGGAACCGTGGTCCGCAGGAGAGGTTTGGGAACTTGACCCGAGACAGAGCTAGAACAGTGTTTTAAAGTTAAGATTTTATATGTTATTTCCATTACTAGTAATAAAAAGATGACTAGGAAGAGTCTGACCACTGATCCACTTGGAGAGGAGGTACACGACTGTAGGTTTTTTACACTAGAACAGAGCTGGCAAATGGCCGGTTTTCAAGTGTAATCAATATGTGCATTATAAGTGAGATTAAGAAAACTTGTATTAATTTTTTATAAAATAACTTTTCCTTTGAAAATAAGATGTATTTATGGTCTGCACGGAAGACACATGACCCACTCATGTGGATATGGAGGAAAATGGAAGGTATTTGTGCAGTTGTTTTCTTATGGCTCACTAGATCTTTTTTTCTTTTACTTCTTTTACACTGTAGGTGAAGTATTTTTTAGATATCAGCTTCCTCCTCAGTCAAGGGAGACTTACGAATTCCATAGACTGGTAAACCTACTCATAAATTGCAACTTTTGGCTCTGTTTCTTCATGACTAGAGCAGCGTGCATGAGGCAAAACATAATTCAGGGCCATCACTGAAGTTGCTTCTGACACATAATGCTGCATCTGCCTCCAGGTAGATGTTACAGTAAGCCAAAACCAGCTGAACTTTGGGCGAGCTCCAGATTAGGCACCGGTTGACTTCTGATGCAAGAGCGTCCGGGTCCCCAGCGGCTGCCGCCCCAGCGGGGACGGGCGGCTGAGCGGCCCTCCACACACCTGCCGCTTCGTTTGTCCCGCAGCACCGAGTGTGTGGAAGGTTCATTCACACGTGAATCGCAAGCCATCCCTCTTCCAACTCCACCACAGATTCCGACTGCAAAGAGGAGTCAGATTTTAGGAATCTGAATGCAATCACTCTGGAACTTTTCTTAATGTCTATCCCCATGGGAATCAAGTCTCATTATTATGTACATTAAAACTGATAATCAAAGACAAATGCTTCAGTGTGTTATTTTAAACTTGGACAATGTTTACCTAAATTGTATCTACTTTCATTCAAGAAATCTCATCTGGTTTTCTAAACTGTGCTCTATCTGTAGCGAACTTTTCTTTAAGTCACTTTATACTTGATGGAAAAACGAGGGACAAATTCAGCTGTATTTCAGTGTAATTTAACTACACCATAGAAACAGGCTTTCAAACCTTTCATCGAACTGATTTATGAGCGGAACTAGGGTTTGCTTAGTACAACATTTTCACAGTAAGAGTTACGTTCCCACAAAGGGAATGCTGTCAGGTAGAATGACCATGAGTCAGTTCTGCCACAGGAATTGCTCTGCTCAGATGAGTTGATCTGGCTGCCTCAAAACTTTAATTAGAAAATTTAACATAATATTTTTTTTAAATTGTCCAAAACATGGCTGTTAAATATTTTACAACAGAGGATACAATAGATGCAGAAGAGCATTTTACTATTTTTCCGTCATTAGTATTCATTGGACTTTTTACAAACTAATGAAAGGGCAGAATGTTACATGCTGAAGAACTGGAAAGTACCAAGGGACACAGGCTTCCAAGTGCAGCCTGCACTGCGTGTCATGAGTGCATGGGGCTACCAGCTGTACAGATCCACCTCAAATCAGAAGGATAAGTGCTCTTTCCTAACTGCCGTGCAAATGCAGTGAAATTGAAGAAACTCAGATCTAGTCAGGTAGTGCCAGGAAATCACAAATACTCTGTTCTCCTTTTTTGTCAAGAAGAAATGTAATAATTCCCTTTCTGTTTATTATAACAGAGAGATAATTTGCATCTTGCTAATCAATGTTACAGACAGGAATAAGGCACATCCTCAATCTGTGAGAGTGAGGACTCTGTGCACCCTTCCGATAACTCATCGGTTACCTTTTAGAAGTGTAAAGTAAGTAAATCAATATGATTTATAGCTTTGGGAGCAATCCTCTGCAGATCAATTTACCTACAATAATTCTTTTAAAAAATCTGACTCTGGTGAAATGTTTCCTTTTCTTTCTGTGCTCAGGATGATAATTAGACTAAAATGTTCCCTTATGCTCTCATGATCTAATTCTTACTTTGTTTTTGTTTAAGCCTATATGCACCTTCCAGTACCGTGCACCAGTGCAGCGGGTGCCCAGGCGGGGTCTGCACGTTGTGTCCGTCCTTGGCAGAGGAGAGACGGGCACGTCTGCTCTACATGGCGCAGCTTAGCACTGGCCCAGGAGAGTCAGTCGTCTGCTCTTCTATAAGCTGAGTAACTTGGGGCTTTCAAAACGACATTATTCCGAATTGTGGGAGGCAGTTGATAAGATCTCCATCTGGCTTGCAGCAATTCGAGTACTTCTGCTGCCTTGTTTATACCATTTGAAATATCTAATGAATACAATATGCTGTCCTCAAAATACGGTTGCATAGAAGGCCTGTAAATTTGGAGTACGAACCTCTCTAGAAATGTTAACTGACCGTTCCTTGCAGTGCCTTCCTGAGCTTCCGTCACACCCAAGAAGCAGCCAGGGGTGTTCGGGCAGCAGGGGGCTGGCGCAGCAGGGGAGATCCCATCCACTGGTCAAGCTGCCTCCTGTTCCGTTGTATTTTGTTGCTCTTTTTCCACTCCCAACAAGTTTTCACTTAAAAACCACACGTTTTTAGGGAACAGCAGGTACCAACAGATTTCTAAGGGAAGGTAATCCAGGAACCAAGTGTGACCCCAGCCCAGGTGGGGATGGTTGCTGTCAATGAGGCCCATTGAGAGCCCCAGGCACAGGGAACGGTGAACCAGGCCCAAGGTCCAACCAGGGAGCCCAGTCGGGTACAAAAGCAGGAAGGGACAAAGAGACGACCAGAGACAAGGCACTCACAGCACAGGGCCAAATCCTGCACCCAGGAGCCAAGGCTGGAGACACAAGCACCCACAGTTCGGGCAGGGGTAGGTACCCTGGGGCTGAGCTTGAATGGAGCTCCTGGGCCATGGGTGGGGGTCCCAGGTGGGGCCTGTCAGGGCAATTCAGACCTTTTGGCACATTCAGGTACATTCATACCTTCCAATATCTGGAAACAGGTGAAGTCCAAATCTGTCTGCTTGTTTACTTGCTTGCATTTGGTACAGGGCATGAGCAAACACGTCAGGGTGAAGGGGGAGCCAGCTGGCAGCACGGCCCAGGCCAGCCTCCTGCAGAAGGCGGCTGAGCAGCCGCAGCCTCGGAGCGGGCGGCCCGGGAGCGCGGCAGCTGCCGCCGGGCTTGCTGCAAACCGGGGCAGCGTCCGGTGCCCCGTGTGACTGCGCCCTGCAGGCACCTGCCGGCCGCTGGCCACCAGCGTCCGCCTGTCTCTCTCTGGATTTCATTGTTTAGGTGAATCTGCCCACTCGTGACACAGATCACACCGGCTCCAGGGCTGTGCTCGTGGGCTCCACCTGAAGGAGGCAGGAGTGTGGGAAAGCCCAGGTGCCAGAAACGGTTCCACGCAGCTTTTGAGCCTCTTTCTGCTGCACAAGTCTCTGGAAAACCAACAGTTTTACATTTCTCCAAAACAAGTTGAGATCCCTTTAGAGCAAACTCGTGCACTGAACGAGATGGATCATGTTGTTGATAAAATATTGTGTAGTGTCGTCACTGCTCTCTTGGAATATATGTTTATAGAAAATGATATATATTTATAAGTGTATACAGTCACTTCTTTTCTTGCCTTTACTAACTGGTGGAAAATAATGTCTTGGTTGGGGAGAAAACGGTTTTGCCATCAGACTTTGCAAACCTTTCTTCATTCATTTTGAATGTGGCACATTTTAACATTAACTTCCAGAGGCCCTGTGTGGCAGTACAATACGGATCAGAAATACTGAGTGCATTACAAGTAGCAGGTTACACTTCAAAACACTCGGTTCACAGTGTTCGAGACCATTAATCATTTTTATTATTCTAAAGGACTGAAAGGGCTTAGAAACTTCGCCTAGGAAGCCGTATAGATTCTCAACAGCTGCCTATGATTCCAGCTCACATTAGGTTTTGGACAGACCATTGATTTTCAGCAAATGTTCTTGGCAGCCAGGAAGTGCTGAAACTGGCAAACTTTCTCTCGCAAACAGCTTTTTTTCCTTCTGAAATGAAAAACATGCTGGTTATGTTGATTTAGATCATCAGTATGGCCCAGATTTACCACTGCACCACAGCGTTATAAAACCGGTGTATCAAGGGAATTCAGTTACAGAGCAGGCAAAATCAAATTCACTGCAGGGAGCACATACGCTGTTTTTGCAAGTGAGTTTTTTTGAGTCTGTGTTAATAGACACTGTATGTATGTAAACTCTTGCATATGTTTTTTCTTTGTTGTTACGACAAGTGTAAGTAGGGAAGATACTCAGTAGAATTTGTCTGTATGTGAATTCAGATTTTCAGAACAGACCGAAAACCATTGCACTTAGAGAAGTATAGCCACAAACGAACAACCAGAATTACCATCATTACCCATGCAATTGTATATACACTAAAATTACATTAACTCTCTGGATATATTTTCGCATACTTAGATCGGCAAACAAATACACGAGCCGCTGTGTCCGCAGATGGCAGGACACCTCACCCAGGTCTGCTTCCCGCGAGTTACACTTTGCTCCTTGTGCACTGGAAAATAGAGGCCGCACTGTTCCCCAGCCCTGTAACTGCCGGGAGAGGCGACTACAACGAGCGTCCACTCTGTCGTTTGGACGTGAATGTTGGACTTCAAATGCATCGGAAGATCTCAATTCTATTAAAAAAATGAAACTGTATGTGAAAATGGCATTCAAATTAAATGTTTTCAAGAGAGAAAGGGTGTCAACAAACCCAATTTAGATGCCCTAAGCAAAGCAACATCGCGGTGTTTTCATTTTTCTTCCTCTTTTCATGCTTCTCACAAGAGAGGGAGGAAGTTAAGAAGGAATTGGAACCGCTGCTGCCCCTCCAGCAGAGGCAGAAAACAAGTGCTCAGTTATCGAAACCTGAAATGGTGTTCTGAATAGATGCGGTATAAAGCAGCAATATTTTTGATTTTTCATTTGATCTATTTAAAATGGAAATAGAATTATATTAAATTTGACAGCATTTCTGGAAAACAAACAAAAAAAAAAAGGCAGTTTTTGTAATTGGATTGTTGTTGAAAAAGGTTCTTATGAAGAGTACTTATGCAAAAGAAAGGCGCTATAGGTGACTTAGTGTGAAGTCAAAAAAGCAGGAGAAACAAAAATGTCTTCTGTATTTGGCATTTTCATTCCTTTAGAAATCTTTATGTAGCAAAGCATGGGGAAAAGGAAATCAAGATGAAACATTTGATGCGATTTGTCAAATATTTGATATAAAAAGATACCCGTTTCCTAGCTACATAAAAAGAAATTTACTGTTTGTAAAGACAATTACACAAAAATGTCTTTTTTTTAAAAAAAAAAAAAAAGTGATATGGTAGGTTTCTAGTTTTTATTGCTTTTGTAGGCTTAAAACCCACTCGTGCTGAATGAAACAAATCAGACCTGTCCAACACTGCAGTTTTAAAATCCCGTGATTCGCAGTGTCGCTGTGCGGAGGCCGGCGCGGCCGCCCCGCGCGGTGCCGGTGCCGGACCGCCCGCCCGCTCTGCCTTGTCTACACACCCACACGGGTTTCATCTCTCCTCGGTATTTTGATTAAAGTAGCATTTGGGATCCCATTTTGCTGCACTTCTACATGAGAAAATGGTGCCTGTGCTGGAGAGCTGAGACTTGGCAGCAGGCGCGGAACGGGAGAGGGCGAGCAGGGCGCCCCGTCCTCCCCGCGCAGCTCCAGGCTCCCGGTGGGAGAGCCGAGGCCGAGCCCCGGTGGTTTCAGACCCGTTTGTTTTGAGAGGCAGCCGCGTCGGGACCGCGCGGAAAAACAACTGGATGCGGAATGCCGCTCGGAAAGTAAACTTGTGTCTTGACAACTTTCCACCAAAGCATGTCCAGCTTCCCAAACCGCTCACTGTTGTTGCTTTTGGGATGAACTCGCCTTTCATCGCACAGAGCCCTCTCCTTTGTTTTCGAAGGCTCTTCCTGCCAAGCAAAGTAACTGTGTTTCTCGAGCACAGTCCTCTGAAGGCACTGAAGCATGCTGGTTACAGAAGAGTAATTTGTTCCCTCAGGCTGTATATGTCTTGTATTAAAAGCTACAAGATGGGAATCTACGGCTGTGCTGGGAGCACACACTGGATTTGTTGTATGGTGAGAAGAAAGCAGGTTCTGGCTAATCGCGTTCATTCATTGCAGATAAGAGAGGCGCTGCCCTTTCTGCTTTCTCCTTTTCTTGGGTTGGGATCAAATCCCCGTCTGTCCATCAATGTGAACAATTGTGTCTGAGTCAAGAGCACTTTGATTAAAAATGATATGGTTGGAAACACCCTCTTTACGGAGGAGAAATGAATAAGGAAATGGCCCTCGTGTGTGAGCTTCTGGGCAGAGGCCGTCTGCCCGGCAGGCCAGGCGAAACGCCTTCTGGCAGGGAAGTGCATGAATAGCTTCAACAGATGGAGATTCAAGGGCAAGAGACTAATGTTGTTCTAAAATTCTTTTGGGTTGGAATTTAAATCCAATTTTAATGAGGTCATAGTAGAAAATTAATTTATTTTCTGTCTTCCAAACAATATCTTCTTTGTTAAATAGGAAGATTGGAGAGGGTTTTTTTTAGAAAAAGTTATTGATATATGCTTAAAAATGTGTAAAATCTCTGACCCCTTTCATTTTCTGAAGACAATCATGTGATAACCCTAAGCAGACCACATAAATGTATTAATCTCATATCCCTAAGTGTTATGGAGAATCAAGAAACCTCCATATGTTGGCATTCCTGTGTATGGGGAGTCAAGAATGAAAGGAAAGGAGCGGTTTTGTAGTGAAAATACAGAACTGCTGAGTAACAGCAACATGAGTGTACAGGGACTTGCTGTGGAGTGGCCTCCAGTGGAAGTGGAAACTCCGTCATGCAAAGCATCAAAGTCTTATGACTGTTGAGAGTCCCACGGTACCGGCTGTTTTTCTTAAATCTCCAGCTTCTGGAGCTGAAGAGTTTGTCAGCATTTCCATGTCCCTTACATAGCGACACACGGGTGGGCTGCTGGTTCTCCTGCTTGTGGAGAAAAGCTTGGAAGTGAGTCTCTGAAATAACCAAATACTAAGAAATACAAAGAATCTTGATTTCTTCATTTTGCAGAGCTGGGAAATCTTTACATTTTGAACCTGCAAGTTTGCAGGTGACCTACAAAGTGTCCCCAATGAAGAAATGCCGATGGTAAGAGGTGATGTGGCATCCTGGGATGGCTCCGTCCCTCGAGCGCTCCCTGCTCACCGCTGGCCGGGGGCTCTTTGAGAACGCCCAGGCGCTGGGTGTGTTCTGCAGAGCTGTTGTGAGGCCGTGTGGAGTGCGATGTGAGTGCTTGACCAGTGCGGAACTGCTGGGAACCACGTCTGGGGCTTGGCTTTGGGTCTGTCACAACCAGGGTGTGAATGGCAGCGTCTTAATCACGGATTTCATGAGTGCTTGCTGTGTTCTGTCTTCCACATGAAGTGCAAAAGTCCTCCTCATCAAAATACACTCTTTTTTTAACAGCAAGGGACTTGGCATCATACCCTTGAATGAGTGGATAAGTCTCTGGTGGCAGAGCCACAGCTGACCCAGGGGACAAGCAAAGGTAACTGATGGAAACAGAAGCCTCTTGAAGCAGATGATGTCTGATGGCTCCTCATAACGCTTTATCACCTGTGGGAGTCTCATCTGGATTTTGGAAGGAAATGATCTGAAGGCAGGACAGCTATTTCAGGTAAGAGTGACGTGAAGGAAACAATGGTGTGATAACGATGCGGTAGATTACTGCGGTCAGGAAACAGTCTCTCTGTTCATCAGGTCTGGATAAATCTCAGAGTGTCTCGTTGCTGCAGAGCCTGTTGTGACTGACAGCTTCCAGCAAAGGCAGAAATAGAGCATAATGCAGCTCTGCCACTACAAGTGCTTCTCCAGTGGCTGCAGAGTTGCCCTGAGATCATTTACACGCACCCTTCTGCAAACCTCCCCCAGGATTTTGTGACAGCAGCCACACAGCCTGGGCACCGTTAACTCTGGTGGCTGTACATGGTGCTGCGTTTGCGCTAGAAGTGAAGGGCGCACCCTGCCAGGGCATTTCATGCATACTAGGACGCACTTGGAAGTAGATTTCTAAAATTTCACCTCCCAAAGGAGCTGGCCCTGGCCTGCTGGGGTATGAATCAGTGATTCCCAACTGTGTTTCAAACTTACTGCTTAGCTCCTTAAACCATCACATGGCAACTAATGCCTGCACTAAATGGAAAAGAGTATTCTTTACATGCAGACGTAGTTTAATGCCTTTGCCAAAGTTTTTTCAGCTCCTCTGCTACCCTGAGCCATCACCTGCTAGTGCTCGTGGTGTGCAAATTGGAGAGTTTTCTTTATGAGTTGCACATAAAATCCACACCTCTGGTCATGCATGAGAAACTGCTGAAAGACCCTGATAGAACCCTGAATGTGTTCCATGTTTTAGGGACAAGACCTTGTTTGCTTTTCAGAGCTGCAGCACATGCCGCGCCTGGCCCTGCTGGCCCTGCTGGCACTGCCGGCACTGCCGGGCGCGCTCTGGGCAGGGAGCACAGCGGCTGATGGTGCGTGCAGCGTACCCAGATACTGCCTTTAAAAGGAGCCCCGTTAAATGAGCCAAGGGGTCAGAAGAGAAATGAACGTGTTACTAGAGAAGTGAAACCTTTTCTACCTCCTGAGGCAAAACAAAGTATTTTCACACTGTTCAGGAAAACACCAAAACAAAGCGGATGTTTTCCTTTTAAAAAGAAGCATACTTTGCTCCTTATTGGTGTTGATCATCATTACCTTTGACATGTATTGTTGTTATTACAAAAAGAGGTATTCTCATGCTCTTTGAGTATTATTATAACGCTGATCTTTCCCCCATTCAATAGCTCTCAGCTTCTACGTGGTTATTTTTACAGAATTGCTAGTTTAGCTGAGCAAATATGGTCACCAAGCAGCACAGGAGCCGTGTGGGGACGTTTCCAGCCTTAAAGCATTTGGCCTTTCAGTTTTGCTCCACAGCAGTGATGACTTTTCTCTGGAGGTGAGCCCAGCCCCGTTGGGGAATACACGTCCTGCAAAACAGGGCGTGAACTCGAGTTTACCTGGTTAAATCTGGTGGCACGCACACTTTGCGAGTTGCCCAGCAAACGCCCTCTGCATTTGACAGTGTGAATCCAGAGGCAGTTCATGCTGCTGCTGTCTGGCCAAACTGTTTTTCCTTCTGGTGCCTATAAAAGAGCTGGAAGAGCTTCTTGGGGGAGAAAAAATTCTGGAAACTCTAAAGTGAGCTGAATTCCCCAAGTCATTACACTTGGTTAGTGTCTTTCACCACACTGCTAAGCTCTAGGTAATGGTATGCACAACCCCGAAAAGCAGAAACAGAGACAGGAAATCATGGCTGAACTGGTGTTTTTCTTAGGGCGATTGTGCTCACTGTTGGAGCAGCCAGTGCCAGGTATTGCGAAACACAGTGAGGAGCCCCTTTTCAACTAAGCTGCTGTTTAAAATTCAGTCAGATCATAGTGAGATATGAAAATCTCCAGAAGAGGTATCCTGTTAAGGCAGGAAGCTGCTCCAAGAAGTGTCACTTGCTTCTCTGGGAGTCTCGTGTACACCCGGGTCGTAGTGTAGTCCCTGCAAATCTGACAGTGCTGCTAATCCCACAGCTCCAGCATCACAGGGAGGTTTCCTTACTGCTCCAAGATAAGGTGAGTTTATGCTTAAAACAACCACGATGTGCTCTTTGAGCTTTTAAGGGTTTAGATTGTCCTTAAAACTGTGATGTTTGGTATACTTCATATATTTCAGATGAAGTCATATCTCGTTATCTGGTAGCAAACCATTAGGGCTGTTGCTTTAAAGAGAACTGCCAAGCGCTGCAGCACTTGGGTGATAGTTCTGCGTATTCCAGTGGGCTCCTCTCTGCTTCTCTCTGTCCGTCTTATGGGCGCCTCTTAAAAAACGCTCAATGTGCACAGCATTTCACAAAAAGTGAGTCTAATTGACAAACCTTGTCACTGTGAGTATGAACTGTCCCATTTCAAGACACCCAGAAGGTCTGATGACCCCCTCGCTTGTGCTGATAGCTGGTGCACACAGTGCTGCGTCCAGACCAGCCTGAAGTCAGACTGAGTCACCTGCCGTCAGTTTTCCTGAACGATATAAAATACAGTGGAGCAATATTTGCTGACACCCGCATTAAAGGTTTGGTGGGTGACTGGTCTTGCCCCCTCCCACAGGCTGCTTTCTACCCATCGGAAGCTTCGCAGCCTGTGCAGCTGATGAGCTGAACCCTCGCTCGCAGGGCAGGGAAACAGCTACTGCTTTGGAAACAAGGAGTGAAGGGGCAGCAGCAGTTTCAGCCCTTAAACCTTCACAAGGGGTAAAATAATGAAATCCAGTTGTTGGGCAGCCACAAGAAAGGATTAGATGCAAGGACAGCAAATTGCTCCCAAGTACATTTTGACAAACATGAGCTTGCAGCCTTAAGTACTTCCCAATGAGAAGTGGCTTCTTCCAATTCTTGTCAGAGAAATGGTGGAGCCTTATTGTACCATTTGGCTCCAATTGCTTTTTAAGATCTTGATGTAGCTGCCGAATCTTTTTGTTACAAAACAGGTGATTTTGCGTGGCCCAAGGAGCTGTGCAGATACCTGACATACAGTTTAGGGAGCACCATGAGGAACAGATCAAGCCTTGCTCACGCATGTTGTTCATTTGCACCTTGCATTGCACACAGCTCTGCGCCTTCATCTCAGCTTTGTACTAAATCTAGACAATGAGCCTGATTCACCACTGCATTCCTTCGTTTTTACCTCAGGATAATTCCATTTAAATCGGAGCACAGACTGGACTAACCCAGTGTTTGCTGTGCCAAAGAAATCTACACTACACGCCTTTGAGCTTCCTGGCCTGCTGTTTTGCTTTAGCCTTCGCTTTGGGGTTTTTTATCCTACTTGGGGATCTTGATGGGTTCATGTTTGTTGGAGGCTCCTCTGCTGTCTCAAGAGAGCCAGTTAGGTGCTAGAATTAAATACTGAATGTCAGATTTTCATAGCATGGGAAGAGCAAAACAAAACAGCTGTCTGCATAAACCTGAAGGAGCAGGAACTAGACTGCTCTTTAAAAATAAACTTGGCACTGGAGATGGTGACTGAGATAAAGTTACAGCCAAAAATGGCGAATATTTAAGATGCTCAAAAATATTCTTGTGTTAGTGGTTTGCAAATGTGGGAACAATATATTCAAGCTTTATTTTCTTTAGCATGTTCTTTGGCTTAAAGTGAAGTTCAGCATTCAAAATGACCATGTAATAATGGAACGGTTTCAGATGACCTGTTGTTGTTCTGTATTCAGTCAGATCCACTGCCTCCAGTGCCAAAAATAAGGTTTTACTGATTTTTACTTCTGTTAGCTTGAAAGAACCAAAACAATGGAGAATCAGCAAACTGAGGATTTAGTTCTACATATCCAAGTTTGCTAAATTCACTTGTTAAAACTCATTAAGGCAAGGAGGTACCATGAATATCGCTGAGATTCTAATTTGACCCATGGAATAATGTGTGATGAAGGTGTAGAGCTGAAAGAACTCACACACGTAGGTTTTGATCTTGGTAATTTAACTGTTATTAAATGTTTACTTGTACCATGCATGCATTTTTATGTGGAAATCAATGTGAGAAGGAGTAAATACTCCACGATAGTATTTTTACAAAGATGCTCTTCAGATCCAAACTGCTCTTTTGCCTCCACTGCAGGATTCTTGTCTGCACATCCCACAGTGAGTGAAATGGAGTGGGAGATCCCTCTTCTCCCTGGAGCGCTCCAGCCCCGGCGCGGCGAGCGGCTCCGCGCGAGAGCCCACAGCGGCGCCTGTGCCGTGCGGGTGCCCAGCGCCGTGCCGTGCAGGTCCCCGGCGCCTGTGCCATGCGGGTCCCCAGCGCCGTGCCGTGCGGGTCCCCAGCGCCTGTGCCATGCGGGTCCTCAGCGCCGTGCCGTGCAGGTCCCCGGCGCCGTGCCATGCGGGTCCCCAGCGCCGTGCCGTGCGGGTCCCCGGCGCCGTGCCGTGCGGGTGCCCAGCGCCGTGCCGTGCGGGTCCCCGGCGCCTGTGCCATGCGGGTCCCCAGCGCCGTGCCGTGCGGGTCCCCGGCGCCGTGCCGTGCGGGTCCCCAGCGCCGTGCCGGGGGACCTGGGAGAAGGGACATTGCGCCAGGGAGATGCTTTTCCTACCAGAGCCAGGAATAAATTACAAGGCTGTTTGCCGGTGCTGCTGTGTAGGCACCAGCAAATGACAGCTTCGGTCACCATCTTCATTACCCGCTGACCTGCTCGTGTGAAAGGGGCCGTACAGGTGTCAACGGCCACCTTCAGGGACATGTGGGGCAGGAAGAATGACGTTGCTGCCACTGTGACTTCATTTTTGCATGGCCATAGTGAAAGTCAGGGCCATTTCAACAGCTGGTGGGGCTCTATTTGGAGGGCCACATCCCAAAGCACATTTTAGAGTCTTTGTGCAGACACTTTGGACTGTTTGTGCATTAGAGATGCTAACTCCATGTTGGGGAAGATCTGGGGAAGACTCAGTTACAGCCCTGATATTTCATTTCTCAGGAAACTGCAAAAATGTTTCCCAGGTTTTATGTGTGAGAGTGTCTACTCTGGTTGTCACTCGGCTGCGGAGCACGACAAGGCCCAAATCCAGAGGTTAAGCTTGTCTTAAATTGCCATAATCAACTCGTCGGTGTGTCTAAACCATCTGATCCTGTCTTTGCTCAGTTTTCAGGGCAAAACAAGAGTGGGTCACAGGTACACAACTCTTTCACTCTTTCAGCAGGGCGGTACTTGGTTTGGAGGCTATGACAGAATGTGAAACCAGATTAGTTTCACGTGATATCAAGTTTTCCTACTGGTGTTTTCCACGAGCGCACTTACCATAGGAGCTGCAACGAGCTGGAAAGCTGCTTGACAGGACCTTCGAAGCAGAGCCGAGGTCCAAGGTCCTCAGTGCCTCAGCTGGCACAAGAAAAGTTTCTGCACTTCTGTGGGCCATCAAATAACAAAGAACCCAATTGATTTTATTGTACCAGTTCTGCTCTGAAAGCATTTCATGGTTTAATCTACGAGCAAGAATTAACGTTGCATTTACATCAGTATTAATAATGACAATTATCCCCAGATGTAGGACATTGTCATTAGCACAGAGACACCGACACCATGTTCAGAAAAAAAATTCTTTACAGTGTTTGACAATGATAAATCACAAATTATCAACATATTTTGTGTGCCACCAAATCAATCTACAGAATCAAGAATGTAACAAAAACTATGCTCTGGAAATTAAAATGAAGGCAGTAACAAAACTGCCCGAAACAGAAAAGGAAGGCGAGAGCTATAGAAAGAATGAAAGTGGGTGTGGTACCGCAGGCGGGCAACGGCGCGTCCCCGCGCCCGAGACCCCGCGGGCCGCCGGCCCCGCTCCCTGCCGCTTCCGCCCCGCTCCGCTCCGCCACCGGCCCCGCTCCCTGCCGCTTCCGCCCCGCTCCGCTCCGCCACCGGCCCCGCTCCCTGCCGGCCCCGCTCCCTGCCGGCCCCGCTCCCTGCCGGCCCCGCTCCCTGCCGCCGGCCCCGCTCCCTGCCGGCCCCGCTCCCTGCCGGCCCCGCTCCCTGCCGCCGGCCCCGCTCCCTGCCGGCCCCGCTCCCTGCCGCCGGCCCCGCTCCCTGCCGCCGGCCCTGCTCCCTGCCGCTTCCGCCCCGCTCCGCTCCGCGGCCAGGGTGGGCCGCGCGGTGGCGGGGACGGCGGGAGCGCAGGAGCGCAGGTGCCGCGTGGAGTATTTACACAGAACTGAATAATATTGAAATGGCAATTGCTGCTCTGTGACGCGCTCCGCCGTGACCGCGGCGCCTGCGGGGGCTCCCGCTCCGCGGTGGCAGCTCAGCTAAAGCACCGTAACCGGCGAACGTGTCGCCCCCAGCGCTCACGTTCTGACCGCTGCCCGTCAACCGCCCGACGTGCGGCTTTACGGCTTCCCCCTGTTCACAACTGTTACTTTTCGTTTTGCTCTGTTAAAATCCCGGTTTGTTGATCCTGCACATGCCTTGTGTAAAACTCATCCTTTTCTGGCTATTTCCTCAAGAGAAACAACTGCTGGCCCCGTAGCCCCCTTGTTTTCAATGCAGTTGAAAAATTGTTGTAACACATTGAGCTCTGCGATCGGGTTTCATCCCCGTTCGGGGGCCTGCGCGGGTTCTTGTGAGGTGCCTCATTGATTCAAAGCACTTACAGTGACCTGCTGGACTCTGTGTAATATAAGGCCTGTGTGTGTCGAGGAAATGTTCCATCTGTGTGCTCTGTCCTGCAAACAGCTCGTCTGGGCCAAGGTCAATGCCAGCAGCTCAGCCTGCAAAGCCGTTGTTTGTGGGTCTCACCGTGCCGTGCTGTCCCTGGAGCTGTGTGTGAGTGGGCACACGCAGACACACGTGGGTCTGTGCAGAGAGCAGGAAGCCCGTGTGGATCTCCAGCAGCCGAAGGGCAGGGAGAACTGGAGGCAGACGTGCATCTTTAGAGCTGAGTGATTCAAAGTTTGCTCTTAACCCAAGGGCCGTTCTTATCTTCACAGCAGCGTTAATTTAGGGTTCAGTTTGGCACCGAATGCTTGGTAAAGGAGTGCCCAGGATCTTCCTTCAAGTGTTGGGTTGGAAATATGTTATGTAAAAATAATGGCTGATGTTCAGCAGCAATCTGGTGTGGCTCAGGGGGCCCCACTTTACTCATCAGTCAAGTCTGAGCCAGAGACCTGCTGCCTCCTGACAGAGGACACAGGACACGCTTCCCAGTGCCAGACACCAATAGTTCTCTGGGGCTGCCCAGGGCCCCAGTGCAAGGTGGTGGGCGCTGCCCCCGCAGCAAGCCGAGCCTCCTGACGCCCCTCCTGAACGTGGCTGCTGAGATTCCCAGGCTCGGATGCAGAGACTGTGCACTCCTCCTCTGCAGCCCCCGCGTTCACCGTCTGCTCAGCACAGGTGTGGGTCCCCGTGCACCCCGGCAGAGCTCACACACTGCCCCGATTGTCCTGCGGGCTGCCCCGCTCCCCTGCGCAGCTGCGGGGCCGTGGCCGTCTGCCCAGCAGAGCTGCCGTGGTGGCGCGCGGGCAGAGCTGAGGCTCAAACAGCAGCTATTCAAGAGCTGACATGAACTAATTTATTAGAAATTGGTTTCGGCAGGTGCTAACCTGTCTCGGCCACAGATAATAAGATAGTTGCTGTTGGGAATCAAACCAAGGAGCCATAAAACCTGAATGTCATTACGCAGTTTGCTGGAGAGCACAGCTGTTGCACTGTCATCATGTCTCTCTGTCGAAGACGCACCCGTTCCTGCTGAATGCCAGGAGTTAGAGCCACACAGTCACAGAGCAGCAATTGCCATTTCAATATTATTCAATTCTGTGTATGTGCACATTTCTCTGGCTACCCCTTTGCTTTTGACACCTACTGCAAATCTCTGTTCTTTGCTTACCCTCTCACTTCCATTTTCTTGCTAGAGATAAAACAAGGAGGGTTTTTTCCACTTCAGTCTCACCATATTCACCATATATGTCACTAATAGGACTTTTCAAAACTTTGTCAGTCACTTTCCGTAACAGCCCGAGTAATACTGTAGGGACATCTCTAGTAGCTGGATACAGGATATTGTATTTCTTAGTTTGTCCAGTTGAATAATTGCTTGGAGCAGCTTTGTGGACCTGCACAACGGTTACTTGGAAGGAAGAGAAAAACCAACTGGGGAATCTAAATATGTCTAGGGTGACTTACAGAAGAATGAGGTTAAAATCAACAGGTCAGGGTTCGATTTGAGATCACAAATTAGGTGCCTGGAGAGAACTTGTTGGGAGGAGCAATGTTCACCATATTGAATTCATTTGAAAAATCACTGTTTGTTGATGCACCATTTTTCACCATTAAAATGAAATATTACTCCTGCTTTTTGCATTCAATGCATTTTAGCTGCAAAATACTGTTGAAGAAAAGGGCGAGAATCAAAATTACCAAACGCCGCCTTTGTTGCCTCTGCTGCCCTGGAGAAGGCGCTCCCGGAGCCGGTCCATGTGGTGGTGCTGCAGGGACCAGCGAGCTCCGCTCCCACGTGAGCTCACCCCGGCGCGAGGAGCAGCGGGCGCGGGGAGGAGCCGGGGCAGCAGCCGCGTGCCGGGCGGCGGCGCTCACCGCCGGCCTGGCGTCGTTCACCACCCGCCTGGCGTCGTTCACCACCCGCCTGGCGTCGTTCACCACTGGCCTGGCGTCGTTCACCACCCGCCTGGCGTCGTTCACCGCCCGCCTGGCGTTGTTCACCGCCCGCCTGGCGTCGTTCACCGGCACCACGTTTGCTTCAAGGCTGAAAAAAAATGAAGCCAGAATGCAGCTGAGACTGAACATATGTTGGAAGTTCAGCTTAGGTAATACAATAAGCTCCTCAAGAGTGGATTCTCTTTCTCCTCAGTGTAAATAAATACTCGGGATAGCCCCAGACATATTCATTTTCTTGCAAATCCCGCCTGCCTTATCGGAGGTGGTGTCCTGTGCGCTATTGACGTGGGCTCATTTGTGATACTGTGCTCTTGTCCATGTGTGCAAATCACTTAATAAAATGAGAAGCAATGTGTAAAATAACAAGAGCGTTGATGTAAAGTTCTCAAATGGCCAGCACTGGGATTAATAGTTAATGGCCTATTGACACAGAATATTTACTGATGAGCAACACGAGGTTCCAGCGACACCAATACGGGGTTGTTTTGGAAGGTGGCATCCTTTTTCAAAAACAAAAAATCATAATTTAATTAGTAAAATGCGTTTTACTGGTGTCTCTTCCAGATTCTTTTAATATAGTTGTGGGCAAGTGTTCGCTTTGAAAGAAACAATTTGCAGTAAAGACAGACCTCTGAAATCACAGCAGATCTTTTTAAAGGCCTGATGAGGCTGCTATGGCTAACAACTCTTTTAGAAATGCTTGATAAGATAATTAAGAGGAAAATAAAATTCTGTGCAAGTTAAGTATTGAAAGCGCAGATGCATGCACACGTGAGGAGTGTGGGTTTCCCGTCCTCGGAACCGGTAAGCAGCAGCAGAGTGGGCCAGCCCCATCCCGCCCCCGTCACCGGGACGGGAGCGGCTCCGACGTGACAGCACCAGCACACCAGCATTACCGAGGGACTTCGAGGACTCTCCACTCCCAAACTATACACTAAGCCAGTTATGCTTTTAGGCTCATTGAGCAGACGTGATGAAACAAGCTGGAGCAAATAGGTGAAGTTTTACACTGACTTTTTCAAATTCAATAATTCCTCGGGGAAGCTGTTCCCCTGGACTCAGTTTTTAATAGCAGTGTACTTTACACAGATCTTCACGGAAAAACGCCCCCAGGACGAGCAGTCGATGGAGTTACTGGCTCCAGAACTGCCTCCGTGCAGCTAAGGGAGCCTGGTCTGTATAAAGGCTTAGTGCTCTACAGACTGCAGGGGCTGGTAGGGACCGGGATGGGCAACCTCAGTGAAAATCAGCTCTTTCCCAAGTTACTCTGTGGGCCATGGTCAGGACTGCAGCAACATGGTCCCTTCCTGATCACCTCAGTAGATACAAACTCATTATCTTTACAGCTTATGTATAACATTTCCTGACTGATTCCTGCAGGTTATATGTGCTATTGTTTTAAGGAGAACAAAAATGAAAAATATAGTGGAATAAGATAAACTTGTTCACTGCAAGTTAGAAGAGTGTGCTGGCAGAGTGATGTGGGAAGGAATGCCAGTATCGGTACATACCTGCATGGATGTAGAAGCAAATATAGCCTTATAGTTATAGACGTGCAAGTGCTAACAGAAACACACCTGCACATATACAGAGTCTACAAACAGATATACATACACACATCTGTGTGATGATCTGTATAAACCTGTGGTAAATGCACATTCTTGTTCTCAGGCGGAAAGGCGGGTGCCCGTGCTCTGGTGCACGTGTGCACAAGACGTGCACACAGATGGCACTGGAATGTTAGACCAGGCGACACACGCGCGTGCACACACACACACACAGACACACACACACACACACACACGCACAGACACACACACACACGCGCACAGACACACACACACACGCACAGACACACACACACAGACGCGCACACACACACGCACACACACACACACAAACAGCTGCTGCTGGGCGCTGGGCAAAGGAGGCGTCGGTGAACCCACCTCTGCGTCTGGGCAAGTGAGCAGAAACCTGGAAGCAGCAGGGCTGGGGCTTTTAATAAAGTGAATGAGAAATGAAAAAAGAGAGGTTGAAAGTGCTTGGTGCTGTGATACATAATTGATGAGACTCCAAGCAGAGCTTCAGTGTCTAATAAATTATTAAACACTGATTCATTAGGGAAAGATTTCATTATAGGATAATTTAATTAAACGACAGGCAAAAAGAGGAAAGAGCTTTAAGGGACTGAGTCCTTCTGCTCTTTCCAATGTGACACAGATGATTTAAAGAGAGAGGAGCCAAGAAATTATCCTGGGGATAAGGAAGTTATTTACTGTGCACAAGAGAACTGATCCTTCATCTCCTTGACGCTTACATTTTCATTTACGTGTTGCAAACTGGATGTGGGCTTTTGTTGTTTTGGTTTAAAGGCATTTTATAGACAATTTTCCCTAGTGTAAAAGGCTGCCCCCATTGCAGGGCAACTGAGAACTGGCCCCGGTGTTGCTGTCCCCTCTGGTGACAGACATGGGGTTAGGGGTTGTGGTCCCCGGAGGGTGCAGGGCTGGAGCCCCATGGCCAGGCCATGCTCCGAGGGGCTCCAGTGCGGCCAGGCCCGGGGTGACTCTGGTCAGTCCCTCAGCGTCCACCCTGCTCCAGGGCACAGGACGGCACAAGAGGGCGTCCAGTCTCAGTTTTCAATCTCGATGAGGCCAGAGGTTTGAGCTGAGCCGGATGTCCCCCCTGAGCAGGGCAGAGGGTTCGGGTGCCACCACGAGGGCCATGGACTGCCCTGGCTGACCCCTGGCCCTGCCCAGGGCACCTGCCCGTTATCTTTCCGAGGAAGCAAAGTCCCTCTTCGTGTCACTAAGTACACGTGGAAGGCAGCGAGCAAGACGACAGCTCCCTTGGGTTCCCACGGCAGCTGGCCTGTGCGGAGCGGGGAGCTCCCAAAATCATCCTGTGGGCACTGTGGAAACAGGCAGGGAAAAGGAAGAGAGTGCTTGACATCTTCCCATGCTTTGGAGACACGTTTTCATTTGCCATTTTCATCATCAGGAGAGAAATTTGGCCAAAGAGTGACTTTTTTCTTCCCTTTTCCTATGGGGTGTGTTTGTTGTTGGTTTCTTTATTTTGTTTGGGTCTGTTTTGTTGTGTGTTTTGTTTTTGTTTTTTCTTTTTGCTTTTGTTGCTCGACCTTCGCTGGGCAATGGCCCCGGAAGGGGCAGCGCACAGGGGGTCCCGCCGGGAGCCCCGGGGCCGCAGCGGCACTCGGCTGAGCAGCCCGGCGGCGCTTCTCTCCCCGTCTGTCCTGGTGGAGGGCAGTGAACGCCACAGAGTTCTTTTCCCCACTCCTTCTGCTTCAACAGTGCCTGAGACAAACGTACCCACAAACGTGCGGGTGGGTGCGGGTGGTTTGGTTGCCGTGCGCGGCACCGTGCGCGGGACGGCTGCCCAGCTGCTGTGCCTGCACAAGGAGGTTTTCAAGATGGAACAGACAAGGTCAGGTGCATCCAAACTGATAAATAAAACAACAAGAACTTGCAAAATGACAAGCATAGCAGAAGCAGAAAATCCTCATTTCCAAGCAGCTACATTCAGTATCTGTTTTACTTCAGAAAGATGCATGCAGCTGTCTAACATTTGCTCAAGCCTTCAAGTTTGGGCCCCATTTCAATTCCTTCAGGCTTTCCTAGAACCAGGGTATATCTACGAAGCCGGGTAAATTAAGACTGAAGTTTTGCAAAAACTGTGAGGTCACAGCAAAACCAGCTTATTTTATTACTATTTTCTTACCCAATACAAAGCAAAAGAACACGTGAAAATTGTCTTTGATTGAAGGAACCTGTTCATCTCACAGGGAGGGCAAGGGGGGGAAGGGCCGCCGAATGCGCAGGTGCTGGGGGCACCCGGGACCGGGTTAACAGGAGCGCGGGCGGCGGGCGGGAGCAGTGCCGGTTCCCGCGGCTCCGCACCCGCGCGGCTCCCAGCCCGGGTGCCGACGCGCCGCAGGGAGCCCCGTGGAGCCCCGTGGGGCCGGCGCCGGCGGGCGGGTGGGTGGGTGGGTGAGGGCTCTGAAAGGCTAATGAGGTTCTTAATTGCTTCTCATTGCCAGGCTCCTCATAGGTATTGCAACAGGTAATTTTATTCCTCTGAGGATACTTCTGGCTATCAGATTGCAATAAAACACTCAGTGAGATGTCATTTGTATGTGTACAGTAAGTAGTAAAAATACCTCTGTCTTTTATCACAAGAGGAGAGTTCTTTATAAACATAAAGTTGTATTTAACTGAGTCGTTTGCCAGCAGATTACCCACAGGTCCTCCCTATGAATACTGATCTTTTGGGGGTGCTTGTTTACTAGTTGTGACAACCCCCAGGGAATGGCTGGGATTTTATGCTGGAAGGCAGCCCTGTGGTGAGCTGGTTAGAAATTTGGGGAGTCCTCCAGAAATGCCAACTTTTCTGCTATTGTTCAGAAAAGAAGAGAGGCAAGAAAAAAGCGTGTCAGACAAAGGAGGAATCTAACAACATCTGCCTCTTTAAAATCACCTGTAATTGCCTGAGAGAAAGGAAAACCGTTCGGAAAGCACTTATGTGCCTTGCGAGAAGAGATTATCCTGTCTGAGACCGACTGTGTCAGTTTTGTTCGGAGTCTCATTACCTCCTGGCACAAAGCTGTAAATATGCATGAAAGAAAAGATCTTTCCTAAGTCTTTTTCTTCAGAGAAAGCCAAAACTGGGCTGTTTCAACTAGGAAAAACTCAAGAGATGATAGAAAGTATGAGGTGGGCTGTTCGCTGAGCCTTTCTAGGTCGGAGGGGAAGCTGCTGTCGCGGGGCGGGGGCGCCCGCAGACCCGGGCGGGCAGGGGGGCCGCGGGACGTGACCGCGGGCTGGGCGGGGTAAGTGAGGTTCTGCAGTCAGACCTGGACCCGTCTCACTGTTCAAAACGAAGGAACCTTCTCTGTTAAGTCCCTTTAACTGGTGATCTGCAAAATAGAGCTGAGATGTTTAATTTCAACAGATAAGCAAGTAAAAAACAATTAAAGAAAAAGACAGCGGAACAGAGCAGCACCCCCAGCTTGAGCAGCCGCGCCAGCAAAGCGCTTCTGGCCGCGCTGGGAGCCGACCACGGCCGTCCTGGGGTTCCCGTTGATCCCCAGAGCCAGCTGCCCTGCGCTCACGTTTGAGAAATGCTTTCTACAAAGCCCTCAGAAACTTTTTGAGTGGAAGCTGAGGTGGCAGAGTAGTCTTTAACATGATTATTCCTCGTTATCATAATGATTGTTTGGAAAGATTTGACTTGCTGTTTTTCAAAGAGATTTTCTACTCGATACCCAGAGAACCGCCCCGGGGGGAAGGAAGAGCCCTTTCCAGAAAGGCTCAGAGCAGAGACAAGCCCCTCTTTTATTTTCCTGGTCTACCTGCTTTGCAGGCTGATGACTCCAAAGGATTAGAAACCTCTCTGTCTCTCCATCTCAGAGGTGAAACATTGGGCTTGTTTTCTCACTGTGACCTCCAGGAAGTTTGGCACATTCCTTAAATAAGATTGACCCCAAGTTCCTTTTTCTGGTGTTTTGGATTAAGCTCGACTTGGCGTTCCCGTGGGCTGTGATACAGTCGGCATTCCTCAACTGTGACAGTTCGTCAGGGGCAGCACAAGTGGAGGTCTGTTCAGCGGAGGGTCGCGGTGCTGCAGCAGGGTTTGCTGCAGATTAGTCCTGAAATGCGTTAAAGCAAGAGGAGGGGAGCGTGCCTGGGTAGGGTGAAACCCCGTGTGTGCCACAGATCAGCCTTGATGTGCTTTGATACTCAGACACACTCAGAAATGCATTAAAAGCCAGTTTATGAATAGAATATCTGCCCGTCTCCCCGCTGTCCCATGCTCGATTGTGCGGGGTGCGTTTCTGTGGCAGAGGCCGATGTTTCCAGAGGTGTTGAGGCCACTTGGACACATCTGCCATTACTCACCTCAGTTCCCAAAATACCAACCATAGCTTCATTGGTAGCTGAAACCAAACGGAGACGGACGAGGGTGCAAACGCAGGCAGGAGCCCGGCGGGAGGCGCTGCTGTCCCCTTGAGGGGACATCTGGGTCTGGGCCCCACCTCCAGGTGTGTGCGGTGTGAGACCCCTGGCTCTGAACTGGAGTCGGCGTGCTGGATCCGTGGCTCTTAAAGCACCCTTGGGTAGCGCTTCATTCTGCTTAGGTATTTGTAAATCTAATGTCATAGCACTGATAACTTCATAGCATCCTGCACTCAGCTGATGTGACTGCGCTTCTACTGGTTATTGCTGAGTATGGTTGCATCTATGGGTTATTTTATTTTCTTTTTGCAGTTGATTAAGAAGGCTGCAAATGCATTCTCAGTTTGATTTATTTTCTATCCATTGATATTTTCAAGCTAATAAGCACAAGACAATTGCAGGAACAGGCCTTTATGGCTTGGCTGTCAGACTTGGAAATATGTATTTATTTGTATGTTTGGAGTACTCGCTGTCCTTACACGTTATCTGAGCAGTGAGGAGTGCTGGATCATTAATAAAGAAATTCTTTCTTCATTCATCACTGAAATTACTGCTGTTTTGAAAATACAGAATATAAAGTTTGGAAATTCTGAATAAAAGTCTGATTTATGATACAGTTTAATTCGCCCTTCAGTGCTGCCTCTTCTTCCCGAACTCTTCCAGCACCCCCCTCCCACGAGCACTTTCAAAGTAGATTTGCTAGTGTTGGTGACCACTGCACCGTGTGGATCTGCTCCGGTCAGCACTGGATTGCAGAAGCTGAAATACTCCAAGAGCTCATTTATTAGTTTCGAGTGTGGTGACCACAGGTGGAAAATATTGAGTCTCTGGCACAGATGCCACAGCCTGATCTGGTTCCTGAGCAAAACCAAAAGCTCTGAACAGAGAGCAAGGAGATGAGAACTGAGTTCCCTTTCCTATGGACTCACTGAGGCTGTGGGCAGGTCTGGCAGCAGGTAAAGCACAGTCTCTTCATTGGATGGCTGGAAGGATTTGTGCATTTAAGGGCATGATTTGTACACTCATACACAGAATTAAGAGGAACCTTAAGCACCTGCTTGCTGTGACCAGAGTCAGAGGGGGCTGTGTCTGGAGGCCTCCAGGAGCTCTTCCTCTGCAGAGGTCGTGGTGCGTCACCAGGACGTGGTCCTGCGCGACCATTGCAAGGTGCCTTTCCTGAGCTCCTTCAGAGATTTAATTTCTTTAAATAGATTTCCAGGATAGCCCATATTTCATATGGAAAATAAAAACAAAACCAACAGAGCAAAAGAAGGAATGGAAGCAGTGTAGTGAGAAAAAATCTCTGAAACTCTGGAGACCTTTCAGTTACGTTTACGTGTCTTAAGAGGCATTTTAAATAACTATCACATGCCCAATTTTTCACCCTTCATTAGGTATTCCAATCCAGTCATATTTATTGATGCTTATTCTCTGGCTGAGCAAAACTTCATCATTTATAGTACCTGAGAAATTCAGTGAAAGACTAAATGCAGAGGTGAGGCTGGTAGACGGAGCACAGACCACGGCCGAGAGAGCTGCATTTCTGGCTCCAAATAACATTTTCCAGCCCCCTCCATAGTCAGAGACTTGCCAGATCTCCATTTAACTTCTTAAATTATTGTATGTAACACCTGAAATCAAATGTAGACATGACTTTGTCTTTAAGCAGGGAGTCAGGTTTAAAATTATGGCACCTAAGAGCCAAGGAAATTTTCTAGGTGCTAAATTTGGCTCCGGAGCTGCCATTTCCCAGCACAGTAGAATAATTCACCCCAATCCAAGAGGTCACAGCAATGCATGAATGAAGGTGTTAATGTAAAACCCCAAATCCACAGACTTCTTGATTTATGGAATTGACTTTGTTTTCTAGGAATGAAGAACAAGATTCATTAGAGAAGAGGATGGAAAAATAGCTTCAAGTTTTTAATGTTGCAAGGCTTAGGTGTGTCGTTTGTTCCCATAACTGATAGTTCAGGACTGTGCAGACAAATTGTGGGTTTGGGCCTCTATGCAGCAAAACTAAGCAACAAAATCCCGTGTGTGTTGACCTCCAGGACCAGGTGCCGCGGTCCCCAGCGTCCTCCCGCGCTGCAGAGGCCCGGGAGGTTCTCTGGCCATGGCAGAAGCCGCTACCGGGATCTCCAGCCCGTGACAAACCTCGGGTAGGAATCTGCCGCCAGGGGAGGTCAGTGCAGGGGAAGGAGGGATGTTTAACACCACGGCTTCTCTCCCCTTTTCCTCCATTAACATCATTTATGTGCTGGGTGCTTTATGTTACAGGATGGTACCACTCTAAGGTCTCTCCACACCATTCCCACTAAAAACATTGTAGTTCCAACCTCTGAAGGCCTTTACCTACTGAAAAACTCTGCTGAGCCTGAAAAAGGACAGAGAAGTGGGATAACACTCTAACAACGCCTGCGTTTGGGTCACGGCAGAGCAGGTGAAGGGGATGTTCGAGCACGGCCGCTGCTGCGCGGGGTGGCGCCTCCGCATTGCCCCGGGTGGCACCGCGGCGCTGCGGAGCTGCTGCGGCGGCGCAGGCTCCTGGGGCTCTGACCTCTGCAGCAATGAAAGTAAGTGACAGCAAGCTTTCCTTCATAGATCCTCCCCTGCCCTTGGTGTCCGTAAGCTACGGCGGGTGACCGCAGTGTGAAGGTAAACCTTGCATTGACATGGAGAGTGATGAATAGTTTCTATCCTGAAATCTAATCTCTGAAATTGATTGTGCCATCACAGTAAATCCATTACTGGAGCTACCCATATTACCAATACCGCATTTCAATAATTTATTTTAGAATAAAAGGCTTTTTAAAGTATCAGATGAAATTAAGACCAGTTCTTTGATATCTGTAAATACTGGAAGCCCTGCTTTGGATGGAAGTGTCACAGATACTTTCTGAAAGCAGTTGTATTTAATATAGATAACGGGGTAGAGGAGTGGGGAGGGCCCAGGGGAAGGGGTGGAATCTCATTAAATGTATGCACCTCCCTGTTTGGGGATGGCCAGTTCTGTGGTCTTTATGTAGGCAGAATCCTCAGTGGCGTGTTTCGAAACGCTGCAGTGTGGTAGGTAATGGATGTGGAGACCAGCAGTTTGCGAGGCCCGTCGCTGCGCCGATGTCCGAACGGCCCAGCCTGCTTTATCCAGAGCCAGTTAGGTGGCAGACACAAACACCCAAAGCTGATCAGGCCGCAGCCCACCGAGCCTTGCACCCTGGCGTTACCAAGGGCTGGTAGTGGGAAAATGGGGGACAACAGGAGCAACCTCATGTGTCCTGGCACATCACCTGGCAAGCTAAGCTGGAGGAACGTCCACTGAGGGGCTCGGTACTCCTTGGTGGACTTCTTTATTGCTTTCACATATAGTGCTGTATGGAAATCAGAGTGTTAAATAGTGTTAAGTCACAAAAGAAGGCACATTGTTCACAGTAGTTAGCAAGGATAAGAAGTGTTGGTTTGTAACTCTCCCTATTAAGATTTTGACTTCGTAGCTATATATAGGCCTGGTTATTGAGCTCCAGCGTTATCTGAGAGTAGCTCTTAGGAGTCTAATAATTTCTCAAGAAAACGTTGTCTGTAGGTCCACTAGATTTGCACAGTCCAAAAATTCCTTTCTGGTACTACGTGCATGGTTGGTTGCTGACCTGGATGAGTAACGCAGTCCACAGCAGTGTTGAATGGCATCACATGAGCCGAGACGTTAGAGACAAAAAGGCTGGACGGTCCATTTTAACCCTGAGTGCAGACTGTGTGGTGTCTTCAAGGATTTTGTGCTTAGGTGATGGATCACTGAGTTACTGCAAACTGGAAGAAGGTAAAAATGATACATTACACTTCATTTATGGGTCACTTTATCTTCCTTTGACCATTTTCAGAAGTAATACTCTCTCTTAGTTGAAGAAATGATGATTAGTAAGTTTTGTGCATTTTCCTGTAGGGCTTATTTTACCTGAGATAACCAGAGAGTTTGAACGGAGCAGCAGCACCCATGCACTGACGGCACACACCTCCTGTCCTTGGC
Organism: Nesoenas mayeri; assembly: GCF_963082525.1. Lineage (NCBI taxonomy): Eukaryota > Metazoa > Chordata > Aves > Columbiformes > Columbidae > Nesoenas > Nesoenas mayeri. Next base: position 16,499,040 of record NC_137562.1, read on the forward strand.
ACCTTGAAAACAGGCTCCTGCTTTTGCTGAGGCTGTGCTTTATTAACAATCGGTCTCCGGTTATGACGTGACCCATTAACCGAATGCCGTGTGTGTAACCGCGGCCGCTGCCCGCGCTGCAGCCGGGCTCTGCCGGGGCTCTGCCGGGACCCTCCCGGCGCAGCAGCCCTGCCCTGTTGTGAGCAGCCAGTGCTGCTTCAAGGCAGCCGGAGGTTCCGCGCTCTCCGTGCGATGCTCCGCAGCCATCGCAGCGCTGAGTAATGGGATTTGGGGTTAGGAAGCTGAAAGAAGAGAAAAAGCAAAGCAGGAGTGTATCTCCATATCTAATAAACATGTAACATTTTATCCTCCATCTTCTGCCTGTTTACAATACAAATGAAATGAGCTGCCCTTGGTGTGACATTCCTTGCATTTTTACATCTGCTTAACCCTGGAAAAGCTTAATCCTGGTTTAATAGTCTTTTAATAGAAGTGGTCCGTAGTTTGGTAAATGGTTCAGTGACAGCTTGACAGACGTGGAATTAACATTTTAATCCTGGCTGCAGGCCAAATGGCTACCAAGCTGTTTTTTCTTTAAACCTGAGAGTGGGGCATTTATTTTCAGCTCAGCCTCAGGTTAGAAGTGGTGGCTTGGGCAGCAGCGTTTGCGCTGAATGTTTGCAGGAGGAAAATGGCAGTTGCACCGGGTTATCAAGTACCTTGTGTGGTGTGAAGTATTTCTATCCCAAACCTTTGACAGACAATTTCCTTTTCCTCTGCAGCACGCAATAATGTTGTTACAGCTGGGTCTGAATGCGCTGTAGACTGTCCTTCTCTTATATCCTACAGACTTTATAAGTTATCAAGAATTCCAGAAACAAAGCATTAGATGGCAAATTTCTCAGAATGAACAGGGACTTGAAAATGTAAATAACTGTGGCTCCATGCATTGGGCATCTCACAAAATTAATCTTAGGTTTAAAACTGAACTCTTGTGGTAAAATACGGACTACAGAGCTGATGCTCTTGTCAAGCAGGTGTACTCACCTCCCGGATCCTGCCCCCGAGCCCGCACTGTGTCCCTGTGCCCCGCACCGTGCCGCGTGTCCCCGTGCCCCGCACCGTGCCGCGTGTCCTTGTGCCCAGCGTGTCCCTGTGCCCCGCACCGTGCCAGCGTGTGTCCCCGTGCCCCGCACCGTGTCCGCACTGTGTCCCCGTGCCCCGCACCGTGCCGCGTGTCCCCGTGCCCCACACCGTGCCCGCACCGTGTCCCTGTGCCCCGCACCGTGCCTGCACCGTGTCCCCGTGCCCCGCACCGTGCCCGCACCATGTCCCTGTGCCCCGCACCGTGCCCGCACCGTGTCCCCGTGCCCCGCACCGTGCCGCGTGTCCCCGTGCCCCACACCGTGCCCGCACCGTGTCCCCGTGCCCCGCACCGTGCCGCGTGTCCCCGTGCCCCGCACTGTGCCGCGTGTCCCCGTGCCCCGCACCGTGCCGCGTGTCCCCGTGCCCCGCACTGTGCCGGTGCGGGAGGAGCCCCCTGCCCGCGGGCCCAGGGGGGCGAGAGTGAGGACGGGCTGGGGGCTCCGGCTGCCTGGGGATCCGGGGCAGTGCGGGGAGAGAGCGACGAGCCGGAGTCTCATAAGTCTCAGATATTGCATCATTCGATTTAATGTATTTCTTATGTTAGTAGTTCTCTGAAAAGGACTGAAATAATTTCTTTTATGTTCCAGACTGTATTTTGCTCAGGTCGATCTGTTAGACAGTAAGTTTTGATTTTATGGGAACAGTCTGTCTTCCCTTACAGAGGAGGGGTTTAACAGATTCATTACTTCTACCAGCTCACATGGGAAGCAGGGAGTTAGTAAGAACAGACAGTTTGAATATATTTTTCTAAATTTACACACCATACTTTTAATTATGCTTTATTTTCCCCTTCATTTTGGAATTTAGCCTGCTAAGGTTTTTGCTATGTGTTCAGTGTGTACGTGTATGTTTGAATATATGTCTGTATATAAAGTATATTCAGTTTGGAATGAACGGTTCTCAGGGGGGTGGATTAGGAAAAAGCCTCTCCCAGTGATTGGCAGTTGCACTCAGACCTTGGGGATTATGGGGGATCAATGAGGATTATCTCATTTACTTTCATTAACCCCTGAGTTTGCTTTGCCAGTTCTCTGCCACATGCCACTCAACTGAATGTTAACAGTTTCTTTTAACAGTCAGCTTTGCTGACAAAGTCAAAGGCTGGTTTTTAAAGATGTATTTTAGTGCTCTAAAGTGGTCAGTGATAAAGATAGATCTTTAATGTTAAATGTCAGTAAGCGTTGATACTCTGCACTGCTGCAAAAAAAACCCTGTTTCAGAATGTATCCATTTTATCTAACTAACTCAGCTCAGTGGAAACAGAAATGTAAATTCTATAGGTATTTTCTTACTAACACCCCACAATTCCTTTGTAGGAACTTTTGAGATAAAATTGATCAGAAAATTTCATCGCCTCCCCTTTGGTGAGCAGTTCAACACCTGTCTCCTTAAATTTGGTACTTCCATGTATTACACTTTTAAAAAACATCCTATTAGTGTCTGAGCTACATGTGTAATTCTCGCTGGTGAGAGATACCAGCCTGAGACCGGAGGAGGCAGAAGTTACAGCGGAGGTGGTCTTGGAGGACTCTGCTCTGTCCTCAGCCCTTTGCTGAGGTTCCCGGTAGGTACCACTTCATGCCAGCAAGATGGTAGTTTTCTTTGTGTTGGTCTGTACTCAGCATCCTCAGGAGACAAATCCTCTCTTGTATCGCTGTTGCTAAAACCGGGTCAACTTCTGGCAGTTCTCCAAATGGGGAAGTTTGGTGAAGGAGCCGGTTTTGCACTCACAGCCCTGTTGGCAGGAATTGGTCTTTCACTCAGGCTCAAAGGAGGAAGATTTATCAACACTTTTTTGATTCCACATGGTGTCTGAATAACCTCCTGCTTCTTTTCCATCCCTTCTCCCCAAGGCCAAGAACAAAATAAAGATGATACATGAAATGTGAAACCTTCTGGTATCTTGGAAGAAATGGATTTCTCTCCTGATGATGGTGCAGCGCAGGTGCTTATGTGACTGCATGTTACCTGTGTAATTCTAATAACGAAACATGGAGAGAAAGCCACTTAATCCCACTTTTGCTCCTGTGTGACTTGTCTGGGGAAATGTCCAGCTTTCAAATATGCAGAACTAAATGCAGAATGGATATGTTTGTCCCTGGAGGCCGAGCTCAGCCCGGAATGCCCTGGATTAAAGGCTGGGTATAATGTTAATTGTTCATGCTTTGCACGACTGCCCACTGTGCTTCAGATCCTGCGTTACCCACCTGCAGATCGTGAGTGAGAGACGCGGCCGTGTCTGCACCGGCGCTGCGCCGCGCTGTACCCAGCGTGCGCCACAAACCGAAACGATGGCTGTGGCACTCGAGAGTCCGGCTATGGGCTCCTTTTCTGTTGTTTTAGCAAGCACTATACAATAATTTATATATAAGTGAGCGGAAGCTCAAGGTTAGATTTTGTTGTTGAAATTTACAGAGTTCTAAAATGCTCCTATGAAGTATGACCAACATGTCAGTAATACTAAGGGAAATGTGTATTAAAAATGATGTTAATAAGCTATTTGATAAAATTAAAGATGATACTGACTAATCTGAAGTGGTAAGGAATATGAACAGTAATTTTTTTAAAAACAATCTTATCAACTAACTTTCTAAGAAGGTCTTTTACAGAACCTCCTTCTATGTGCTCAAGATGTGACTGGACTCCCAAGAACGAATTATGAAAAGCAATTCTTAATGTCATGGAAGTTACTGAAGCCAATGAGATGTCTTTACTTGAAGTTAAACAGCGTAAGTAAAAGTGTGCAGAATCATGGCACCGGGAAATATTCTGGTAAAATGGAGACCCACCCTCCAGGCACACGTTGCTTCATAGTATTAGGTAGAATTGTTTCTAAAATATGAATGTATATAACATGATCCTGTCAAACATACATTAAAAAAAATCGCTGGAAAGTTCAGGTTAGCCACTCTGCCCTGCCAGCGCAGAGTCCTGCGGGCAGACGTGAGTTTCCATGTTGTAGGAATTAGGGTGCACCAGACTACTCTTATTTTAAAAAATCAACTTTCTATTTCCAAACGTCTCCTAAGTCTTCTGATTTTTTTAAAAAAATGACCTTTGAAAGTAATTGCTTTCTTCAGTGTTTCAAACACTTCAGTTGGAATTTGCAGCTACCTTTATCTAGGAACTCAGCCGCAATCTGCTGGGGCATGTCCCTCGGTTGGATAAATAAACCCAGCGGTTCGGGAATGGAGGAACATCGGATGCCAAAGGCAGCTTCATGCTCTTGAGAAACGTCTTGCGAGGTACCTTCAGGTGACTAAAGCAGGAGTGTGTCTGTCACCGGGATGTTTGCAGAAGTCCTAATGAGTGCAGGTGCCTGTGACTCCTCTGTCATTTGGAAATCACAAAACGCAACAAAACCAAACCATCTTTCTGCCTTAGCAACTTGTCCCAAGTGCAAGCAGTAGAGATTTCCTTCAGGTCACGCAGTTACTTACTCTCCAGTCAACCAATTAGTGCCAGACAAGGCAGTGACATCTGGATTTGGTTAGCAGAGCATTAGCTGCTCATTGGGATGTTTTGACTGGACTCTTCAATGGGATTTATTGTACTTTATAGTTGTTTATTTTCCAATCAGAGTCAGCCTTTAAGTCAAGATTGCTGCTTCAGCCCCTTCTGAGCAAAAAGAAACACAAAGAAGGAGTCTCCTCTGGCTCTTACGCAGGGAGGGTTTCTCACAGGCCCGAAGCACTGCAGGGCAGGCACGGCCAGCACGGACTGCCCCCCCGCCGGGCCGCGGGGCGGGGGCGCCGGCGCGGGAGGCATGGCGGCAGCAGGGCAGGGGTGTCTGGAAATACCTCTGGTGCTTCTGCGTGATTTAAGAAAGAGAGGTTATTTATGTGAACCTGGAAAAACACACAAGAATGGGATTTTCTGCATTTTAGCCCTGTCTGACATAAGCAAGAGGAGTGAGTGCTCGCTGCCAGGCTCTCCTCCTCCTCGCTCCCCGCACCGTCACACTGGAGCGGCTGGTGGCATTTGGCTCGGCGACAGCTCAGGCGAGCACTTGTGCTCTCCCGGGGACGTCGGTGGCGGATGGGGGCCCACCCAGCGAGCTGGGCTTAGCGGCCCAAGCGCAGGAGACTTTCCTGACGTGGAAATAGGTTCCTCCAACACACGCCTGGTATTCCTCAAAATCCCAGCCGCACCTCACTGCCTGTCCGTACAATGGCTACGTGTAACCGAGGAGGGATCGCACGGTGTCCTCTGGCCTACGCAAACCGCTGCAGCCCCGGTGCTCCCCAAGAAGGCGCTGGTGCACGGGTGAGGTGTCCCGGCTGCTGACGGATGGAGCAGCAGATCCTCGGTAGAGCTGCCACCCGCTCGCCGCGGCCGTCCCGTCTCTTCGGCAAACCCCGGGCTGTGCCGGTCCCGCTCGGTGCCTCTGGCGGCCCCTCGGCCTCGCTCGCTAAACCTCCAGCCAAAACACGTGCGGCTGCAGACTCACCACGGCCACCTCTTTTATTAGCTGTCTCTACATAATCTAGAAGATTTTTAATATATTATCTGGACTGAAGTCCAACAAAAGTGCATGTTTCTATGCTGGCTGCATTTCAGTTCCTAATCGTCGCTGTTCAGAAAGCTAGGACTGCTTTTTTTTCCCCTCTTAATTTTTTACTTTCTTCATCAGTGTTTCCTTTGGGTCTGCATTGAGCTGCTTCAGAGATATTCAGTCAAGATTAAATATTTTACACTTAACATAACTTCTGCTACATTTTTCCCCATTCGTCCTAAGCAGAAGTGTAATTCGCAGAGGAATACATGCTCAAATTGTACTTCAGCAACAGCCTAGCTGGACTTAGAAATGGGTCTATTCTGAAATGGAAATGACTTTGAGCTCACAAATGGAAAAGCCCAACAACTTCATCGGAGAGCAGGTATTAAGACTTGACACATTACCAAATGTGTAAAAAAAATCACTGAGGACTGGGAGTTCTGGGGGCATTGCATCGGCACTTGAAATTGGGTAACAGGACGTTTGTTTTTCACTCGCCGCCTCACTGTTAATTGTTGGTTTTATACCACAAATTCGACTGTATGGAGCACACAGAATTTGACCTCCCCTTCCCTTACCTCCAACCACTTGCACATGCTGTTCCCGTGTGTTTGGGACTGATGTTGAGAGAGACCACAGGGAGTGTTTCACATTATAGGCAAGGGAGGTGATCTTAATTCGTTCTGATGTGCTTGTGCTTTCTATGTGTGTCTGTAATGTCATCAAGAGCTTCTGAGGGGAACTGCCGACCTTGCGGCCTGTCGTCTTCAATGGAGAGAATAACAAGTAAAATCACCTGATTTGCTATGAACATGAAAGGGCAAATTAAAAATGCCTATGTCATCACATTTGTCTGAAGGTATTTCCTGACCAAACAAAGGCCCAACTAATAAAGCGTATTCCAGATTTTCACGAAATAATGTGGGTTGTTACATAATAAAGTCTCCATCCTCCTGGCCCTGCCAGAATCCATGGGGAAACCTCTATAGCTTGGCTGTTCGGAGACACAGAAAGTATCTGGGCTTATTAGACCTTCATGCCCGGAGCGGGTGCACGTACGGTGCAGATTTTATAGGTTTGTCTTGGCCAGGCTGCTGCTGTTGCTGTGTCGGGCTCGGGGCTGCAGCTTAGAGATCAGCAGTGTCTGTGCTGCAAGGAAAACTTCGGTCCCCCGAATTTCCCCCCTGCTCCCAGTGAATATGCTGAAAGGGGGGAATATGAAGGATATTTATATTTGAATCAAATATTTAAATTCTCTGTTATTCAGACAAATGAGAACATGATCTTGGGCCTGAGCTGTGGAATTAATGTCAATACAGCGGAATATTTTAACTGACCTAATGTGTGTTCGTTGGGGTTATGCCAATCATCAGGTATGTTTGCACATATGAGGAAATTCGTTCCTTTCACCAGAGTGGCTTGGGAAACTGCGATTCAGACCGCTAGAGGCTTTAGTTTTGAGCCTCTGATGGGCCGGGGAACTGACCTGGGGAGACCTGCTTCATTCTCAGTTGGGCTTTGAAAAAGGTGTGTGGGGTTTCCTTTATCATATCTTCCATGCTAATAATAGTCAGAGTAAGCCCCCAAAAGGTTATTGTGCTCATTGTGTCATTTATTTTCAGATTGTTTTCCTAAAAGACTCAGACTTTATAATTTACATCAAACCATGGCAAAGGTTTCTTTGTGCCTGTGCTACTACACGGGACCTTCCCGGACCCATGGTGGAAAAAATTACTTTTGAAAATGGGAGGTAGGTTCCAAAACCAGAGGTGCCTTGTAAAAATGCTACCACTGGATGGTTTTTTCCTCTTACTTTCATTTCTAGAAAAGACTGTCAGAAATCATTTTCTCTTGATATATTTAAGGGAAAAGGTATTAGAAAATAGTAATGTGCCTGCATTTATTTTGGATGTCAGCTGCAGACTTCAGATACCTGAACTCAGGGGTAATGGGAAGAGCCAAGAGAGAAGCCAAACCGCTTGTGTGGTGAAAAGGTGCCTAGATTGTCACCTGGGTTCTTCTGCTGAGGCTCAACATGATTTGGTAACCCTGCAGAAAGCCCAGGAGAAAAAGAGTGAAAGAATCAGCTTGGTGCTGAGAACACATGGAAAACATCACAGCTCCCAGGGCTTTTCTGAAGCCTTGATGTGGAAGGAGGTTTCCCATGGAGAACCTGAAGGAGAAAGGTCTCCCTGCATTGCCAAGGTGTTCCCATTGACTTGGAGATGGGATGTGAAAATGGTGGCTTTTAAGAGGAAGGTCAGGAGGCTGAAATAAAATTTTTGAAAAGGCAAAATGAGATGCTAAAATGGTAAGAGACACAGAAGTTCTCGGTCAGAGATGAGCTGCAGTATCTCTGTGTGTCACCAGGGACTTTGGGCCACAGGGAAGTTCATTCAAGGGCGCTATGCACAGTATGAGAGCTATTGCTAATGGCAACTTCACAGTTGCTGGAGTTCATCCATTACCATCTGTCTTTATTTTGCACAACCTACTCAGTGAGACGCCACAAATCAAAACGACTTGGTGCGTCATCCCTGCTCCTCCAGCCGGGCCGGGCGGTGGGCGGGAGCGGGGGCTCCCCGAAGAGGAGGGAGCTGTATTGTTCACTCAACATCAGCTCTGCCACTCTAAAGGTCACGGCGAATTGAGAATAGGAGCCCTAGTGAGCCAAGGCAGTTAGACATAATAATCTGGCTGCTCTTGCCCTTTTCTGCTCTCTTCTGTGGTCTGGCACGGGGCTCCAGGTTGTGAACTTCAGCAAGCGGCTGCAGGTGCGGTGCCAGCGCGTCCTGCGGGCAGCCGGCCAGGACGGCCTTCCCCGCCAGCTTCTTTCCAGCGAGCATCTCTGATAGCCGAGGAGGCCCGGCATAATTTTTCCCCTTTGAGAAATAGCTTCTGTGTGTAATGTTTCCAGTGTAAATCCTCTTAGTCAGAAATTCTCCCTCTATACATTAATTTCACTGTTCTGCAACATTGCTTTTCTTAAAATAACAAAACAAAATTGTTTAACAGGAGGGGAAAAAAAGCAGCGTGAGGAAGGTAGTAGGTGGTAATTAAGGCAGATGTGGTACTAAACAAAACAAATCCCATCTTTGCTGGATAGTTTGACAATGCTTGATGGCTGTTTGTAGATTTAAAGCAATGATTTGTGGGAGTTCTCATTCATCCCTCCTGCAGCCACTTTGCAGCCGTTGTATCAGCCTGACTTTATTATAGTTGTATATTCTATGGAGCTTTCCAATTGATTTTAACATTTATCTGGGCAAAAGTGATAACAACTCATGTTCTAATAGCCAGGGGGACTGACTGATGTGGTTGAGCTTAAACCTCTTGCTGATGAAGGCAGGGAAATTCTGCAAATGAGGTTACTGACAATGTGAACCAAACAGATGTATACACGTCCGTGCCACCAGCAGCTATACTGCCTCTTCGGGGCCTCAGCTCCCAACAGTGCTTTGTCTTTTCTCTAAAACATTCATTTAACGAAACATAGCATGGGGAACAAACCCAATTTCTGCACGCTCGCCATTTTCCCCCTTTGCAAAATGACAAAAAGACCCCCCAAACTTAGAAGAATTCTTGTCCTGCTTCCTGGTTTCCTCTTTTATGGGCAGCAGAGTGGGAAAAAAGTGCTCTTTCTTTTGTTGAAAACAACATGGAAAGAATAATCAGCAGCCAGGTCCCAACAGGGAAGAGGGAACATGATGTTGATCTCCTGGCTGCAGTGAAATGGCAAATTCCAGTGCAGAAGCCAGGGATGCCAGGCTGGACTGGGGAAAACGTCGAACTGTGAACAATCCGTGGCCACAGAGCCAGGGCGGACCCGCGGTCCCCGCTGCACGGGAATGTTCTGTTGGCAGGAGAAGCAGCCGTGTGCTACTGGAGCCGCGATGGTGCCAGCTGCCGGAGCCGCGATGGTGCCAGCTGCCGGCGCAGGGCAGGGGCGAGCTGCCGGAGCCGCGCCGGTGCCAGCTGCCGGAGCCGTGCCGGTGCCAGCTGCCGGAGCCGCGCCGGTGCCAGCTGCCGGAGCCGTGCCGGTGCCAGCTGCCGGAGCCGCGCCGGTGCCAGCTGCCGGAGCAGTGCCGGTGCCAGCTGCCGGAGCCGTGCCGGTGCCAGCTGCCGGAGCAGTGCCGGTGCCAGCTGCCGGAGCCGTGCCGGTGCCAGCTGCCGGAGCAGGGCAGGGGCCAGCTGCCGGAGCAGTGCCGGTGCCAGCTGCCGGAGCAGTGCCGGTGCCAGCTGCCGGAGCAGGGCAGGGGCGAGCTGCCGGAGCAGTGCCGGTGCCAGCTGCCGGAGCCGTGCCGGTGCCAGCTGCCGGAGCAGGGCAGGGGCGAGCTGCCGGAGCAGTGCCGGTGCCAGCTGCCGGAGCCGTGCCGGTGCCAGCTGCCGGAGCAGGGCAGGGGCGAGCTGCCGGAGCAGCGCCGAGTTTGTCACCTGTGTTGGAACAAAAAATATCCCTTTTGTCTTTGCAATCAATGTTGCTCCATTTGAATGTGCTTGTTCTGCTGTTCGTCTTCTGGAGTAGAACAGGGGAGCCTCACACCAAGCTGGGGGAACCTCCTAACCCTCACGTCTTCTCCTTCAATCCTCAGGCTCATTTCTTTCCACATACTCTTAGATTCTACATAAGTCGCAAGATAGCACTGCTGGACAAGACTGCCAAACATTTAGTTTACCAGAAGTGAAAGATTCAGTAAGCCACTTGGGCCATCTTCTGAGGACGGAACGGAGCTGTTCCCTGGGTACGCTCCCTGGGTTGCGCCGTGTGCATACGTACACATACATGCATTGACACAAGCAGCAAGAAAAAGAAAATGTAAGGGCTGGGTCACATTTTCCACTCTTGATGAAAACCGTGTTCAGCTGGAGAAGAGGATCCAGCACTAATGTAAGTGTGTGAGTGTTACAGAATGGAGTTATTCTTCCCAGAAGAGAGATTGCAAACCTAGAGAAGTCAATACTGAAGTCAAAAAGCTTCTAAAAGTGCCTACACAGGGAAGAGTACCACACCGCCAGCAAAACCACCTCTGGTTTGAAGTGATGCCATTCAAGGATTATGAATGTAGAGTCAGCTCAAAATAATGTTTTAACCCAGATTAAATGGCACTGATCCCACAAGCGCATGGCGGGGCTCCTGACACTGATGTCCCTGTGTCCTGAGGCTGTACAGCACAAAGCAGGATCACATGGGCCCGTCTTCTCTGGTTCTTGTGCACAGCTTGTGCAGCTTTGCTGGGGGAGGTTGTCCGACTGTCTGGCCACACGCAGCTCTACATCAGTTGTGGTTTTGCAGTAGGGACCAGTACAAATTGGTAAGTCAAAAGAATCAGGAAAAATGAAGAGCGGCAATAGGCCAGAGGAACACTTCCCTTCGTAAAACCTTCCCTGTCAGAATTTCATGGACCTTCCCACCTGGGTTAGTAACATGCAGGGACCTTGCAGGGGGGTTTATAGGGGTTTTCTCTCTCCATCTCCAGTTTCAGCGCCTTGGGGATATCGCCAGCCTCCGGCACTGGCCTCTCGCGGCAGAAACGTGAACTCCAGATCTGCTACAGGTCTCAAATAGGTAAGTCGAGTACTCGAGTCAACACTTGAAATTTATTGATGTCTTGCACAAATATTTATGGGGCCATTTCCTCCCCCAGTGGCAGCCAGCAAGCCTGCTAATTTATGGCATGGTAGTTATTGACAGATATGTACAATTATTTCACGTTTAAGGAGAAAACTGGGTGTTGTGGCATGGGGAAGGGATGTGTGAGCTCAGTGAGAGAGGGGGAACCTGAGGGGCTTTTGCAGCAGCTTCCTAACACAGCAGAGCAGGGCACTGCGTGACGTGCCAGTGCTGGGACCTCCGGAAGCACGCGGGGCCCGGGACACGGGGCTCTGCTGTCCTTTCTCGTCCTTCCTCCAGCAAACCTCCCTGCCTCTGAGGAGACCGAGGAACAATTTCAGGATGCAGTGGCAACCCTGTGAAACTCCGGCCCACACGGCGTGGACGTATGCCACATGTCCTGCACCTACTGTCCAGGTTATTAGACAGATGCACCAATATATCCTGACAGTTGCTGTGTACTGAATTTCTCAGATTTTGTATTCCCAGCCAGCATCTCTCTACATTGAAAACTGATAGCTCTCAGGTCTGGAAATACTTATTTAAAAAACAGAGGTGCTGCACACTTGCAGGCTCCCAGCTCCGCAGTGGTGCCAGGGGGTGGTTATCTCCTGTTCCAGCCTGCACGGCTGCCACCGCGCTCCTCCCCAGCTCGACCCAGCACAGACTCAGCATTAGCTGGAGTCCCACAGACCGTCCTTGGCCTCCCCATGGGTACCTGACTGAACGAGCAAAAAAATACTGCTAGAACATTTCAGACTCTGGATATATAAACCAGAGGAAGCAAGAAGACTTCTCCAGATGGACGATACAAGCACACTGAGGTTTCCTCCCCGCTTCGGCCCCGGGGTGAGAGGGTGAACATGTGGCCGTGTTTGCTTGGCAAAGCCTCCTCAGAGCCACATCCCTGGCACAGACTGGAGGCGGAGCAGGGCAGCGGGTGAGCCGGGAGCCTGGCTGGCTCTGCAGGGCTCCAGGGATGCAGATTTGCACCAGGAAGGTGCCAGCCCAGCATCAAGACACGGAGAGAAGGACGCAAAGGTGACCAAAAGCCGCTGTAACCCATCCCACCCTTTCCCCTTCAATGACTGCTCTCCATGAAACCTGGCACAGAGTCCAATTAAAGTGTTGCTTTCTCGTGTGCCTAATCACGTGGAAGTGGAAAGTCACCAAAACTCTATGTCCCATAACTCTATTATAAAAAATGCAATAAAGTGAACGCATCCTTACAATGCCTCAGCTGAAGTGGATTTTTTAACTAGTTTTGTCACTGGCATGTAAAAAATAAAATAAAGCAACACAGGCATTAATTTAAACAGAAACGATATTACAGTAACTGTGTATAGTGAGAGTTTCAATTTTAATTTTAGTTCATTATCTTTTTCCTTATTAAGAAAGGTAAATCTGCTTTGAGTTTTCATTATTTCATTAGCTCAAGAAACCTCATCAGTAACCAGGAAAGCCATCAGCGTAAATAGCATAATTTTCATATGTAAGATGGAATAATTTCCTTAACTACCTATTCAGCAGAGGCTGGAGCTAACAATTAGAGAAAGCAGCGTGATTCGAAAATAAGTTACAATTGATTGTGTTTCAGTGGAAATGAAGTTTGGAATGTGCTAATTGGATTTCACACACACATCTGAGCCACAGTAAGTTGACATGAGACTTGGGAAACCTCATGAAAGAAGACTCTTCTTAGAAAATGTACAAAAAATTGTTTAATATAATATTTAAAACCCAATTAAAGCAACATGCTAATGACACCCTCACTTTCTCAGAACTGACTGATGACTACTTCTTCTAGGATTTACTCCCAGAAGGAAAATTTAAGAAATGCTCTGCAGGATGAGACATCATGTGCCCTGCAAGTGTTTATGAACTGATTCACTTCAGAGTGTCTTAGGACATTAATGCTTTCAGTACTCTTTTGGCCAAAATGTCCCATCCCAGCAATGATCCTTGTGGCCTAATTAAGGATTAAAGCCAAGAGAGCCAGAGTAATCTCTGATAGTCCATACAGTGAACTATACACTAGAATCAGTTAAGTCTGATTCTTCAAAGAGCCATGGAGAGAGGAAAGAAAGTTTCAAGAGGCCAGTTGGTCATTTCAGGTGCATTTTTGAGAGCCTTGAGAAAGGCAACATTTCTTTGTGGAAATGCAGAACAACGCTCCTCGGTGTTTCTTTTCCCTGTCTTTTCATCACTAGTGATCCACGTTCACAGACAGAAAAGCCTGGGCTATATCCAGGAGCGGAGTGGATTTGGGGATGCTGAGTACACTTGTTGGCCATGTAGCTGGGGGCACGTGAGGGTCAAATCCTTCTCCCTAACTCCTCCTCCTCCGCTCTCCGCAGCAGGTGTGAACCTTCACGGGCAGGCAGCTCCACTTCCTCCTGTCATCTGCTTGATTTTTTAAGCTTTTGCAATATACGTTTCATTACATTCTCTTTAATGTGTAATTATGGTCATAAAAGTGATATGGCACAGCCAGGTCCTGGATCTGGGGATGATCGTCTCTTTATGAGTCAGCCGGAGGTGACCTATTCCAGCCATCACACTGTTAGGTAGGAGCTATTAAGCAGCAGTGCTTCCCCGGGGATTAGCAGAGCTTCAGAGCCAAACCCTCGCACTGTCTAGTGATTTTCCATGGTATACATGTGTCTGTGCTGCAGTGACATCAGAGCTGGCCGTGTAATCAAGCAGTTAACCCTGCAGATGCTGCCAGCGGTCTAGCTAGCACAACAGAGAGCTCAGCGGAGGTGAATTTGCCCTGGGGTTCAGCTTACCCATCTGCCCCTGCTGAGCGCAGCGCCGGGGGCTGCCAGCCTGGCGCTGAACCTGGGGCTCGCTCGACGGGAACAGGTGTCCCCGCACCGTCCGGCCGTCTGCTGCAGAGCAATCAAGGGCAAAAAAATGATTGATGGTTACTGTGCTCTCGGTCATGGTGCTGGTTGTGCATCTTGCTCGCCCTGGCCAGCTGTGCGTTCCCTCAGCCTTTACTGCCTTGCTACCTCTTTTTTTCCCCTTTTTGAAGGGTGCAGTTTGGCTTTTCCCACGCATGGAGCAGGCTCTGGACTCAGGACCCCAAATTTTCACGTTCTTCTGTGACTACTGTTGCTGCTGGTGGGTCTTTCCTCTCAGAGCCTGGGACCGAGAATCACTTAATATCTTCTTTAAAACTGATGCTCTCCTGTGGCTGCAGGTCTTCCCTTTCCCTGGCCTTGTCACTTAAGAGCTCCCAAATGTTTGCCAAGAAGTGGCATATCCTGAGCCATACTGCTGTTTACTTTTTAGTTTCTTCAAAAGTCTGTATTAAACTTAATGTAGACATATGTCACTACTCATTCCAACAGTCAGTCAGTATATGGTGTTCTTAAATTACTGGTCTGAACCTGATAGTCATAACGCTTGTGAGAAGGCTTTGAGTTAGCACTTTGATTAACAAGGTGGGGAAATCAAACTTCAGATTCCCTACAGGTGTGGGAAAACAAGGGAACAGGCTTACCCTCAGGGTGTGGGTTCTTGATGCAATTTCTGCAGGTGCAAATCTGCTTTAAAAGGTTTCTGACCTTCCAGAGAGCTTTTTTCTGTCCCTGGTGCTTCTCTCTGTCTTGTGCTTCATGCAACTGTTCCTTGGGCTACATTCCAAACCAGAAGAGCAATGTTGTTCAGGTGAAACTGCAACTGGGAAGTTCAAGGTGATATGTCGTGGCCTTTTTGAAAGAAACCTTAGACTGAGGAGGCTCTGCCCTGTGCCTGCGGTCAAAGCTGGTAAGTCAAGCAGCCAACATTCTACCGGCTGTGTGGGTGTCTCCATACGTCAAAGGAGAAGGGGTTTTAGCTACCTTTTCCACCCTACCCTGTTCTGGTTTGGCTTCACCTGGAAGACTTAATGCCATGTGAGAGCAGAAGGTGGATCAGTTTCTGTTTGTGATGTTATGCTGATAAATGTCTAAAGTAGCTCCATTTTGAGTGAAAATGTTACTTGACCTCTCAGACCTGCCTAGCTAGCATTGCACATTCTACGCTGCAAAGATCTATGGATTTCTGATCTGTAGGCAGTGACCCCCTGTGCACTAGTTCTTCTTCATATGCAGAGGCCACTGAGACAAAAACAAGGAGGTGTTTGCTACTAATAGCTATATGTGCACTGTAGAAACCCATCTGCTTACCAGAGGACCTCCCACAGATCATTGTTTTGGACACTTAAACTGTAATTTTCTTTTACACACGTCCTTCAATACAGACTCCGCCAGGATTCTGCTCTCTGGCACATACATATGCATTGAGCACACTGACAGAAACCTGATGACTTAAATGGCTCAAGTCATTAAGGAAACGTTTCAGAGGTTTTTAAAGGAGAAGTCCTGAATTGTTTATGGAAACCTCCTTGGCTCTCCTTTCCAGGAATGCATTCTTTACTGTGCTGGTACCACGAAGGGGTAGGGAAGGCAAATACCATGAGCAGGAGAGGTTAAGCACTCTGTTGCGTCTGCTGTTGTAACAAAGCGCAAGGGGCTGGTCCTGGTCTTATTCATGCTGTTGTAAGTCATGAGCAATATGTGCCATGGACACACGTTCTCCTCTTGCTTAAGTGGTGCCGGCACAGAAGCTGGCTGCTCTTTGCTGTCTTCTTGCTACGATTTCCCACCTTGCCAGCCCCGGCCTGTCCCGGTGCCCCACTCCTGGCGGTGAGATGACCTGCGTGGGTGCTGTGGGCTACTGTTTCTTTTTGCAGCCCCCCAGTGCCTACTTTCCTCAAGATGTGCACAGAGAAGGAAGCCAGGAGCAAGTACATGTCCAACAGGTCTTTATTTTGCCAAGCCAGGAGTGGAGGTTTAATTTAAATAGGAGATGTGGGGTTCAAGCTTCCAAAACAGCTTTGAAAATCATTCTAATTTCAAAAACATGCATACAATAGGGACATATTTGATGTGCCCACCAGTGCATGATTCTGTTGATGATCCCACATGTGCATGCAATGACTCCAGCCAGCTTTTCCCCTTGCTCTCTCTGCTGCCTCCTTTCCCTGTCTTTGGTTGCAGTCAGACGAGTTTTGAATCAACATGGTGCAGGGAGCCTGACCTTTTTAGAACTGTCTGAGTGTGTTCACCTCCTGGGAGAGGCAACTTGGCCTCAGGAAGGGCATGTAGTTGTAGTGGAACTGACTTGAAGGAGGCAAGTCTTCTCAAGCCCATCCTGGATTTGCTGTGTGACCTGAGAAATGTCTCTTCACCTTTTTCTCAGAGGTGATTGCAAGATATTAGCATTGGGCTGGTCTGTGATTATAGATCTCTACTGCAAGCAGGGGTGTGATTTAACACATTTTTAGTCTCGTTTATTATTTCTAAAGTTTCAGTGCAAGGTGTTTGAGTGGTGTCTAGTGCAAAGAGGGGCATTGGCATCTGGATGTGAAATAATGCAGTGTAATAGGAATATTAATAGTAAATACATGAGAGAAGGACAATTCTCAGCTTTATTCTGTTTTATCTGAAATCAGTAGTGTTGTAGTATTATGTGCAATGAGACAAGGTGGGCATTTAATCCTTACTGGTAAAGGGTTCTTTAGGAGAGAGTGGCCATTTTAGTCATAAGCCCTTTAGTATCACTGGTCTGTTAAAATGCACGTTCAGAGCAGGAACGTGCGCAAGGTGGTATCGCTCTCTCCAAACCACCCTCTGCGGGCAGAAATTGAATTTCAGTCTCAGAAACACCGCTGAGGCTATAAACTGGCCTCTTGCTTCATTTCACTGCTTTCTGGCTGCCTGGGTTATAAATTGCCATTATTTCTGCATGAGATTTATATTAAGGGAACTGCAAGGAATTTCGGTCGAGGGGTTTAGGTTGTTTCTTCTGCATTTCTCATCCAGGGACAGGATTTTAGCAGAACGGACAGAAACATCAGCAATGCCTCGCGGTTTATGAGGTGAAGTTGAGCTTGTAGGAAATCCTGCCATCATTCCAGCACGCGCATTCATTAGAACTAAGGTCAGTTTTATGGATGTTGGGATGGAGGAGGTCACCTCATAACATCTATCACAGGGCATCCTTTTTCAGTGGGTGTTGGTCTAACTTGGCAGAAGGCTGAGACTTAATTAGACTGTGACACTAGAGAGTCATGAAGATTAAAGGGCATTTGACTTCATTTTTTTTCACATGGTACTTTGTTTTTAAAATGCCATTACTGAGTACTTTAGGGCCTTGTTTTGTCACTACATTATTTTTATTTTATGCCAGTGTCACCTCATTGATTTCTGGATGTTTTGCTGGAGGGTTCAGCGCACCATGGAAATTCTGAGGTTGGCTTTGAAATGAAATCTGGGATTCAGCTCATTTGTCATCCTGGGGAGTTTCCAGGCTGTGGTCACACTGTGTGTGTTCGCGTATGCGGAGAATGAGAATTCTGCCAGTTCGAGGTTTCTTCCTGGACTAATGACAAATATCGCTGCTGAGCCGAGGGTCCCGTGGCTCGTCTAATGTCAGGTGCCTCCAGGATTAGCCAGGCCAGATGTGGGTTGTTAGGAGAAATGACTATTTTCATTAATATTACTTTTTAAATTGTTTAGTGAAAAGAACTGCTTTTGGCAGAAAACACATCAAAATAAGAAAAATGGTTTTGAAATTATAGGTTTGGTTCTGGTTTTGGCTGGGGTTGTATCCGTTCTTTCCTGCCATCTTGTTCCTCTACTGTCCCATGGTTTTGTGCTGTGGAGGAGAGGGAAGGGTAGAGCACTCAATCATGCTCAGAATTAAAACTATACATTTCAATTTTGAAATGAGGTTGGTTTGTTTGTTGGCTGTTTACTTGTTTGTTTTTAATTAAGGTTATCTAAAAATATTAGGAAAACGGCTTTCACAGCAAGAACAGTTTAGAAAACTTCCAGCCAGCTCAGCTTGAAATAAATGCTTGGAAAGTTGACAATACAGCATCACCAGAGTATGCTGGATCGGTGTTTCCAGTTTATCACTGAGCATGTAGAGAACCACCAGAAAGTGGAGACTGGTGCTGTGCAGAAGCTTGGGCAGGCAGGGACCATCCCCACATCATGAGCATGGCTGGGGGTGTCTCGGTTCCATTCGACTGCCTCCAGCCCCGGGCTGGGGCGGGCTCTGTGTCCTGGGCGCGCGGTGCTTTCGGGGCTGGCGCGCTCCGGCGCTGCTGGCGCTGCTGGCGCTGCGCTGCCTCGCCTCTAGCGGCACCGCAAGGCCTTGCGTGCTTGTTGTTCTTATGCGCCACAAAGGCCTCCAGCAACTGGAAGAGGTAGGAAAGTAAAGACAAACTTCCTTATTACTATCTGCTTTGTGATGTGCACGAGAGCGGACCATGATGACCTCCCATTTAAATCTGGATGGTGTTACTCAGTGGCTGAAATGCCTTACAGCTCTGAGTAAGGGACACTACAACCACTGCTGGGACACTGGAAGTTCCAAGGCCAGGACCAATAAAGAAAAAAGGAAAATAAACCTGTTAGTTTCAAAGACATGTTTTGGGGGATATGAACCACATGCCTGCCATATGTCCATGTGCTCTAAGTGCATGTACTTATGTGCAACCCGTGTGCTTGTATTTAGCAGATGCCTGAGCACTTTTGCACAGGCTGTGAGTGCGCAGGTGTTGTACACGTGCTGCTGTCCTGAGTTGGTGCAGTTGTTCATGAGGTTGTGGCGGTGTGCACTGTAACTACATGGTGTAAGTATATGGCTCTCTGTGGCTGCGGTGGGTAGATGGGAATGGCCAATCCTTATGGCTAGGAGGACATAAAAATATTTGCAAAGAATTCTAATAATTCCTCACTTCAGTCTTTATTCTGGCCTCAACCTCTGAATTTGGTTTGGGAGGTTAATCTTCTTAGCATGTAAGGAAGGAAAAGATGTAGTAGCTAACCCATATATACCCGCAGATCTTAAGCAAAGACAAAACGTTACTCCTCTTCAGTTCTCCCTGTTATTCATAGGGCATCATTCTAAAGTAGTAGAAGATCTGACATTTTTGTAAGTGATATTCTGAACGATTCCTGCGTTTGCTCCGGAAAGCCCCTGCGGAGACCACTGCTACAGGGACACTAGCGACAGACAGTCCCTTTTGTAGCTTCTACCTGTTCAAAGTGCTTTTCGCATCTCTAAAGCACAGGAAGGGTTTTACACGTCTTCTGAAAATGTCTTGTTGAAAAAAAATGCAAGCTGATGAACTGCTTCCCCAGATAGCGAGAACCGCTGCCCGAAGCTTTCTAATAAGCTGATTAAAGGTAAAGGTTCCAAATTCAATTTGAAGTGTCAATATGTAACTTTGTAACAAATGAAACATTTTTCAATTACTGGTAATATGAAACAAAATAGTGGGAAATAGAAATGGCAATCTTTTTAGGTAACCTGAAGGCCATTTCCAAGAGGCACTGCGCATTAACTAAGCAGTGAAATTTTACATCACTATTTTCCCCTGTGCCCATAATAGCATAAAATAAAAAGATTTTAGATAAGATTTCATTCGGTGAATCAATTGCAAAACCACACAGAGCCTTAGTGGGCATTCAGTCCTCAATGTAATGGAAATTTTTACAAGAATATCAATGCTAAGTTGATTCCTATAGCGGAAAGCACATACAAAGGATCCAATTACAGATTGAAACCTTTTGCTTTCTAAGAGACTTTTAACCCCTAAGGCACTGAGTGTGCAAAGGGTTAGTGAAAAGTTTGTTGATGATCTGGGTGATGGTCTGATTGCTGCTCTCCTATAGCTACTTTTTCCTTCTGTGAACAGAAAATAATACTCTGCAGTTATGGTAATTGACAGTAGTACTGAAGCATGCAGTGAATATATTGGATCCTAGAGAAAAGTCACAAGCTGGTTACATTAACCATAGGCAGCATATTCCAAACAGATTTTAATCCTAAAAAGAGACCATGCCATGAAAATGGTAAGCAAGAAAAAAGGCCTTGTTAAATCTTCTGCCAGGGAGTCCTCAATGGTCAGGGAATTTGTAATGCAGGAACAGAATCAGCAGCAGCAAAAAGTCAGGGGGAGAAAGAAGGGTCGTAGCATCACCTCCCCAAACCATTGCCGAAGCAGCACCGGGCTCTCAGGGTCCCCGCGACCCAGCGGCCGCGCACTGGCGCTCAGCTCCGCGTTCCGCAGCGGCTCAGTGCCGGGCTGGGCAGCCTCCCGTTCAGGTTCTCCCCTCCACGGTACTTGAGCAGCAGAAAAGCTTTACAGTAGCTTTTAAAGCAACATGCACGGAGTTGGAGTGTGCAGGTTTGGAGTTCTACTATTACAAGCCCATAGGCAGCTTCTCTTACTTTATGTTAAAGTGTTTATTACGTCATTGACAAGACAGGGGCATTTCGCCTGGTGAAGTCTCAGACGTGGCTCTTGTCTGCTCTGAGTGACGAGCTGGTTTTTCAGTGAGGAGCTCATGAGTGAGGACATTTTGAGGTGGACGTGTGTAGGCTTGTAGCAGTGGGGTCTGCAGTGCGTGCTGCTCTGATGCTGATGACAATCATTTGGCAGAAGAGGCAGATGAATTTCTACATCCGCTTTTGAGCACTTTTGTTGAGACTTCGGTCTTTGTCCTGCTTAATTTCACCTCCCCTACCATTGTGTTGCCATGCTTTATTACAGGACTGTGTGCACCATGTACACATATATGAGCCACTGTCCCTGTGTATTTTAACCCAGAAATGAAAAAGTGAAAAGGTATGGCTGGCTATGTGAGTAAAATTTGTTCTATTCCCACTTATGGTCCTATCTAACTTAATAGCAGTAACTCCTGATTCACGGTGGAGTAAGGCAGAAAAAGCCCGTGGCAGAAGTGTTTATGAGCTGAACTCCGAACTGAAACCCTGGAGATGAAGTCCAACCACAAGCTTCAGATCTGGACCCAGATTTCAAATGCCCCAAAGTTTCAGTGGGTTGGGATCCAGGCTTTTGTTCTGGGCCCGTAAGAGTCCGGTGAAAAGTCAAGCGTGGTGTTTGTTCAGCACCCGACAGCACTCGCTCTGTTCTGAGACCGCAGAGATGAAGAGAAGCGCGACGTGCCCTGGGCAGCCTGGCCAGGCTCCAGGAGGGAGTTTCATTCCCCCGGGAGGGATGAAAAGAGGGCCTGAGCCAGGGTGCTGGACGAGCGCGTGTGCCCGCGGGCGTGCGTGGGGCCTTCTGGCTTCTTTTCTTGAAATGAAAGGTAAGAAGAATATAGGGTCAAAGTTCTTTTAGTCTCCACTGGTTGTGTTTAGGCTGTGCACATTTGAGACTTGTGGGAATGTCAAAAATGCCTCGTGCAAACCAAGCTTTCTCACTTATCCCTTGTGTATTTTGAAAGACTTTCATCAATGTCCCCCAAGTCCAAACTTGGTCTCAGATGATGGGTAGTGAAATCAGTTAATGTTTATTCTCGCAGGGTAAGCTCTGTGGATAGCTGTTGGTACTAAGGGATCCCTCTAGTTGTTGGACAAAGATAGACATCCTCTAGGGAGAGAAGCTTTAGGTATCTATGTCACTATAGCAGGAAGAAAGGAAAAGAGGCTACTGGAAAGGAGCATGTTGCTCAGAGCCTGGTTGCCCCAGGCAATGGGACGCTGGCACAAGACACTGGGTTTTCCCTGGAGGAAGATGGATCAGTCTCCCACTGTGTTGTGACTTCCCAAACTAATAGACATCCTGAGATTTTCTCATGAATACTCTGGGGTTGACTTTGTCCCCACCACCCGCTGCTCTGGGGAGGAAGGGAGGCTCTTGGGAGCTGATTCACTTCCATGGGGACTTGTCTAGATCCTGTTTCCCAGTTCTGCATTTCTTTGCCTTGTCCATCTGGACATTTCAGGCCAGGTTGTGCTCCTGTGATTGAAATGTAAAACAACCTTCAGTGTAGCATGTATCTATGAATCTAGTTTTTCTGTTCAAAATTACTTGATGAGATGTTATATCAAGCCACTTGTCCAACTTTATTCGGGCCAATTAATATGGCCCAACTTTGCTGTTTTAAGCTTAAACAGTTTAAACAGTGCTGTCTTTACTTGGGTGTACTAGCAGCATCAAAGTCTCTGTCAACGCTCAATAAATAAGGCAGCACACAGGCTGTAACTTCTAATGATAAATACTGCCAGTATCCTGTGATATGCTTTTTTGGGGGGAGTGATGAAGCATATTGCCATTGAATACAAAAAGAGAATATTCTGCAACTAAGAGCAGCTATATTTAGAAGAGGAACAACTGCAGCAGGCAGTGGGGAGTGCTGAGGTGGCTGTAACTGATATCCCAAAACGGAGGTCAGTAACGTGACCTTTCTCCTTGGCAGCCAAGCAGCTGAGCCTTGTTGTTTGTCTTTTTGGACAAATTACAAGAGCAGGAGAGCTGCTGCCTGTTCACAAAAGTTCTAATCAAATTGCTATAAATTACGAAAGAACAAACAAACAAAAAGTATTTACGACAAATTTGGTAAGTTCTCACATGCTAGGCTGGCTTCGGAGCTCGTGCTGAAGGGGCGGGCACAGCCGTGGTTTTCCCTGCAACATGAAAAGGAGCACAAACATTGAAAACTTTATTGTGGGAGAACAGTAAAACTAGACATTTCTTAGCAAATCTTGTCTTTTGAATGTTCTTCAAATATTCTTTGTAATACCATGAAACAATCCATTTTAATCAGAATGTGTTTTCTGAAGTTAAACTGCTTTTGAATTTTCTGCCCAGCTTTAAATTGAGAGATTGGACGTGTTTGTTAGAACTAGCTTTCCATGTGAAACAACAGTAGTTTTGGGGGTAATACTAATAATTAATACTAGAAAACATCCTTGTAATATGGCCGAGTCCCAAAAGTTCTCCGAGTGATCGGAAGAGTCATCACCCCGCAACAGGCGCGAAGGGCGGCCGAGTGTCCTTAGCAGCCCCGGCGGGGGCACCTGCAGCTGAGCGGCCGGGGGCCGCCGGAACGGGCTGTGCCAGCGGAGCGCGGCGGGGCGACGGGCACCCCGCGCCTGCGCCCGGCATGGGTCATTCTTCATTGCGGCAGCGTGGTCGTTCATTCAGGGTTCTTGCAACAGAGAGGCAGCGATATATCAGAAATAATATTATTTAGCTTTTGTATGCGTCCGGATAACTCTATCGTTGTGGTTTGTGTCATGTAATTTTGAAAGTATTGCTGAAAACCTGTTTTTGAGGACAAGAAGTCCTTATACTCGGCTGTTCCATCTTGCACCATCCCCAGCCTTTAACTAATGTGGTTCAGATACATGGAGACAGGGAAGAAATCACTGCGTAGTCAAACATTTGAAAAATGGAGGTGACAGGTGTGCAAAACTCACACATAGATTCTCAGAAGAAACATCTTCTCTGCTTCTGTTGCACGCCTAATATGTTGACTTTTCACATAAACGCTGCTGCTGGATTTCTATTATTTGCCTTGTCTCTCCTGTGCTTTGAATGACCTTCAGCTCTAATTTCTTACAGTTCTCCTTCTGCTGCAGCTAATGCCACTTCCCTGTCATTAACTGGCTCGTTCATGAGCCCTACATGAGTGTCACTTTGTTGAGCTGCCAAGGCATGTAGGATATAACGCATCTAGCTTGTTTTCTTTTCCTACCCTCCCGGCCCTGAGCCAAAGAAATGCCATCACCTCATCACCTGCAGCTCTCCCTTCTAATATCTCTCATTTTAAATGAGCTCTCACATTTTATTCCTCAGGCATGGCAGGAATTTTACGGTGCTGGCACTTTAAAGAGGTGGCTGTGAGCGCGCGGGCCGGACGCGGCTCTGCCGATGCCGGGGTCTCTTCTCTCCCCTCCCGCTGGCGGTGCGGGGGGAACGAGCCGCCCTCGCGGCTCCCGCGGGGCCGGGGCGCGGGGCCGGGACCCGCGGGTGGGCAGCTCCTGCGCGGGGCGCGGGGCCGGGACCCGCGAGTGGGCAGCTCCTGCGCGGGGCGCGGGGCCGGGACCCGCGGGTGCGCAGCTCCTGCGCGGCGGCAGCGTGTTTCGTGTTTCCAGCGCGATCCCGCAGGCGCTGTGTAAGGAGAACCTCAGGGCATTTTCCTGTGGTTCAAGGACTGCTGTAAACCTGGGGTGGGCAGAGCGAGTGCCGGGGCTCAGCATTTCTCTCGTATATACATGCTGGCTACTCTCTGGGCATTTTACCTTCCTTACTGAAAATCCAAAGAAAAGCTCTGCAGTGGACTGAAGAGCAGACTACTGGGGGCTGAGTCGTGTTGTTAACATTTCAATGCTGAGATCCAGGACTGGGATAGATTGAACTTGGATTTGGAAAGTTTTTCTGTACCATGCTGGGCAGATATGTTTGGATTCTCTTCTTGTTTATGTATTTTTCTTGGCCCCCGCAACTGCGTCTGCATTGTGATTAAAAAGTATTTAATTAACATACAAAAATAAAATTAAAAAGTGTAATAGTTATTGCAAAAATAAAACTGTACCAAACCACTCAGGCAAACAGCACCCTGGGGAGCTGGTAAGCTTGGAAAATCTGGAAAAAATACAACTACAACTGTAACAACTTCTCCCGAGAGCGATACAACAGGCTAGAAAAATAAAACCAACCATCTAGTGCAGCCAACGGCCTCCCCGAGGGCACCAAGGCAAGGAGGATAAAATGCACACCCGAAGCTGGAGCAAGAAAAGTACCTTTCCCATGCTTGCTGGGTTTGTGACCAGCCAGCAAAGCCAACGGGGCTTTCCCTGGGCTTGCAGCGCTGGGAGGTGCAGAGGTGGAGTTAGGGCCCTTTGGGCTGTGAAACACCAGCCCCTTGGAGCCAGCTGCTTCTCTCAATGCTGGGCTGTCCCTGACTTGGTGTCTTGGCAGCAGCCGTTTTTCTCGGTTCCTCTTGTTTTCAGGTCTAATGCTGCAGCAGTGAGAGCACTTGGCGGTGACAGCCCTTTTCCCTCCAAGCAGCAAAAACATAATGCCCCAAATTCTTGCAACCTGCCAGCAAATTGTCAGCAGTGTCTGATGATATCGTAAGAGGTGTATGGCACTGTGGAAGGCAGCTTAAACTGTTACGGTGTTGACCACATGCTGCAGAGAGGGGTAACATCTCCCCCAAGTACCTGAGGGCAACATGTGGGGTGAAAGTCTGGGGCTCTGAGACCCTCTAAAGTCAGAGCTCACAGCTCTTGCACACCAGCAGCTCTTTCCTCCCTGTGTTCTTGTATTTTCCCTAGCTTTTTTTTCTAAATAGTAAATTATTTTCTGTCCCCTTAGTAGGTAGGATTAAAATGCTTGAACAGAATTATCAAGTGAATATGGGAAACAGAGAAGGGCTTAGAGTGGGAAACCCAGGTCAGGGACATGGGCTTTGCAATTAGTCTTGCATGCTGTGGGGCTGGGGGTTGTCATTATCTCTCAAAGACCCTGCCTTTTCTTGAGCCCTTTGAAAGCACTTTCCTTCCTCAGCTTCCCCGTCCTGGGTGTTTCTGTCGGCCAAAAGCTCTTGCTTGTCCCGGGGGACCACAACTGCACTGGGCAAGGGGCCTCCCTGATGCTGAGGGGGTGGTGGTGCAAGGGGCTGCTCAAGGGGAGCTGAGGGGTCTGAGCCTCGCCACGAGGGGCCCCAAATGGTGGCATGAGGGGTGGAAGGGATATGGTTAGATGCTTAGACAAGGATGCTTTGAACGCAGGATATGATGAGCTGGAGCCCACCATGCAGCCGGGTCAGGGACCACTCTTGTGGGCGGGGCGAGATTCAAGGCACTCTCTGCCCAGAAACACTTCTGGCATGTAATTTCTTCTGGCTCTTTAGGCTGCCTGAAGGTTCACTAATGCACCAATGCATCTGTCTTAACTGAGGGATTTAAACCTCTCAAAGGCCTGAATACATAAACTCTTCTAAATTACTGTAGCCACATTTTTACTCCCTTTAACAAGTGTAAATTCCTCATGGCTAGCCAGTTTTTATGGATCCCTTCAGTGCTATTGTGAATTGCAAGGTCCTTGGGCCCTAGCCATGAATATCAGGTTTGAAGCAACTGAATTATTTTCATGATTAAAGATAGCAAAGAGTTTACAGGCTGCTTTTTTTTTTCGTAGAAATCTCTCTTGGTTACAGTTGTCCTGAGCTCTGTTGTATTTCACAGAAAATGAGATGGGAACTCATGCCAAAGCAAAAAGTTCACTTCAAAACCACAGTAGAATTGTTAATATAATGGCATAAGATCAGGCTTTGTTTTTCTGCTGGTACCTGTGGAAGCAGAATACTGATTTTCTACACTCAGGCCCACCTTAACACGAACAATGAGAAGACACCTCTCCCTTCTGCTGCCGAGAGAATTAAAATTAACGTGCCTTTCCCCTACAAAAAGAGGCGTCACCTCTCTGTGTCCAGCCCTCTTCTATTCACCATGTGTGCTGGAAATTGTGACAGTTTGCGTGTTCTTTCCCCACAGCCTCTGGACAGACGTAGTTTATTTTACAAACTCTTCTGCAGGATGGGATGGTATTACTGAAAGGCTCGAGGAGGCGGCTGCATGATGGCTGAGTACACAGCAAGTGGGTGAATGAGCCTTGATGAAATGAGAACCATCCTGAACTACTGACCAAGACAAGAACCAGTTGTTTGATGTGACTAAGCCATTTGGGGTTTATGTTGTCCCTGACATTACTTATTCCTGCAGCCTCAGGCATTACCTGGTGCTGGTCCAGGCTGGAAACTGATGTACCAGGTGCTGGAAAGCTTGTCTAGAAACGGCCAAATTCCCGTTGGCTCTGGGGCTCGACACCACCCTGTGGGGACAGCGCTGGTTCTGGGAAGCTCTTGAAAAGCATCCTTCAGACCACACCGCATCCTTTCCAGACAGGTGCTATATTTGACTTTCCTACTATATGCTACTAGAAAGCAGGGATTTATGAGCCAGCTCCATGATATATAGCACTCGATCCTAGTCCTGATGGCTTGCAGGATTATGGACCTTGGATTGTTTCTGATCCCTTGGCCCAGGAATGCTGCGCTGGCCTGGCTCCAGGACAGAATTTAGCAAGTTCTGCAGCTCAGGCCAGTAAAACTTTCTAACTACTGACAAACGTGATCTTCCTTTGCTCTTTACCCTTGATTTTCCTCCATTTATTTTCCTGTCACTGAAATCCCTCATTACTCCCAGTTCAAGCTGTTCACAAACCTTGTTGAATTTCTGCAGCCATTTTTTTTTCTTCAGGCTGGAACTTTGGCCTGGCCTTATAATTACAGTATTATTAATGTATTTTTATCATTGTTAATTATTTTTACATGCTGAAATTGATTCAATATGCCTGGAGCTGCCATGCAGGAACATGCCTTGAGTCTCTTCCAAGCTGGAGCCTTGTGCACCAAACGTGGAGAGTTCCAATGGTTTTAAATCACTATAAACCTCATTGAGTGATTTAAGTTATTGGAGCAGATTCAAGTTTTTATAAGCCCTTGAACGTGAACCCTGCTTGGATTCTGGGTATGTACAGTGCAGCAGGATCTAAAATTATTTGAGTGCTCAACATATTTTCTAAGCCCCCAGCTGGCTGGGGAATAATCAGCCTTGTCGGGCAGTGCACTGTGCAGGGACTTTGTATGATGGGAACCATTGCATTTTAAAGATGCTTCTAATTCCTTTAAATTGAAACATTCCTGCTTCATTTAAGGGACTTTGGGTAGAGTTTTCTGTGTGGCTTGAAGGATCAGCAGTATGGTGAAGTGAATTTCTTCCTGGGGTTGATGGATTGACTCCTTCCTGCTCAAGGGAAGCCATCGCCACCCCGTCTCTGGTGACAGCCCACGGGAGCTGTAATCTGCGCCAGGACCCCAGGTGTTGGATGGGCAAAGGGCTGAACCCTCCTTGGATCTCTGGATCACATCCCAGGTGCGGCAATGTCCGTCCTGCTCCCTGTTTGGCTGTGTCCATGCACCAGCAGTCCCTTGGGCAGATTTTCTAGTCAGGAGGGCAGCAGGGGTGTCACGGGTCAGCAACTGGATGTGCTGAAATGTTTCAGCTCCGTTTTATTTCAAAAGGTCCCAGGTCAGCAAAGCGCTGTAAGAATGTAGGCCAGAGGAGGGGAGACGACCAGCGTGAGAGCGAGCGTGGCAGGATTGCCCACTCTCCCTCTGGCTCTCCTCAGTATTGCTCAGCAGTATCTGCGCACCACATCAAACCTTCTCGATACCCCATAATGTGGATCCGCAAGTGCAGAGTCCAGAGACACCTGATGGACCTTGAATACCTGCCTGAGCTCCGCAGGGAGCGGCTGCGGCCGCCAGCTGTGCCCGGCGCGCTTTGCGCTGTCCCCTTCACTCGGGGACGCTCGGCTGCAGTTCCAGCAGGCGCAAAAGCAAGTGAGAATGTAGACATTTTCTGAAAGCTAAAAAATGGCTTTGGAGTAGGAGTATCGCAGTACACCTGATAGCTCCGAGGTGCCGACTTCAAGGCCGGGTGGATTGCGGGCAGCAGAGAATCCCCAGTCCTGCAAAATATTTATTAATACTTGTTTCAGATCTCAGTTTTTATGGACAACTGCGTAACATCTCTACTTTAATTCCTTGATCTTGAAATCAAATAGAAAGCTCTTTTTGTACTCACAGGTGCAGCTGCTGAACACGTTGTTGTAGTCTGGATTTTTGCCCTGATGAATTGTTTGGTTTGGTTTGATATCATTAGGTACGTAGGTGTGTATGTCAACCTGTGCAGTAAAACATCTGAGGTTTGTGCCCAGAAGACTAATTCCTGCTGCTCCTACTCAGTAAGTAACGGCAGCCTGGAGACCCATGAGTGTTGAGGACCTTAGAAAATTCAGATGCTTTTAGTTATGTGCCTATATGGATTTAATGGTCTCAGTTTATTAAAAAGGTGGTTTTTTTAATCCTAACGAACTAAATTCTGTCCTGAGTTACTAAAATGTAAACCCAAAGTACCTGAATAAAGCAGAGAAAGCCTGAGGTTTTCCCACCTATCAGTGAGGACAGAATCAGGCCCGTTATACTGCTCAAGTCACATTTTAATTGCAAGAGATAGTTTTATTAGTCATCTTAATATTAATGACAGTGCAAACCCCAGACTACTGTACATTTAAGCAGCAGGTTCTTATATTTTAAACAACATATAATTCTCCTTAAAACCTCTTTTATTAAAAAGTTTTAAGAATAACATTAAATACATAAACAGCCACGTTAATTAGATTATATAGTTAATGTACATTGGAACTATGACTTACTGCAGAGTTACCGACCCTGAAAGCACATTTTGATCGTTCCAGGCTGTAATCCCTGCTTAATCCATCCCCAGTCCGTCAGTCAGTGGAATACAATCAGGATATTCATGATCGCATCAGACCAGAGATCTGGAAGAATTTAGAACTTTGCAGAGCTGGATCCAGAAAATAAGAAAGAAAAGTGGGGGGAAATGTTTCCACTGGCAAAACGAGCTGCTGCCAGGAAAAACACGATTGTTGACTTGGCCCATGTAATTGAATTTTCTACTCAGAAGTAGCTTACAAACCAGCAACTAGGAGCAATTATCAATATTGGTAACTCTCATAATAACAAAGCAGAGGAGTTTTACCTGGCACAGCACTTTTAAACATAGTTTTTTTCTTTTTTTAGCATAGCGCTGTGGTTTTTTCCTCTCCAAGTTTTTGCTATCATGAAATAATTCAAATTGCTGAAGCAGCAGGAAAAAACACCCCTTTCTTGGGCCCCCCACCTCCCACCATCCACCGCAGCCGCGTGACGGGGACTGCACGAGCCGTGTCCCTGCGGGCGGGCAGACCGCGCGTGGCGGGCAGCCGACCGTCCGCTGCCCGGCTTAGGGAAGGCTTACGGGTCTGCGCTACCTTTAAACACCTGATGCGTGTCCCGGTATTTCTGTAAGGGATGTGCAATTTGATAATAAAGGTACATGTCGGTAGTGAAGGTGCCGTATATGTAAGTGACACCTCTTGTAACCAAAGAGATGTGGGGATGTTTGTCTTTTGGGGACTGCAGTGATTGTCTTATGAGTTATTTCAATACCCTCCAGACTTGAAAGTATTTTCCGTGGAAAGATATAGAGAAACAGAGACCATTAGGAAGAAAGATGTATCAGATAGAGGGGAGGAGACCCTGGGAAACTGGGTGATAAACCAACACTATTCAGCTTGGGGTGGACGAAACCAAAAGGAGCTTTACAGATAGGGTGTATGCGCGCTTGCCCCGCTTACCGTCAAACGCAGGGTAATCCTCCTGTATCTAGCTGTCATCCTGCCTCTCGGTGACAAGATGTAGGAAATAACTTCTGTCCATGGTGTGTTATTCTCTCACTTTCAAATGGCGAGAGAAACTGAGGAAGGAGACCATGCTATCATCTTTGTTGCAGTTGTTTATAGCTAAACATGTGGTGTGATTTTCCTGTCTATTTAGACATCCAAATCTGGTATTTGGTTACTCAAATGAGCATGTAACAGCTTGATCTGGCCATTTCTGCCTTAAGCGATGTGAAGCAGTATTATGAAGACTTTTGCCTACTGTCTGATGCACAGCTCCTGTGATTAAGCTCAATCAGCAAGGGATGTTTTCCTCTCAAGCCTGAATGAATATAAGCATGTTTCACACTTTATCCTTTGGTTGCGTTTTGGTCCTTTGCCTGGATGGCAAAGGGCTCGATCCCAAAAGAAACGTTTCTTCCGTGAGCTCCAGTGCCTGGAGCTGCGCTGAGCTCGGACCGGCAGTGCTCTGGGCTTCCCAGGCTCCAGCTGACCTGTTAGAAACTGCCTCTTCTTAGGCTGGAAGGACCATTGGAGATCGTGCTCAAAGAAGGAGCTTGCTGGGCTCTTGATGCTGGCTCCTCCAAGGCATGTTTTTCTCAGTTGCTGCATTATTGCCTCTGTCTCAGAACAATATCAATAACATTCTCAACATGAGAAGTGGACAGATATTTCTTAGGGTTTTTATAATTATTATTAAAGAGAGAAATACAAAATAGCTAACAGCAGGATAATCAATAGTCCCTGGGGTTCACTGGGATCTATCTGAGAGAGGCTCAATCAACATCCTTTTCCTGCTCTGATAGCAATAAAGTCCTTGGACTAGAGCATTGTCACAGCATCAGTCTTCTGCTTGTAAAAGAAATGCCTTAGCAGTTAGTTAGCAGCATGATGCCATGATCTTGTTGACAGTGCTCTGTGTCATTGATACTGTCTCTGCAGCTTCTGTTCAACCACGATTTGTTTTCATTACGCTTTCATCCAAGCTCTCCCTTTTATAAGATATTTTCCTTCATTTTCTTACAGGTGCTACAGTGTATCTTGACAACAGTGTAAATTAAACCTGCACTGAGGGTGTTTAATTTTATGTGGGCATTAAAAAGAAAAGAAAAATAACCAGCAGCTCTGGGACCCATTGCCCCCAGTGCAACACGTCTGCTTGCTTGAGAACTTGAAATATGTCAGTGGTAGTTTGTTTCTATCAGAGTAATATGGTAGTTGTATATATGCCACTTTTCCAGGAATGTAAATGCTTCGTTAGTTCTGTCCCTGTCCTGAAAAATCTAATATGGCACAAATAAAGTGCGGTAAATGGTTTCATGGAAAGCAGATGTGAGTGCAAGCCTAGGCTCCTAGCGAAGCTTTAGGGGACTTCAAAGACTGAAAGAAAGAGCTGAACAAAATATTCAACTGTGCCAAATTTTCGCTGTTCTTGATGAAAGAGCAGAAGTGGGGGGGGGGGGGGGGGGGGTAGTGGAATCTGGTTCCTTGTTTTAATTTTCTACTAGCCTAGGGCAAGACTTTTAGAAGGAATAAATTATAAGCAAACAGGGAGCGAGACTGAATGGAGCAACTGCTGAACAAAGGGCATTCTTGGAAGGGTCTGGTTTTAGAGAACCTAGAAGCTGTCAGCTCGGTTATCAGGAGCCGTCTCCACGCGCGGCCGTGGGGGGAGCAGCGCCGCGGGCTGTGGGGCGCGTGGGGGGGAGCAGCGCCGCGGGCTGTGGGGCGCGTGGCGGGGAGCAGCGCCGCGGGCTGTCCCCGCGCGGCCGTGGGGGGAGCAGCGCGCGGGGGGCGTGCGGGGAGCACCCTCTGCGCAGCGCTTGTGGGACGGCCAAATGGAGGACGCGTTGAAAGTTTGGTGGCAGATGTGAGAGCGGCATAAACGATTGCAACCTTTACAGTTGTTTTGCGTTTGGGCTGGACTTGGAAATGGTGCAGAATATAGATGGTGGTATTCAAGAGGCTAAAATATGCCAACTCTACAAACGAGGATAATTCATTCCTGTTGTTTTGGGTATCATGTACTACATAAGGATACAAAAAAAAAAGTTGCATAGAACAATCAGATTTTTTTCTTTCTTCCTCGGATGCTGTGTGGGATTAAAGGTTGGGACTTAATGAGAGCTGGTTGGAAAATGGAGGAGAAATATAAGAAAGCAACTAAGCCGTGTCACTTATGGCAGTTTTACAAAACGGTGTTTCATCTGTTCAAGATCTCTCTCGTCCCCCATCTCTCCCAGCTGCCCTGCAGGCTGCTGCCCTGGGGAAGGTTTGGCTGGCCTGGCCTCGCTGGGGGAGCCGTGAAACTTTGGCCGTCCTCTCCGCCTGCAGACGTCTCTGTTGTGGGTGTAACTTACGTCGGTCAGCTCTGCGTCGGCCTTGCTCCTTGTGGGAATGAGCTGATGAAGGGTCTTTATTGCCATGGCCAAGGAGGTACGATTTGAGCTATGCTATCCGAGACACATAAAATTCTCCACATTTTTCCTGCTGCCTTGTACTTCCTTCTCCAGCTCCTAAAAGGGAGCTACCTTTTAAGTAATATCAATCTACTTAGCTGCATGATTTAAAGCTTAATTCATATGTTTATTGTGACTGCACATAACAATGAGCTAATGGTTTGCAGAAATCATCCTGTAGAGGGACACGTAGCTGCAAATTAGTTGCGAGACCTCAAGGCACGTTTACCAAATACAATTGTGTTGCTACATCTGAAAATAATTACATTTGCTTGAGTTTGGGCCAGTCTGCCTAAAGATTCTCCACACTGGGATGAGCTGTTGGTGACTTGGCCTGTGGTTTAGGTGTAACTATGGGGAGTTTTTAATTTTGATGGCATTTTTTTGTCGTGGTCACGTAGCACAGGAAAATAAAACAAAGAACGGATTAAAAAAAAGGGCAGCTGAAGTGGATGGGCAGTGATAAAGCTGAAGAAAAACCTGGTACTTACCACTCATTTTTCTGCAGTAGCCTGAACAGCAGGCTGCATTCGCTTGTCGCTGCCTGCTGAAGCCTTCGACCTCAGCCTGCCCTTCGCTCCCTCGGTGCTGACAGTAAGTGAAGAAATGCTAAATTCATTCATCTGCCCGAGACCCCTTTGAAGTTCACCACTAAAAGCTCTATTGTTTTATTAGCTGTTAATGTGGCACGGGGGAATTCGGCAGAGCTGGGGTGCGGGGGGAGCCCTTCCTGGTAATTTGTCACTCTTCAGAAGCGTGACACGCTCTGCTCTGCAAACACACTGGCACGTCGGGGTGCGTGGGGCTGGGAGCTCCCGCCACCGCCAGCACGAGGCCTGCGGACGGAGTGGCTGAGGGGTGAGGACAGGCTGAGGTCACATGCCTTGATCTGCTCTGCTGGACATTATGCAGGCCAAGGTCGATGCTAAATTAAAGATTGTGGGCTTTTGCAAATAGCCAACTATGCTGGCTACACCTGGATATGGACCGTGGGGAGTTTGCTTGTCAGAGCAGGCGAAGTGGGGGCAGGTTCTCAGAGCGATGGCTGCGGATGCTCAGATCGGGGTATGTTGCCTCTTCTCTTCCCTGGATTAAGACGGTTTGGTAACAAATGCTTAACTGCAGTTAATCTAAATCCCTTTTCTGCTCTTTCTGTGACACGTGGCTTGTGTAGTGTTACCGGCCTCCTGGAGACTCTTCCGGCGCCAGCAGTGCCCAGTGCTGGCATTGTGGGGCACGGAGAGTGACGCAGTGTCTGAACATCACTACCGCTTCCTCGTGAAATGCAAGCACATGCTGGGAATGCTGCTAAGCTGCAAAATGAGGCTTCTCTTTCTTCACATGCACCCTGCACAGACAAACGGTCAGTGATCCACAGGTAATGGATAAAGCACCCATTGCTTCCTCCTTTTGGCTTTCAGCTCTTTGTACCTCACCTGCCTCCTGAGATGGAGAGAGCTGCAGGAACTTGCTGGACCCAGGTACACTGGGCAGCCGCAGGCTGGCCCCCATGCGCGATCTGAAACCGGGCACAGCACGCTTACATGTTAAGGAAATGAAGTGGGTGTTGCCTCAGGCTGTTTATTGCTTGGCCCTGTTGGCAGGTACAAAAGATGTCTCCCCAGAAACCACCCATCACTGGAGCTGCTGCTCCCTGCGAGCACAATGCAGTTGATGGCAGGAGCTGTGCCCTGGTGAACACGAACAGGAAGGCAAGCGCAGCCCAGCCCTGGCTGCCTGCACGCAGCTGCCTCGTTTGCTCTGCTCTGATTGCTTCTCACTGACTCAGCTTGGTCAGTCTATCACCAGAGCCTGCCTTCCCCTTCGTTCTTCCCAGTGCCTTCTGTGGCACTGAAGCTAACTCAATAGAAATGCAAAACTTCTGTCTCGCTTCTTCAGTCTGATGAATCTTGAGAACTTTGCTGAGGTGGCTTGGTGGTTTGCATAACTGCTTGGCTACACTCAAAGTGTAGCTTCTGTGGCAAAGCATGCTCATTAAGAGAAAGTTTTCCTGTGATGCAGCATGCTCATTAATGTAACGTTTTCCTGCGATGCAAACCCACTGCTGTTTGTTCCTGCAAGCAGGGAGAAATGAGCCTCCCAACGTTTTCCCACGGCAGAAAGCTGAGGGGTCAGGAGGAGCTTGTTCGCTAACATCCATAGCATGGGAGCGTGCAATCGATTTGATCTGCTCTGCCCTCACCTCTGGGCTCGGACGCAGGCAGAACCAGAGCACAGGGGCCAGGAGCGCCTCAGTGGCGGGATCGGCGTTCATTTTTGGTAGGGTCATCTAAAATTCCTGCATGTGTTCTGCATAAAACATGTCCCTTGCTGCCCAGGAGCCATTGGGTTTGAAATGTATATCTGTGCTGAAGACTTTTTAAGGTTTATCATTACTGATCACAGTTTTGCTGAGAGGTAACTTTGCAAGGTGGTTATTATAGAACTAAACTCAATGCACAGCACACATCAAGCTGCTCTTAAGTAGTTTAAAAAACAGTGGCCTTTACAGGCTTTCTCCTACTATTGCTAGTGGATTTACATTCTTAGCAAAACCTTTGCAAGCGCTTTGGTCCAATGTAAGTACTTGTAAACAGCAAAAACTACAATAATAATGAAACAACTATTCAGCTCTTTATAATGCTATAGAGGCTGGTGTCTTTTTTCTTTTGTATAAAATGGTGGTACCAATTAATCAATGAGGTACATGTGTAACTGCGTTACCAACTTTTGCATGTGGTCGCAGCTGCCGCGTGTGCAGACTCCGTGCAGCTGGCGCAGGCCAGGAAAGCGCCAACGCGCAGCTGCGGCTGCTGCGGCCCTGCTGCGAACCCCAGCCCCCTCTGGAGCAGGTAACCACACGGTGACGGTGAGGGAGACTCATCGCTGCTGCTCATTTAGTAATTAATGGCTTCTGAGCTGCTGTGGGGCACCAGACACTGTTCCAGTGCAGTTCTGGGTTTGTAAAGCAAGCCTGGGATATGCTGTTTTACACCAGGAGGAAAGTGTACCCTCTGCCGATCAGATCTGCTGTACTCTCAAACACCACTTCTTGGCCTGATGGTTAGATGGGAATTGGGAGGGCAGCGTGCTCCCATGATCCACAATTGCTGAATTAGGGAAGCTTTAGGATGACAACTTCCCCCTTGGAGGCAAGAGATGTCGGTCAGCTTTGGGAAGATGTTATTCCGGGACAAACCCCTGTGTGCAGCGTGCGGACACCATCCGCGTGGCCGCACTGCGTTTCAGGGCTTCGCTGCAGCAGGGCAATGTATTGCTTCCTCGGCAACCGCTTTCCAGAAGCTTGAGAGAGATTTGAACCTTATCCCAAATTTCTCTGCTATAGCACTTGGAAAACACATTTAGAGGAGGCATTTACTCAAAATGCTGCTCTATAGAAATGTTCCCATTAACCTTATCATCATCATGTTCCCATTAACCTTAGAATGCTTTTAAGAACTTTCTGCTCCGTGGGAATGAAACTGGGGAATATTTCCAGCTACTCAACTTTTTATTTCAACTCATGGAAATTGATCAAACCCAAGTTGTCAAACAGAGTCTAAACCTGACTGGCCTTTTGTCTTCTGAAAACGCCCTCTGCCCCATTGTTGTGTCTCTGCCCTTGGAGCACTATTTCTGAATATAAAGTAGGGGTTTGTGAAGCTCACCAGCACTTCTAGTGCCATTGCGGTGCACAGTGTCTCCCTGCTGCTTTACAAAGGTAAGCTTGTGCTTACCACATTACTTCAAAACATGATAAGACAGACATTTTTAGAAAGTGGTTTGATACTTCATGGATCCGGCTTCCAGTGGAAAAATGGTGTAAAGTTCTGAGTGATTTTTATGCCTCCAGAGCCAGGTAAATGCCATGTAAGGTCCTGGCTTTCTCTTAAAATACACCCAGCGTGTATGCTGGGTTTTTCTCTTTCTCTCTCTCTATTTTTTTTCTTTCCCCTCCTCTGTCTGTCTTTAATCTCGCAGGTACCGTTTAGGGATTTTGAAGTAAGTTGAAGATGGTACCAAAGGGAAGGTTGGGTGTTCTCTGTGTGTAGTTCAAGCCGTAATTGCATCAGAAAGCTCCCTGTCCGGTCTCTCCGCAGACCTCAGCGTTGGTCTGCGTGTTAAAGCAGAAGGTGGAGGCTGGAACCGATTCCAGAGTCCCTGTTTTCTTGCAAAGAATTTGCAGCAAATCAAAGCGTGATGTTAAAAGTGGCATGTGGCTGCATGGGATATGAAGAGGCAGATTTTTGAGAGGTAAAAGCCCGATGCACAAGGCTGGTATTTACACATGCTTCTCCTAAGTTACTTTTACACTTAAGAAATGGAGATAAGGAGCAAGGAAGTTCATGTTATCAAGTGCTGGCGTCCAGCTGCGCTGCCTGAGGAAGGGCCCTTGCTGCCTCTGTTCTCACACAAGAGAGCAGCTCCTTGCACCGGCACTTTGCTGCGCTGCTGCGAGCCACCTGGCTCCACAGGGGACGGGTGGCCAGGACCCAGGAGCAGCCTGTCAGGGTCAAGTCCCAGGGCTTTGCCAGGGGTTTATACCCACAAAATTCTTCTCTGTTTCAGTGGGAGGTTTGATAAATTTGAGTCAAGTGGAGACTATTCCACCCTTCAGCCGTGAAGCTGTCGCAGTTGCAGCCAGACGTATTTTCAGATGGGTAAAATTCCAGAGAAATGATGATGTATTTGACACATCTCACGTGATGACAGCAGAGGTGCTGACTCCCCCTTCAATTCCTTCCCTTAACAGACAAGGTCTCTGGACCTGCCCCACTTCACCAACATGTACAGCATTTGTTTCTCTTTCTCTGCATGTCTGGTTGGCTTTGCCTTCCTCCTGACTCGCAACTCCCAGCTCCTTTTCTGCGGGAAAGATTAGGAAGGATAGGAAGTCATCTGTGCAAAAAGCATCCCTGGCCAAAGTAAATACGGGTCACAAGATTAGGCTTCATCAGAACTTTAAGTCTGGCCCAAGCTAAACAAATGAGCTGTCATGCTTTGGTAAAAGCTTCAGGATGAGTGAACTGGCATGGCTGCAAAAACGGTAAAGCAGCTAATAGGTTTTGCAATATGGAAGCCTGAAGTTCTGTTTTTAATGCTGCGTTCCTGACAGTCAAGGCTTGCACGGAACTTCAAGTGCCATTAGTTTTGTGTGTTGGCCTCGCTTGCTACCACGCAAACATGCTTCCCAAAGCACGGCAATGGCAGCAAGACTGCCCCGGGGCTGGTCTGCCCCAGGGCCCCTCGGCGCAGGGGAACAACACGGGATGGTGAGAAGCTCCCTGTCTCAGCTCGAACCCCGCGTTTCTGGGCTGTTGACACTCAGATGGAATCTTTGAATGAATTACAGATCTGCTTTGGAAAAAACCTCTGGCTGTTCAAAGATCTGATTTTTTTAATGTCCAAATATTTCCATAAGTGATGTACACCATAGTGTGTGGTGATTGGGTAGTTGTTCACAAAAAAGTTTAATTGAAGTAGTAAATGGGTATAATCTTGCAAGTTTCCCTTTAAAAAGTGAGAAGGTAATTTGTACTGAGAAGGCCGGCGGTGGGGACAGCGGCAATGGAACCGCCAGCGTGCTGGGAGTGGTGACGCTGCAAACCACACAGAGCTGCGGAGACCTGCAGCGCTTTGTGCTCAGTAATTACTGGTCATAATGGTTATAAGGAGAGGAAAAAAAAGCGGGCATTAAAATTCTTTATGGAACAAAAGCCTGGCTTTTAATATTGTTTTAATGTACTTCACAAAGCTTTAGTTTAGAGCTAAGGCCAGCCTCTAAGTGTGCAAGGGTTGAGACCATTTAAAAAACAAAGTATTTCTCCCAGTAGAGACCTTGCAGCTTATCAAGTAACTGCAGGCTGTATTTTGGCCATTTTTAACTGGGCATTAAAAGTCTCTTTGACACTTGCTTTATTCCCCTACAATAGACCCTAACAGCCCCTCCGAGGCCTTCTTCAGCCTGACGTGTAAAATGTAATGGGGATTGGTTTAAAGAGTGGAATTTGACCTGAGAGGGATGTGAGTATTAGGGGACTACTTAGTCCTCAGTAGCACTTGGGGGCTTTTTGTTTTGTGGGGCACTTTATTGCTCATTAGTGCTTGGGGATGCTGTGCTGTACTCGTTAGCGTGCTGTCCGACGACTTTCTCTGTTTAAGCACTGCTGTGTTGTGGCAAAGCACGTTACTCTTCCTCCTACTCTTGGTCTTCCTGCCCATGGAAGGAGCAGCCAGGTCTGGGGCTGCTCAGGAAGATCAGGGTGTCCCCAAGGGTGTTTGTCAGTAGAAAAGGGCTGAGGAGTCCTGTTGGCCACAAATATGACACCCGTGAGTGTGGGGGAGACGCTTGTGTTAACATGACCGTAAATATATGGACAAGAGACCAAAGCACACTCACAGGAAAGCTGTTCGTGCTGGTGAGTCTTGCATAATTCCAGTTCAAAGATACTTATCAATGCAAGCAAGAGAGGAATTAATTTCAGCCGTGTCCTTCTGCTTCTCCTCATTTTTGCAGGAAAACCGGGAGCCAAGAGCAAGGTGGCCACCCAAGCCAAGCTCCTCTGCTGCCAAGAGACCCCAGCCCTGCCGCAGGCACCCCGAAAGCGGGAGGGGACGCTGTGAGACTGGCAGGCTCTGCCACTTTCTGTTTCTGTGAAACTGCCGCGGATCTTGCCCTGCCCTGCGCTGCCGTCCGCTTGCTTTACGGCGTGGGCTGGTGGAGATGTGGCTGTTCATCGAGCTTGACCTCAGCCATCCTCCCAGGCAGGGCCACGTGGTGAAGGGAACGAGATGGACTCAGGGATGGTGCCAGTCTTTCACACTTTTACTTTTCCCTTTAGCTTAAATTATCCCCTGACGTGTGGACTCAGCAAACAAGGATGAAGTTTTCTCCGCAAGGCAAGGTTTACTCCAGGCCTGGAATAGTGCCTGAGCTGCCCAGCGGTCAGGAAAAAGCTTGCAGAGAGCAGATGAGTGATTCCTTTTGTATTTTCCATCCATCAGGAAAAGCTGCATCTGAAAAAATAATAGCTGAACTGGAAAATAAAATTAGACAAGTCTGAACAAATATGGAAACCATCCCTGACCTGGTATTGGAAAAGAGTCTCAAATGTTAGAAAGGAGAGAAGCAGTGAGAGGGAATGGATGAGTTTTGGCCTCTGTTGGGTATATGGAAGGAATTATTTCATTCTCTATTTGTTCTCTATATGGTACTCTGTGTGGTTAACCCTCTGTCTTTGTCATAAATATATGTAATAGAAACAAGTTTTTTCAGAGGTCCCAACCAAACCATCTGTGTTGCATCTGTGGCTTTGAATATGTAAATATTGTTATTAGTAGTAGCAAAAGCAATCATAATGGCAGCAGGAATAGAAACACTATTACTAGTTGCAGGACTGACATTTTTATTTGTATTGCGGCAGGAGGTCGCAACATGCACTGGGACCCAGCTGAGAGTTCGAGTGAGAAGGAAAGGGTGGCTGCTACCCCCAGGGGCAGTCGGTGAGTACAGGCGCTGCCATGGCTATGGAGCTGGGATGGCTGCGCTGGGACCGTGCTGCCCAGCTCCGTGGTCTCCTCAGGCCCCCGCAGAGGACCTTTCCAAGGGGAAGCAGCTCCTGGCAGCTGCCGGCTCCTCGCAGCTCCTGGCATCGCAACAGGGAGAAAATGATTCCCAGTGGGGTGACCTCAGCTCAGTGGCTCAAAAGTACCTGGAGACAGCTGGAAAAACTCCCCAGAAAAGGTAATGATGCAATTCCTCCTTATCCAGAGGCTGAATTTGTCTCAATAGGCCCAGGGACAGAGCGGTGTTTTCTGCATTGCCCAGTGCTGCACCTGAGGTCTCACTCCCAGCCCATCCCAAAGTGCAGCCTTTTCTAGGGGAATGACCTGTCAGGGCAACTCATTGTGCCAGCCATCAGTGTCCTGGTATTTGGGGGACCTAACTTTTCTGTCTCTGCTTTACTCCTATGATTAAAAGTGACAGCAACTCTCCTTCTGCTACTTTATTAAGCAGAGGGAAGACCTCGGGGCTGGGAGAGCAGAGGCCAGAAGCAGTCGCAAGAAGACCAGGTAGAGCAGGAAGAAACACAGAATAATCTTGGTTGGAAAAGACCTTTAAGATCATCAAGTCCAACTGCTAACCTAACACAGCCAAGTCCACCCCTAAGCCATGTCCCCGAGAAGCTCATCTACGTGTCTTTTAAACCCCTATGGGGATGGGGATCCGCCACTTCCCTGGGCAGCCTGTTCTGATGCTTGACAGTCCTTCCAGGGAATAAGTTCTTCCCGATATCCAATCTAAACCTCCCAGGTCAGACACCAAATGTGGGGATTTGGAGGTGCCCGTGCTGGAAGGAGCACTTCAGAGAGGACAGGAGACACGCAGTGAAAGGGAAGTCTCCACCACACAATGGTCCTGGGCCTGATCCACACAATGTCTGGAGGCTAGCAGAACACATCTCAACATGTCCTTCTCACTCCAGGTTATCTCCGGGTCGAGATATTATTTTTGTTCCTACATGAGGAATGTTTTTTTTGTTTGGTTTTGGTTGTTTTGCTGGATCTGTACTGCATTAAATAGCCCATCTTCTGGTTTGTATTTTTTCCAGTTACCGTATTTCGTGTGTCCTGTCTTCTTTCATCCAGCCCTACATCCCCCCGAGCAGACACTAAGTAGGATCAGCCCTTGAGCTTGCTGCCTTCACGTGCACAGGGACAGTGTGGACCCCCTGTCCCCTTGTTTCACTGCTGAGTTGTGGGAGCATTTGCAGCAGGGACTGATGCTTCCTTTTGTCTTCTGTCTGTCACCTAGATCACGTTACCACGGCTGGAGCTTGAGGACTCATTGATGGTACATGGTGCCCCTCAAACTTCACACTGCCTGTGTACAAGTTGGTTTCTGAAGCCAGTCTGGACAAGCAACAACAAGCCAACGTTTGTACTTTTTTCTTACATCATTCAGATTTTGGCTACGGCTCACTACAGGAACACATGTAAGTGTTGAGGGGTGCTTGGGTGCTTGTTGGTGTTTTTTAAGAGTCTGCTCTTTGACGGTGCTCCATAACTTCACTTAACAACTCCTGCAATCTGGTGCTATGCCAGTGTGAGTGCCCAACTCTGTCCCCTCCCAGCCTGTCCCAGCGAGTGTCTGCAGGCCCTGGGAGATAAAAATGCCTCTCTTGGAAATCTAAGTAGACAGATATATAAAATAAAAGAAAAAAAAATAATAATATATGATATATCATATCTTAAATATAATCCTATAACGCCCTCACTATCCTCCCTGCCCTCTGACCAAAAGAAGAATTGGAAAGCAGAGATAACAGGACAAGGGTCATGTACGTAATTGAGCTGCGCATTGCCCCACTTGCTAGATCGCAGTTTTCATGCCAGTGGCAAAGTCTTCCCTGGGCACGAAGGAGGAAATTCAAGCTTTGAAGCTCTCCAGGATTAGCATTTTGATGCATCCCAGGTGCCTTCAGGTCTGGTAGCTGCTCAAAAATGTCATTCTTCCTCTGTTGACAAGGCCTGAAGAGCAGGTTTCCATTTGAGCAGGTTGATTTACATGGTCCCCAGCCCCAAGCCCTGTTGCACGATTTCATGCAAGTCACCAAAAGCAACGGCCTTCACACCCACCGTACGGCTCTGGCTGCGTGTGCCGAGGAAGGACGCGCAGCCCAGAACAGCTCTGTTCAACCCCGAGCAGTCCACCCTGTCCTGCCCATGCCCCTCCTACCCACAACCACCTCCCCCGGGACAGCGGGCTTTGCAGTGTCCTTGTGCCCAGCCCAAATCCTCCTGAAGACTCTTCCCTTCCGCTCCCCAGAGGTGCTCCGCTAACCCTGCCCGCTCAGGGGAGCAAGCGGTGTCTGCGGGTGGGCTGGGGCTGGCGGAGCTCTCCCAGCCGGCAGCGATTATCCAGCAGCAACCCGAGGAGGGGCAGGGAAGCCACTGCCTGATCCGTCCCCAGGCCGGAGGGCTGCCCGGGCCGCCCCGGCATGGCGCGGCGCGCTCGTCCGCTCAGACAGCTCGTGGCGCAGGCATCTGCCACCGAAACCTGCCTGCTTGCAGGGCTGTCTGCACAACTGAGGGGAAAAAGGCATGACAGCACAATTAGTGAGAGCAAATGAAAGACTGTTTGAAGAGGAGGAGGGAGGAAAGGGGAGAGCTGCATAAATCCCTGGTGGGGTTTTGGGCTTGACATCAAAACCCCTTAACAGTGTATTACTTCAGCCCCCAATGTGGACAGATGTTGAACTGTGGCTCAAAGGAAGTCAGAAATCTTTCCTTAGAAAAAAAATTGGCTAGGAAACTAAAGAAAATATTGTGAAAGAAAAGGAAATAAAAGCCCACTAAAGAAGATTTATCACTGCCTCAAGCATTTCTGTATCCTCTAGTCTTATGAGGTCTCAGCCTCAAGGGAGAGAAAAAGAGAAACAGCCTGTTGCTGTGTTAATGGCTCACAAATTTGGAGCAGGGACACGATAGTCCAGTCAGATGATGATGGAGGGAGCGAGTTCATCTGGCCAAGGGCTCCTCCAGTCCATGCTAACCCCTTATGGCTTTCAGAGCCCTCTGGCACCAGCCGGTGGCTTTCCCTGTCACATCCATCTCAGCTGCCCTTTTTGTCCACTCAATTCTGCAAGGCTCCTCTGGAGCCCTTTGTCAATGGTAAAACATCTTCTTTCCCCAAAGAGCTGAGCATCATCCACAAACCTGGAGAGTTTTCCCTTCCCAAAGCCACAAATGAAGGTGTTGAATAAAACCAGATCTAGTAGAGATTCTTGGGCAACCCCATTGCTGAATTCCACTTGTCCTCAAAAACTGTTAAACCCTGCTCTTTGCTCCCTGCAAGACAGGGCTATCTTTGAACTAGGTTTCAATCCATAAAAAGACCTCTGGTTCAACCCCATGGCAATGTAAATTTTTTAAACATAATTTTGCCAAAATCTTTTTGAAAATGTCCATCTGCTCTGCCCGTTGGGTTCTCCCCATCCACGTGCGTGCGGATACTCTCCTGGGCGCCCCGCACACCGGCAAGGCGGCTTTCCCGTCGGCAGCCGAGCCTGCCGTCTCCTCCCACCTCCCTGTGTGTGCTCACTGCTGGTGCGGAGCCCGCCACCCCAGCGGGGACGGAGCTGACGCTGTCCTCGAGCTCCCACCATCCCCTCCTGGAGTTTGTTTTGTAGGCGGTAGCTACTTCAGCAGTCTGCCAGTCTTCTGGAAGAGCAGCTGCTCATGAAGTCACGTTGATCTGATTCCTCAAACTTACGAGCTACAACCTGGGTGTGAGGATCTCCCAAATACCTGCAGTAATGAAGATAAATACAGAGTCATGCCTTACCCTCCCTGGTGCCCTGTAACACCTTTGTATTGAGAAATGGCTACCTAGCCAGCTGCTTAATTCTGGTATATTTAAAGAAACTTTAGGAAAAAAAACCAAAATCTTTGCAAGGAATCTTTCAAATAAACCTTCGTGCTCTTTTCTACCTCTTCTAATTTTCTGTCTACACTTTACTCGCTAAGTTTTATGGGTTTTCCTTTTCTCCTCATGTGGGAAACCTTTCTACTTTTAAAGCGCTGACCTTCTCCCTGTGATACCTCCTTAAGCTTAGCAGTGAGTCAGGCAGGGTGTTTTTTAGGACCTCTTAGTTCTTTTTTGAGTTGTGGCACATGTTTTACTTGGGCTTTAATAGAGCATTTTTTAATCACCTCCAGACTGCTTGCAGGCTCCTTTCTTTGTCTGTTCCTTT
The DNA here is from genome assembly GCF_963082525.1 of Nesoenas mayeri. Taxonomy (NCBI): domain Eukaryota; kingdom Metazoa; phylum Chordata; class Aves; order Columbiformes; family Columbidae; genus Nesoenas; species Nesoenas mayeri. Next base: position 16,543,678 of record NC_137562.1, read on the forward strand.
TCATTTTGTTGTTATTGACTACTCACCTCATTTTTTCATAGTTCCCTTTCTTGAAATTGCAGAGCCACACGCTGGATTTATTTGGTGTGCTCTCTCCCACTACACATTAAATTGGTTGTTCTGCGGTCGCTGGCAGAGAACGGCTCTGCCACCAGCACCTTGTGAAGCAGGTCCTGTGCGCCGCTCCCACGCGGCGCTGAGCAGCCGCCCCCGGGCTGCTGCCCGCGCTGCTGCCCGCGCTGCCTGCTCCAGGACGCTCGCGACTCTCTCCAGGTTGTTTTCCTCTCTCCCTGGTGGCTCACTGCACCGACCAGCTTCTTTAATCTCACTTTAGATTTGCTGACAATTACCTTTATTGTGATGGGGACAAGTAACATAGTCCTGGCTCTGTTTTTCCTCTAGGAATCTGGAATCTCCCATCCAAGAAATCTCTACTGGTACTGGGGTTGTCATACGGAGAGATCAGCGTTATCTTACTTTTTTTTAAGCTTCTGGTATAGGGACAGCACCTCTAAGTTTCGCCCTAGTTTGGTTGTTCCTGTGGTTCTGTTAGTACTCTACGCAATCAAACTCACCTTATTTATTGCAGCTGTGCCATTTATTTCCCTGCTGCTCCTTCATTGTGTACTGGCCACATCCTCCTCACAAGGGGTGCAGGTCTGAATTTCTATACTCTCTGACTTTTCCTCCAGCTTCTAATTTGAACAATTCTCTATGGCCTTTCACTTTTTTGGTCCCACCAGCCCGGCTCTGCTGCGATGGAGGTGCAGGACCCCGTGGTACCAGCTGGCAGGTTCAGAGGGGTGTCCCCAGCAGGAAGCCCTTCCCTGGTGCGTACACTCCCTCATCGCAAGGGCTGCAAGAGTGGAGGTGGGACTGCTCTGCAGCACCCCCAGCCTCTTCCAGCACCTCCTCTTGTTCCCTGGCACTCTGTGCAAGCCCAGACACCCAAACACACCACGCTCAGTGTGATGAACCGCACAGCCCCTTGCAAACTCCCCCTGCTTCACTGTCTGAAGCTGTTTGGTTTGGAAAGTTGCATCATGCTTTCCTGAAGAGAACAAGACAGACAGCCCACTTACCTGGGCTTGTTAAGCCCCTTACCACAAGCTAACAGCTTTCTGTTTTGTCACCCACAGACCCTGGCAATGTCAGTGGCCCTGCTCACTGCCCCTGGAGCTAACTTGCCCCCATCAACCCAAACAGCCCTGTTTGCTGCCACAGCAGCCAGTCCCTGACCTGCACCCATCCAGCCTCTCATGAGGCCTGAGGGTCCCCATTCCTTCCCCTTGTCCTGCAGAGCAGCCTCAGCTGCCTGTTTACCCCTATGCGTGGGTGCCCCTAAATTCCCATTCCCATTTCCCCCTTTCTGGGGTCCATCAGGGCCGGGGGCACAGCACGGGGGGGCAACGGGGTGGGGGGGTCCCTCTGGCTCAGACGCTGTTTCCGAGGGGTGAGGTGGGCGGAGGCTTTGGTGCCGGGGGGTGTGTCTGTCCGTCTGTGTCCTCACGGCGGCACGCGGGTGTCGCCGCGGCGCAGCCCGAGCCGCGCTCCCCGCCGCGCGCCGCGGAAGGGCCGGTGCCGCGGCGCCGGGGTGTCCCCTCGCGGCAGAGCCGCCGCGCTGCGCCCTCGGCCGGGCCCGATCCCGGTCCCGGGGACCGGATCCCGATCCCGGTCCCGGGGGCCGGATCCCGCAGCGCCGCTGGGGCGGGCGGTGAATGGTCACAGCCCGGCAAGACAAACTGCTCTTGAGCTCTGCGGCCCCTTCGCCCTACCCCCTCCAACCATATATATATAAATATATATGTATGTATATATACACACACAGGGGTGCATGCAGGCATCCTCTCGTCCCCATCCCTCGTGGCCGGGAATCCCCTGGTGAACACACGATCCTGTTCCTAATAGTCATAGTCTGTAGCCATAAGGTGGATGATGACTTTAACTCCTAAGACAGCACCAGTGGTTTTTTATCCCCAGAAAATCAGAGTTACCCCGATACACAGGGTATTCACAGGGGTTTTTCTGGCAGGAAGAAAACGGCTGTTTTTTGCTTTGCAGGCGTGCTTGTGTGCCTTGAGGTGACAGTGTCAGCAGAGCATGAGTGCCAAATTCCAGCTGCAGCAGAGCTGGAGCGGGGAGGCTGAGGTAGGTGAGGAAGGTCATGGGTGACCCCTATTGCTCAGTAGGAGGAGAAAAGCACTTTCATGGCAGACACCTGACAGCCCTGGGCTGAATTACATTTTCCTGTTTTTCTTGCTTCTCTTTGACATAGAGTTTGACTGACGTGGCCCCATCTTTTGTGTTTGTCCCTATGGTGCCAACCAGGTGGTTCAGTGTAGCAGTCACTGGTCACCAAGGAGCTGCATTTTCAGTGGAAAACCCCAAGCTTTGGGGCTTAGTTCCTTCAGAGGTTCAAAAGAGGCAAGGCTGGCTGTTCAGCAGGACACCAGCTCCTTCTCTCTCACAAGGTTTGGGGAGGTGAGCGTGGTGTTTGTCAGGTGGGTTTTTATAACTCATATGTGTCAGCAGGAGGGGTGAATTAATCAAAGAATGTACAATTGTAAGAGGTGGAAAACATGTAGAAGGTACCAGAATATAGCATGCATTTTTGTACATGCAGACCCTGTTCATGCATGCAAAGCAGCCCTGGCGTACAAAAGAAGGCAGCCAAACGCGCACATGAGATGTAGTTCTACACGTGTTTAGCATGGGCCTTGGGTGAGGTAGGTGAGATATTGGGTCTTGACACGGACAAATAGCAGCCTGTGAGCCAGCACTCCCTCTGTCTCCTCTGACACAGGGTGTTTATCTGCACGAGCTTCCACCTCAGACTTCAGGCTCCTACGCAGACGCTACAAAGGGTGGCAATATTAACGTACGTTGCTGAGTGCTCAACACATTTCTCCTGTACTACTGTCCCCTCTGTAAAACATCAAGTATTTCAAAGAACTAGAAAACCATACACTTTGCTGATAAATGAAGTGCATAGATGGAAAGCATTGTCAGCAAAAGTTGTGCTTTAATTCCTGTGCACAAAACCATTAATCCCTTTAAATGATAAGAGATACAAACCGTGAAAAATATCAAAGGACACGTTCCCTGCCTGGGACCTACAATCCTCCGAGGATCCAAATGACAGCTACTGGTGTGTCCCCCAATCAAAGGCACTGTGGTGAGAACAGTCTCTGAACAGGGGGCACCAGTTAAAGGCCACAGAAAGGCACTGTTCCCATGGCACAGCCTGCTCCTCCTCTCAGGGTGATGCTGCGGGCACGTCACCGGTTTCATGCGCTGCCTGTGCGCCCCACTCTCTGGTACTGGGTATGCATGCAGCTCATTACTCTTCCACGTCTCGGCTTAAACGTGTTTCTTTCCCACGGCCTGCTGGGCAATGGAGAAGGTCAGCTGCCGCAGGGGTTTACAGCCGCTGCCCTTCCCGGCCCCCCTGGAGTGTGTGCTCTGGCGCTTGTCTTGTGCGGCTGCACAACTCTCTGCTGCAGCAATGCTTGCCCTGCCACCTCCTCCACAATCGGAACTGGACAAACCTCCTGATCTTCCCTTGCCCAGCCAGCATTACAGGCCTTGCATGGAAATTACCAGGTGAGAGCCCATGGCCTGTGCTACTCCAGGAGATGTCTCTGCCCCAGAGGAGACGGATCAGCCCAGGGTTACTCTAAGGACCTCACGCCTGCTCCGTGCTCTTGTCCCGCTCTCCTCTTCTCAACCACGAGCCCTGTTTTTCAGCTGCTTTCCTTGCAAACGTCACTCGTGCCCTCCAGCAGCACATCCGCAAGGCTCAGCGCAGTGACCGGCTGATGAACCGCCCCGCAGCTCTCACCCCCCATCCCATAGCCCTGCTGCAAGCCTGAGATTTTCTCACCAACACTGACCAGACTTTGCAACAGCCCTGAGCTGCCCAGCGTCACAGACCTCGGGGACTGCTGGTGGGAAGCACCCAAAGCCAGCACTCACACCGGTACAACAGCATACGTACCTTTTCCTGGAGAACTGCTGGTCTATCTCCTCTAAGGATTGTCCTTTTGTTTCTGGCACAAAAATGTAAATGAATATAACAGCCAACACTCCCATCAGTCCATAGAGAAGAAACATCCAGGAGAAACCAATGGCATCTGCAGAGAGATTCAAGTACGTGAAGGGTCTGTTGGAGGCAGGTCACATCATGGGTTACAAAGGCAGTTGGTTGCTTACTGCAAGGTGGTCATTGGTGCCTGCCTGGGGCATCTGAGTTCATAGAAGGAGCCCTAAAAATGGCAGGGCAGCTCCTTATCTGCAAGGCCTGGACTGGGAATCCACAAGGGAAGAAGGATGGCTCACACCAGGCTTTGCCAGCAGCACCACAGGGAAGGAGAAGGCGGCTGAGCTCCAGGGCCCCGGGACCTGCTGGGAGCCTCAGCCCAGAGCCCTGCTAGAAACAATTGTCCTAAAGCTCCTGGCGTGCAAGCTGCCAGCTCCATGGTTTCCTGATACTGCAGTGCTACAGTACAGCCCAGTGGGCAATGGATCATTTCTACAAAACAGGTGCTGGAGGGGCTCAGAGCAGTGTTGCTGGTGCCTGCTTTTCTGTTTTCAGAGGCACCAAGGTCACACCTATTCTGGTGTAAAGTCCCCAGGGTTCAAAATGTCACCTTGTCTCCAAAGTGCTTGTGGTAGCCACATTCTCTAACCAGCTGTGGGAGATGGAGGAATGGGGGACGGCCACTTACCAAGGAGGTCCAGGAAGGAGAGGCTGATCAGTAAATTAGCAGCCCAGTTAAAGCTGTTACAGAAGGCAAAGGCTCTTCCTCTGATCCTAGCAGGATAGATCTCACTGAGGACCAGCCAGGTCACTGCATGGATTAGACAGATCAGAAAGACAGTTGTAGGAGTTCAGCAATTCGTTTGAGAAATGGGCACAGAAGATTTCAGCAGGGGTTTTAAACTCTGGCTTCACCAGCACCCACTGCTGGTGGTGTCAAACATTCATCCAGCTCAGAGTCCGATCACAGCAGCACACTTCAAAACTACAATGTTCAGTGCTCCACAAAGGAATAAAATACGAGTGAACAAGCCCGGGGAGCAAAGGAGAAAGCACAGGGGTTGGTCATTCCGTTCACAGGAGATGGAAAAGATCTGGCACATCTGCTATCAGGACATGCTCTTTGTAAAGAAATGAGAAAGGGGTAGGATTAGGGAGACGATGCTGTTTGGACTAAAGCAATACGTATCTTAAAGCCATCTTTCCTATCCCAGGGTTATTTTACTTGAAATAATTTACAGGGTCACTGTCAAACCCATCATACTTGCTTTGCACTTCTGTTTTCCTTAAGTTAGGTGGAGTTTTCTCCCATCAAAGCATTTAAAGCAATAAATGCCAGAAAACAGCAGAGCTCACATGGAAGCACAAACTAATCTCTGTTCTTATCTGATGAATAAATAACAATTTCAGAAAAAGACCAGCTGATATTGAGAAACTGCCAAGGAGGTTCCACTTCTGCCTCTAGCTTTCTTCATCACACAGCAGAAGCCCCTCACCCCGTCAGCCCTCTGTTTTCCTCCTCACCAGGGTGCTATGAAGATCAGGTAGAGCTTGTGTGATGCTCTGATTTTGCAATGAGTGTGACATAAAAGAAAAACGCTACAAGGGTAGTGATAGCATGGAAGAGGAATTGTTCTAAGGCTGTACCAGCCTTACAGTTGGTAGAGCTGCAATGCTAAAAAACTATTCGGTGGGCTGAAAATTATATATTTCCAGTTTGCAGACACTGAGCTGCTTGGTAAAGCAGATACATGATGAACATTTCAAGCAGGCTAGTTTTATTCTCTTAGTGCGAGGGTATATAAACACCATACTTACTTGGTCCAAATCCAATTGAGAAGGCACTCACGAAAGTCATCATGCTCAGTAGCGTAATCCAATTTAAAACCATATGTTCCGTCCAGGGAGCACCACTGAAAGGAGGGCTGGTGCTTCTCGCTGTCTCTTTTTTGGACTGACCTACCAAGTCTCTTTTCTGAGTGAGAGAAGAATCGGAAACAATCTCTCTGCTTTGACTACTGGCAAAAACTTTTGTAAGGCTCCCCATGGCAACAAAACCAGGGCCTGCCTGACTTTTTACAGCATTTAATGCTGGTGGGATGGGTGACAAAACAGGCTGGGAGGATAGGAGTGTCAGGGGGTGCTGGGTGAGGCTGTGGGACGCGTTGGGGATCGTGGCTGCCCTGCAGTCCCTGGCCATGGCCAGCGGAGCAATGCGGCTGGTGAGGCCAATAGTGGTGACAGAGATGGCCATCACCACACAGCCAGCCATGAGGAGCACCCTCCTGCCAGCCTTGTCTGCAAACGCCATCGCAACAAGTGTGGCCACCACCTTTATTGCCCCCAGCCCAACAGAGGCCAGGATTGCTGAGGAGTTGCTCTGGAACCCCACCGAGTGGAAGATTTTGGAAGCATAGCCCAACACGTTGGGCTGCCCAGTGAACTGCTGGAAGAGCACCAGTCCCAGGCCCACCAGAGTCCGCCTTCTCATGCTGTCTTTGGTCCTGAAAAGGTCAAGAAATGAGTAATACTTCTCCTTATAGGGCTCTTGCTTTGCCATCTCTCTGTCCTCAGTGTTCTGCAATTGAATGAGGCCCTTCTGGCAGTCAGAGTCCCATGAGCCTAATTTAACAGGGTTCACAGGGAGAAAGAGGATGCTGAGGAACTGCATGGCCGCGGGCGCAATGGCCAGTCCAAACATGTACCTCCATCCCTCATCGGCGTCCGCAAAGGTGTAATTCAGCGCATAGGACAGGAGGATGCCTACGGTGATGCCCGCTTCATAGAGAGACACCAGCAACCCTCGCCGATGAGCAGCCACCATTTCCGAGACATAGATACAGCAGGCCATGGATGAGACAGAGATGGCAAAGCCCACGGTCGTGCGCCCAATGACCAACCCAATAAATGACCTTGCCAATGTGAGAATAAGGCTGCCAACCAACAGGACCAAGTTGCTGACCAGTATTGCTCTCCTCCGTCCATAGAGGTCAATGAGGATCCCCCCAACCAGAGACGCGAGCAATGCTCCGATAAGGAGGGCGCTCACGAGAATTTCTTGCTTGAAGCAGCTGAGGTGAAAGTCTATCTGTAACTGCAGCAGCGCACCGGAGATAATCCCTAGCTCGTATCCAAATATCAGCCCACCTAGGAGAGAGACTGTTGCAGACAAGAGGAGGACCAGCAATGCACGACCTGCAAAACAAGCAAGCAATGCTAGGTTCAAGCTTCTGACACTAGCAGGCAATCTGTCAGCATGCACGAGCTGGAAAAAGCTCTCCCAGGATACCCAAAGTTTTCCATCTATAAAGCCGTGGTGCTGAATTTCCCCACAGGTCCCTCGGTCGTGTGTAGAGAGGCACATGCAGACAGTCACACCACCCACCGGGCCTGCGCACGCTTCCACTAGCGGCAGGGGCATTCACTTGTGGGGCAGAACTGTGAAAATAGGACTTTGTTTAAAAAGTTAAAACTTGTACTTCAGTGATTAAATGCAACAGTGATTTGTACTGCCTGGAGTTGTACGGAGGATCCTCTGTGGTCTCTTCTCAATTCAAATCACAAAACCTGTTCTGGGCAGCACGTGCAGCTTCTGCTTTCTGGATCTGCATTGTTCGGCATTATCATCTTCATGTTTCAGTGCATGTGGCATCCATAAGTGCATTAGTTTAGAGGTCTGTGCTGTTTTCTCACATTGGCTTTGTTTAACTAGAAATACTCACGGTTTCAGTAGACTATATGTGGAAAAAATGTGGACACAACCACCAGACCATGGAAAGCTTTCCTCACCTTGCCTATGGGCTTTTTTTCCCCTCACAAGTTGTCTTTAATAGGAAGTGTCTCTATTCAGCCTTTAATCATAGCTAGGAATAAAGGTTATTTCTCAGTGATGGCTATATTTATTCTGTAACCTCTGTGTTTCATTTGTGTTACTTATGCCATCCCAGTTACACACCAGTCCCTCCTGCCATGCTCTGTGACTACCTGCACTGCTTTTATCGCTCCTTGTACACGTTATGCAAATAATTAGAAAAAATATTTGCTCACTGAGAACAAAAGGCTTTGCATAAAGTGGACATGACATTAGTTTCAAGCCACAGACTCAATTAGACACAGCCAACTGTGCTGTAAATACCACAGCTGATTCCATCAGATTTTGCTGTATTTCTTGTTAAATTGATGAGATGTAATAGTTTATGAACTTTGATTGAAATCCAGCTTTGTGTATAGTATGTTCTGATTTAGTTGGGGAACTTGAAGGCTCTTCAGATCCTTACATGAATACAGAAAGTCTGGTGAGTCTCGCGAGGAACTGCGCCAGGCGATTCCCTGCCGAGGGCAAAACCCGGTCTGCGTGCCAGGACTGAGCAGGGACCAGTGCTGCTGACCTGGCCGAGGCTGGGCTGACTTTTGGACTGCTGAAGTCCCTGCTTGCCTACACCCCTGCCAACAGGCATGGCAAGAGGCGCTGCTGCCGGCGGCACAGCTGCCGCTGCCCCCTCTGCTCCCCGGGGCTCTGCTCCCCGGGGCTCTGCTCCCCGAGGCAGCCCCTTCCCCGGCTGTGCTCCTGGGGCGGCCCCAGGGGCTCTGCCGCAGGAAATTACTTCTCTCTGTTTGCTGCTGGGAGTGCTAAAAAAACCAGACAGCGGGCTGGTGAGGGTGGAGAATTGCAGTCCCAGCCTTCAGGAAAAGTTAAAAACTTTTTTTGGAAACTTTTTCCTGGGGCAGGACGCGCCCCTTCCTAACCCGGCTGTCCCGTCCCGAAAGGGGCTCGCTGCCCCCTTTCCGCCATCGCCGCCCCCCCGCCCGGCCGGCACTCACCCATGCTGGGGCCGAGCCCCGGCGCTCCGCGGCGGCGGGCGCAGGTCCGGGCGGAGCGGGGTCCGGCGGCGGGAGCGGGGCCGCGCAGCGCCACGTCGCTCTCGCCCTGCCTCCCGGCCGGGCTGCCTGCGCCGTGTAGTCTCCCTGCGCGCCCGTCCGGGAGCCGGGGGTGTCTCGGCAGGGTCGCCCTCGCCGGGCTGTGCTTTTCGGGCGGGCACCGCCCCGGGGAGCTGATGCAAAGGGCCGGGAAGACGGAGCGGAAGACCCGGGTGATGAGTGAGTCTGTCTCCGCCGCACCGTAACCGGGGGCTGGGCGTGTGAGCGCTCCGTGCAGTCCGGGTTTGGCCGCGCAGAGTGGCTGGGGACATTTTAGCAGGGGTATGTTGCTAATTGGTCTGGAAACGAGGACATGGCAGGATATGGCTTTGGTTGCTGGAATGACAGCTCTGTCCCCCGTCTCTAGCTCAGGGAAGGAATCTCTGCTCGCTGACTGCAGACCCTCTCCCATGCAGACCTTCACTCCTCTACACGAGAAAGCTTCTAGAAAGCCCCCAAGAGACTGACAGTTTGTTATAGTTCAGATAGCTCGGCTGGAAAGCCACGGAAGCCAGCTGGGAAAGCAGTGGCCATTTCAAAGCTAAAAGGAAAAAAAAAAAAAGCAGCCTGAGTTTGCACTCTAAACTTTCTCTTGTGTGGAAAAGAAAGGATCAGTCTCTCGACCTTATCTCCTCCCCCCAGCACAGCGCTCTGCTAGGCAAAGCATTTCAGTATTCAGCTTCCCTTGCAATTCACATTCTTTTTCTGCTCGGTGGAACAGGACCCTTCCTGCTGCCTACTGCACAAAAGACACTGGGACTTGCACTTGGGTGCAAGATATGTTTCCGAGTTTGAGACTAAACTCATGTATCGCAAAGTCTAGTCTGTAAAACAAAGATTTTACAAAGCTTGATATGCCTAGAAGTGCTTTCAAAAGTCTTTAACACAATGCAAACATTCTGCCTCCATTCTGTTCATGTAAACTGCAGTTACTGGGTGTGTTGCAGTGTGGTGAAGTACATGCGATGTCCTGAAGTTTGCTGTATCACAGCTGGCATGCAGACAGGCGTAGGGAAGATGTGCTGCAACAGGCCTGGGGCTGAGCTTGCATGGCCTTCCCAGGGCCATGCAACAGGCTCTGCCACAGAATGGCAGGTGCAAATGACCATAAACCTGCATTGTGAGCTGGTGCAAGACTGCAGGTAATGTTTTATTTAACCGCAGAGTTATATCAATACAAGCTCCAGCCCAGTGACCTGTGGAGCCCGTGCTGGTAAAGCATTTTGCTGCAGTACAGGACCAGGTTGGGGAAGGTATGCGCCAGTGTGACCATCGTGCCTGTGGTGCGGGCACACCCCTCTGACACAGGCAAAAGTAAACGGGTTGGATGAAGAATGAGGAACACTTGATATTTCTCTGAAAGAGCTTTTTCAGTCATTAATTCAATGGGACATTGAAATATTTAAAGAATCATGATTCTTCTATGCAGGGGAATATCCATCACATCTCTGCTCTGGAGAGAAGTGGTGCCAACTCTTTTTTTTTGGTGGAACTCATAGTCTTAGGATGCTTGAGATGGACAATACCGGATCATGCATATAATTTCAGCCTTAGTCTGTTGCATACCTGGCCTGCAACACAGGCAGCAGTTGATAAAAGGTTTTGCTTTTATTTCTTCTCAAAAGCATAGTGAATATTAAAAGTGTTTCAAGTCATCTGCCTGGTTTATAGATTAAATTAATGCCTCCTATTCATATGCCCTAATTTCAGTGGAAATACAGTATTTGAAAATAACTTTTCTAAACCCTTGTGTCTGATACCAACACAGCGGTACAGGGATCACCCACTCAGCGAAGAACAGCTTCAAACACAAACACCAGCCAACAGAAACGGATGGTGTTCATGGAAGGAACTTTTCAATATGATTTGTAATTAATGTTTGAGTAGTTGAAACAGCTTCGAAATCACAACTAGTTCCCATGACACTCCCAGGGAGAAGATGTGACCCACACGTGGTTCCCCACCACCCCAGCCGCAGAGCCAGAGGGGACCTACCATGCTGGGCAGCTGCTGGGCAAATCCACCCCTGTTTACGTGATCTGCGATTTGCCTGAGCAATTCTGCCTTCTCAAGTGATTTCAGAGGGAGAAGGAAGAAATTGTATTTTTCTCCATAGTCACTCAGCATTCATTTATCTGCCATCCTGACATTTTCTGGAGGTTTCCTGTTCTCTGGCAGGGTAATAAACATTATTAGCACAGACGGCGAGGAGGTGAGGTCCTGGGGAGTATAGGCAGAGCTTTATGGTATGTTTACGAAAGGTGGCCAAAAAGATTACATCAGTACACATAGAAACGCAGCTGCTTGTGTCTGGGGGTTATGGTCCTCTGAAAAAAATGCAAAAACCTGCTATGATGCACAGCAGAGATAATGCTTCCTTTGTGTGTTTTGGGATTTTTTTGTTTCCTTTGCAGGAAAACATCTTCCTTTGCAGTTTTTAAAGTACATCTCTCTTATCATGCCATTTGTAATTAACGGACATTCTGGGCCTGCTGAAGTCAGTAGCTTTGGTCCTTAAACTCCATGTGAGAAGGTCTGGAGGGGTTGGATCCACCAAGATGTGGCTGGCTGTGTGTTCCCAGCCTCGCTCTTTCCTGCGATGCTTTCCTCCTCCCGTTGAGACTGTGTGTCTTGGCAGTGCCGTTTCCCCATCTGATCCTTATCTCGGTTTTGGCTGCTGGACGCGCAGGGCGCCGGGGCACGTTCCTGCTTTGCAGCCGAACAGCACATCTCCAGGGCTGAGCCGCAGGAATGCACGTCCTGAAGAGCTTGGCATCTGGAACGGCAGCCCACCTTTGGTAACGCAGCCCAGCTGGGACTACGGAAAATGTTACTGGGTACCTCAGGGCTGGCAGAGGCTAAAAGAGGCTCTCAAAATCACAAAGGGAGAGAGAAGTCTGCCCTGGGAAAAGGAAGACATGGTGTTCAACAACGCTCGCCACACACTCCAGGACATTTTCTCTAATTACAGTTGATGCTTAGGAGGAGATTCAGGGGACCAAACTGACCAACCTCAATTCAGTTATTGATTAAAATTCTAATCCAAGAGCAGGCACCAGTGTTACCGCTGGCTGGGATGGAGCCGGCTTGCCAGGCACCTGCACTTGTTTTGTGTTTGTTTACAGCCCAGAGAGCTTTCTCCTTGCGACGCCAGGCTGCACCCATGTTCTTTTGTGTTACCCTAATCCCGGGGAGTTTATTTGCAACGCTGGCAGCACTGGTGGTCACCCTGTGGCTCCAGTTTTCTGCACGTTTTAGGGTGACCTGGGGCTCCTGCAGCCCTCCTCCCACTGCCCGCCCTGCCCGTAGCATCCTCTCGATGGGAGAGCTGGCCAAGATCTGTAATTCTGAGCTGTGACAGGTGTCAGCACTGTGAATTCACTCACAGGAGGGTTTATCCCTGTGCCCACACTTTGCAGGTGGAGGACACTACCCCAGAACCAACAAGCACCTTATCTGGGTACGAGGAGCCACCTGAGCCCTGATGTAACCCAGATTCGACCCTTTTCTAGTCTGCTGGGCTCAGAGGATGGCAGCATCCATCCTTAAATAAGCCAGGGTGAGGCAGCTTGACCAGAGCCACGGGATCAGGAGGACAGCAGGGAGGAGCCCTTGGGGTCGGCCTTGGTTTCCATTAGCTTGGTTTGCTGCCCTGCGATTTTTAACTCATTTACATTGTCTGTGAAAGGAGAGTTTATAAATGCTTGTCACCAGGAGAACAAAGTTACATAATTAAACAATTAACCAGAGAGTCTGTGGCTTCAGTGCAATTCTCTGGGATGATTCGATATTCCAATAAAAATACTGGCTGATACCATAAATATTGTAAATGGCTCTAGCTGGTTTCCAAGGGCTATGTAAACTGTTTATTGCTTTCAAAGAGAAATGAATAAGTGAAATCACAGGGAAGACAAATTTAAATAAATAAAATAATGGGAAAAATAAAGCAAAAATATTTTCTTTTGTATTTTGAAAACTCTGGAGGATGTTTTTGGCCAGCATGAAAGAAGGCCGTCATATTTACCAGAATAACAAACCAAGGTAATCTGTGTGCACTTGCTTATAGGTTATATGTATATGTGTGTGTGAGGGCTGTGCATGGGTGCTTAGATAAAATCTGCCCTCAACACGGGGAAAACCTCTTTCCTTATCTGATTGATTGTGGTATTTGCAAATTCCAGCCATGGAGCCCAAGAATGCGTCTCTTTCCCTGGCCAAGCCATGGGGCTTCGGCAGCCCCGCTGTGGCAAAGGCAGCTAAAGGAGGATGCCGCGAGTGGGCAGAATTGTGGGATGGATTACTCGTGTCATTGAAAACCTGGGAAGGTTGTTTAAAAGTTGTTACTGAAGCAAGATAAATATTTGCCAGGCATGATCCCACCATGCAACAACAAGTAAGCTGTATGGAATGTGTTAATAAAACATAAATATTCTGAAAAGGAAACAAATGTTGTGGATGAGAAAACAAGGACAAAATGGACTTGTGGCACCTCCAAAGGCAACAATTGAAAACATATTTACATGGACTGGCCTTAGTCCCTTGTATCTTCTGAGGAATGTAAATTGCAGGATGTGCAGATCACTCAGTAGAGTAGTGGGGTTTGCGGTGTGCCATGAAAACCCAGACACTGCTCCCAAGATAATGAGGTTTCTCCATCTCTTACTAAGGTGATGTGGGGCTTGGCTGCTTGAGGAACTGAGGACACCTGAATCACCACATGAGCAGCCTATGGGCAGGGGTAGAAGCTTTAGTGCTGTCCACCTTGCGGACCTGGTGTGACAACAGGCCCTGTTGCAGTCTGGCAATCCCCTGCAGCCTATGGGCAAACCCCTTCTGCTCCCCAGCCATGAACGGGGCAGCTGCAGAGGATCTGCACAGGCTTCAGCCAAGGCTTTTGGCACACAGAGCACCAAGAGCCGGTGCTGAAGCATCTTAGTGGTGTTGTCCTGGTGGTGGAGTCCCCACGGTGACGCCCCAGTGCTGGAGCATCCTGGTGGTGCTGCCCCAGTGGTGCTGCCCCAGGGGGGATGCCCTGGCAGGCAGCCCCGAGGTGGTGCTGGGAGCACCTCGGGTGGACCACAAGATCCCTTGGGAAGGTGCACATCCAACACCGTGCTTGCAGGCCCTGGGGGCTGCGGGTTTCACTTTTGCATTGGCAGGAACATGGGAAAGCACCCTGGCTGCCCAAGGCTCAGGCACAAGTCCCACCATCCTGCAGCTACCCAGTGTCCCCTAGCACGCCAGAGAGAGTCAGCGGGCAGCAGAAGTTATGAGGGGGACGCACAAAAAGGATTTTTAGCAGAAGCGGCAGCAGGAAGACCGAGGCGATGTCGGCAAAGGACACACCATAGCGGGGGCCCCGAGGACCGGTACAGGCGGGGAGGGGGCGGAGCTTGGGGAGTTCGGCCGTTTCCGGAGAGGACTGCCGAAGATCGACGAAAATTACCGCAGATTGCCGAGCGGGGAATGACGCGCATGCGCTCTGTGGTGGCGTGCGCCTGTGATGGCGGCGGCCGAAGCTGAGGCGGGCAGCGTGCGCTCTGGCATGGCGGGGACTGTGGGCTCTGCGACGGACGAGGCGGGGGCCGCGGGCCCTGCGACGGACGAGTCCGAGGTGCCGCCGCCGCCGCTGCCGGGGCTGCAGCTGGTGCGGCAGGGCGCCGAGGCCCACGTGTACCGGGGGCTGTTCCTCGGGCGGGCGGCGGTGGCCAAGCTCCGCGTCCCGAAGCGGTACCGCCACCCGGCGCTGGAGGAGCGGCTGAGCCGGCGGCGGACGGCGCAGGAGGCCCGGTCGCTGCTGCGGTGCCGGCGGGCAGGTGGGCCCGGGGGCGGCGGGCCGGGCCGGTGACAGGCGGGGCTGCTCTGACAGGACGGACAGACCCGCGTGCTGGTGTCTCCCTGCTCACCCGCAACCCCCTGCCCCTCAGAGGGCCCCTCCGGGCAAATAACGGATGCTCTCCCCGTTATCCTGAAGGGTGCAAGTGGTTTCTCTTCATCCCAGGGAGACCTGCGCTGCCTGTAAAATGCAGCTTGCCCTTAGCCAGAAAGCCCCAGCGCGTGTTCTGCTGGGGAGTCTCACCCTGGGAGGGGCCGATCCTGTTACTAAGCTTTAGCTGCCCACTAGTTTTAGGGCTGGAGGCTAGTGCAGCATGGGTTTGGAACTAGGGCTTAGGGGGGGCGTTCCTAAATGTGGGTTATCATGGCTGGGCGTGATGTCAAACGGCATTTGTGCTTGAGGCTTGTATCAGTTGTGTTTTGTTGTTAAAGTTTCAAAATCCTGTAAAGTAACTGCTAGCATTTCATTTTTTCTTCTTTTAAATAGGGATTTCGGCTCCAGCGGTCTACTTCATAGATTCTGTCACCAACTCCATATATCTTGAAGATATTGTAGACTCAGTTACTGTTCAAGATCATATCAATTCTGTACAACGGAGTGGTAATTGTACCAGTAGCCTCGTTCCCTTAGCAGAGAAGATGGGTGAGCTGCTGGCAAGAATGCACGATGAAGATCTTATACACGGGGACCTTACAACTTGCAATATACTTCTCCGGCGCCCCACAGAGAAGCTGGACTTGGTGCTGATAGACTTTGGACTCAGTTTTATTTCAGGTCTTCCAGAGGATAAAGGGGTTGATCTGTATGTTCTGGAAAAAGCCTTCCTTAGCACTCATCCAGATACTGAAACTCTGTTTCAAGCTCTGCTAAAGACCTATGCAGCTACATCTAAAAAATCTGGCCCTGTGATCAAAAGGCTGGATGAAGTACGACTAAGGGGAAGGAAGCGATCCATGATTGGGTAGAAGAGAGAGGACTTAGGAAGGGAGAAATAGCACTACTTATGTCCTGCAAATGTGTTTCTTTATGCTTCCTGTTGATTTTATTTAACATCACTATTTCCATAACTTTGTCTTCAAATAAATAAATTTGAGTTAGTTTTAAGTGTCATAAAGTAACCAAAGTAATTGTAGATGCGAGCACAGAAACAAAAGAAACAACTAAAGGTCGCCTCTTTCCTAGATGTTAAATAGTTATTCAAAAAAGTAGTTTACAGTGTCGTTCCACTCGTTTACTTCTTCGTGTGGTTAGAATCATACTCAGTATTCTTTCTGAACCTGTAGACCGTGGATTTGTGGGTGGTAAGAGGGACATGAGGATACCAGAGCATCTACAAAAGGAAATTAAGAAAAGCAAATGTGTTACTTTTCTCAGATGACTTACTACAAAACATTTAAATCCATTATAAGTGACTCTACACATCCTGAACACTTTTGGGAGGACTGAATTCCAGGACACGGGCAATGTTGAATAGACCGCTAACCATAAGACAGGTTCATTTTCTTCCAAAAGTAGTTTTGGCTTTTTTGAACTTTCAGTTGATAGTATTTCCTTAAGCAAATATACAGATGGTTAATCAAGAATCGTTTCTGTTGAGAAACTTCCACTTTGAGCAAGACATCTGACCACTTTCATTTCTGGAGCTTAATAAGAGGGCCTGCTTGTATTGTGATTGGCAGAGGTAGGCAGTAGTACTGCTTTTTTTTTGTAACATTTCCTCTATATTACTAGATTTTCTGGATTACTGTGTCTGATAGTGTCAATGTCAGGTGGCCCAGAGGAAAAACTTTTAAAACCCCACAGTAGATGAGTGGGAAATAACCAGTCCTCTGTGTTGTAAGCAGAATGGGATGTGATTTGTGCGCTGAGTAAGCATCTGAACTTTGTCATTTACTTCAGATAATGATTTAAAAGAAATTAGGAACTTCTCCCTGAACGATCTGCCGTGTTGTGCAGCCTCTGTCTGTTGGGGAAGATCCTGTGTTCTGTCACTGGTGCTCCCTCTGGAAATGCTTGTGCAAAAGAGGGAGCAAATGCCGCAGGACCCCCCAGCCCTGTGCACGGCTGCATTCTGCACCACAGCCACGGATGTGTCCTTTCCAGACAGCTCTTTCCACCCAGAGGGGAAAAACAGCAGTGAAGAGCAGCGTGGGGGTGCAGCTGCCCTCAGCCTGGCAGGGGAGATAATAGAATCGTTTTGGTTGGAAAAGACCTTAAGGCCAACAAGTCCAATCGTTAACCTTGACACAGCCAAGTCCAATGAATGAATTGGAAACTACCTACCAACTGCAACCATTGGAAAGTTTTCAAAGGTAAAACATTTGCATACTGAGACCTCCAGGGATGACTCTTTGGCATGTCAGAGTCATCTTTTCTCCCCCTCAGTGACATCAGCGTAGCAGTGTTACTCAGGTTTTGATGGAGTATATTTGATGGAGATGGGGAGGAGTGCGCCTTCCTCCTGGCTTAAAGCAAAGCAACCTGGGCAAAGCTCTGCCTGGGGAGGGGGCAGGCGGGGGCCCTCCCGCGGGGCAGTGGGGCCCCTGCCAGTGGTGGGCACCGGCAGCCCCGCGCAGGGCCGGGAGCTCCGCACCGGGCTGGGGCTGAGCGGGGTGCGGCGGCGCCGCGAACCACCAGGCGGTGCTGCTGCCGGTTTCGCACTCTGTGCGGTGGCGCCGCTGCAACGCTGCCGCTTTCCGCGAGCAAGCTCCGGGGTTCGCGGGCTGCGCAAGTGTCCTAGCGCGGCGGGCTGCCCGTGCCTGGCGCGCATTCACCTCTTGCCAGAGGAGCCGCCTGGGCGAGTGCCCGGTCCCGACGTGGGCCCCGGGTTCCACCGTCCAGCTACAGCTTTGGCTTGTGGGCCCCAAGGAACCCTGCGTTTTGCTGAACCGGTGCCCCTTATGGAGGCATGCTCTTTATTGCTTGGGGGTCGCAGCCGTGCCCACACTGCGTCACGAATGCTGCAGCCCAGGCTGGGGGCAAGAAGAAAGAGCCATGTGTCCACGCCCGGAGCAGCAGGGTTTTAGGAGCTGCTGCTGTGTGCAAATGCAACAGCCTAAGCAGCACACGGTCACTTCAAACGGTGCTGGAGCAGGGCCTCTTGGCATGGTGGGAGCACGTGGATATGAGCTAATGAGTCCCCAAATGAGGCCTCATCTGAGCCCCAAATCTCAGACCTGCTGAGGAGAGGCAGCACGCCTAACACCCCTGCCCGCCATCCCCCATCTGTACAAACCCTGCTTTTACTGTCTCCTACTGACACCAGCATTGAGTTATGTTTGTAAAGCCCTTCAAAGAAGTCTATTCCTAACTATCACTATGTTTGTTAAAATACAGCTCTCCCTGCGGGACCGCGGAGTAGAAACAAAGCTGATCAATTGCAAGTTTTCAAGGCCAGCGTGGGGCTCTGAGATGAAGCCCCACAGCAGAGCTGGGGTCAGCAGCCTGTGGCCAGCAAAGCTCTCTCAGGGTGCTGGTGCCTGGGACTAGAGACTCCTGAATTGGCATCTGCTGCAATCTGCTCTGTGATGGTGCGTCAGAACAAAACAGAACGTTACTGGGGATGAAAAGCAAAATGTTTTGCTTTTTCACTGCATGATAAAACTCCTCCTCGTTATCTAAGTGTTATTTTTTGCACATCTGTGTTCCAGCTTGTTGATATTTCCTCTTGATCACCCCCATGTGTCTCTGGATTGTTATGGTGAATGCTGAGCTATTGCTGTTTGAGGGTGGACAAGTCACAGCATGTGCATGTCCAGCAGAGGGGACACCTTGAACATGCACAGTATCTACCCTGCATCTTCCTGCAGCCTCAGCTGTATTGCTGGAGTTTCAAAGGACAATCAATTAAAAAAAAATACTCTTTTAAGTGAAATCAAAACCATTATCTTTGGAAAGAGGTAAATAATCTCTTTGACTAACAACCCAAACTTCTTTTAAACTCAGAGTGATTGTCTTTCTTGTTTTGTATTTCCAGTGCTGGCCAAAGCACCAAGCGGGCATTCCAACCCTCTTCAGAATGTAGGGTTGAGCAGTCACAGGCCCGTGTGACACTGGCACTAGCAGTGATGTCCTGCCCTGTCTTACCCAGAGAGGCTGTTCTCACCAACCCCAAAGCCTGTGTTGGCCTTTAGCCCCCAAAACCCTCCCATGGGGCACTGAGAGGTGGTGGGGACGTGCAGGGTCATCGCTGCTGTTGCACACAGCCACTGGAGGTCTCTCTGCCACCATCGCTAGCACCAGAAAAATCTTTGTGTTTGGGAAAAATGTTATTTCAATAGAAAATATTTATATCTGCATGACGTTGATCACTCTGCGTCTTTCTACGGCTCATATCTTCCTGCTTTTAAGAAGGAAATGTTGTGTTAAGGGACCAACTCCAAGCCTGCCAGGAGCAGCCTCATTTCCAGGGGCTTTCCGACATCTGCTCATTCTTGCAAGACACCTGGGTATCACCCAAAGTGCCACGGACAAATCAGCGGCGGAAAGAGGGAACAACTAATGAAATGGGAAGAGAGGAGTTTCATCAGCAGAATTTGCAGCATTAGGATTTCAGAGGGAATCTCTAGTTATTGGTGGAGTTGCCTTTTTTGTTTATTTCAGTGTCTGACCAGCCTCAGTGTTTTCTCTTGTGGAAGTTGGGCACCAGGTTGTGAGCTCAGGGTTACCAGCCTGACTTTAGTTTACGGTAATAACAATACGTTCTATTTTGTCCACTGATGCCATAAGTGCATAACTGAAATAAGGTTTTTGGAGATAGATGTGAGTTGTAGAGCTAAAGGAGCACTGAGAGTTAAAACAGACGTGAAAAAAAACACATACTAGTATGGCAAGGAACAGGAATGAAAATGCAGTTGTATAATCTGGGTGTGCTGTTACTGTGACTTTTGGACAGTGGCTGCTCTGTGCTGGCAGTTACTGTGTGCATATGTAAAAACCGTGCACGCAAGCTATACGGTGTAGCTTTTTCAAGTGAACTTTCCTTAGTCTAGGCCTTGATGTCTGCAGGAAATTGATCTTTTCCAGTTTTGCAAGATGCAAAACACCGATAACCTTTTGCAACCCTCCTCTCCCATCAGTGCTGATAGGAAACCATGTTAGTGCAATAAAAGCATAAAAGCTTATTTGTAACCCAGAGTTCACTCTGTGAGGGTCACTACGGATAAATAAAGCCTCTGCCTGGCCCAGGCACAAGCTGTGTCCCACAGCGGTCCCTTCGGGCACTACAGCACCTCTTTCTTTTGCACTAAGCTAAACTTACTCTGCAAGTAATGGAGAGTGACGGCGCAGGAGCAGAGCGAGGTCTGATCCCAGGGGTGGCCGTGGAGCACAGGGAGGGCACGAGCAGGGCAGCCGCAGCTGCTGCTGGCACTGCAAGTGGGGATGCTGGTGATGGAGTTTACAAGGAAACAAATTAATTAAATGTTAATTCCCAGCTGAAGTCCTGGAAGGCCCTGTGAACCAGTATGTGGCCCCTGCACAACAAGCACTGAAGGCTGAGCCCAGCATCCACCCAAGCCAAGCTGGATGGGATCGGAGAAGGGGCTGCCCAGTCAGGGACGTGACTCAGAGGAGGAACGTGCTGCTGTTCCCCTTGCCCTCCTTGGCAGCAGAAGTCTGTATCTTCACAGGAGAAAGAACAGACTGTGGTATTGATGGCTTATTATTCTTTTGAAGCTTTTTTTTAACTCACAAGGTTGACTTAGAGAGAAAAAGCTTTGTGGAGCTCCTTTGGTCCAGCACATGGCACAGACTGATACGCATGCACCCGTTCTCTGCCTGATGGGTCTGTTGGGTAAGCTGGACCTATTTGAAGCAGTTGTGTTGTTTTGATGTCCTGAATTTTGCTTTCAGGTCTTCAGCCATCCATCTACCCATCCTCTTCATCACGCACCACTACACCAGTGATAAAACAGCTTATGCTACCATAGCGCACCATGATGGCATTAATGTGGCACAGGATTCTCCTACTTATTTGGTTGTTTTGGTATTTTTTATCATGATAACTTTTTGTTCATGTTGTTTAGCAGCTAAAGAAAAGCAAGATATAAATCCCAATGTCTTCCTCCCATCCAGCTCTGTGCTTTCCTCGGGGCCGCAGGTCACTTGCCAGCGGGGCTGGGCAGCCGTGGGGCCGGGCCCCGGCAGCCGCCGCACCGTCGCTTTGCCAGCAGCTCCCGGCTGTGCCTGGCAAAAGCTTTTGTGTCCTTTCTGCTATTTGAAGAGACGCAGTGGCGATGCCGTCACCCGAGATGGTGTGGGGATTAACTGATTCGTTACTATTTGAGCAAAATTATATATATGCTATTAAGGAGAGAAGTTGGACCTGGACCCCGAGCAGAGTCCATTCAGAAGGGGTACAGTCTTGTCTCTAATGCTTATTCTACCACCACACTCTTCCTCTCTAATTTCTTGTTTCCTCTGTGCCACTGATTCATACTTTTTATAAGTTGGAGAGAGCTTTTTTCAGTGAGATCTGCTTTTTTATCCGATGTATTTGAGTCCAAATTTGTTGATGCTCTAGCAGTGACCTGCCTGGATGTAGCAATTGTCCAGGGAGCTGATTAATTGAAAAAAAGGAAGGGTTTATCTGTTGAACATGACTTTTACACATCTTTCAAATATATGAGGCCAGCTCACCCAGGTTTTGAATGTGTTTTAAAGCACTTGAAGGATGCAGGTGAAGTACTAAGGTGGTTATTTTGCTTCCCCTTTTTTCTCCTTGCTACTCAGCTTCATTTCGCTTCCAATTCCAGACAATGCAAAAGCAGAGAGAAAATACAGCTCCCTTGACTTTGATCTCTTGCTCATCCTGACAGCGCCTCAGCTCGGTCTCCTGTGATGTGTCTCCCTTGGGCTTCCTGCACTCAGAGACCTTTGCAGCAGTCGCTGAGATTTACCCTGGTCCAGGGGAGGGGATCCCGTCCTGCCCCGTGTACCCCTGTTTTCTTTATGATGTTCCTGGTGCAGGGCAGAGCTGGCAGGGAAATCTGCCCTCAGAATTAGAACTGCTTTTCTGTTTTCTTTTTGCCTCGTGACAGAAGCAACCTTAACTGTATGGCTCTGGCGTGATGATGTTGGGGGCAGCCAGGGCACAGTCATATGCTGCTGCCTCACTGGGGCTCACACTTGTGTGAGCCAAGCCTGCCTCCTGCTTCTCCGGTATTTCCCAAGGCTCCATCCTGCTCCACACCACTGGCCTTTTGTTTGATTGTGTTCACTTGTTTTTGACGACAACAACAAAGAAGTGTTTCACATGGCATTGCAAACAACTTGTCAAACCTCTGAATCACTGGTTAAATTGAATTGTCAAAAGAAACCACAGCTCTCTGTTTCTCTTGTACTTTTCAGTTTTCAGTGATGTGCATTTACGGACTGTTTTTGTCCATGGAGGGGAAATGTTTAAGAACTAAACCACATATTTAAAGTGCTACATTTGGGTTTGTTTTTGTTTTTTCCTAGCAATTACTTGTACTATTTCTTTATATTTAGCCAGTGTTATTAGCACAACCAGACGCTATTTTACGGCCTGCGCTATGCAGATCAAACCAGCCGAGCTCCAGTGCTGCCAGAGTTTTTCAACCAGTTTCCAAACATTGCCACCAACGAACCCCTCCGACTGGGACAGGTGCGCGGCCTGCGGGAAGACGGTGAGATGGGGAGGGACGTACATGGTACAAGGGGCCGGTGTAGGGGTCAGGGCGGCGTGCAGCGAGCGGGATGGCGGGCGGTACGGCCGGGCCCCTCCCCGCGGGCGGAGCGGCCGCGCCGCGCTCCGCTCCCGCGGGATAAAGGGGGGCGCGGCGGCGGGCGCGGCGGTGCCGGGCGCGGGATGGCGGCGCTGGGGGCGCTGGTGAAGAAGCTGTGGAGCGTCCGGCGGTTCGTGGTGCTGCTGGGCGCGCCGCTGGCGCTGGTGCCGGTGCTGCTCAGCCTGCCCCCCAAGGTACCCGCACCTGGTCGGGGGGGCACTGGTGGAGGGCACGGAACGGAGCCGTGAACGGAGCCCAGAGGCCGTGGAGTGTGGGCAGGTGCAGCAGCTGGGGCTGCTGCCCAGGGCTGCAGACTGGGGACACCTGTGCAGGGGCACGCATAGAGGGGCTGCAGCCAGGGCTGCAGATTGGGGTGTGCCAACTAGGGCACGCTAACTGGGTGACACCAACTGGGACTGTTGACCAGGAGGCACAAACTGGGGACACTGACTGGGGGCGTGGACCAAGTGTATGGATCAGTGTCTGGGGACTGGCTGGACTGGGGACAGAGCCTCGGTGCCGTGTCCCACTTTGCTCCTCATCTCTTGCCTCACCCCTGGCAGTATTTGGCCCTTATTAGGGTCACCCTGCTACGTTCCAGGGTTTCCCCATGGAGGGAGGGGATCGCTGAAGCCTGTAGTCTGCCACAGCTTCTCACCCTTCTGCAGCCACCTCAGAGTGCAAATGGAGAGGGCATCCTGGGTTATCTTAAATCTTTAGGAGGAAGAAGAGACAGAAAGCATGAAATATATTTCTGCTGTTTGTACAGACATTGGGAGGCACAAGGAATGGTTCAAAATCAGCTCAAACTAAGTAGCACTAACTAGTACTTCTTGCCGATATTGTAGTTTTTGCTGATCGTTGCCTAACTGTAGTTTTTATCAGTAGCCCTCAAAGGAGAGCCAGAGAAACTGAGGCAAAGCAGGTCCATGGCCAGCATCACACAGCGAGCTGGGATGGAAGGCAAATGCCCGGGGTCTGAGGCTGCCTGGCATTGCTGTCCCATCCTTCTGCTATGGGAATGACACCAGGCAGCGGTGTGGGACGCTGCACAGCTGGACGTGGCCATGCAGCGGGGCTTGTGGTGCAGGGCTAGAAAGTGCAGGGGAGCCACGAGTGCTACCTGCATTGCTGCAGGTGATTCTTATCAGAAACCTTTGGTGCTTTGTGTTAAAAGGCTTTGTGAGCAAGATATTTATGTTGTTCTGTAGATGTGGAAAACTAGTCTTCTAGTTTTGGGTTTGGCACATGTGGTAGGCTGTACATTAGGCAATGTGTGGCAAAATTTTCGAGGCTGGAGGATTTTTGCAGCTGTCCCATGTGTGCAGCTCTTGTGCACCAGGAGGTCCAAGCCTCTGGTGGAAGTCCATGGGACAGTGAAGTCACTGGGAAATCTTGTGCCACTGACTTCAGTGTGGGCAGGATTTCACTCTTACATTCTGACTCAAATCCATTTGAGAACGACTTTGTTTACATCAGAAGATAAGTGATGCTCATACTTGGTGATTATGGAATGATTCAGATACTCTAAGGACATGAAGGTGCCGTTTACTGTATAGCCTGTATAATGCTTTTCAGGTGAAACCTTTATGTTCAAGATAGCAAATAAATCTCCCAAATAATAATGATAATAATAAAATAGAATGACAATTGCTTTATTTAATGGCACAATATGTGAAAATTATTTGGATTTAATATCCTTTTTTTCTGTTTTGTGTTATTGCTCAAGTGCTTAATAAGAATATAGTAAATGTCTGCCTCAAAGAGCAGAAAGCATACTGCACAACAGTCACTTAATTTCTTTGCAGATTCATAATTAGATAATTATGTTTGTACATTCATTTATGGTAGTGGAACAAGTGACTTCAATTATATGTAACAGTATCTTGTTTGGCACTTGTAAAATCTTTGTATGGTTAGAGGGTGAGATGTACTGTATGCTCAGCAAGTTTGTGCCTGAACCGCACAGCGGTTAAACGTGACGATAAATCGGAGAGGAACGCGGTGCTATGCGGCGGGAAGGTCCTCGCTCCAGGTGCGCTGTGTGCTGGTGGAAGTGTACAGCGTTACGCAGGCCGTGTAAAGATTTGGGCATTCAGGAAAGGGATTTTTCCATATGCACAGAAAACAAAGTCTCTGCTGGTGTAACGGTGCTGTTCACACCTGCTCCGTTCTTGTGGAGTGGTGTGGAGTGCTCCCGGGTGCAGCCCACAGAGCACCTCATGCATAGTCCAGTCTGATCAACGCTGTTTTATTAATGAAAAACTAGTGATGGCAAAGTGGAAGCGTTTGCGGCTGAGAGGGTGGGGGTGAGGGGGGAGAGAGAGCCTGGGAGCGCTGGCTGGCGCGCTCATGTTAGCGATTTGTTCTTTGTCTTCCATGGGCGCTACACGCATTACGGTTGGTAGCAGGGAGCCTGACTGGTACCTGCACTGGTCACTGTCAAAACTCGCTTGTGGGGCTGTCAACCAGTGCAACACTGCAAGCAAGCCTAGCTGCAGCTGCACCAAGTTCTCCCCAGTCTGGCATGGGGTGAACCTGGAACTGTGAGCTACCATAGAAAATCGTATCCGTTCATGTTCAGAGGTCAGTGATTCATCTGCTGTTTCAAAACAAAGTTTTCTGAGGCTCACTTCTTCAGCAAGAAAGGAAATTTGCTGTTGCATCAACAAGGGATTAAGTTCTGACGTCTGGAGCTTGCTTGAACTGCCCTCACAGCCTGAGCCACGGGGGCTGCAGGGGAGGGAGGGAGAAGGTTATGGTTCTAGCTATGGTGCAAAAACACCAAGCGGGGAACAGACAAGGGCTCAGCGGGTGAGGGATCTGGTGTGTGATGGAAAACGTGTGCACTCAGCAGCACTGCTCGGCTCAGATGTTTTCTCCTAACATGGGACTCAAGTCCAGCCTCGTGCTCCCCTGTGCAACCAGGTCACAAGAGCTGCCTCGAGTGTTCAGCAAGCTCCATCTCAGAAGGAATTCAACTGGTTGGGATGCTGCTAGAGTTACTGGGAGGCTGTCCCAGGCAGGGCACCCATGGAAAGCAGTCTGGGGCAGGGGAAGCTACTGGGTGTATTGCTGTCTTTGTGGCAACATTGATGCTACTAAGTACTTGTGCATCTGGAGCATGGCAGAGTTAGATGGGCTGGAGAACCCCACGTTCCTGCTGGAATGGTTGGTATGCTGCCGCACAGGGTATTCTGTTATAGAAACTGGTAGATGAGCAGCAGCGAGGCTCAGGCCTTGCTAGTCTCAGGACGAGGTTTCCCTTGTGAGGAGGTGTCTTACAGGCAGCTCTGCAGTGCTTTCCTGCTCTTGGGGTTGTTAAAGTCTGTGCATGCATTATGTCACCATTTACTTTGGCTGCACTGGGATGCTCAGCAACTTCAATCTCCCAAGGGACTAGAGCCATAAGAAGTCACTTGAGCTTTGGCTTAAAGGGAAGCATTTTGCTTGGGTCTGGAGACCAAGAAATAATGACCTGCAGTTGATACAACAGAGAAGCACAAATAAGATGTGGCTTCTTGGATTGGTGTGTATTTCTGAGTGACACCCTGTGGTCTGGGTGCAATGGGTTTTTCTAGTGAAAGCTGAACCTTGGTGACATCTCCCTGGAGAGAAAATCCTTTGAGAAAAATCATCCATCAAGTCTGGCCTTGCTTCTTGCTGCTCAACCCCAGCATCTGTCCCTGCAAGCTGCTATTAAAGCTCTCGTCAGCTCTCACCCTGTGGTCGTTGTTCTGCAGATCTCTGTGTTAAGTCCCACCTTAGAGGAAGAATGTCAGGGCTGGCACTGGCGCTCTCATTACATTGATAACCCTTGGTTTTATTTGATGCCCTTTGTAGGTTGCAGTCGTGGAGAGGGAGACTTGAATAAGTGGTTTTGTCTGCAATCCCATTTCTCTTAAAAAGAGAAATTAAATTTCTGCTTTGTGGGTGGGTTTGCTGAGACCTCAGAGTGTGGTCTCCAAACTGGAGCTGAAATGGTGACTTGTGTGTGTCGCATGACACAGCAGAAGGAGATGCTCAGTGTGGAACCAATTCCCAGGAACCAGTTCTCTGCACAAGGGTCTCTGTGTCACCTCCCACTCCGGCTGCTGCTGAAATGGCTGAATATTTGCCCCGTGAGTAGAAGGGCCCGTGACACCCTGCTCAGGGGGCTGTGAATGATTGCAAAGGGCTCAGACGGGGCAGGAGGGGCTGGAGGAACCGTTCTGCTAGAAGGGGCATGGGGGGTACTTCTAATGAGCTGTGCAAAGAGCTTGTTCCAACAGCTGCTAATGAACTCAATGTGTACAGTTCCTTGGCTGGGTAACAGCTGAGGCAGCCAAATCTGCTAAAAGGAGCTCTGAGCAGGCAAATAGGGCCCAGTGCCTTCAGAAAATAGACTTGACTTCTTCAGTGGCCATAGAGCAATTTAAAATTAACTTGGATGTAATGAGTCCTCCCAATTAGAACAAGGAGACTTTAAAAACTTCCCGAAGGAAAATGACATTGCTTACACCTGAAAGCAAAGAAGAACAGTCTCCAAACAAAGGTGTTGTGGGGGAAAGGGGCGACGCCAGCGCGGGTGAGCGGGGCGGTGGGCCGGGAGCTTGGCAGGAGCTCAGCAAGGGGTGCCGGGCAGGAGAGCAGCCGGCAGGTGAAGTGAGTGATTGTAGCCTGATGATACAATTCGTGCACAAAGTCCATCTCTACTACATTTATGCTTGGTGATTTGGAAAGGCCAGTTCCACAAGGCTAGAAGCAATGGTCAGTTAAAAGAAGTGAAAGAAATTCAGTGAGGAAAGAGGGGTGATAACTGGAAACAGGGTGACCATATTTTATCACGTGCACTGTGAGCTTCAGCCTGGAGAAAGGGCAAGCCTGGTGAAGAGAAGGCTGGCACAGAGACGAAGGTAAAGCAGCAGTATTTGGGGAAAAGGGAAGTTGACAAGGGTCAGTTGGAAGCTAAGAACCACAGAACACGTGAAAAGGTATGTGAAAGAACTGAGGGAGAAATCCCTGGGCAGGGTGTTGAGAGCAAGGAGCGGTGTTTCAAGTGTGTGGCACAAAAGGAATCTGACCCATGGTGCTCTGTTGCCAGATGGACAATGCAGAAAAAGCCATATTTAATGAAACATTTTTGTTCTGTACTCAGGAAAGTGCTCATTGTGTAAAGTCAGGTTGATCTGCTGTCCCTCCTAGGAAGCAGATTCTAAAAAAAAAGCGTTTGAGATGTCAATTAGTTGAAC
The DNA here is from genome assembly GCF_963082525.1 of Nesoenas mayeri. Lineage (NCBI taxonomy): Eukaryota > Metazoa > Chordata > Aves > Columbiformes > Columbidae > Nesoenas > Nesoenas mayeri. The sequence continues at coordinate 16,571,449 of NC_137562.1, forward strand.
AAGGCTACCGAACTGACTGCCCTTAGCCAAGAGGGTTAATGTGATATCTGTGCGTATGGATGCGTGAAGTTTGAGCAAGAGCAGTGAGGATCCACCAGGCTGCTGTTTGCTGAGGTTGTGGCTTTCACCAAATTGCCCTTCCAGTCTGGCTCCAGTGTCTCCAAGCCATTTCCAAGCTGTGGGAGGTGTCTCAGAATGAGTAAAGGACTGGAAAACAGTCCATGTGATGAAAGGCTGTGGGAGCTCAGTATATTTTTCAAAGAATAAAAAGGCAAGGAATAACCTGGTTGCTACTTTGAAGGCACATCCATCATGAGCAGAGTTTGGATAAGGGTGGCCCAGGCTAAGAGGAGCACATAGGAAGATGCAGAGGATTGAAGCTGGCAGATTCAGATATCACAACATAATTTTAACAGTGAGATGAATTAATCATAGGAACTGCTTACTAAACTTGTGGGGGGTTCACCATCACAGAAGATGTTTCTTCTAATCAAATGTGTTGGATCTATCTTAACAACAAAACTAAACTCTGATGCTGGAATGCGCAATCAAAAGGGGAGCGCTGGTACCTGGCACAGGGCGTCACATCGTCACGCTCTGCTGTTTTTGTTTAATAGTCCATCAGTGTTTCAAGTTGTAGGAGGTATCGCTGCTCCGAGAGAAGGCGTGAGCCTCGGCCACTGCCCCAGGGAAGATTTTCTCCAAGATGCTCATTTCAATTTTGTAATTAGTTTCCTACATGGTTTGGGTCAATTTGCCCACGTTCTCTGAGCTTCAGCTGTCCTGTTTGTAAAATGGAGAAAATGATTGTTTTTCCGCCAACAACTAAATACTTCTTGAAGTTTCAATAAAAGTGTTTAATAAGCTTTATGTCTTTTTAACATAGCTCCAGAGCAAAATACCTTCCCCGCAGCTCTTTCATCTTGTGTCTCTGTGTTACTGGCCCTTCTCTAGCCACTCTGCAAATACCCGGAGGGAGCAAAACAACTCTGTTAGACAGGGCTTGGTTTACATCCAGATTACATAATGTTTGCAGGAGCTGGGTTTAGCAGAAATCAGATTCACACACCCATCCCGTTGGTGAGCAGGCAGTGGGAGTGAGACGGCCAGTAGCACAGTGACCGCTGCAATGTGAAGACAGTTTGTGAGCAAGATGGTAAAAGCCACCAATACTTTTTGTACTGAGTAGTTCCGAATATCGCAGGTAGGATGTTCTTTTGATGACAGTGTGATAAAAGGGCTTGGAAAGCTCCAGTTCCAGCCAAAATGTCTTGGTGTTGGGACTGAGGTCCTGGAGGAGCCCTGTCAGCTCTCTGGCACTTGTTTGCCTGGTCGTAGGGTGGAGAGGTGGTGGGGGAGCCTGCGGAGGGGTGATGAGCAGCTGCCAGCACCTCCTTTCTCTGGGGCGCCTCGTCTGCCCTTCCAGCAGACCTCGTGCTCCCTGGGGCTCCCCTGCCCACGGGGACCGTCCCGTGGCGTGGCTTGCTCTGCTGCAGCTCAGCAGGTTCCCGGGTGTGGAAAATTCCCACTGCTGTCAGTGCAGCAAAGGCAGGATCTGTGTCTGGAGGGGCAGAGGTTGTTCCCAAGGCTCTTGAGCAACAGACAGGAGAGCTGCTGCAGTTCAGAGCCACCAATTCCCTGGAAATCATTAAATGGGTATAAAATTAACCCAATCACAAGACCCATTTTGAAGTTTGTATGTGCCACCATTTCCCCCCCTGAACTTTGATAGACTTTTTTTGAAAAACAAATAAAAACAAAGCTGCAGGGAGGCGAGGGAAGTAGAAGGAGTCTGATGCTGACAGAGCAGAGGGATTGAAGGATAAAGCTTGTGTGAGGGTGATGGTGCTGCACACAATGGTGTGGGCGGTTGTGACCATCTCCCTAAAAAGCCGTTCTTCTGACATTTGTTAGCAGTTGCTGTTGGCATACTAGTCAAACTTGCTGGGCACTGGGAGCATTAATTAATTCACATGTGCAAGATGTATTGAAACCAAAAACCTTTCAATTTTATATAGACTTTAGTTCAATTTCATTAATGGTTTTAATTTTTTTTTAATATTCTGTGGAATGCTTGTTCCAAATCTAAGTTATTCTGACGTGGTCTTGTTTGGTTTTTTTGTTCAAAGTTTCTCCTATCTTACCTGAAGAACTTGTTTAATATAGGTGCAATTTGTTCTCTCTTGGGGTAGAATACCACACTTTTCTTTTTGAAGTGATTTGCTGTTGATCCCTACAGGTTTCAAAATTTTGGGAAAACCATCCACAAAGTAGTTTTTTTGCCCTATTTCAATTTTGCCCCTTGGCTTTTGATCTTGCACTGAAGATCAGTTATTAGAAGTATGCTGTGTTTCATTGCAATGCTTTCCAGAATATTTTTCCATACACCAGAAAATAAATTTCCCTTGGTTTATAATTAGCTTTTTAAAATCACACTTCTAGTTCATCAAGTCAATTAAAGCCTTCACTGGTACACTCTTATATCAAGGTGTTGCTAAATATTTTCAGTTGCTTGACCCCTATATGAGGCAAAGTGGGTTTATTTGAAGTCCACTTTGCTGCAGCTTTCCTGAGAAAACCAAAGAATATTTTGCCAGTGGGAGAAAAAAATGATTTATGTGGTCTTTAGAGATTAAAAAGAACAGGGCTTAATGAGAGCAAAGCTATTTCTTTGGTGTATAAAAAGAATCAGAGTAAAGAAAAATTATCAGTTGCCATGGAAAAGAAATCACTAATCCATTGTACAAACATTTTAAACCACAATTCTTTATTTTTTTGCAAAGTTCAGCATGGCCAGGTTGGTTGCTCTGGTCCTGCTGGTTTGGAGGAGGCGAAGCCATGGGGAGCTCATGGGAACTGCCAGGTTCCAGGCTGGCATCCGAATGTAAAGGCTTCACTTCAGTGTCTTGTGTGTCGTTTCATTGGTATCTAAAATGAGGACTGCAAGTGGTCTGTAAATCCAGATCTTGGGAACTTCACAAGAAGTACTTGCTCTGCTGCGATGAATGTATTAGAAAAATCAGGGCAAATTACTCTCAGTTCTGTAGTATTCACATTTCCATGTGCACTGAAGCTTTACTAGAATTGCTTGTGAAATGCAAAGCTTGAATGCTAGAAGCAAATCAGAAATTCTATCATTTTTGCTAATTTTCAGGCACACACTACAGATGTATTAAATGAAGAATCTGTATTGGTTTCAATCCACTTGGCTTTATGCATCCAGAAGGATATTGGTAGATTCTACTCTTTGGCTTTCACAATGACCGTGGTTGTTTTTTATCCACTTTGTGGGTACGTTGCTGAGCAAAAGCTCCGGCAAGCCCAGCCCTGGGTGCAGTGGAAGAGGGTCCAAGCAGAGGGACAAAGGTGCCTTTGAGTAACAATCCAACCTGTTCAACAAGCTGGAAGAGAGTGGTCAAATAAATAGCTCTGTGGCTTCCAAGTGACTCCCAGCTGTTATTTATAGCATTGCAGGCACTCTGCCCCGTGTTCGCTGGCAGTATCCCCGTTCGGCCCTGCTGCGATGAGCCCAGCTCAGCACTGGGCTCCACTTGTCCCCTGGGGCTCTCCTGTCCTGGCTTGGAGCTGCTCTCCTGACTTCTTTCCGTCACTCGTTATTTTGGCTGTGGCTGTCATGACAAATGGCTTTGGTTTAGTTTGTGCCTCCTGGGCAGGTGAATGAAATCACGCCGTGGTGCGGGGGCACTGGGTTCCTGCCAGCCTTGGCTGCGGTGATGCTGGGCATGGGCGAGCTCTGTGCCCTCAGGAAGCGGCATGACACCAGGGTGCTTGATTTACTGATGCCCATAGGGACTGGAGTGGAGTGCCGTGGAGTGGTTTCTCACAGATCTCTTGGGAGACTCTGATCCAAGAAAAGCAGCCTTCCTCTGTGCCTCCTATTGCAAATGTGAGGACTCAATACATCCATCTTTTAAAGCTGTTTTTTCCACAGACTGTGCTTTGCATGACTATGGAAGTTGGAGAGCAAGTACAAACTTTAAGTGTAGCAGGGTCAGATGCTGGGACACCCAAGGGTGTCAGCAGCAGTGCCTGCTGAGGATTAGCACCCTGGTTCAACATGTTGGGACAGTTCCTGCTCTCCAGAGCTTCCTTGGCTGATGCCTCACTGCACTGCCAGCCTGTAGCACACGGGAAACTCGGGCAGTTGAGGAGGATTTGGGTTTTGCTGTGGTCTCAGAGGATCGGTTTAAGTTCTGGACCCCTACACAATGTAAGGGGGAAGATGTTGCACTTGATGGAAGTTATTTGCGAGAAATACTGTATACTTGAACCAGTAATAGGTGCGCTTTGTTTGTTCAAGTGTCTCCAAGTAAAAAGACATCTCTGTAATGCCACGTCTTACTTTTCCCCTCTCCTCCTTTTGCAGGAAGGAAGATGTCTCTATGTTATCCTGCTGATGGCCCTGTATTGGTGCACGGAGGCGCTGCCCTTGGCCGTGACGGCTCTGCTGCCCATCGTCCTCTTTCCCTTCCTGGGGATTCTACCATCTAACAAAGTTTGCTCCCAATATTTTTTAGACACCAATTTCCTCTTCCTCAGTGGTTTAATCATGGCCTCAGCCATTGAGGAGTGGAATTTACACCGCAGGATCGCGCTCCAGGTCCTCATGTTGGTGGGAGTCCAGCCAGCCAGGTGACTGCGGTGGCAGGGGGATCTCCATGGGGGATGTAAATTGCATGCACTGGCAAAGCAGCTCTGCTGTGGTGGGCTGTGATGCCACTGTCTCCCATAGCAGGGGGCTTTCCACACCACCTTTTTCCAGCTTGTTGGGTTTATTCAGCTGTTTGCCTTTGCTCAGTGGCCAGTGGAGCACAGGAAGAATCATTTGGTTCAGCCCCATACTTGTGCCCCATCCAGTTACAGGGTAGTCACAGAAGTCCCTTTTCCTATTAGTTTTGTTATCCCTGCATGTGAGCTTTTCTTCCTATAGCTACAATATATCAGACAACTTGCCAAACTGAAGCAATTCAGCTTTTCCTTTTTTCTCTCTCTTCCAGACTAATTCTAGGGATGATGTTGACAACGTCTTTCCTGTCCATGTGGTTAAGTAATACTGCCTCCACTGCTATGATGCTTCCAATTGCAAATGCAATTTTAAAAAGCCTCTTTGGGGAGAAAGACACATCTAAGGATATGAACAGAGAAAATGAAGAAAACCAAGGTAATTGAGACAGGGCAGTAGTACAAGCCAGCTGAGATCTGCTCTGCCACCATCAAATCTGTCCCATTTTATTGACTTCACTGGCACAAGTACCAGGTTTCTTAGTTGCAACTTGATCTCAGTGCTAGTCCTGTTTTAATATATGCATGGTTACCATGGTGGAAGAGTATTGGCATAAAGCTCCCTTTTATCCTGCCCCTTCCACATGTCATGCAGGAGGCAAAGCTTTTGAGTTGTCTGGGAAAACCAAGACATGGTGATGCTCAGCCAACCCGCTCCAGAAACCTGCTGCTGGCATCAGCTGAAGTCCAGCCCTGTGGCACAGTAGTGGTGGGGTTTGTACGGATGTCTCACTGCGGGGAAACCCAGAGCCAGGGCTGTAGATAGTGATACCTGGGCAGATAAGTGCTACCTAACGGTGTGTTGCTGCAGGGGCAGGCAAGGGGCCACCCAGACAGTGAGAGCAGGACACAGGTGAGGACAATGGCCCCTCCATGGCAGCACACAGGGCTGCTGTGTGTTCATGGACAGCTGGGTTCTCCTCTCATTTTCCTGTTTGTTCCCCCATGAAACTGGAGCCCGAGCTGGAATAGAAACGGAGGATGGAAGGGAAGGCTGTCAGGTTAAATACCTCTTTATAAAGTGCTTTGTGATTTCCCAGCTTGATGCTACTGCTGGTGTTGTTCCCAAGCAGATTGTGGACAGGCTGGACTGGGGTGCAGGGGGGTGCAGTCAGATAAGCTCTTCCTCCAGCCCTCTCTTCACAAGTCATTTATCAGGAGTTTGGGCTTCTGGCAGACAGTGATGAGAAATAGCAAAACAGAAATGAAGTCATGAAGTCCCCTTTGCAGTTATTACTGATAGCTGGACTAGTAGTCACAGCTTCTCTTTCTTGTACTAATTAGTACAAGAAGTACTACTTCTGCTCTTGTGATTTAAAAGCAATGGCTTTTTGGTTCCAACTGGCTCCACTAAGGCAGAAAAATGAGTCCCCATAAGATGATTCAAACATACATCTACTCTAATAAAGATATAATTAAGTGTTCATCACTAATGTCTAGCAATCATGAGATATTTGCACTCCAGGTTGCTTTATCTCCTTTCCTTTATGAATTTTTGACCAGTCACATATGTCAAAATCAAGCCCACTGACCTTCTTGCTATAGTTTTGTGTCTGTAGAAGCAGTCTGCTTTGAACCTTCTTGACCCCATCTTCTGAAATTATTTGTCTGTGTAGTTGTGACTAGATATAGTAGAGTTTGGGAACACATGAAATCAAGACCCCTGTTGTCCTAAACATTGGCAAGCACAAAATTAATTACTTATCCTTGGTGCCATCTCAAAACATATCAAGGATAAGAGGGTCATTAGGGGCAGTCAACATGGCTTCACCAAGGGGAAGTCACGCTTGCCAACCTCAGACTTTTATGAGAGCATAACCAGGTGGCTGGATGGTGACAAAGCAGTGGTCTATCTTGACTTCAGTAAAGCATTTGACACAGTCTCCACAGCATCCTCGCTGCTAAGTTGAGGAAGTGTGGACTGGATGAGCGGGTGGTGAGGTGACTGTGAACTGGCTGGAGGGAAGAAGCCAGAGAGTCGTGGTCAATGGGCAGAGTCCAGCTGAGGCCTGTATGCAGTGCAGGGCCTCAGGGGCAGTGCTGGGGCCGGGATTATTCAATATATTCATCAATGATTTGGACGAGGGAACAGAGTGACTGTCAGCAAGTTTGCTGATGACACCAGGCTGGGAGCAGTGGTGACACTGGAAGCTGTGCTGCCATCAGAGACCTGGACAGGCTGAGAGCTGGGCGGGTAGAAATGTAATGAAATAGAACAAGGGCAAGTGTAGAGTCTTGAATCTGGGCAGGAACAGCCCCAGGTTCCAGTGTAAGTTGGGGAATGACCTGTTAGAGAGCAGCGTAGGGGAAAGGGACCTGGGGGTCCTGGGGACAGCAGGGTGACCATGAGCCAGCACTGGGCCCTTGTGGCCAGGAAGCCAATGGGACCTGGGGTGGGTTAGAAGGGGGTGGTCAGTAGGTCAGAGAGGTTCTCCTGCCCCTCTGCTCTGCCCTGGGGAGACCACACCTGGAATCTTGTGTCCAGTTGTGGCCCCTCAGTTCCAGCAGGACAGGGAACTGCTGCAGAGAGTCCAGCGCAGCCACCAAGATGCTGGAGGGAGTGGAGCATCTCCCGTGTGAGGAAAGGCTGAGGGAGCTGGGGCTCTGGAGCTGGACAAGAGGACACTGAGGGGGGACTCATTCATGTTTACAGATGTATAAAGGGGAGTGTCAGGAGGATGGAGCCAGGCTCTTCTGGTGACAACCAGTGACAGGACAAGGGGCAATGGGTGCAAACTGGAACACAGGAGGTTCCACTTAAATTTGAGAAGAAACTTGTTCCCGGTGAGGGTGTCAGAGCCTGGCCCAGGCTGCCCAGGGGGCTGTGGAGTCTCCTTCTCTGCAGACATTCCAACCCGCCTGGACACCTTCCTGTGTAACCTCATCTGGGTGTTCCTGCTCCATGCGGGGATTGCACTGGGTGAGCTCTCCAGGTCCCTCCAACCCCTGACACCCTGGGGTTCTGTGGTTAATGTCCTTGGCTCACAATGCTTATAGTGGTGAGAGAAACCAGAAAAGACAGAGGCATGCAAATAGAAGAATGAATAAAGTGATGCTTTGCAAATATCATGTGATGACGTGATGATGTATGTTTCTCTTGAGGTAGAGACTTATGAAAGTAATAAATAGAAGTGAAGGAGTCCTCATCTGTAAAATGTACAACACCAAAATGCAGGTTTTCTCATAGACTTTTAATCTGAACTTGAGTCTCCCAAAGTAGATCTGTCCTTTTCTGTAACCTTTCTGAATGGATGAGGAAAAGCTGAGTTCTTTGAAGGAAGCCCTAAAGCTGAAGTCAGTCAAAAGTGACGGATTCAGCGTTGCACCCTGGAGCGGGGGTGTGAAGGCGAGTGTTCTGCAGGGGTGTCAGGTGTCATCGGCAGCCAGGGCTGGCTGCACATCTCCGGTGGGGTTATTTCTGCAAGTGTTTTCACAGACCTGATGAAACCTGACTGAATGTAAGGAACACATTTGAGAAAAAGGTATAGTCCACTTCATTTTATAATCTGAATTGTAATCTGCATGTCAAAAAAGACAGGCAGGTTCATTTGTGGACCGCATGTGGAAGCCAACTTTTACAATGGCATATGGTAAGGTCAGTTTGCAAATTTGCTTGGATATACTTTAATGACACTGTAATAGGGCCAAGCAGGCTAAAAAATATTTAACTGTCTAAAATAAAATTTATTTTAAAATATATTAAAGAATATGTAGCATGTAAAGACATTTGATTTTCTGAAGAACTCTCAACAAGTGTATGAAATCAGCTTTGTGAAGGGCTTTGCTTACACACAGACACCAGGATTAAAGTGATGTGTCTGATCAGCTGGTCACAGTTTTTTGCTGATGAGAGAACCTCAAGGTTGCAATCACTTGTGTCTATGTTCCACCATGTGGACAGCATGTTATAGGTCAAAAGCTTTTTTTGACTTCCAGAATTTTCGTTTTGGAGCTGGGTTACAGATTCCCTACAATTCTGTCTGACATCTCCAGCCCTAAACACAAACAGTGTAATAGGCATGTGGCAAAGGGGAAACTGCTGTGCTAGTGAGCCTGACCATCTCTCCTGTTCTCTGCCCACTAGCCCACTGTTGGCAATGTTTCATTTCTCTGAGCAGCTTAAATATCTACAGGTAAAAATTACAGGAAAATATTTCCACCCTTTTTTTCCAGTATCTTCTTCAAATTCATGATAAACTGCAGGCAGTGCTTGAGGTGTCTTGGTGGGTCATGGATCTGGAAGTGATGTCTCCAAAGGGGCAGGTGGGAAATAAGCATTTTTGGACATTGCTGCCTGGCCAGTGGCCCGTGCTGGCACAACATGGCCCCAGCACCGCTGCCTGCACCTCGCTGGGTGAGCATAGTCCTTCTCAGGCCTTTTCAGTCTTTTAGAAACAATTAAAAGGCGATTAAAGCCAAACTTTTCTAGGACAAGCCTATAAGGTATATGAGTTATTTCTGTGAAATGGCCACTGAATCCTTCTTGTATGGCTCTGTGGGAGGTGTGTACAGCCTCAGTGGTATGTGGCCTGTTCTGACTTACGGACCTGTAAGAATTTTCAAATCCTTTTTACAAGTTTCATAGGAAAAGTTTGCTCTGCAGAAACTCTGGCTTTCCTTTGCACGGTTACCACAAGCAAGCTCTGCAAAGGGAACTCACAGATGGTCCTGGCAAGATGGGATGGGAGTTTGGGCCAAGCAGGGAAAAAAAATTGAAAAATGTTAAGAGGTGGAATGAAATCCATCTCTTTGCAGAGCCAGCACTAAGGTTGAATGGGACATCAGTGGTAAGAGGCCTTGGGCTAAATGCTTTGGGGGATCAACAGTCAGCCATCGGTTAATGTCTGTCCTTCTAATTACATCCTTCGGCCGTGGCATGGTGGGGATGAAAGCTCAGCATATGTGCATCCAAGCCAATTAACTGCAATTTGGTAAATTAGCAATGTGTAAAACATGACTTTGCAAAATTCCTTGGTTCACTGAGCTGGAGTGAGCTTGGTGTCTCTGGTGTACACGTGAGCAAGTCCAGAGACTTTGACCACTGGCCCTTCCCCATGAACTGCTTTTGGTCTTCAGTGCATATATGGGTAAAAGAGGACGGTGTTTCAGCCTGAGGAGGGGGGGCAAGAAAAACTCTGGGAATGCTGGAGTGGCAGTGGCAGGAAATGGGGTCTACATGCAAAACTTGGGGAGGTGCAGGGACTCAAAACCAGGCAAAGAGCCCTAGGAAAGGCAGCAGAGCCAGTGGTGATGGGGAAGGGCCACCTGGACTGAAGGTGGATAAAGCTCACAAGTTACTCCAGTTCTGAGGAGGAACGTGGAGAGCTGGGTTTAACAGCACACGTCTACTCCCAACCTCAGGGGTCAAACCATTAGCCAGACTGCGAATGTCACAAGCCTTAGTGTGAGATCTTGTAAAAAAACGGTGATTGTACTGCATTTCTGTCTTTTGATTTTTGTATTTCTCCTATATATGTGTGTGGTAGAGTGGTGTGCACCTCCCAGTTTACTGCCAAAGAAAACATTGGTCGTTCTGGTCAAAATGAACCCTTTCCCCAGTGCTCCTGAGTCCTGCCTGTGTTCCCTGTGGTTGTTGATAAGACCAGTGAGGCAGAGCCCATGTGAGATATGCAGGATGGTCCCTGGAGATGGGGTGTGCAGCAGAATCCCTGGGGTGGTCCTAAACTTGTGCTGGGGACTGGTTGCACAACCTGCAGGCTCTGTCATTTACAGAGGGGATGCTGGGCTTGCGAGCAGCCCATGTTGTTGGGGTGGATTTCAGAGGGCCTAGTTTGAAGCCTATTCCCCAAATGTGTCCCAATCTTGTCTTTAAAGAGTCAACTACAGTTTTGTGGTGACTTTGCGCTAGCTGTCTGCAAGGAGTAGAATTCTCATCCCCTGGGAATGGAGCTCTGTAGCAGGGAGTGTTCCTGCTGTACCTTGAGGAATGTGCCTCACAGATACATCAGACCAAACAATTTTGCTTCCCAAGAATAAGCTTAGGCTAAACCTCCCTTAAAAAGCCCACCCCAAACCTGTGACTTGATAAGGGACACCCTGGAACTCCTGGTCACATTAGAAGATCCCAGAGTCCAACCAGTGGCAGTAGTGAAAGGACCGAGTGTCTGGGTATTGGAGGAGAAGCGGGGTGCTGCAGTGGGACCGGAGCGGTGGCAAGAAAAGACGGGGTTATTCATCCCTGCCAGGTGCTCCTGTCCCCACGGCCTGAGCCCACACTTTCATTGCGCGGCCCCTCGTCTGTAAATGGCAGTTTCCTCCGTTCCTCTGTTTGGTTCAAGGAGAATTTTCTAGATGCTTTGAACTGTTTTAAAGTCCTCATCTTTCTTTTTCAGCATCTTTACAGCAGAATAAACTTTACACTGTACCAACTGAGATGCAGTTTCTGGCAAGTACTGAGGAGTAAGTTAACTATAAAGTTTGTATTAGAGAGTTGAGAGAGAATTATCCCCTGAGCTAGACCAAGTTTTAGGAATTTGAAATCCAATAATTGAAATGTTTTCATTATACCAAACATTCCAATCACTAAGCAGCCTGATGATAGAAATCCTCCTCTGTGTGTCTAGCATCCCTCTGCATGTCCAAATTATTGCAGAGATTTGCCAGCCACTCTGAAATGGTAGCCAGAGGTGTCTCCTGCTGCGGAATTGTGCCTTGGTTTTTCTCAGGAACATCAAGTGTGCGAAGCTGGTGATGTAGAAGCCACCAGGATTTACACACCGGTGATGGTCCTGTTTTGATAACAATGATGGGAAAGAAGCATCTTTTCAGGAACAGATGTTTCTCTCCTCTCAGTGCTATATATATACATTTTTTTTCCTTTTAGCGGTCCTGTGGACCTCATGCCAAGTGTTACAAGTTTCTGAGGGGCTGGGCAAGGCACATGTGCCCTCGGCTCCTATGGACGGGTGCTGACGGTGCTCTGCCCTATGCAGGGCTGCCGGTCCCAAGTGGCAGCTCACCGAGCAGGCCCCTCAGCCACACTGAGCTGCTCAGGTGTTAGCTTGGATTTCAAAAAACTGGGAGATTTCCTTCTGTCAAGGCTCTGAAGTGGTTGCACTGTATTTAAACCAGGGCTTTCACTGGATTCTCTTTTGGACTATTTTAAAGCAAAGATCTGACAGAGGAGAAGGAGGTTACCGGTGATACGCTCTCAGATTTAAAGAAAGAGGAGGAATACAAAACAAATATATGGAAGGGTTTCCTCATCTCAATCCCATATGCAGCCAGCATCGGAGGTACAGCGACGCTGACGGGAACTGCACCAAACCTCATCCTCCTGGGACAGCTGAAGAGGTATGAGAGGCCGTCCTGGAGAGCCCTGTAAATCCTGGAAAAGAGAGAGACGTGTTTGCCATCCCTGTAGGAAATGCCCTTCTGTGCTTAGGGCTAGTTTGTAAAATTCAGACCCTTCTAGAGCATTTTGTGAAACTTTGTGAGCAGATGAAAGCAGAGACAGCCTTAGCTGTAATAAGCAGGTTTCCAGTGCACCCAGTTAGGCTGTCAGCCAAGCCAGTGCATATGTGCTTCACCTTCCTGATGCTCTTAATCCCATCAAATTTAATGGAACTTGACTACACACAATTAATCTGGTAACTGTTTTGATGAAACAGCCTGTGTAGTGTTTTGTGAGCAATTACATCCACCACTGAATGGTAGAAAAATAAGGAACTCGGAGCTTCTTGCCTGTTTTCATAGTCAGAAAAAATGCCTCCTACGTGCATAGGAGCAGAGATTTGTGCCATCCTAAGTGGCTGTGGGTATTTGTTAACTTTGGCCTCTACAAGCAGAACGTTCGCTCTCTCCTAGGCGGGCACAGCATCCCCAGGAGGATCATGTTCAAGCTCTCCAGCAGTTATTATAGCAGGGTTTGATCCTGGGTGTTCAGGATTATGATCGTATGAAAATACCAGCGCACCTGGAGAGAGGTTTTCAGACCTTCCCGGTGGGCTTGCACAGCGGGGCTTGGTGAGAGGGGGTGACGGGGGGGTTGTCCAACACAACATTCCCCACAGCTTCTAGTACCTGGGTAACAGCTAACGCACAGAGAGGAGCAGCTTGTACGTGCACAGTGGTTTGTGGGATATTTTGCTGCTGATTTCAGATGTTTGTTTGCCCTTAAGTTGAAGGATTGTTTTCCCTTCTTGCGTTAACTTGATTTTCCCCATTTGCTTAGTTATTTTCCAGAATGTGATGTAGTGAACTTTGGTTCCTGGTTTATGTTTGCATTTCCTTTAATGCTGATTTTTCTTCTCCTGGGATGGCTATGGATCTCCATTCTGTATGGAGGAATTAACCTAAGGTATGCCTATATTCTCTATATGTATATATCATCTGGTTGTGCCAGCATCATAAAATACATGTTCATCACGGTTCTCATATTAAAATCTACTGATTCTGCCCAAGATCATCTAATGGATGGTGGGGAGTTTCATCACTAACTTCAGGATGCTCATGCTATAGCAAGTCATCTTTCTTTAAAGCATTCCTGTTGCATAACAGCTTCTTAAAGATCACTCATAGTGTCATATACTTTATCTAACTGAGATATGTTCGTGTACAGAATATGTATTAGATATTCCTTCAGTTAAACATGCGTTTTTTTAAGGTTGCCTGACCTGAGCCTGTAGCAAATTTCATTGACAGAATAGAAAGCAGGATCAAACTTTGAAGACCAGTTTGAAATCTTGGTTCCCCTGGAATTAGTAAAAATCTCCTAGAACAGAAAAGAGCTAGGATTTGTTCCTGGGGCAGAAACTTGCTTTTGGAACAGCTTGCTTCATAACAGGGCTTAATTTTACAACAACATATTAATCTGTAACTGAGAGTAACATATTTTTCTGATAAATCTTTGCTGGATACATGCAGCCCCTAGTGTATGCTATTTTAAACAGTTGTGCTTTGCCATTCCTGTTCATTTAGAGCCCCTTTTCCCTCTGCGCGCTCTCACAAGTCGTAGTAACAAACTCGCGGTCCTGCATCCTCTAGGGACCATACAGAATTTCTAGTCTTTACTAAAGTCTTTGTTATTTTGAGTTAAATATACAAGTAGAGGGGGTAGAGTGTTGGGGAAGAGAACAGGTGTCCAAATATTTACGTTGTCTCAGAGACAAAAAATCAATGGGAAAGTTTAAATCCAGAAAATGCCAAACACCGATCCTTAAAGTGCTCCTGGGGCTTTGCGGGAGGATCTGTGTGCTGCTGTGGGACACTCTGCTGGGTCGCAGCCACTTAGACCTGTGTTGCTTTGCATTGCTTGCCCAGGGCTTGGGTGTTGTGGAGCCTGAATTAATTCCTGTGTCCTACGGTGATGGTTGGGGCATGACCCTGATGTCCTGCCCATGAAGTCCTGGCTGTGCTGGCCAAAGCCCCCGGTGAAATGCAAAATTTGTCTTGTGCTCAGAGAACGTGATGCTTCTTGTTTTGTTTGGCTCGTCTCTGTCAGCACAAAGCCCAGCTTTATTGAGATAGCTGGGCCAGCGCAGATACCAGAATTCCCCAGTGGCCAAGTGCCTCGGTAGAGACATTGCAAAGCTGGACAAGTGCAACCGAGTGTCTGCAGGAGTTTGTTGGGCTGCTCTGGCTGCAATGACTCAGGGATCGTGACTGGACTTTCTATGTGGACAAGTCCTTGGTGTCTGCAGCACAGTCCAGGCAGATGGACATGGCTGGAATAGCGAGTTGTCTTTGTTTGAATCCAAAAGAAAGTAAAAGGCATAGGTACTGGCTGGCTGAGCTGAGCTGAAGCTGCTGTTTAATAACACCCTGCAAAAAATCAGAAATTGAAGGGCTAGGCATATCTATTTGAGGTTCAGGACCTTCTGAATGATCAACCATTCATCCACATAGAAGGTTCAGCCAGGATGTCCCTTTGAAAGTGACGCGGTAAGGAAGTGCGGGCGCCCTGGGGCTGGGTGGGTGCGCCTGGCGCGGGAAGCTGGGGTTTGCTGCTTTAGTCAAGGTCACAGTCAGGGTTAGAAACAGGGTTCAGTGGCATGGGATGTGATGGGAGATGGAGTGTGAGATATGAACGTACCATTTGTATGCACATACCGCAATCGGTGTGTGCCATCAGCTTACAGCTAAGAGGCTTAGCCAAGAGCACATTAACATTCCCGGCCAGTTAAAAATTCCTCACATTTTTGTTGATCCTCAGCAGCATCCTGGGATCACTCAGGAAATTGCAAGTGACTTGAGAAGTGGAGAGATGTTAATTTTCCGTGTCCCCCTCTTCCCAGTTCTTCTGCCCAAGTAGGTATCTCCTAGAGATGAGGAAATCCTTCAATGCTGGGACATTCTTTTGGCAATCACAGCCCATGTTGGAGGAATTGGTTTAGAATATAAATGAAAGGAAACTTCCTAACCTCTGCAGGTCTCCTTTGTATGAATGTAATGAGAAAGAATATATAAAACAGGGCCTTGTGGCCTGTGTCTACAGCAGAGACCTTCATCATCAGTATTCACAATTTGAAAGTAATGCAAACTGAGCCACCAGAGGTGTGCAGCTCTTTGAACCTTGCAGAACAGACGGACACTGGAGAAATATGCAGTGTCGTGTGTGTACTGCGTTAGAAAATGCAGCATTTACTGTTGTATCACTTATGTTAGAGGTGTGTAAGCATATAATTCTGTTTCTTGTCAGGGGCTGGAGAACAAAAAAGTCCAATGTAAGAGTGGATGCAGAAGCCCGAGCCAGAGAAGTGATAAAGGAGGACTATCAGAAACTGGGTCCAACAAAGTGAGTGATAAAGATGGAACTGAAATGAAAAAGAAATCAAGTGGGTTGGAAATGTCCTGTCTTAAGAGTGGAGACCTAGGGGAAACCGAGTTTTTTTCAGAAGAAAGTGAAATAGATGTTTCCACTCAGTGTTCGTAACCTGCTGCAGTTTGCTTTTTGCATGCTTCAGCCTCTCCACCTTCACCTACAGGAATAATTGCAAATAGCAGCTTGTACTCCAGCCTTCTCAAGAATGACGTTCGTATTATAGAGTGAATTCATGCTGGGTTGTTTAATTACTGTTTGTAATTTTTTTACTCCAGGGACAAAACCAATCTTGTGTGTGTTACGTACTGACCAACACAGTCTGAATGGTGAAGGTTTGTGCATGTCTGTTGTGCAAAGCTGGAAGTATTTGTTAAGAAGGCTGATGAATCCTTTGATAGATATGAATCACATGGATTGTGAATATGCTTTAAGAACACTAATTAGCTGCTCAAAGAAAGTATATGGAAAGAAGTCAGATCCATGTCATGGAATACATTATTTTTTCTGAATAACTTCTTCAGCTGTATTAGGTGAAGAAAGAACAAGACACTTGTAGCTTCTTATTGTAGTTTCTCGAAGGTCTCGTCTTCTGGAAACAGCTTGGTGCAAATTGCAGTAATGGGGATCATATTTTGGAGAAGGAACCAGCAGAAAGAAACACGAGTTTTAGACTTATGAGAAATGCCAAAAAAAGGGGGAACAGGAGAAGCTGTGTGTCTCCAAGAATCAAACCCTCAGTGTGTCTGGCCACCGATATTCTGGGCAATCAGGGCTAGTGAAGGATTTTGAAACTCTAAGTCTTAGCCTTAAATGGTCTCTGTGCCTCCATCTGTAAAATAATATTTTCATACTCACAGCAATGCTGTGAAGATTCAGTGATGTTTGTGTCTTGCTATCAACATTGTAATTATTGCTGTTGAGTGGAAAATGGAGTGGTTCTTCAAAGACAATTGTCTGTGCCTGTGCTGTAAATGAAAGAAATTGGTTTACTCGTTCCATTCAGTACATTATCAAGCAGCCTGCAAAATGTCTCTGAAAGAATCAAAGTCCCACTTTGAGGTCTAGGAGTGAGAAAGTCCATTAAGCTGTGCTCTACCAATTTGATTAGCAAACCCATAACTTAAAATCAATGCGAGTGGCCTCTTCCCAGTAGCTTAAATGCCCTTCCTTGTGCTCGGGGAGATTTTAAACAGTGTTTTGAGTTGTTGCTTTGGTTAAATCTTGACTGACTGGAGTCAAGCCTGATACTAAGTGAATTATATGCCATTTCCCCCGCTGTTTGTCATGTACCTAAGAGATACTGTTTAGGTTTTGACCTTGAAGTTTGTTCCTGCTGTCTCATATGAATTGAACCTCAGCCAATCCTGTTACATTTCTTGAGCTGGAGGGGATCCCTCTCCGGCTGGCCCTGCCCTGGGCACATCCCAGAGGGCAGCGCCAAGAGGAGTGCCCATGAGAGGCTGCTTGGCCCTTCGTCTGCCGTACCCCTTCGTCAGCCTTGCGTACAAGTGTTGTGACATCTGGTCTGTACGTTCCTGATGCCTGCCTTGCCTCTTCTTAATGCCTTCCAATAAGAGATAATTGCTGGCTAGTATCAATATTTGCAAAGAGATTTACAAGCTATTCCAATATTTCACTGTAGTTATTTTAAGAAAACCAGCCTAACTTCTCACCTAATCTGCTGCAGCCTCAGCTCAATACTTGTCCTAGGTTGGATCGACCCCTTTAGCACAGCAGCACTTTAACTGCATTTCTTTCCATTTTAGGTTTGCAGAACAGGCAATTTTCTTCTTTTTCTGCATCTTTGCAATCATGCTCTTCTCCAGGGATCCCAAATTCATTCCAGGTTGGGCAAGCTTGTTTGCACCGGGGTAAGACTTTATTTTCATTGCACTGTCATATTTTTCAATAGGCTTTCAAAGTCATTGAGGTTCTGAGGTTTCTCATTGTATCGCTTAACACTATTGCTCAGGTTTCCTGGAATAAATTAAGCTGAGCTTTGAGAAGCAGAGCCAGCTTTATTGTTTCTTTCTCTTGGAGGAGGTACATGAAACCCAGTGGGAAGTTGTCACGTGTGTATCTGAGGCCATCCTTAGGGTTTTAATGTTGAGAATGCTGTTTATAGGTACATTTGCAGTGAAATATTGAACTCTTTATGCACTGGAGGTCTGGAGGCTGAAGATGGATGGCAAGAGCTCATCCCTTGTGCTATCCTGTCTGTTTGATGAGTTTGTCTCCCTTGTGCCATCCATACCTTGGGAGGATGAATGGATGTAGCAGTTGGTGTGAGAGGGGGTGGTGTTATTTCTTAACGTAAGAGACCTTCATTTTATTTTTCAATAAAACCTAGCTTAATAAATGATTCCTTAATACAGCAAAGTAATTATAGACTTTTTCCTCATCAGTTAATAGTTCCTTACAATCAAAAACATGCTTAAGCTCTTTACTGTATGGAGCTTGCCTTTCACTGTATAGTCTGATCATTTTGCAAAGAGGTCTGGGCTCTGCATTCCTTCTTCCTTGCAATGAGCTGGGGAAGTTTGTCCTCGCAACCCGTCATGGACTGACCACAATTCCCCAAGCAAAACAGCCAGAGCATCAGTGTGGTGGGGATTAGATCTTGGTGTTTACATTTGCAGAGCAGTTTTCTAGGGGTTTCAAAGCCCATCTTAGAAATGCAACTCGACAGGGAATTAAAAAGAAAAGAACTGTGAACAATGAATCTTGTTCAAACCTGATGGAAACTTGTAATCTTCTTTTGTAAATCCCTGTTCTCATAAACTTTGTTGTTTTACAGGCTTTTTCTTACCAGTGTTTCTGCTGTTTTTGGACAGGTTTATCTCAGATGCAGTTACCGGAATCACCATTGTGATTATTTTGTTCTTCTTCCCTTCGCAAAAACCTTCCTTCAGGTGGTGGTTTGACCTGAAAGGTGCGTAGGGGGCCCCTCCGGGCGGGACTGTGCGCTCACCTGTGCGCTGGTGGGCCGGCACAGAGCAGGAGCCAGCGCTGCCCCACCCCGGGCCCGCGCGAGCCCCGCAGCTGCCCCGGCGGGCTGCAGCACCGCGGGCTGGAGGGGCGGTTGCACAGAGGGTCTTTCCCTGCAGTGCCAGGAGAGGTTCGGTAGCCGCTGCCCTGCTGCTGGTTGCAGGAGTGACTCAAATGCTCACACAGCTGTCAGAGATAACGCTCTGGTGGGCTGAAGGAAACTGAAATCAGTGTTGCTTTGCTGACTGCGAAGCAGAGGTTTGGTTGCTGACTCCCAAACAGCTCCTGTCCCTCAGGTGGGAGCAGGAACCTCCCAGAGGGCAGAGCTGGGCGAGTTATCCATATTCAGAAATAACGGCCCTTCCTCAGTCCCTAGAATGACTCAGAATGTAAACTCCTAGTGCCCAAACTCACCAGCAGGTTCTGGTACCAGGAGTCTTCTTTTGTGGTCTTGAGTTTCTCTTTTCGAGTAGCAATGAGATACAAATTGTAATTCATAAGCCACTTGGTGTTAATGTGGAGATGCAGCTGATGAAGGCCCTTCATGGATGATACAGCACTGCCCAGGGTCTGTGGGAACAAAATACCAGTTACTGCTGTTGCTCTGATTCATGCACACTTGTCATGTTGTTCATATGCGGGAAGATGTTGAATCAGCTCCTCTGGGTAAAAGAGGTGTGCCCTTGTTCAGCAGAAAATTGCAGTCCCATTAATGCATCCTTCCATATGACAGGGCTCACTTCACCGTGAATTAAGAGATGGCCTTTAGGGGAGATGGGCTCTTTGCTATAAAACTTCCTGGCTATTGAACAGCAAGTGGAGAATTAATAATATCTTCATAATTCAAATGTTAGAAAATTTCCTCCTTCCACAGACTACCATCTGTTGAAGATAATGTTTGTCTGTTACAGAGAAAAAATTAACCTGATATTAAATGTTCCCTCAAGAAAGCCTCAAAGAAATCTTGAAGTTCTAGAATTTATTTATTTATTTATTTATTGTAAGATTTGATGTTAACTTAAATGGTCTCTTAATTGTCTGCCTTAAGAGCTTCCATATGTATATTTTATCAGCAACTCATGTTTAGTAAGCTCCAGCCCTGGTGTCAGGTCCATGAGCTCGTTGTATCAGATGATGACTGACACGGTCCTCTTTGGATGGGTGTTTGACGTGAGGGTTTTTTTCTTCATTTAGCACCAAACACGGAGATGCAGCCCTTGTTGACTTGGAGGAAGGCCCAAGAGACGGTGCCCTGGAACATCATCTTGCTGCTCGGAGGAGGCTTTGCCATGGCCAAGGGCTGTGAGGTGAGACCTGCTGCAGACACTACGTTGCAGTCATCCTGTCTGACGGAGTTGGATCTTATCAGGGTGTCATTTGGGTTCTTGTTTGCCTCTGGGAGATTTGCATCTACAGGGTCACAGCTCCTGAAGGATGTGTTTTGCAGCTCCAAGTCATGATGATATGGAGCAGATAACTAAGGAGGTTAAGACATCTTGCAGCTCCTTTCAAACTGCTTGTTGTTACACACCCTGAGGACACTTCCCACAGGTGCTTGTGTGGGTCAGTGAAGGTTGTGTGTAATTTGCAGTTCTAGGAGGGATCCATTTATGTTCAGGGAGGCGAGAGCTTTGCTCTCCAGCTTGTTTGTTTTCCCTTTCTGCAGGAGTCTGGTTTGTCTGTCTGGATAGGAGGCCGCCTGCATCCCTTGGAGGGCGTACCACCGCCTGTGGCTGTCATCCTCATCACAACTGTCATCGCCTTGTTCACGGAGTTTGCCAGCAACACGGCCACCATTATCATCTTTCTGCCTGTCTTGGCAGAGCTGGTAAGGTAGTCCAGCTGTTCTTCTGCTCTGTCCTCGCCTTGCTCCTTGCATGGGCAGGTTTTGTTGTGTCTATGCTGGGACAAGTGCCATATGGTTCTCCTGTTCCTGGGCTTTGGGCACTTTGAAATTCTGGAGAGCAACAAAGCAAGTACCTGTAGCATAACGTGAACACAGAAGGATAATAACCCTTCAGATGTTGTTGGAGAGATATGTGATTATTTATCGCAGAGTGTGGGGTAGGGCTTTGCATAGTGTAGGAGCTGTTTGCATTCCTTTATATATCTGCCTATGACTCCAAATCTGCAAGGTACATTTTCTGTTCCCTTCTGTTTTTCAAGGCCATTCGTCTGAAAGTAAATCCCCTCTATTTAATGATACCAGGAACTATAGGATGCTCCTACGCATTCATGCTGCCAGTCTCAACACCTCCTAACTCAATTGCATTTTCTTCTGGACACTTGATGGTCAAGGATATGGTAAGTTCTTTTAGATACAGAAAATGCTGAAAACAATCAGCCTGAGTGTCAAAAATGGTAATTTTCAGAAGTGTTACCAGTTCAACTTGTGCTAAAGTGAAAAGGCTGAAGTCTAATGCCGTTCTCGGCAGTATTTGAAGGCACAGATACGCAGAAAGAGCCTGTATAAAGTCTGGCCCTTTGAAATTTGGAGCCACTGTGGCTCCAAATGGTGACAAAGCTGGTCTTGAATGTGCTCAGCATCTCCCAGACCCTGCTCCTGTTCCTGCCCGTGACAGCAGCTCAGCTCTCATAGGTTTCTAGATGCAGGAAAAGTTCCCCAGCGCAGAGAAATCTTATGAGTAAAATTAGGCTCAGTCCCAGCTCCTGCTCACATTCCTGAGGCTAAACAGATGGTAATGTTTTTGATGGATCAAAGCTTGGTAAGCATCTGCAGAATGGCCTTTGGCTTAAGAAAGCCCACTTAAAATGTTGCTAAAATTAGCGGCAATTAAGCCTTCAGTTTTTAAAATGTTTATATTCAAATACCTTCATGCTTCATGGGCTGTAGATGTCCAGTCTAAACAGTTGTCTTTGTGTTTCTTTTGTAGGCAAGAACTGGGTTGCTCATGAATCTTATGGGAGTTCTGCTTCTTAGCTTGGCTATGAACACATGGGCCAAGAGCATTTTCCAGCTGGGGACCTTCCCTGTATGGGCCAATATCCATGCACAAAATGACACCTCACTCTCGACAGCTGTAGAAAATGTCACTTTAAGTGCGCTAAATAAAGTATGAACAAAGCCATCCCTGGGGAAGGACTCGCTCACTTAGGATTTGGGCACTGGAATCATCAGAGTATGCACAAGAGGAAAGCCATGTGGCTGCTCACACTGTA
This sequence comes from Nesoenas mayeri, assembly GCF_963082525.1. Lineage (NCBI taxonomy): Eukaryota > Metazoa > Chordata > Aves > Columbiformes > Columbidae > Nesoenas > Nesoenas mayeri. Next base: position 16,593,203 of record NC_137562.1, read on the forward strand.
TGGGACCCCCGGTTTCATTTTATTTTTAGAAATACTGGTCAGTGTCACGACATCCATTTGCTATTTTCTCTGAAGATCTTTCTCCACCTTCCACAGGTACCAATCAGACTCTCCCAGAGTCGATCTGCTGTGGGTGGTTGTTAACTGGACAGCCCTGTAAGCGTCAGGCACCTTTGGGTAGATGCCTCTGCCCCATGAGAGCTAGTGAGCTTTGCTGCTCTAGCTTCTGATACCCTGCCTCATTTTGGAGGGGGGAGACAACTGGATTCGTTATGTGCAACCCAGTGTGAGTGAGTGTATCGGAACCTGGCCGGGCAGTGCAGTTGGGTGCTTCTGACAGGATGTGGAGGTTGGGGGTCTCCTCACCATCTCATGAGTAATTTTCTCATGAAGCGATGATTCAGATGTGTTGGTAGGACTCAGTGCATTACTCCGTGCTTGGGAAACAGGAAGACAACAGTTTGTTTCCAAACTCATTCCATGTTTTGAAAACCTGGGACAGTAATTGCTACCTGGTTCTTTGCGCTGAGTACACAGACGGGTGTTTGAGACCATATTAATTTCTGATGAAACTTTGGACGTGGCCAGTGTTTCACCGTTGGTGAATGAGGCCAGTCAGGTTTGTGAGATTCACTTGTGAGTCACAGGTCAGTGGACAACTTGCCTTGGAATATCATTGACATTTCCGAAACACAGGCTTTGATTCTTAACATCTTTCAAAATCACATTGCTTGGGTACTTTCAATGAAAGCATTGCACATAGACTGTGATTTTAGTCACCACTTTATCTGATTTATATTATTTCCTGTAAGAATCTAAAATATTTAATTTAAAAGATCAGTCATTTGAGATAGATGGATTGAATGATAAAGGGTCTGATTCTTGGTTTAGGGAAGGTGTATGACTGGATCTCAGTGCTGGGAGAGATTTCTCTGACAATGTAAACTGACGGAACTGGCAAGACAGACTGGCCCGGGGCAGGGACCCAGCACATCTCCCATAGCCCAGCTGGGAGAGCGGGCAGGGCGATGCTCACCAGCCGCAGATGCTGCTGCGGGGGTTACCCCCGGGCTGCGTGGGAGGTGGAGACTTGTGGCGTTTGAACTGAAACCACCAAAACCAATTGAATGTGGAACTCGTATCAGTCAAGTTTAAAAAATAAAAAAAAAAATCCTAATGTTCAACAAAATCCTCAGCGATTGTGGAAAACATACAATAAAGCACAGTTGTTAGCATGTCATATCGTCCTGTTTGCGCTGTAGGCTGAGAGGAGAAAAGCAAAGCCCAAGCCTTCCCCACCCTTAGCTTCACCCCCTGATGTGGGCAGTGGTTCCCCGGGAGGAGCGGGGCGGCAGCGGGGTCTCCCTCCGAGTCTGAGCCAAAACGGAGCCTTGTTACGCAGAGGAGTAACAACACTGGAAAGGCTCCCAGCCCAGTGTGTCAGGGCTGCTGTGCTAAAGAGGTGCGGCCCCGGCAGTTGGCTTTGCTGGGGACACGCCGTCTCACTCCGGCCGCACTCGGCTCACCGGCCGGGCTCGGCTCTCTCCGGCCGGGCTCGGTTCTCAGCGGCCGCGGTCGCCTCGCTCCGGTCGGCCTCGGTTCTCTCCCGCCGCGTTCGGGTCTTTCCGGCCGGCCTCGGCTCTCTCCGGCCGGCCTCGGCTCTCTCCGGCCGGCCTCGGCTCTCTCCGGTCGGCCTCGGCTCTCTCCGGCCGGGCTCGGCTCGCTCGGTCGGCCTCGGCTCTCTCCGGCCGGCCTCGACTCTCTCCGGCCGGCCTCGGCTCACTCTGGCCGGCCTCGGCTCACTCCGGCCGGCCTCGGCTCTCTCCGGCCGCGCTCGGCTCACTCCGGTCGGCCTCGGCTAACTCCGGCCGGCCTCGCTTTTTTCAGGCCAGCCTCGGTTCTCTCCGGCCGCGCTCGGCTCGCTCCGGCCGGCCTCGGCTCTCTCCGGCCGGCCTCGGCTCTCTCCGGCCGGCCTCGGCTCGCTCCGGCCGGCCTCGGCTAACTCCGGCCGGCCTCGCTTTTTTCCGGCCAGGATCGGTCCTCTCCGGTCGGCCTCGGCTCTTTCCGGTCAGCCTCGGCTCTTTCCGGCCGGGCTCGGCTCTCTCCGGCCGCCCTCGGCTCTCTCCGGTCAGCCTCGGCTCTTTCCGGCCGGGCTCGGCTCTCTCCGGCCGCCCTCGGCTCTCTCCGGTCGGGCTTGGCTCGTTCCGGCTGGCCTCGGTTCTCTCCGGCCGGATTCGCCTCGCTCCGGCCGCACTCGGCTCTCTCCGGCCGGCCTCGGCTCTCTCCGGCCGGGCTCGACTGTCTCCGGCCGGCCTGGGCTCTCTCCGGTCGGCCTCGGCTCTCTCCGGTCGGCCTCGGCTCTCTCCGGCCGGGCTCGGTTCTCAGCGGCCGCGGTCGCCTCGCTCCGGTCGGCCTCGGTTCTCTCCCGCCGCGTTCGGGTCTTTCCGGCCGGCCTCGGCTCTCTCCGGCCGGCCTCGGCTCTCTCCGGCCGGCCTCGGCTCTCTCCGGTCGGCCTCGGCTCTCTCCGGTCGGCCTCGGCTCTCTCCGGCCGGGCTCGGCTCGCTCGGTCGGCCTCGGCTCTCTCCGGCCGGCCTCGACTCTCTCCGGCCGGCCTCGGCTCACTCTGGCCGGGCTCGGCTCACTCCGGCCGGCCTCGGCTCTCTCCGGCCGCGCTCGGCTCTCTCCGGCCGGCCTCGGCTCTCTCCGGCCGGCCTCGGCTCTCTCCGGTCGGCCTCGGCTCTCTCCGGCCGGGCTCGGCTCGCTCGGTCGGCCTCGGCTCTCTCCGGCCGGCCTCGACTCTCTCCGGCCGGCCTCGGCTCACTCTGGCCGGCCTCGGCTCACTCCGGCCGGCCTCGGCTCTCTCCGGCCGCGCTCGGCTCACTCCGGTCGGCCTCGGCTAACTCCGGCCGGCCTCGCTTTTTTCAGGCCAGCCTCGGTTCTCTCCGGCCGCGCTCGGCTCGCTCCGGCCGGCCTCGGCTCTCTCCGGCCGGCCTCGGCTCTCTCCGGCCGGCCTCGGCTCGCTCCGGCCGGCCTCGGCTAACTCCGGCCGGCCTCGCTTTTTTCCGGCCAGGATCGGTCCTCTCCGGTCGGCCTCGGCTCTTTCCGGTCAGCCTCGGCTCTTTCCGGCCGGGCTCGGCTCTCTCCGGCCGCCCTCGGCTCTCTCCGGTCAGCCTCGGCTCTTTCCGGCCGGGCTCGGCTCTCTCCGGCCGCCCTCGGCTCTCTCCGGTCGGGCTTGGCTCGTTCCGGCTGGCCTCGGTTCTCTCCGGCCGGATTCGCCTCGCTCCGGCCGCACTCGGCTCTCTCCGGCCGGCCTCGACTGTCTCCGGCCGGCCTGGGCTCTCTCCGGCCGGCCTCGGCTCTCTCCGGCCGCGCTCGGCTCTCTCCGGCCGCGCTGGGCTCTCTCCGCCGGGCTCGGCTCTCTCCGGCCGGGCTCGGCTCGCTCCGGCCTGGCTCGGCTCGCTCGGTCGGCCTCGGCTCTCTCCGCCGGGCTCGGCTCTCTCCGGCCGGCCTCGGCTCACTCCGGCCGGCCTCGGCTCTCTCCGGCCGGCCTCGCTTTTTTCCGGCCGCGCTCGGCTCGCTCCGGCCGGCCTCGGCTCTCTCCGGCCGGCCTCGGCTCGCTCGGTCGGCCTCGGCTCGCTACGGCCGGCCTCGGCTCTCTCCAGCCGGCCTCGGCTCTCTCCGGCCGGCCTCGTTTTTTTTCCGGCCGGGCTCGGCTCTCTCCGGCCGGCTTCGCTTTTTTCCGGCCGGCCTCGCCTCGCTCCGGTCGGCCTCGGTTCTCTCCCGCCGCGTTCGGGTCTCTCCGGCCGGCCTCGGCTCTCTCCGCCGGGCTCGGCTCACTACGGCCGGCCTCGGCTAACTCCGGCCGGGCTCGGCTCGCTCCGGTCGGCCTCGGTTCTCTCCGGCCGGCCTCGGCTCGCTCCGGCCGGCCTCGGCTCTCTCCGGCCGCGCTCGGCTCACTCCGGCCGGCCTCGGCTAACTCCGGCCGGCCTCGCTTTTTTCAGGCCAGCCTCGGTTCTCTCCGGCCGCGCTCGGCTCGCTCCGGCCGGCCTCGGCTCTCTCCGGCCGGCCTCGGCTCTCTCCGGCCGGCCTCGGCTCTCTCCGGCTGGCCTCGGCTCTTTCCGGCCGGCCTCGGCTAACTCCGGCCGGCCTCGCTTTTTTCCGGCCAGGATCGGTCCTCTCCGGTCGGCCTCGGCTCTTTCCGGTCAGCCTCGGCTCTTTCCGGCCGGGCTCGACTCTCTCCGGCCGCCCTCGGCTCTCTCCGGTCGGGCTCGGCTCGTTCCGGCCGGCCTCGGCTCTCTCCGGCCGGCCTCGGCTCGCTCCGGCCGTGCTCGGTTCTCTCCGGCCGGCCTCGGCTCTCTCCGGCCGCGCTCGGCTCGCTCGGTCGGCCTCGGCTCGCTACGGCCGGCCTCGGCTCTCTCCAGCCGGGCTCGGCTCTCTCCGGCCGGCCTCGTTTTTTTCCGGCCGGGCTCGGCTGTCTCCGGCCGGCCTCGGCTCTTTCCGGCCGGCCTCGGCTCTCTCCGCCGGGCTCGGCTCTCTCCGGCCGCGCTCGGCTCGCTCGGGCCGGCCTCGGCTCGCTCCGGCCGGGCTCGGCTCGCTCCGGCCGGGCTCGGCTCTCTCCGGCCGGGCTCGGCTCTCTCCGCCGGGCTCGGCTCTCTCCGGCCGGGCTCTGCTCTCTCCGGCCGGCATCGGCTCTCTCCGGCCGGCCTCGGCTCTCTCCGGCCGCGCTCGGTTCTCTCCGGCCGCGCTCGGTTCTCTCCGGCCGGCCTCGCTTTTTTCCGGCCGGCCTCGCTTTTTTCCGGCTGGGCTCGGCTCGCTCCGGCCGGGCTCGACTCTCTCCGGCCGGGCTCGGCTCGCTCCGGCCGCGCTCGGCTCTCTCCGCGGGGCTCGGCTCTCTCCGGCCGGCCTCGCTTTTTTCCGGCCGGGCTCGGCTCTCTCCGCCGGGCTCGACTCTCTCCGGCCGGCCTCGGCTCTCTCGGGCCGGCCTCGGCTCGCTCGGTCGGCCTCGGCTCTCTCCGCCGGCCTCGGCTCTCTCCGGCCGGGCTCGGCTCTCTCGGGCCGGCCTCGGCTCGCTCGGTCGGCCTCGGTTCTCTCCGGCCGGGCTCGGCTCTCTTCGGCCGGGCTCGGCTCTCTCCGGCCGGCCTCGCTTTTTTCCGGCCGGGCTCGGTTCTCTCCGGTCGGGCTCGGCTCGCTCCGGCCGGGCTCGGCTCTATCCGGTCGCGGTCGGTCGCTCCGGCCGGCCTCGGCTCTCTCCGGCCGGGCTCGGCTCTCTCCGGCCGGGCTCGGCTCTCTCCGGCCGGGCTCGGCTCGCTCCGGCCGGCCTCGGCTCGCTCCGGCCGGCCTCGCTGTTTTCCGGCAGGCCTCGCTTTTTTCCGGCCGGGCTCGACTCGCTCCGGCCGGGCTCGGCTCTCTCCGCCGGACTCGGCCTTATTTCTCGGTTCTCTCCGGCACCGATCGGGCATTTCCCATCCGCTCGGTGCTTTCCGGGCCGCCCGGGTGAGTAGCCGGGCGGACGCGGGTGCGCTTCTGTCTCGCGTGGCGGAGGCTGCGTGTGAATCTCTCGCTTTTAATTTCTGCTTTTTTTTTTTTCTTTCTGCTTTTTCGTTGAACTGCTCTTATCCCAACAGGCAACTTTTGCCTTTCGTTTCTTAATCCCGCTCTCCCGCGCGGCCGGCGCAGCCCGCTGGTGGTTTTAGTTGCCGGCTGTGGGGCTGGGGCAAAACTACGACACCCGGAGAAATACTTGCATTTGGCTTGCTAAATTAAAATTTTTGTCTTCTCCAAAAGGCTTTTCATGTGTTCACTTATTCTCGTAACTCTACACTGAACCTGTTCTAATTCATAATTCTTGCTCAGGAAAGATAAACTGAAAGAAAATTCCAAATGAGATCTTGTCATTTGGACAATGTACAATGGCAGTAAGATTTAAATTTGAGTAACTCTTGCACTTTCACAGTTTAAGATTGCATTTGCCTTTTTCAGGGCCATTACCCCTTGTTTCTCGTTCTTTGATTAACGAGTATTGGCATGTTCTTCATGATTTCCAGCTGGTAAGTTTGCCACTGAAATTATTGTTGCTTCTCTCTAAACATGTGGTCTTTTATTATTATACCTTATCCTTTCTCTAGTCTCTAAGTTGTCGAAGTCAGTAATGAACCATTTGATCAGAGTGTTTTTTTCAAATGACTCCTAAGGCTCCACTAGTGGATTTTCTGCAGCTCAGTGCTTTTCCTTTTATCTCTTTTACCTCCCCTGTGCCTTTGTAATTAGTTCTTTACTGATATTACAGTTTATGGATTAATTCCAGTCTTTTGTAGCTTAATGAGTAAGGTCCCATGTGGAGCTGAATCTGCAGACCAGATCTGCCATTTAGCCTTTGCTGAGAAAATAATTTTTCTATTTTCCTTCTGCTCTGACACTTAGTATAGTAGTAACAAGCCCTCAGATTTAACCTGTTCCTGTTTGTCAGCATCAGGGAGCTATTCCGCTCTGCGGAATCTGATTCAGCAGCACCCTCCTTTGAGGATGCTTCCTTTTGTCTGGCAGTGGTCATTGCATCATCTGATAAATCTGGAGGGCTCTTTTGCAAAATCATTATTTTTAAACTGGAACGATGCAGCTTAATTTTTCTCAGTTTTCATCTGAGAACAAGTTGCCTGGTCTCATGAGTATCACTGCTACTCCAGCATTCCAGTCCAAGAGCTGTCAGATATTTCAGTCCCTGCAGTGTAGTTTCCATCAGTTACACCTCAGGTGATCTTTCAGGAGGTTTTGGGAAGGGTTTTCTCTCAGGACTATCTATGCAGAGATAGTCTGAGTTTCTGGACATGCTTCTGTAATTATTCCTGTTTTCTGAGACAGCCTGAGCTAATTAGCAGCTTTTTTTCATCTTGGTTCTTGAGATATTTGTTGGTGACCCTTGACTAATGTATGTTCACAGAAGAAAACAGTGGATTATTTTGGTTACTTTCCTTCATAAACTGTTTAGTCACTTGGCTGGCTAAGAGCTCCCTTAACTCTAGAGTGGTATATTTTAAGGCTAATCTAGGTTTACGGATATTGCTTACTTGCACAATCTGTGCTTAGGAAATTGCATTTCTCCTACAATGTGCTGAGGCTGCGAAAATAAAAAATGGAGCAGCAAGAGATGCCCTTTTTCACCCGTGGTGAAAGATAAGGGAAATGCCCACTAGCCCTCCATCAGTTTTTATTAAGTTGAGCTGTTGTCTGCAGTTAACATCTACAAGAGTGGTCTTGCTTTGATTTAGGTGTGTCAAGGGTTTAGATTGGAGGGTGACGATAAAACCCTGGCAGATGTATTGTTAACCTCCTCTCCCCTCCCTTCCCCCTCTTACCTCTCCTTCTCCCCGCTTCCCACTCAGGAGAGGCAATTTGGAGGGTCCAGGGCTGTCATACACTGAGGACTTACATATTTCCTATACAATGCTGGATGCTGTTTTATCACTGGACAGGTGCAAATCAGTCATTTAATTGTCAGCACCAAATAAAGTGGCCTGTAGCCCCTCTACATTTTCAACATACATATTTTTTAGTATCCCAGAAATGGCTATTAAGACATCTTACTTTTCCTGCTTACCTCCTGATGCCATTTGGCCTACAGTAGGGAAGGATGCTTAGTGAGAGATCATCCGTCTTACATAAATGAACAAGAGGTATTTCAGGACATCAGTTGGAGCTTCTGGCAAAGAAATCAGTCTGACTGAATTTAGCTTGATTGAAAGTGACAACTGGACTACTGGGATTCTTGTTCTAGTGGGCACTACCCTCATGTCATAGAAGAATTCTGGTGACTTAGTGTGCTTGGAGTTCTCTGATGTCAAGTGACCTCCTGCACACATACTGTTATTATGGTCTGAGGTTTAAAACCTGTAAAGTGGCTCTTGCCACCTTAAATGCTAAACTACCTTTTTAGCAAGAAAATGTGGATGTGACCTTTGCAAGATTGTTTTTCCCTTCTATAGTTTGTGTTTATCACCACACTCGAACTTGAGCAATTACACCGTCTTTGGGAGCTCTGAGAGGCCCCGTCCTGTGCGGTTGTATCTGCCAAGGAGACTCCACAGAGAACACCCTGAGCGTTGCAGCCCAGGTTTTGGCAAATGCTCAGGGCAAGTATGTTGGTGAAGATTCTTCCAAGTCACCTTCATTAATGCTGGTATCATCAATACAATGAGACTGGGGGAAGTGTGGGACAGGATTGGGGGGTGTGACCACCACCATTAATGGTAATTTGAAAGAAAACAACAACAACAACAAAGAGTGGCATGGAAGAGGTGGACGAAGGCCTGTGACACCATGCACTCTTCTAGAATGGATCTTCAGACAGGCTTCTGTATAGCATAGCAATAAAATACTACGTCAGATCTGAAACAGTACAGCTGCATATTAAACTATTATTTACATATAACCTTTGGAGAAGAAACAAAAGTAAAATATAACTTACACAAAAAGGTGCCATAATTAAATTCCAGGAAGAAGAAATTGTTTGGTTGTAGTTTAAGACCACAAAGAAGTAATGTAAGCAAGCATTGATGGGCTGGATGAAAGAGAATCTTTAGCAGGAATACGGGACAGCAGTGAACCGCAGTAGGCTGCTGCTTTCCCTGCAAAGCAACATTTTAAGAACTGATTTGGAAGTGTTTGTTTCGTCACCAAATGAGAGAGAACCCTGCTTTGCAATTTCCCACTTCAATAGTCATCTTAATTTTAAACTTCAAAATGCAGAGATATTGCCATTACTGTTTTCCTTTGGTAGGGTTTTAATGCGTGTTTGGATTCCCATCTATAGGCTCCATGCTCACAGCTCCATTAGGATGGATTACATTAATTTTGTTAATGCAAAGCATAACACATCTCTGAAATAGCGTTTTAGAAGTTTTTAACAAGGGTTCAGGTGGACTGCTGCATGGTGCCTTTTGAAGTCGTGGGAATTTTGCTTTTTCTCTCTCCCCCGCCTCCAAGTGTCCTCTGCTGTGCTCAGAAGTTCATCTCAAACAGGTCTTAATACTGGCAACAATAAATCTTCAAAAATGAAGTGCAAGAACAAACTACAATATAAACTTTCCTTCAGATAAGAAATCTGAGCAGATAACTACAGGGCATGTATCTTAAGGCAACAGTCCTGAATAAAGTGCCTGCTGAAGGGAAGCAAATGATATGCAGAACTCACTTGCCATTCCCTCAGCTTATAAGAACTGTATACACCTCCTACTTTGCTCTTCAGGGATGTCCAGATGATATTAATCACAAAAAGAAAAAACCCAGCGATCTTTTTGTGCTGTCAGCTGAAATTTGAAAAAAGGGAGAGGTAGTTAGCAGTTGTTATTAATACCCTTAGACTTGTCAAATGAAGTAACTAGTTCCTATAATGTATGTATGTCTAATGCTAATGTTCCTACTCAATGTGGGTGTAATTATGGGAGGAGATACCAAAATTACTTACTCAGAGGAAATGGGTTCTCTTGAATCCCAAGAGAACAAGAACTTCCTACAAAGGAAAACAGGTGTGCCACGAATAACTTATCTTTAAGTATGAGGAAGTGGGGAGTGTGGCAGGATGTAAAAGCCTTATGAAGGAAAAGGGAGCATTTCCTGATTGTTTAACTTCCAGATTGGTCAATGTCACTTCAGGTTTTATTTAACAACTGTGAGTTGGCTTTATCTCCAATGTCCCCGACTTATGTGAAACTATAAACTCCCACCAGAAACAAGTATCCGTTTACCTGTTTTGTTAGCAGCTCCATACTCCTATTTCAGCAAAAGTTTTATTTAAAAAAAAAACCCAACCAAACTGTTAACCATGACTAGTTTTTATCAGGGCAAACTCCAAGCCAGTCTACAACTGATCATGTTTTAACACTCAGTAAAGACTTAAGAAAAAATTAGTCTGAATTTTAAGTTACAAAGAAAAATAAAAACTGAAAAAGGAGAAATTACACTCCAACAGCTGTTTCTAAGGTGGATGCCCCACCCCTGGAGACATCCCAGGCCAGGCTGGATGGGGCTCTGAGCAACCTGGTCTGGGTGAAGATGTCCCTGCCCATGGCAGCGGCTGGGCTGGATGGCTTTTAAAGGTCCCTTCCAACCCACACTGTTCCATTATTTTACAAAAAAACCCCAAACCAATGCTTCTTGTACCATTTTTAGAAACTTTGTTTTGATACCACAAAGACTAAGAGAGTGCTTACATGACATTCATGCTAGCCCTGTCCTGAAAGAGAAACACTAGAACTTTTCATGCTTGGCAGCAGTATATCTGGTATGGTATATCTCCACTTACATTGTAATTCAAAGGTCCTTCCTCCTCTTGGAAGTTTCCGGGATGTTCAGGCTGTTGAAACTTGTTCTGGGAATCGCCTCAAATGGATTTGGCTGCTGTTCAGAGCTGCTTTAGTTGGTCTTTTTCTCTTTTCCTTAAATCATATTCCTTGGAAACCATAAGAGCCACAAGCCTCTGATGTTACCTGATCTTCACACACAACCCTAGTGACAAACCGCATCAACCAGTTCTCAAGTTCAGGCATTCAGTACTTACAGTGATTGCTTCAGGCGTTACACGTTGCTCCCTCTGGAGCATGACTATTTCTTTTCTTCTTCCTTGCTACTCATGTAAGTAATTAAATCTCAGAACATTTTTCTGTGTGGGCTGCAGTCACCTCCTTTACCTACGTGTACCACATCCACAGTGGTGCTCACCAAGCCACCAGAACCTCTCAGACTGGCCTACGTCCTGAACTGGCACCCGCCAGTCCACACCTTCACCACGGCCAGGCGTCAGCAGCTGCTTTTGTAACCCCTTTGGAATGAAGCAGTTATGGTTCCTAAGTGACTAATGACTTCATATTGTCGTGGGTGTTTTTCCTAGCTCAGTTCTACCCACTCATTGTCCAAAATGATTCAAAATATTTTGTTCCTCCTTTTCCCTTGCTTCAGAGACTTGTAGTGCTGGTTGCTAACTTTCAGAGGAAAACATACTTTTATTTCATTCATCTGCTTAATAATTTTGCCTGTTGTTCAAGTATTGCACTGTCCTATCCTCAGGGTAACCCTCTTGCACTTTGCACTTTGCTGCTGCTCTTTACTAGAAAGAGATCAGTGTAACTTCCACAAAAAATGTTGCAGAATTCCTTTTGTGAGTCTATTTCCAAGTAGGGACACATTTAATTAGACACCCTAACTTCCTGCGCTCTGAAGTGTTGCAGGGGAAGGGTGTTGCCGTCCTTTTAGTTCCCCTAGAGGTGCAATTTACAAGCTTCTCTCATTTCTGTTCCTGCAGTTCGCTTGACTTTAGTGTAGTCTTGGTGGTTTTCACGCATACATGAGATGTAAAAGCGAGTCATTAAGGGCATATCCACATTCTAAATCCAAGGCTATGCTTGAGCTTCTGTTGTTTGGTCTCTGTGATAAGAGCTTTTGGCTTTTGTGACCCTTGAGGAACATCAGAAGAAAAAGAGAGGGTTCCACTGTGGGCTACTTGTGTGGCCTGTCTGTAGCTCATCTCGTTGTATGTCCAGTACGGTCTCGTTCTGCGACACCATGTGACTGGCAGTGGAAAACTGGGTGGCTGCGAGCGCCCTCCTAAAGCGACTTTGCACACTATAAAGACAAAAGGAGTTTATAGCCCCTGAGCTTGGGCTGCTCTTGTCACAGTGAGGAGTCCCTGGGGCAAGTCACAGGTACCCTGTGCTGGAAGCGGGGGCGCAGAGTGGACTCCGGACACTTGTTAAGATTTTAATGTCTTCCTGGCCCAGCAGTCCAAAGTTCAGTAGATCAGTAGCTGACTTTCCATTCACTTCATCTACACTGATCATTTTCAGTCGGAGATTGACCTACTGCTGTACAAGTATTGGCCATAAACCAAGTCACTCACTGGACTACACCTAGTTCACTTGTTTTTGGAACTCAGCTTTTGGCCTGTACCTATCCCCCTGTAAAGGGTTTAAGTAAGATTTACTAAATTTGAACTCTGAAAGATGATTCCTGACATAAAATCTATAGTGAGGAATTCCTAACTCTTCTCAAGTTAAAATACCCTTAGAGTTGAGATTACCTTCACTTCGATTCCCAAAGACGACTTTCAGCAAGTACAAAGTACCAGCATGGAAAAATACAATGTCTGTTGAGCTGAGCAGTTATCTCAACGCGTTTGTCAAATGGCTCTCAAACCGGACACTACTAAAATTCCTTTTGGAAGGTTTGTATGTCTCATTTGCTCACTGTGATTTACTAAAAGAGAAAAATGTCAAGACAGACTTTGCAGCAAAAAAGACAAAGTTAAATTCTATAAATCCTGCAACTCATCCTGGCAGCTTTCTAGTATATATGGTTGTGTAACAAGAAACACCGCTTTGAAAGTCTGCTGTATAAGGCTTCAAATGTGTAAAAATCAGTTCATTAATGTTTGTGTAGAGACAGAAAGAAAGATTTCCAAAGAAAACCAGATGAAAGTCAGTCTCTGAATAGAAGGTAAGATGCTCTTTTTAATAACATGGACATGCACAACAGTAAATGAAGAATCAACTATTCCTCAGTTTGTTTAAAATTACAACGTAAAACATTAATGATATGATGTTGATAACCCCTTATTACAGGAAGTGAGGATTTTGTTTTGCTGATTTTCTCATTGTCTTCCTATACAAGATTTCTTACGACGATTTGTTCAATTTGTACATGCACAGAACAATAATTGTATATCTTCCTGTTAGTCAATCACGTTTACCATCTTAAAGGCCTTGATATCTGCAAATTTATCACAGGAGAAATTAACAAGTAGATGTTTGGGACCCGTCTCAAAAGGGATGAGTTTAAACTTCGTACTGGATTTCTCGCTGGCTTTCAGCGGTGGCACACTAGAAATAGGAAACAAAAGGAAAAACACAAGCTGAAAACAGGTTTACGCATCATGCTTGAGTTTCACTAACCATCTCCCATCTTAAGGAAGAATTCTTATCAGCTCAGTGTAGGATGACCATGAAAAGACCATACAGGACCTGGCTATCTGCTAGGTATTTAGTCAAACCCGTGCGTTGAGATCCCTTATAAATACATTGTGCCGTGATCCAGATGAGCACACAAAATGGGACACACTAGTGTCATACAAGTTAAGACTTCATGCAGAACAAATGGTGTAAAACACATAAGTGAATTATTAAAAAAGAATAATCTGAGACCATGAAGAATGTTAATACATACTTCTGAATTACAATAGATTATAGCACCATTAAAACCAGTGTTTACACAGCAGGAAATGCCAAATGGAAATGAAAATATTTCATATCAGTATATTTTGTAATTCTTGGAAACTCATATTTATGGTTTTCCCAAACAGCCTTACTGTGTCATATTGTCTTGTCTTGCCTGAGGATAAAGTTGTAAGCAATAGACAGCATGGGGTTGCTAAATTCTCTCAGGAGGGCCTATGAATTATGGCGCAGATCATTCCTAGTTGCTCAAGTGCAAATGGCAATGTTAAGTTGCTGTGTATGTTTCTTTGTGTGTATGCATTCAGTTAAAGATCACGCTCCCATATCCAGAAATAACGGCATATGTCGAAATTCGTGTGCAATTTTGTATATGTACAAAGTAGGGGGCAGCCTGAAAATATAAGCTTTCTGTTTCACTTGTGAAGGAAAAATAGCAGGACAAGATACAATATCATCAAAGCATAAAAATAGGAACCTGGGATCTGTAGTGAAAGGAACCTACTTTATTCCAGTCTTCCCATTCACCAGCTCAATACCTTTTAATACTTTTTTGACTCTGTTTATTAATCTCATAATTATTTTGTAGACTTCTGAAAGTAGAGCTTGAAAATCAGTGGGCTTGTTGGTTGTTGTTTGTTTTTGTGTTTGGTTTTGTTTTGTTTTTTTAATTAAAAAACTCAAACAAAACCAAACTTTTACTGTAATATTCACCATTTTTCCTGTTCTCTTCCTGCCTGCCTCATGGATTTCAGCTCTGTTCAAGTTCCAGGCCTTAGTAAGGTAAATTCAGTCATCTAAGCAGTAGCTGTTGGTCATGGTTTAGTCTGTTCTTTAAAAGCTGTCCTCCTTAGTCGTGCTTTACTGTGTCTGGAATAGCTATGCATGGAGCATACTTGGGATTGTACTTCTCAGAGGTACCACCCTTTGAGATCACAACCCGTGTCTAAACGATCTGTGTTCATTTTTGTTCCCAAAGCTAGGACACTGATACATCTTCTTTTTACATTTATCTCTGTCCGTTTGATGTAAACGCAAATTGTTTGAACATCCAGATTGGTACCCACAGTCCATTGAATAAAGTGAAAAAAAAAATCCCAGTCAATATATGCTATAATTCGGGAATAGTATGGACAGAAACAGTCATGTATCCTGTTGTTAGCCCTGTGATTAGAACAAGAAGGTTCGACCCATCTGGCAGCATAGACAGCCTCAGCAAAATTTACTGCATGGGTAAGCATATATTTTTTGCTGGAACTGTGGGCTCCTGCTAGATAGGCAGGAAAACAGGTTCTGTCCAATTATAACAGCAATTATTTGCCGTCCCAAACTATGGAGCCCAAGCCTAGGTTAGATGAAAAGCTGTTTCAAAGCTGTGTGCTTCATTGTGAGATGTTACATTGACTGGCTTCCCAAGCTACAGCAAGAAGAAAATGCTCTCTTATGCCGCTCTTTGGTTCTGGGTCATCCATGCCTACATTCTTGCTCATGTATCTTTAATAGCAGGAAGGAGACATTTCTTGTACTTACTCTATCTCAAGGATTCCTCTGAGCAAGTCATTGCCTTCTACCTGCAGCACACAGTCCGTCACTTCCGTTTCAATAGGATTGGTAAATATCACTTCTACATCTACTTCTTTATTCACTTTTGCTTCACCAAGTACCTGTGCAAAGAAAATGCTTGAAAGGTCAGGTTCTCCGTATTCTTTTCTATCCAAGCCTTCTCAGTAATCAGAACAGGAGATTTTATGAGATGCTATGATGGATCATGGCAGGATATGAACAGAACGTCTTTCAGGGAAGAAAGTGCTTATAAGAGCTCATTTTCCTCTTTCTCTGCCACTGCAGTTAGAGCAAAGAGACAGCAATTTACCTGTATATCAATGGCAGGGTTGTCCAGGGTGATGTCTCTTTGTACTAGCACTTGAATTCCACCTTCTACGTGACATAAAGCTGTTACCTGGATTGTGTTGTCTGTAGTTAACTGCTGTTGATATTCAGTATATGGTATCCTAATGGGAAATTGTTTCTCTGTAGAAAAAAAAGGGAATTGATACATGTTTGTATAAGCCCACTGAGTTTCATACCTAACATTAGTATTTTCCTTTTATGCTGTGTCTGGGACTAGGAACGTCTTCAACCGTTCCTCCCAAGCTCAATTCATGCAAATCTCTCAGTTTGCTATAGAGAGAAAGTGATTACTTCTGTGTTAGCCCTTTACCACTCCCTACTACTGTATTGCCTGGCATGTTTTCTTCCCAGTTGCTCTGAAAGATGAGACAGCTGGAGTCTAAGGAGTTTACCAGTGCCACTCCATTTGTTGTGGGACATGCTCTGATAGGCCTCATCACTCCTGTTTGCTCATGATTTACTGGAGGAGCTGAATGACTTCTTTACATTTCTTTTATCTTTCTTGTCCTGTCTGCTTTCTATTACTGTGTGCTTTTACAGTGGTTTCCATGCTGTAACACAAATCTGGATGGGAAGGGATCTCATCTGTCTCTGAATCCAGGCAATTCCACATTTGTGGCCATTTGTACAATAAACATGAAGTTCAGAAGAACTGTAGAGTAGTTATGCTGTGTGAAACACTGTAAGCCATAAAGTGCTTTCCAGCATTATACAGCAGATGGAAAACCCAAGAAAAGATGACGAGTCACCAGTGCAAAGTCCCACAAAAGTAAGCAATAAAATAGGGGCAAAGTGGATTTCCTGGATTCCTTCAGTAGCAATAGATTTGTTAACTACAAATCCTGGCAAATCGAGCATACCTCCAGAAGAGGGCAAAAACCTCTTCACATGGTCCCTGCCATCAAACGTGGCGAGGAACCTCCGTGCTGACTATAAGTTCAGCCGGTGGTTTAGCACAGGCTGTGTGAGCCTGACGCACCGCGGAGTGCCGCTGTGACTGCAGTGCCATTAGGCAGGCAAACTTGTCTTCTCTGAGAGCCCAATTCCTAATGCTTTAGAGGAAGCTGCGAGATCCCAACTCCAGAAGTCAAATTACAGATTAAACAAATGAAACGTTATTTGTGCTTCTCACTAGTGACTCAAAGCCTAAGTTTAATACAATATAGTATCAGTTGTGAATCAGTGATCTTTCTGTTCACTTTAGAGATGCTGATATATCTATTTTCCCAAGCTCCTGACAATAACGTAGTTTCATCTTTCCAACAATATTCAGATTTAGGTAGAGAATTTCTTCTATAAGGCTATCAAACTCCATCTGAAAAAAAAAATTGAAAATCATAGATCCTTGCTCCTCAGCTGTTCTTCAATACACACTTTCTTTTCTGTGCAGCTTAGCAGGCTATTTCAACTGTTTCCATTCTTCACACTTTAATTCCATCCTAATGTGCTGATGGATTAGATTTCTTGTTTTCTGCTGTTAGCCGTGTCCTGTTACCTTTCAGTAAGGCCCCTTGTAATTGACCAGAATACATTTAGTTGGAGTTGATTTCTATGCTTGTATGTTGTCCTTTTTTAAATGCAAATTTTGTTAAATGAAACTTCATGTTTACTCACCATCTTCTTTTCAATCTTGAGATACATTTTCCAAAATGTGAATGGTACTTAAGGAAATGATGGTGTTAAACATGCCTTTTAAATACCAGCTTCAAGTGCCTGTTTACTGATAACAGAGTTGTACAATTATTATTACAACTTATTTGAAAAATTACCTTCCTTAGGAGACAGAGTGACAGATATAGAGTCCTTCCAGATCTCATGAATCGGTCTTCTAGTGTACACAGTGCTCCAAGCAGTCATATTTACATTAACAGCCTTAGCATCAGACTGTAAGTTTGCAAGAATCAGAATTAGATTGAGATCTTTGCCAACTTCTAAAAGGCCATCCACCTTGAACTTCCCTGAGATATCAGGCTTTTGATCAGTTTCCTGAGGTGTTGGTGCTGTAGGATCAAATTTGTCCTCAAGTCCCAGCTTCTTACGGGCTTTTTTAAAAATTTCTCTTTCTTTTCTAGAGCCTGTCAGAGAGAACCATGAAAATTATCCTCAACAGTTAACATGCATCTCTTATTGTACGTGACTGCCAGAGACAAGCCAGCAGAACATAGTGACTCTGCCTGTAGATGAACAGAGCCTCAGTTTTCCACAGCCATGCCTGATTTTCTGCATCTGTACTCAGTAATGTCACTGCCCTTCTATGGCATTTTTTCTAACACAAAAATCATAAGTCCAAAGTTTCTCACTCTTCTTATTCCTATCCCTTTTTGCGGTTGTAATATTTAGAACTACAAATTCTAACTAATACACATAAGGCCCCTAATATAAGGGACGGCTGACAGCACCATGCGGTGGGTGACTCTGGCTAGCAGCCAAGCAGCCCCCCAGCCTCTCACTCTCAGTTCCTGCAAGACGGTAGAAAACAGAAAGAAGATGAGAAGACTCATGGGTCAGGGTAATAATGGAATGGCAGTTCAACCAGGTAAGCAAAACCTGCGCACGAACAACACAAAAAGAGACGTGCATTCACATCGGCAGGCAGATGTCTGGCCGCTTCCTGGAAGGCGGGGCCTCAACACGTGTGGCAGTTGCTTGGGAACACATACGCCAAAACCAGAAACATCCCTCGCCCCTTTCCTCTGCCTTTTGCTGAGCTTCTATTGCTGAGCACAAAGTCACAGAATCATAGAATCGTTTTGGATGGAAAAGACCTTTAAGATCGAGTCCCACCATGAAGCTGACATTGCCAAGTCCACCCAACACTGCCATGGTGTGCAATATCCATTTGGTCAGTTTGTAATTTTTGGTCAGTTTGTAATTTTTGGTCAGATTGTAATTTTTTTTTCTGCATTATCAGACTCGAAAGTCTGATGAGTTTACATGCTGTTTGACTGCTTGAAAGAGTAGCTTTTCTTGGACCTAAGTGTTGATTTAGCTCATGTGTCTGTAATAGGCCTTTTGTCCGACTGTCAAACAGCCAGGCTGCGGACTCTCCCTGAGCGGCGGCGGTCAGTGTGCATTAGCAGTAGGCAGGCAGAATGGCGAATGCTTTTCTCGGAGATACTTGGACTTGCCATATTTAGGTCCCACAAAGCGGGTCCATATTAGAAAGGGCAAGGCAGTATATTTTACTCTTTGCATTCTCTTCCCTTTTCTGTTAGAGCCGAATAAACCAAGTATAAGTTTTACTCCTACCTTGTAGATGCCCAAAGTTGCCTACTAGGAGACTCATATTCTGAAGTTTATATACCTTTTGGAATGAAGCAGCTATGTAACCAGGAGAACCAGTGTTTTTATTTACCTTCTTCATATTTATAATCATTGGTGATATCCACACGATCATCTCTACCAACTGCCTTTGTGCTGATGAATTGGCCAATTGTGGTAGACTTAGAGAATATCAATGTTTTCTTTCCAGTTGTGAGGTCATAATTCCAGTACATACAGTCAGCATTCACTTCTGCAAATACGAATGGGCAGTCGTAGTCCAGATCTACATCTCCTTCTTTGATGGCGTTCCGTGAGGCAGGACCACACTGATAAATTCCTACGGCATCAAGAAAAAATAATTTAGACCTCATCAGCTCTTTGACGTTAAGCAGATTATTAGACAGATCTTTATCAATGACTCCCAAATTGCCTAGTGCTCTTGTCCCACTCTGGCCCTTTTTTCCACGCAGCCCCTCATACCAGGCCAATTGTCAATGTATCTTGTGCATTTTCTGAAGGTACACTTTATTTATTTTACACTATCCCTTGATTTTCAATAGCTCTGGATACCTACATTGGAAATAAAAGAATTGCCGCAAAAGACTGCTCCTGGAATTCTAGTTTTGTTTCTTGGCATCTGCAGCTTATCTGAGGCTTTTCTAATACGATGAAGTATTTTCTTCTGCCACTCTATTTCTGAGCAGGATGAAAAAGCACTTTTACAATAGTTTTACCTTTTTTCCTCTCTCTCTGAAAATGACTGACTTTATAATTTTTCAACATTATTCCTGAAATAAAATCTGTGTACCTCCACTTTCTTCTTGGGGAGTTGCATCCAGAACTTGCCATCCACTATATGAGGGGCCCAAGTCACTGCGGGAAAACCAGCTTTCATTCCAGACGTGGAAATTCCTGCATGCAGGAGTGAACAAAGTGAGCTACTATTATGTGTTTCTAAATTCCTTATATCCAGTAATCAGCCGTGTTAGTTAAATGCATTAAATGCCTCAATTTGAATAGGTTCTTACCTGAGACTGACCATTTTCGCTCTGATACTGACTATATTATCTAGGTGGGAGCTGAGGTTTGCATTGTGGAACAGACATAAATGCTCAAGGACAGAAAGCAAATTTGTAAAATAATATTTTTCTGGTTGTCTCCAGAAGTTCTGAGTGCGTGCACTGCCTTAGTTTTAGCTGTTTACCTTATAGCACAATGCTACAGTTATCGCTTGTTTTTAGAATGGGTCCAGAACAAGCAGGGGAGTAAAGAAGGCAACAAGTGAAGCACTGCATCTATTTTTTGCTGAATGCAGGCTTGTCTGAATTGCGTTTGATGCTTAATAGTGGCAACAGTTGAACTGTTTTCACTGCAAATGATGTCTCTGCAAAAAACGAGAAAAGGCAGGGAAGCTGGTTCTGTTGAACTTTTACAGTTTAACGTGATCTGGTTTTGAAGAATCATTCCAAATTAAGTCAAGTCTCGCTGTTTGATATTTCCAGTGTAATATCACAAATTTTCAGTCATCTGTGGCATCGTAACTGTAACTTTGCCTGCCCTGGCTTCAATTTGCTGTTGTAACTCACATCATCATTCTCTGTGAGAAAGAGCCAAATTACCAACTTTTGTAGTATTCTGCAGTATTTTTTAATTGCTCCTGTGTGTGTAGTTGTTTTTAAGGCATTTTTTAAGAAGGTAACAAAGCATTTGTCATTAGAATCTATACTGTGCACCTGAAAACTCTCTAGGCATCGGTAGGTCCCGCTATTCAATGTCGTAGAGCCTTACCATATGCTGTCAGCCGCCCTGTCCAAGTGATTTCCAGAAGCATCATAAAACTCATCCACACGCAGATTTCCGTCTGCATCGTGGGCAGAGCTGAAGTTCGTAATTGTACGAGTGGGAATTCCCAGACATCTAAGCACTGAAGAGCAAATAGAGAACCATAGTTAGGAAGCAGTATTTCTAGAATATGAAATTTCATATAAGATACTAATATCTTGATAGACTTTCATGTAGGAAGTAGTATTCGTACTTCTTTTAACAGAATCTGCACAGTGTCAGTTAAGTGCATGACATAAAACATACCTGTAGTCAATACAGCTGCAAAAACCCAGCATTGTCCATATCTGACTGGTTTGAATCCTGATTTCTTCCAGTTTTGCAGGATTTCACCACTTCCGGTCCAGCTGCTCGGACTTTTCCCACCCTCATAATTTCCACTCCAGTTTCCTAGCAGCACCCCTTGATCGTCATTGGCGTTGACCTGTAAAAATATTGACTAAATTTACGAGGAGATAAATTAACAGTTTACAGCAGATGTAGTAGTGGCAGGGGTTTGGGCAGGAGAAAATCCTTGAATGACATTCTAGTGGATGAAAGTCACTGCTTCATGCAGGTGGCCTTCAGGAAGAAGCCTTAGCTTTTCAGGGAAGTGAAATATGAGTCCTCTTAATAAATGGAGAACATTTAAACACTGTTTCTCCCACCCAAGCACAGTAGCACCAGGCAAGAAGGGAAATGCCAGTTTTCAGTGAACCTTCCTGACATGAGGTGACAACTTCACCACTCTATGATTGAATGGCATCATGAAAGCATATAATGCGGCTGAACTTTCGGAATGTGCCCGGATCATGATGTAGCGAGCCCTCACCAATTTTACATTGAATTAGGGGAAGTGGCTAACACATAAAATGGGGCACAGTCACCCTGAAAATCTTGCGTACTGTGTCAACAGAAACCTCATAAAGTTCAGGAAGAAAAGGTGTAGATTTCAGAACCTGGGACAGAATAACCCTGTGCGTTGGAGCAGGCTGGGAAGCAGCTGGCTGAGCAGCAGCTTGTCTGAAAGAGGAGTTACAGCAAATGCCAGATTGAATTTGAGCCAGCTATGCACTCCCATCATAAAGGAAGAGCCCATGCTAGGCTACATTGGGAAAAGTGGGATCAGGAGGTTGAGGGAAGCTGTTAACACTCTTTAATTGTCCTTAGCAAGGCTGTGCCAGGAATCCTGTCTCTAGTTTCAAGTCCCTCAGTTCAAGAGGATGTTGGGACACTGAAGAGGGCCCAGGAGGGACCACCAAGATGGTCAGGGGCCCTGGAGCTCACAGTCTACAAGCAGAAGTTGAGAGTGCTCAGCTAGTTCAGTCTGGTTAAGAAATGGATAAGTGGAATGTAGTAGCAGCTTACAACTACTTGAATGGAATATACTAACTTGTCAGAGTCCAACTTTGTTCTGACAGGTTATATAATGATGCAACAGCAGAAACTTGTAGCTTGGGAAAATCGTATTTGACATAAGAGAAAAATTCCTCACTAAGAGGGTAGTGCAGATCTGGACTCGTCACCCAGAGAGCCAGTGGAGCCTCCATCCGTGGGGATTTTCAAGGCAGTCTGACAAATCCGTGGCAGAGCTGACCTAGTGCCACCATAGTTCCACTTCAAATGGGAGGCTGGGCTAAAGACCTCCAAGGAACTGGTCCTCAGCATGCCACCCCATGTTCTGTACTTTCAGTTTGACTGCTGGATATCAAAGTAGTAAGTATCAGAGATACCACAGATGAGATAAATCTAGCAAGCTCAAATCAGATGGGCACCTAGGTGTTTCTCTGGCCCAGGTTTCTGGTGCATGCGAGCGGTGGCCTAAAATTTTCGGAGAAGTGTCTTCGTGCTTACTATCAATAACTGCTTTAAAAGAACAGTTAGTAGTTTGGACTTTTTGAACGTGTTGCTTACCATTGCACTGAGAACGCGGCCCAGATATTTGGGGTCATTGCGGTGAGATACATCTGTGGCAGGATCCTGACGATAGTTTAAGCTTCGATCCAGCATGGAAAGGCAAATATTGAGAATATCTCCTTGAAACTGTGTTACAGAAATAAGTTAGTGTTTGGAAACACAGATTACCAAAAATCAGTAGGGCCATGTTAGGTGTTTTTTGTTTATTTGTTTGAATCACCAAACTAAGCGCTGCAGCTCAACCAGGAATTACCATATAAAAATGCAGTGTCAACAAACTGAAGATTAGAACTCAAAATGCTTTTCAAAGCTTGGCATCTGTGGACTTAAGGCCAGGATTTTGCCTCTGAGCATCACTACGGTACTTCACTACCCAGCAGACACTACAGTTTCTGCTGGCTGCACCTCGGAGTCCTAGGTCATATCACTGACTAGCCAATTACAAATCCTCGTATTAATCAGTATAACAGGGCTTGGCACAAGTTGTGATTTCAGTATCAGACTCATGCTCTACAGAGGTATATGACTGCAATGAGCTGGAAAAAGCAAACAATCCCTAGTCATCCAGTTCATACGACAGCCAGAGCACAAAACACTGTGTGGTGTTTCAGTGCCGCATTTACCTGGCCGAAATTCCATCCAAAGCTGCTGATACGATTTTTATTGCCCGCAAAAATGATGCCAAATTCTTCTAGCACATATTCTTCACACTCAGCCTTGTTAGGCATGAACACGTCATCACCTGAAAAGTCAAAACAGGTATGTACAACCACAGCAGGCAAAATAAAACCAAACCTCAGGAGTCTTGGTCTCCATCAGTAAGAATGCTTCCAGATATCCACCCTTTGCTGTTCTTGCTGCTATAAACAGATCCTGAAACTTGGGATTTCCTATAATTAGAGAAAGAGGTGGGGAGTGTCTAAGTGAAAACAGAGGTATGACACTGTCAGATCTGGGAGAAGAGGGCAGCTGGTAGATACGTGTCTTTCCTTGGTTCTGCAGAGACCAGACATTCTTCTAAACTCGTGCAGAAGTAGGGAAGCTTTGGCAAAAGCGAATCTTAATCTGTTTAAGCAGAACTTAATCTTTTAGGGCAAGGAACTGTCCAGAAAGTACATGATACAGAACTGATTTTATGCACCAGAAGGTCCTAAGAAAGTTAAACCCTTTTCTGACTGTTACATTATGTGGTGAATGCTCAGCCCCTGTGTTAAAAAAGTACAGATCAAATGGAGAAGCTTCAAATGCTAATGAAGCTACAAGCAACTTAGTTCTTTCAGAACTAATTTCATACCTGAAGACCAAGGGTTAAAGAGCAAAACAAAAGTGCCGAGGCTTGCTGGAGAGGAGGTACCACTCAGAGTACTTTGAACACTCAGCTTGTAACGTCCAATGACAGCATCAGGTGGGCTGGAAATGGAGATGCTCACGGAGTTGGAACTGGTGGACTGTAGAACTGCACTCCAGCTGTCCTTGCTCAATGTGCTGGAGATACCAAATGTAGCCTGGGTCTTAGCCAGCTTTGAGGGTTTTGGACCTTTTAAGGAAAATAACAATTTTTTCCCAAGCTTGCTAAAATACAGATTTATTTGTCAACAAACTCAGCAGAGATATAATCCTCCCCTCAGTTGGATTTGTGCCATATGTTGGAAACTGACCGAAGCTATCATTGCTAGCAAAGACGGGAGCAGTACAACAAACGCATCAAATGGTTCCATGGCTGTGTGAACCAGCATGTTGACTCTGAGGTATTATCTTGCTGCCCTGACATCAATGCATATCAGGCCAAAAGAATGCTACATGGCAGCATTACTCTTTGTGTGAAAGAAGTTGGGAGCCATACCTGTTTCTGCGATGAATATTAAGTTTTGCTCAGGCTGTTCTGTTCCATTGAAGGAGACAATGAAGGCCTGTCCTCTCCTCACAATCAACTCTTTGCTAGAAAATTTACTTGTGTGGTGATCTCTTGCATTTTCTTTCAGGTGCCAGTTGGTACTTGACCGCGTTGCAGCTATGAAGAAGTGAAAAGAGGAAGAAAACTTGAGGGTCTGTCCAAGGAGGAAGGATCGCAGACACACTCTCAAGAACTGTGTGTTACTTTCTACAGGTAACTAGTACCCATATGAGGTTTCCACCAAATCTAGAAATAATTTATTTGTGAGCTTTGTTTTGTTTTGAGAGACTCCACCTTGCATAGACTGTTAAGAGATTACCTGCATGATTAGATATAGAAGGATTAGTATATCTGGTACTAAAGAAAAATCAGAAAGGCGTCGAAAAGGAGGGAACCCTGAGCAAATTGAATCTTTTTGAGTTCCTTGGGTAAAGAATCTGTCTGAACTCCGTTAATTCTTTCAGGGTGTCATCCATTCCAAGAGATGGTGTTATACTAAGAGAAGCAGAGCCTCACTGCTTCTGGATAAGAAATAAAGAAACCTGACTGAGCTGAGAAACACTTCTGGATTTCAAACCATGACGTGTGATCTCTAGCCCCATTTACATGTCCGATATAACTGAAAGGTGCTATCTTTTGGGGGCACCTAGGAAAAATATGTTGATGGACACTGAGCTATCATTTGGCATTGAGAGACATGGCAGAATTGGAGAGACATCATTACTAAAATCATATATGTGAAATAATATATTGCAGAAAGCTCTTGCATGTGAGCTATGGCTTCACTCAGAGGCGAAAGAATAAGCATCTGATATTGGTTTGGCTCTGGCACCAGAGCCTACGGAGTGTTCTCTAGTAGAAGACAGCTTGGTGGTTTAAATTAAGTGCAGAAGTAACAGAGGTTGGGTTTTTTTTGGTTTTTTTTTTTGTTTTTGTTTTTTTTTTTGTTTTTGTTTTTTTTTGTTTTTGTTTTTTTCCCCCTAAGGACACTGTGAGCTTTTTGAAGATATTTTTATTATTCTCTATTGCCCACTCCCCAAAGAGGGAGAATAGGAAAGAGTAAGAGTGTAGTCCTTAGTAGTGGAACACAGCTACCAAAAAATCACTATTCCATGTTCAACCAGATTTATTAGTGTTAAGATTTTTTTACAGCATTATCTTAAGCTTATCAAGCTTAGGTAAGGCTTGAAATAACTACATTAAGAGTTTTAGCGATGTTCAAATCAGGAGAATGTTTTATTACGGTATTGAGGTGAGCAGCAAGTACTTTGATTTTTCAAAAACATACTTTAAAAAACATTTTCTGAAACTTAGCAATGAAGCATATCTATTGTAGGACAAGCTGAGGGGTGGGGGAGATTTGTCTTCAGAAAGGTAGGCTGTAAGGTTGGAAAAAGCAGCATGGGACTGTTTATAATAATTATTAAACTGGTCAGTTTGCATATGTATAAATATTAGCATGTAAGCAAAAGATACCCCACTGCAACATACAAACTGCAAAAAAAAATCCCCTAATTTTTTGTATCCTCTCTGCCTTAACTTCAGGTTTCAACCTTCTCTGCTTATTGTAGCCTCCCTCGGTCTTTGCAATGATACCAAGTTCTGCTTTGCTTCTTTCTCTTACGTCAGACTTGCCAGTCTCTCATTTGCACCTGTCTGACAACTTCAAATAGCTGCAGATGTTCCCCTTCTTCCCATTTGCAAAATACATTTTTACATCAGATAATATATGTGTTCTCCCAGATCTCATTCAGATAAGCTTGCTTCTTGTATGCGCACCGTAAGTGGAAAAAAATGCAATTCCTGGGAAAATCCTTCTCCTAACTCTTGATGGAATAATTTTCTCTTCCTTTTTTTTCTTGGATCAAAACTCCTTAGAGAAGTAGTGATCTTTCAGTGTCCATTACAGATCTGAAGAGGAGGTATGGATGTAAGAAAATAACAAACAGCACCACAGAAGGGGCTTCCCCCTTGCTCACCTTGGCCCATATCTGCTCAGTACGTCCTGTATAAGCAGCTGCTGGAGCTTTCCTCTGAATGGCCTTCTCTGCTTCAGTGGACTCGAGAAATGGCTGGTGCCTTTCACTTCTCTTTAAAAGTCTAGATGTAAAGTTGGCTATTTGAAATCTTTCCTGTTGGGGTGGAGCTTGAATGGCCGCCTTTGCTCCCCAGCCTTCATCTCACCAATGGAGCTCAGGGATTAATTTGATTCACTTTTTTCTCTCTTAGTCTCCACATCCTGATCTCATTTCCTTGGAACTTAACATCTGAAGATTGGACAATATTTATCTCTAATAGGTCAGGCCACTTTTTAAGAGTTTCTTCATGTACTTACATCTATAAGAATCTCAGCATTTGGTTGCTTTTCTTTATGTTATAAAGATGAAATTATAGGAATAGCATAGTGCCTTCTTGCACCACACTTTTTAATTTTGAATACTTCATGAGCAATGTTTACAGTGACTTTTTCTTTAAGTTAATTCACCGAATCCATTATTTTCCTGGACCTGACTTTTTTTTTTTTTTCCTGCTGCATTGTAGTAATTGCAAAATAATGAGCAAGGTATTGCCTCTGCCCCACATTTAAGCAGGCCAAATTTAAAGAACCAATTTTTCATTTATCACGTCATTACTGTTTGACAACATTAAATAGACAAAGACTCCGTGCTATGTTTGCATGACGTGCTACAGACATGATAGTACATTTGTGACTTGGGATAAAATAGTGATAATTGTTTTCAGCTGGTACACTACTGTTTTTTATAGGATATCTCTGAACATGCAGCTGGCAATGCCAGTTTGTGCGCAAAAATCTTGCACTTAATTTCAAGGAGAGTTATCTTTGCTTGTGTTTTGCAGATGGCTCCACTTTCTGATACTTTCATGAAACGACCTGTAAAATGTGATGGACTCAGTGGGCAGTCAAGCACCCTTCTGCGTAATGCCCGTTATGCTGGACTGGCCACAGCCAGTTGCCTTCCCAAATGGCGTTTTAATTTGCTGGGCTCAGTATTCAGCAGCCCAAATTGTTCTGCTTGGATCATGTTTGGAAATTCTAGAACTGGAACTTGCTCAACCCATTTCACATACAGACATATTTTATTCATATTTCCTATCAAAAGGTGTTACTAGAAGAAACAGTTTTTTTCTGGGTGTAATTCAGATGGCTGCTTTGAATCTCTGTTCATTAGTAATATTTAACTTAGGAGGGACCATAGTTTTATTACATGCAAAGTCCAATCGTGTTTTTTAAATTATAAGACTTTAATTCTTACATTTAAAATTTCTTAGAATTTTATTTTAAAATGTTAAGTCCAGACTTTAGAGGCTTCAGATGTTAAGCCATGCTCTCCTGCCCATACTTTTAAATTCTTTTAAATGACATCTTGAATTTTCAGAATAAATTTGCTTTAAGATTTCAGCCTGTCCTTGGATATATAGCAAACCATTTATCTTTGATAGAAAGATTAGTTACTGTTGGAAGAAAATAAAAAGTCAGTGATTATTCACCACATAGCTGCTAACGATTATTTGGTCACGTGTTTCACCTTTTTTGTGTGACAGAAATAGTGTGCTGGATGGAATAATTGGTTTTGGTATTTGGGGATATGATAGTACGTTCCAAAAGAAAGGTACAGTCCGTTTATTCTGAAAGGCAGTACAGCAGGGAGAAAAAGTTGCGTCTGTTGCATCAGCTTCCGGCGTTTATTCCCAGCTCTGGCTGAGCTGCCTTGCAGGCCCCTGCGTGCTTTGTTTGTAAAACAGATGAATGATACATACCAGACCTTTGGATTAAAGATTATGGGCGAAGCTTGAGAATGAGGGTTGAATTAATGAGAAATATGAACACTAGTCAGAATACCAGTCAAGCAGAATGCTTCTGACCCAGGCAGCTTCCTGTAAGCTAAGTCATATTTGCAGAGGCTGTATGGTGGTTGTACATGTAAGGATGAAAGCTCTGAGCCATCTTAGTATTTTGTTTCATGTACCCAGAATAAGCAATATCAGAATAATTTTTTGCAAACCGGTTCAGTCATATAACTCATGACATCCTTTTCCAGCGATACCCTGATTTCTTCACTCATTCCAGTAGCTGTGTTAAAGAAGTGAATATATAGGAGGCAGAGTTCAGCACTGAACAGTGAAGGACATCTTTTGTAGTAGACTAATTACCCTTAGTATTATTTCTCTTTCTTTGCGTTGTGGTTCTCTTCCCTACCAACTCTGTATTAGTTTGCAGTGACAGTTGAATTCTGTTACATGTCACCTATTATTAATAGTGCCTCTGTTTCAGGATGGGAAATAGCCTATGTGCTCCTTTATTCTTTCTGAGCGTAGGTCTTCCTTACATACCCCCAAAGCACCGTGCTGCGACCGTGTGGCCGTGACTCATTGGAGACCACCTCAGTACCGTCAGAAGTTTGGGCCGTTCTGTCTCCCCTCCCGTTCCCTCTCTGGACAGCAGAGCAAGGAATTCCATGAGCAAAACCCACTCCTGCTATTCTCAGTACAGAAAGTCAGGCGATTTTCTACAGCGATACTGTATTTGTGAACCACGTTGAGGGGAGACCTGGGCCCCTGAAGCAGTGGTACAGACTGACTCGCATCAACACTCCTCAGGACTGGAACTCCCTGAGGTAGGTTAGTCAAGTCCATATGGAAAAGCGCCTGACTGAGATCTCTTCTGGGCCCTAGAGGCTGTCCAAGACATACTTATTTTCTGTGTGCCTCTTCCATTCACGTGCCCCAAATAGCAGGAACATTTTGAATGGAAACCTGCAGGCTGAAGCATTCCTGAAGTTCCTCAACAGCCAGACTTTGAGGTAGCCAAACTTGGCACCCACTTGGGCCCTGGGTATTTCACAAGCAAGTACTGACTATGATCAGCGAATACCAGTTTGTCCGTTAAATATTGCTATTGCTTCTTGCAGTGAGAAAATTGTGGTTAAGAAGGATAGACTAGTGTATGACACTTGAAGAGGAAGTTTTTAGGGATCACCTTGCTAAAATGTCTTGGCTAAGTTATTGGCAAATTGTTGCTTAAGAGGAAGTGTTACAATACAGAAACAATTGGTTTGTGTTTTTTTCCCCATTGCTATAGATGAAGGTTTTTACTGTCCACTTTACCGCATTGTTCTTTTGTTACAAAAGAAGGATTTTTCTACCGAGTCCAATCTTTCAGCTTGACCTACCAAATTGTGTTTTGCCATTTATTTAAACTCCACTTGGCGAAGGAGATTTATGAGGGAATCAACAGCTTTATGCCCACGTTATGCCCCTTATTCCCTTCCAGCCTGTGTTTGGCTCTTAAACAGGTAAACGTTTAGATGGTATTGCACTTAGCAGGTGTATTGACACAGTCATTAACTGGGCACCATCAGGCCAAGCGAACGGCAGACGCTGTTGAGGGATGCTAGCACAAGTAGATCAGGTCATTAACATGAATTATTTCAGATGAAAGTATATAGATAAATGCTTGTGTCCTAAGAGTTCATGCAGTGAGTTCTCCTAAAACTGTGAGTGGGATAACCGTGCCTCTTTTAACCTTCCTGAGGGGAAAACAATGCCTATCATTTCTGCACTCAAGCCTCTCGTTGTTTTTTATTAGTTTCCTGAGTTTTTCAAGCCTGTGTCACATAAAACCAGCACAGCATCAGCTCTATGCCTGGAAGAGGTAAAGTGGCATCATCTGCACCCAGGCCTCATTATACATTTTTACAGAGGTCCCAGCAAGTCAGGTCTAAGCGAGAACATGGCCAACCTTGCTAAAATGTATTGATTCAATATCTTTCCTCCTAAGCCCTCACTGCTGGACATCTGCTTGCTTTGTCTGCATTTTGAAGTGCCTTTGCCTTTCAGACTAATTTTAACAAACACTTAAAGTGGCATTGTAGTTTACTGACTCAGAATTTACAGGAAGGTAGATATCTAGCCCAGAGACTATTCTTGGCAAAATATTCCCATTAACACAAGATTCATTCGTATCTGAACTGCTCTCCAATTAATTAAGTTTCATACTAAAAGATAGTTTGCAGTTTGCCATAACTACTTCTTCTCCATTCACAATTTTATAATATTCAGCTCCAGTATGGTAATAGATATATTATCTTCTTTTCCTGTTTGTGTCTTTGGAAAATTCAGGAAAGAAAAATGTTGAAACAATCTATTAATAATCTCAAATTGTAGTGTACTCCAACAATTCAGAGTCCTTTACAAAACATTAACATTAACAGCTAACATTATTCAGTTGCCTGTTCCTTATGCACAGACTTTTTTTGACTTACCAGCCATGCGTCCTTGTTCGTCTTTGCCTTGGACTTTGTATTTCTGTGAGCAACTGTAGGCCTATACAATAAGGTTTCAAGTTCTGGTTCTGTGGCAGCATTTATAGAGAAAACTTAAGGCCTCTCCTTATGTCCAAACCAATTATAATTCACATTAGGTGGGTGAGGCAGGTAAGTCATACCAGTGGTCATGTAAACTTCCTAGTGACCATATATTAGCTCATGGGTTTTAACACATTGCACTTATGCAATTCAGGCTATTTATCCAGAGGGCTGACTGAGATGCTTAGAAAAGTTGAGCATTTAATTGCATACGTGGAATCCAGAATTTCACATACAATTAATTATGTGTCACTTGGGAAGGGATATTTTTTGAGTCAGTATGAATTAATATATTTTTGCTGTATGATCCACAGATGAGTATTCATGTAATAAAAGTATATATTAATAATAAAATTGTTAGGGTTCCCTCTTTGTACTCATAAGCCTGAAAAAAAACCCAAACTTTTCATTTACCTCATCAGTCCTTTTTTGGGGATCACCACAGTAATGCCTTTGTGTCAGCCTCTCCTTAGAGTTTATGTGAATATAGTAATGGTATCGATGCTGTAAATGTAATGTAAGCTACTATTAACTTGAAAAGCACTGAATGCTTAATAGCTCCAAGGAGTGGATCTCAAGCGGTAACTCTCCCTTCATCCTCGTAAAATAAAACACTCATTTTGTAGGAGGTACAAATTACAACTCTAATTTTCGCTTCTATCGTGGTTACTCATCTAGTTTCTGACTATAAAGGAAGAGCAATAAATGTTAAAATACTTTGATCTGCACATATGTGACATTTTATGGATACAAAGAAAATGAATTTGTTAGCATGATCTCACAAGATTTCTTTTTTCCAGGCTAATTCTTCGTTTTCCCGTCAGCTCTCTAGCAGTGTGAGCATGGGTCTCCCTCCCTCTGCCTCCCCGCCTTGCCTCCCCTCCTCACCATGCAGGAGTTCTATTTCCTTACACTTACACAGATGTGAATAAGGTATTTTGTCTCATTTTATTATTACTTAATTTCACTTATCTACAGTGAGGAGAAGAGACTGAAGCAATCTCAGGAATGTTGGTACTTATCTTGAAGAACTTGAGGGATGGAAATTTTATAAGATCAGAAATAGGCAAGCAGAATATCTATGTATAAAATTGAGTAAGAGGCATGAGAAAGAGCTGAGAAAATATAGTTGACAACAACTAGTTTGATGTCAATTTCTGGAAAATACTGAAATACATAAACCTGTTAGCATCTACAAGATGATTAGCAGCTAGCATGGAGTTGCCAAGAAGTCAGTCAACCCCATCTTATTGTATTTCCTTGACAGATCAGTACATCAGAGGACAAGTAAAAATCAGCAGCTATCATACACACTGACTTTAATTTGCAACAAGATCCCACACGGTATCTTCATAAGTACACTTTTGAAACACTGATTATAGAAGATTTCTATTAGTTAACTGCATTAACTTGTTGTAAAAAACCACGTGCTGCATTCTTTCAGTGGATCACTGTCAAACTGGAACAGCATAGTGACTGAAGCACCACTAAAAGCTGCCTTGGATCTTTGATGTTTGTTAAATACGCTCTTTCTGCTGTTAGTAAGACTTCAGCTGAAGTACTGTGCTAGTCCTGGGCTAACTGCAGCTGGATAATGTCCAGAATACAGAAAATGGAAATATAAAAAAAAGTTAGAAGGATCACTTTGAATCAGTCTAAAACAGGCAACTGCAGAGATATGATTATGACTTTTTAAAAAGGTGAAGAGTGATTATGGAAAGAGGAGGCCAGCTGACTAAAGATGCTGAAGTGAAGCATAAAGTAAAAATGTTGGCAGTGAAGAAAAGTACTCAGCTAGACCCTCTGGGTGTGTTGTAAAAATGTTAATATTTTTTTCCAGCAAGCCCCACAGCAGCCTTTCCTGAGCATCTGGTGTAGGGAAAATCTATTCTACCATCAGTCACTGGAGTACTCGCTCCCCGAAAGAAGGAATTTACATAGGTGGCCTGAAAATAATAATGTATTTTTCTTGTGCAAAGAAAAGCTGCCTCCTTTTCAGAATACATTATTTTTTTTCCTGGTACCTTAGAGTGATTAGTTTCACACGCTAATTGTGAGTTGTGTAAATAGTGTGCTAAACATTTCCTTTCCTCATTTAAGATCCACTAGTTCTTACATTGTGGGTTAAAAAGTACCCATGCTTCTGCTTCACTTTATTTTTCGGTGCTTTGTATTCCTCTATAATATCATGTCTTACGATACGATTTTGTAATACTCCAAATTTTAAAATGTCAGACCTTTCAGTCTCTTTGCATGCTGATATCTTAGTTTGAATATGTTATGCATTTCTGAAACTAATTCAATTTATTCTGTATACTTTTTGGTATAAAGCAAAAAGAACCAAACATGGTGCAGCAGGGAGAATGCCATCAACAAAATAGTGACAATGACTTTTTGTATTTCCTGATCTGTTATTTATTAACGCAATTTTTGTTTGCTTTTTTGTTTGTTAGATAAACATCTGCTTAGCTCATCCCACGAGACTGCATTTGTTCATCCTGTGCAAAGGAACAGTGTCATAAAGAGATACAAAATAACAGGACCCTGGAAAATATCTTTATCTGTGTAGATGGATAAAAATGGGCAGATTGGAAATGTTGCAAAGAGAAGC
This sequence comes from Nesoenas mayeri, assembly GCF_963082525.1. Classification (NCBI taxonomy): domain Eukaryota; kingdom Metazoa; phylum Chordata; class Aves; order Columbiformes; family Columbidae; genus Nesoenas; species Nesoenas mayeri. The sequence continues at coordinate 16,626,224 of NC_137562.1, forward strand.
TTCAGAACAATCTGATGAGTGGAATCCTTAAGAAGAAAGAATAGGACTGGAATGTATGAAATGAACTTGCAAGGGTCTTGTAAATAGCATGCTCAGTGAGCTGATAACCACAAGGAAAATGCTGCAACAGATGTAAAGGCAAGCAGAATCAATAATTTGAGATGGAAGAGAATATTATTATTAGAAAGAAACCAACAAGCGTGGAAGACTGAGAAGCAGAATTAAGGAGACTGGGTATTGTGATGGAGCACAGTGGGAAGTGGATAGCAATACGAAAAATTAATACGTCTGAGACAAAAGAGAATAGAGAAATTAAAGATGGAAGGTTAGGCAGAAGTACAGCTAAGGGGAAGAGGAAAACCACACCTTCTGGTATTTTTTTCATGGAAGAAGTATTCCCCTACAAGAGGAAAAAATGTGACAGAAATGAAGGAAACAAGAGCTGAGCCAAAGATGGAGAAAACTCAACCGGAATGATGGTCAGGTATTTATTAAAGTGCAAGAAGAGTAGAACTGAGGAAGGGGGGAGAATGAAGTTTGAGGAAATACCATTAAGTGACAGGAGGAGGTATTGGGGGCATCTCTAGCCTGGGGACGATTGGCAGGGCTAGAGTAAGAGAGAGAGAAAAGATCTGGGACAAAGGAAATGAAGTTTTAAGAGAATCAAAGACCGAATCAAGCAAGCAAGAGAAGTGATGACATGGTGAGTAAAAAAGTACATCATCAGCATATATATAAATACTGTATTTCAATTCCTGTACTGAGATCCAACATGCTCTCTAAAATAGAATTAGTAAGACCTAGCATAAGAAATCTCACGTGCCTCTAGCTTTTTTATGCTTTCCAGTCGCATCTGCTGGCCTAATAAGTGACTGTTTCACCCTGCGAATCTTGTTTGTTGTGTGACCTTGGACCATTACTGCTACAGCAGCAGTGCCGCTAGGATGGCATTGGTATTTTGGCAATGCTGAATTTGTCCTAAGAATTTAAAACAGTACTTCATCTGGAACTAAGTTCTTGCATCTCTGTCCACAAATCCTTTGACTCATAGCTAGACGTTTTCTCCTTTTAGCAGGAAATCATGTAGCACTATACACTGTGGCTGTGCATAACTAGGATGTTGTAGGTAATGTTCCACAACTTGTCAGCTCCTTTGGCAGCTGACTGATGAGAGCTGGACTTGAGGTCCAGCTCTAATGGTCGGAAGAGTAGGAAACTGACGGGAACAAGGGACACGGGTCGGGGGACAAGGGACAGGGGACAAGGGACAAGTGTCAGGGGCTGCTGAGGAAGCAGCAAGATGTCTTCCCTTTTCTTTTTTCTTTTTCTTTTGTGCTGGAGTGCACGAACGTCCCAACAGTCGTCAGAGCGGCAGGCAGGACGCACCGCTGCGGGAGAAGGGGCCGCCTGTCCCGGGTGCGGGGGTTACCGCCCCGTCACTCCGGCAGTCCCTCTTCTCCTTTGCGCTCCCAGCAGCTCTGCCGTGCGTCCCTTTCCTTATTCTGTTTTCTCACGGCAGAGGCAGACAGGCGCTTAGAAGGACTGCAGGTAGATAGTTAGGAGTTCACTGTCTATTCCGTAGTGGATGACTGTGTCTGACGCTGTCTCTGAAAGAATTCTTCGGAATCTGTGAGTGCCAAGGAGCAGGTCCTGCCCACAGTATACTGTGCTACAAACACCGTATCATGGTTTTGAGAGGCTTTTTCTCCCCAGTCACTGGTGTAGCATTACCCTAAAACAGCCAGATCTGTTCTGCAGAATCTAGCGCTGTACACAGGTGCTGCCTCTGTAGTTCATCTTTACTCACAGCCACACACCTTTTCTCAGTTTCAAATCAGAATGAAGAAATTTCTGGCCACCAATATGGCATCTTTGCTTTGAGGCCGTCCTGTCCTTGTTTGGAGTTCCTCCAGCAGTAAAGCATCCAGTCAGCTGGGAATGTATGACTGTTAGTAAAACAGAGCATATAATTCATTCATTTCCCAAATGACTTAATCTAGGAGTCTGACTGGCGTCAAGAGAGCAAACAAGATTTGGGGAGAGACTGGCGAGCAAGAAACACAACCATCAAATCAAGGGGCTTTCTCAGGATTACTTCCAAGGCACTAGATCAGCCTGTATTTGCATTTTAGAGAGTTAAGCGAGTCTCACTGCAGATTTAAAGAAGCCTTAAAACATGAAAGAAGCTGCCTTGTTTGTTTCTTTTTATAGAGGAGGCAAATGAAACTTCTCTAGCTGTGTGAGAGGGCAGGTGCTTTCCACTGTGAGAGGATGGTAGCTGCTGTCATTTGTAAGCTGAAGTGGTTCAACAGTATGAACTTATTGTTTTGGACAGGATTTACCTTTGAAAATCTGAAGCCACTTTTAATTCTTTCAAGGGGAAGGGACGTAGGTGTAACATGTTCTTATTTGCAAACATTATGGCTTTGATATTGTCCATTTTGTGTCCCTGGAAACATAATAATTTAGTAGCAAGGACATCCATAACACCATCAGCTTCCCGTGAACACTTTAAAAAAATAATTCTTTTGAAGTAGTATCTGTAGTGAACAGTGATATGCCAAGTCTGACCCAGCACATACTGTCAGCCCTTTGTCCTATTTAATAACGTCTTTTATGACAGAAATATTGGAATAATATTTCCCTTTGGAAATTGTTTCAAGCAAATAAACTCCTAATAAATGATGCTGTGGCAATTTATCCTTTGTGTTTAGCAGAATAACCATTGGCATGACTCAGTGGCTACATAGGGAAAGAACGGGTCACTATTACAAAATATCCGACAATTTTTAAACTACCGCTGTTGGTATTAACAATACCAACCCTGAGTATTGCAAATGATTCTGCAATTGATTCTGGCTTTTTTCTTCCCATTCAGTTTAAAATAACCAGTAGTATTCTGAGAAGCCATGAAATCTGCAGGTCTTTTTAAACTGCAGTTATTGTTTTACATCTGAAAACTGTTTTCTAAGCCTTGACATATCCAGGTAAACAGAAATGTACATTTTACTGGCCCTGCTTCTGTTTGGGTTGCTCATATTAGCACAGTTGTGCATGTGTCACTGTACAAAAACGCAAAAATGTTTAGGACATTTCCTAACTTGTTGTAACAGTTATTTCTTCTTTCTGAACTGTGAAATAAGAAGTTATTGGTGTAATAGCAGAAACTGGAAGTGTGTCAAGTCTCTTCCTTTGGGCAAAAGGGTGAAAAAAGTGTTGCCTCAAAAAGGCAAGCTATTTCAAGCTTGCTGTGTCCTCACTTCTCTTAATAGCTCACTCTCCTTTACATGCTTCTGTAACCACACTCTGTCAGGTTTTATTTAAATTTTTAAATAATCAGTTGGGAGCAGCTGCTGATGTAAAATGAATACAGCAAAGGTAAATGTGAGACTGTGTAGAAGGAGAAGGTGATTTTATTTTAAACAAAACTGAGTTAAGTTGCTCATGCTCATTCTCCTATGGATTTCGTTCAGTCACTCTTTCATACTTGTTTTCCATACTCATATTTTTACGAAGATGAAGATGGGCATGTCTGGCTAGCCCACCCAGCACTGTTTGTGGTGAAACAGGGGACAAAGTGTGCCAGATTTGAAATCATCATCATGGTTCCTGAGTTGTTTTTGCAGGGTGACCATTTGGCTCATTTTGGAGGTACCGTTTGTACCCTTCAGGGACCCAGGTCTGTGAGTCATTAAGCAGTGTTGTTGATTGACTGCCTGTCTTCTGGTCTCCTCTGAGCAGGCTGTCTTTAGTTGTGGGCTGTCCTTTGTTATCCCGGTCTGTGTGTTTCAGGACTCTGACCGTGCTGTCAGGTCACACCATTCTTTTTTATTTTTTATTTTTTTTGTAAAATCTTCCTGTCATTTCTTCTGGTGCTTTCATATAAATCTTTCTGCATGTATTTTATTCATTTCAACCTTAACTTCAACCTTCAGGTGACCCAAATGAGCTAGACAAGGGACGTATAGCGTCTCAAACAGGTGACAAGCTATAGCGAAGATCCTGGGCTAAGTACTGTACTTATCACACTGAAATTATATTCGAAGGGACTCTCGCGCTGGCCATTCTGACAGAATAGCGTTCCTTACCAATGGAAGTCCGTCGGTGTAAACTAACTTGTTAAGGCATGAAGGGTACTTTTTTTTTTTTTGTGACCATGTAGTCATCAAACTCAATCTTATGAACACATCTGGACAGAGGACAGCGAGGTGAACCCGCTGGAATGACTTTAAGTATATCAGTGCTGTTTCTGATAGTAATACTTCATTGAGCATTACCTAATAATAACGACAGTGCTATACAAGCTTTTGTAAGGGGAGTTCCTCAATTTAGGTGCTACTAGCTTTGTGTCAGAGGGTTGACATTGTTCTTTCACCTACAGAACTGGTTTTGGTCGAACAATGGCCTACGGTTCCTGGAAGCTCATTAAATGTTACTCATCTTGTAGGTAAAGATTGAGAAAACTAGGAGTCGAGCATGTTTATATGAGGTTTTGAGAAAGAAGAGTGAATAGTATAATAATACTGAACCTGAATAAAACAAATGTTTTATGGAAGATGTTGCAGGTGAGTATAAGCTTATGCTCCTACCTGTCTAACAACCAAAGTTTAACTGTTCTATTTAATGTTTCCAAAATTTTAACCCTGTAGTGCATGATGGTGAGTGACGTATTAGGACCTTTCCTTTGAGGGAAGCAAAACAGAAAAAAACCCACCACCACAGTGCGTACATTTCCCAGCATCTCAGATGAAATGAAGCAAAGTTTATTTGTTTTAGAGATGGAGCCAATGACAAGTGCTAAAAGGTAACAGGCAGAGTTATCTCTGAATGGGTTTAGCAGACGGCTGACATCTTCCTACAGAAGGAAGCATCCCAGCCTGGTTAACTAAGGTAACTATTGATAACAATTGTTCATTATTTCTGGCTCCCACTTGCACCCTGTTGCTATTGTTAACTGCATCTTGCTTAGCTTTGCTTCAGGTGGTTCTGCTTGTTATCTTATGTGAATATGTTAAAACAGATGCCGTGCTAAGTTTTCAGATTGTCATGGCTGAAGTTGAAGACACCAGACAAATATACACGAACTGAAGTAATAAAATCAAACAGATCGACTTGCAAGCTACCTCCATCTCCAAAGAAGATATTCTAAGTTTCTCCTGGTGATTAGGAGAATAGCTTACCAATTTGTACTGCAAAGTCCATATATGTTAACACAAAGTATGATACAGACACATGTGTTTGTGTGTGATCTTTTAAAAGCTACAAGGCACCAAGTTTTATTTTCCGAGGTAGATGGTTGTCAAGTGACCGAGGCTACGGAAGAGGAAGTGGGAGAACTATCTAAATTATAAAGTTGAGAGATCAATTTCAGTAAGGCTCAATTAGTGTTAACCCAAAAATTATAGTTGGGGAAAGGGGAAGACAGGTAGAAGAAAGATTAAAACTTTATGTGTAATAAAAATCTTCCCAACTCCAATTTAAAGAAGCTTTAGGAGAAGTTAATGTTTTGCAGCAGTGCAAGGTGACTTTGCCGGTATTAGCAGACCACAATGAAAACAACTGGAAAGGACTGGAATGGAGCTGTAACAAGAACAGTGTTGCTGCTTTCGCTAAATTTAAATAAGCAGTTGTAAAAAACTCCCACCTTAAACTTCCTGGGACAAGGAAAGCCTTTCGCAACAAGGAAACACATTCACTGCTACCATGAGAGTGGCAACAAAGCTCAGAACCAAATAGAGTCAAAACGTTAGTGGTTTTTTTTTTTTTGAAAAAAAGAGGAAAAAAGGAATCTCTAAATAGTGGCTGTTTATAAATGGAGGTATTAAAAAGTTCCCAGGCAGTAATGATTTCCAACAGAACAGTAAAAGATATTTAGATGTAAAATAAAATTAGAAAACAGTGAGTTATGACAGTCTGAATTTAAGCACAGCTTTTCTAGGGTTGTGCAAAAACATGACCGGTATTAATTACCTCTGAGTTAAAATAAAAAGACAGCAAACTCGATGTGGTTAACAACAGTTAATTTTAATTTTTCAGTGTGCTATTCAGTTTGGCCTCTCCCTCCAAGGGCGTGGTCTGAGAAAGCCACACCCCCAACTCCACCCCGTCCAAGCTCCGCCCCTGCCAGTCTGTGCCCTCCCCGAGGCGCGTGTCCCTTACAGACCCCTCCCCTTTCATCGCGCCCACCCCCCAGCAGCATGATGCATCGAAGCCCCGCCCACAGCTCCACCCCCAAACTCAGCCCCTGCTAACCCACGCCCCCTCAGAGCACGTGCTGTACAGAGCCCACCCTTATCTCGGCTCCACCCCTCCCTTCCTAAGCTACGCCCCCCTCGGGCGTGTCACTCTCCCGACCCCAAGAGGCTCCTCCTATGGGGGCGTGACACACGGAGGCTCCACCCCCTGCCCCTTCCTCAGGTGGGCCTCCCAATGGGCGTGTCCTCCCAGTCCCCGCCCCTCAGCACTGACCCCACCCCCGTGGGTGGGGCCACACTCAGCTGCGCGCGGGGCGCCCCCCCCTTCAATAGGTGACCCCCAAAGTAACTCCATGGCAGCCCTATGGCAGCCCCACAGGTACCGCTATAGCAGCGCTGTTCCTGCCCCGTAAGAGCTCCAGACTCGCCTCTGAAGAGCCCCTACAGCAGCCACTTAAGTGCCCCACAGGTTATCACCACAGCCGCCCCATCCCGCCCCACGGCCGCCGCTGCGGGACCCCTGGAGCCCCCGGCCCCACAGCGAGCGGTCTCGCGCCCCCGGTGCCGGTGAAGCCACGTCCTGGCCGCGACCGGAGCAGCCGCCGCTTTCCGCCCCCCACATCCCCCGATCGCTGCTGCTGCCGCGGCCGGAGCAGCCGCCGCTTTCCGCCCCCCACATCCCCCGATCGCCGCTGCTGCCGCGGCCGGAGCAGCCGCCGCTTTCTGCCCCCCCCACATCCCCCGATCGCCGCTGCTGCCGCGGCCGGAGCAGCCGCCGCTTTCCGCCCCCCCCACATCCCCCGATCGCTGCTGCTGCCGCGGCCGGAGCAGCCGCCGCTTTCCGCCCCCCCCACATCCCCCGATCGCTGCTGCTGCCACGGCCGCAGCAGCCGCCGCTTTCCGCCCCCCCTACATCCCCCGATCGCTGCTGCTGCCGCGGCCGCAGGAGCCGCCGCTTTCCGCCCCCCCCACATCCCCCGATCGCCGCTGCTGCCGCGGCCGCAGCAGCCGCCGCTTTCCGCCCCCCCCACATCCCCCGATCGCTGCTGCTGCCGCAGCCGGAGGAGCCGCCGGTTTTCGTACCCTATGGGAGGTAGACCTGGGGGCCCTATGGGAGGGTCAGGGTCAGGTTAGGGTTAGGTTTAGGGTTACGGTTAGGGTTAGGGGTAGGATTCGGGTTGTTTTAGGGTTAGACTTAGCATTACAATTAGGCCTAGGTTAGGGTTAGGTTGAGGGTTAGGGTTATGGTTAAACTTGTTAGGGTTAGGGTCAGGGTTAGGGTCAGGGTTATGGTCAGGGTTTGGTTAGGGTTAGGATTACAGATAGGGTTAGGATTAGAGTTGGTTTAGCGTTAGACTTAGCGTTACGATTAGGCTTAGGTTACGGCTATGGTGAGGTTTAGGCTTATGGTTAGCATATATTAGGGTTATGGTCAGCGTTAGAGTCAGGATCAGGGTCAGGGCCAGGGTTAGGGTTAGGGTTAGAGTTAGGGTTCGGGTTAGGGTTAGGTTTAGGATTAGGGTTAGGGGTAGGATTCGGGTTGTTTTAAGATTAGACTTAGCATTAGGATGAGGCCTAGGTTAGGGTTAGGTTGTGGTTTAGGGTTATGGTTAAACTTAAGTTTGGGTTAGCGTCAGGGTCAGGGTTTGGTTAGGGTTAGAGTTAGGTTTGGGATTACAGTTAGGGTTAGGATTATACTCGGTTTAGCGTTAGACTTAGTGTTAGGGTTAGGCTTAGGTTACTGCAACGGTGAGGTTTAGGCTTATGGCCACTGCCCACCCCACCCTCCTCCCAAGCTCTCCCCAACGTGCCTTCCCGGAGGTCTGTGCCCCAACCAGGCCCCACCCCCTTTCCAAGCACCCCTACCCTCCCAGCTGGGCTCCTCCCCCTTGACCCACACTTCCACCCCCATTGGTGGGCTCCCTGCAGGGGGTGTGGCCTACAGACCTACAACTCCTTCCCCTCCCCTGCTGAGCCATGTACCCGACAGCATGACAGGGGCAGACAAAGCTCAGGAAAGACCAACAGAGCCAGGCAGGGACCGAGAGAGCTTGAGAAAGTCCGACAGGTCTCGACACTGCCTGACAAAGCCCAACAGGGCCCGAGAGAGTTTGACGGATCCTCATAGAGCCTGACAAAGCTTGACAGAACCCAACAGGACCCGTCAGGACCTGACAAATCCTGTCAGTTCCTGATAGAGCCTCAATGTGTATGACAGAGTCCTGGGGGCCTCAACAGAGCCTGAGAAATCTTGACGGGCTCAGCAGAGCCCAACAGGTCTCAACAGAGCCCTACAGAGCCCATCGAAGCCTGATAGAGCCTGACAGACCCCAAGAGGTCTTGACAGGGCTTCACAAAAACCAACAGTGTCTGACAGAGCCCAACAGGAGTGCAGGTGCTGTCATTTCCAGTGAGGGTCCAGGTGATTTGATAAGGGATGGGGCCTGGGGTGATTGATCCCTCCCCTTTCCCAGGGGATTGTGGGAAGGAGTGGGCGGGTCTCAGGGTATTTGAGCCCCAGCCCCTGGACAGGAGTTGATGCTGCTCCTGTGCTGCTTGGGTGCTGGTTCTCTGCTGCTCCTTCAGCAGTCGGCAGCTTTTGGGCTGTTTAAGCTATGTGGGCAGTTGTGTTTGGAGAAGTGGAGATGCCTGTTTGACGCAGGACCTTCAGGAGCAGCAAAGTTTCAATACCAGCTGTAGTCGAAAGTATATTTGTAACTAGGTTTCATTTATTGAATTAATTCCAGGTTCTTTGCGTTTTCCTGAAATTCCTGAGTGCAATGAAGATGAGGTGTTAATTTATGGTTTGTATAGGGGTGTAACAAGTTGCTGATATAATCTCTCCTCCTAGGACTGATGCTTTGGTTATCTAGCAGGGGTTAAAATGAGCATCTCATATCTAGAAGTAGAGTTCTAGCATTTCAGAAGGAAGCAGCAGGACCATAAGGCAGAGTGTCTTTCAGGCTGCTCTGCCCAGAGGTGTGCATTCAGGGATGGGTGGAATGCCCAAGCTGTTGATGAGCTGCTGGGTGACTTGCTGAATAACTTGATTTCAGATGCAGAGGAACAACTGGGCATGAAAGAGTGATGGTGGAGGTGAACCGCGTGCCGTAAGCAGGTGGGTCGGTGCGTGGCGCCAGAGGGAAGCTGTGCCGTGTAGCTCTAGCTAAGTTTGGTCGTTTCTCTGTTTCCCAGGTGTGAAGCAGAGAGGAAAGTTGGGTATCGGCAGCGCAGCTCCTCGGGCAAGGTGAGCACGGAGCGCTGGGCTGAAGCGGCAGCTGGTTTCAGGTCCTGTGTTGCTGGTGCAGGTCTGAGCGTCCTTTGGTTACGTTTTACAGGCAGTAGCTGAAGGTCTTTGTGGTCAAAAGCAAGGGCGCCCAGGTGGGTGAGCGGCCCAGGTAAGGGAGGGCGAGATGGGACCGTCTGCGGGCAGGCTGTGTTTTCGAGCAGCGTCTGAGCATGTGCCTCTGGTTTTGCAGGTGCCGCAGACAAGCTCGGAGGGGCGAAGGCGCACGCCGGCCGGCAGCCGAGAAGGTGAGGCGACGGTGGGTGTTGAGGAGCCCAGTATTGCCCGGTGATTGGGTTCAGCGTTTCCTTCTCGCTTTGCAGGCTTTTTGTGGGCCCTTTGGACTGGGAGGAGCATTTGCGGTGAGCCGGGCTAGGGGCGAGGAGGAGCGTGGGGCCGGGGACTCGTTCCAGGCGCTACAGGTCTTTTGCTTCTCACCGTCTTAGGTGTCACGAGCAATGGGGGTCTGTGACGGCGCGGGCGGCGGCCCCGTCTACCCCGCGCCGGGGGCGGCCCCGTCTACCCCGCGCCGGGGGCGGCCCCGTCTACCCCGCGCCGGGGGCGGCCCCGTCTACCCCGCGCCGGGGGCGGCCCCGTCTACCCCGCGCCGGGGGCGGCCCCGTCTACCCCGCGCCGGGGGCGGCCCCGTCTACCCCGCGCCGGGGGCGGCCCCGTCTACCCCGCGCCGGGGGCGGCCCCGTCTACCCCGCGCCGGGGGCGGCCCCGTCTACCCCGCGCCGGGGGCGGCCCCGTCTACCCCGCGCCGGGGGCGGCCCCGTCTACCCCGCGCCGGGGGCGGCCCCGTCTACCCCGCGCCGGGGGCGGCCCCGTCTACCCCGCGCCGGGGGCGGCCCCGTCTACCCCGCGCCGGGGGCGGCCCCGTCTACCCCGCGCCGGGGGCGGCCCCGTCTACCCCGCGCCGGGGGCGGCCCCGTCTACCCCGATGTGTGGTCAGCGAGAAACTAAACGGTTATAAGTAACCTCATGAAATGAAGTAAAGAACGCGGCTTAGCCGTGGTTTTTGACTATGCACTGGAACGGCAATAACTACAGCAGAAGCTGCCGCGGCTTTAACGCGCAAGGGGCTTGTGAGGGCAGTATGTGGTGGGTAGGCTTTAGTATTATGCGTGGAGCGGTGCTGTAAGCGTTGCTAGTTATTGCCTTTGTTCCAAGATGAGCCGCGTCGTTCTGCGTGACGCGTAACGGGAGGACGGCGTAGGAGCGTCATTCTGAAAAAGAGCCCGTTGGGGGGTATTTTAGCTGGCAGGAAAGAGACTGGGGAACCGCCCGCTGATAATGCGAGTAGAGCAGCCTCGATGAGATGTGATGAGCAGAGGCCGTTGTATAAAGTGGACAAGGAAGGAAAGGCTGCGGGCAAAGCGCGGCGCTGCAGCCGGCCGCCCCAGGGCGGTGCCGCGGCGCGCCTCAGTGCTGCCGCCCTGTGGCGCAACTCGGGTACTGCAGCGCACGGCCAGTGGGAAGAGCCGCTGTTTGACCCGCAGGGTTCGCAGTCAGGTCTCTGCGTGTCAGTGTCCGTCCCCGCGACGGGGGCCAGGTCCCCATTTGTGTGAAAACGACATCCCTCCCTCGATGGCTCCTTAGAAGGGTTAATCCCAATCCTGTTTTTTTTTTTGGCAGCGGCGGATCTGTGACCTCGCGGGAAGCCTGGGCTGCTGCGCAGAGCTCGTGGGGAGCGGGAGCTGCGGAGGCGGGGCCTCGACGAGCCAGAGCTGCGGCAGACGGACGGGGCGCGCTGCCCGGGGGCCGCGTCAGGCGGAGCCGAAGTGACCCGCGGCGGCAACGAGCGGGAGCCGCTCGGAGCTGGAGCGGCCGTTGGCCGGGCTGTCCGCGGCGAGGTGAGCGCGGGGAGCCCGGCCTCTCTCTCCCTCGGGGGATCAAACCCGCGCCCGTCCATGCCCTTCCCGGGGGCAGCGGCGAGGCGGGGTCCCCCGGCTCTCCCGGGGTGGCCCCGCTGCGAGGGGGCACGGGCGAGGCGGCAGCGCCTCCTCGGTGCCGGGGGGCAGAGGGGAGAGAGACCTGCCGGCCGGAGCTGCGGGGTGCCCGGCCCCTCAGGCAGGGTGCTCCCGGTCTCTTGGCCGCAGGCTAGGGGCGGCAGACGGGTTCAGGCGCTTTGGCCTGCTTTTTTGGCAGCGTCGCCTTCTGGGTGCCGTGAAGAAAATCCCGCGCGGTTGATTCCGCTCGCTGCTCAGGAGATTGCGCGTCTGGGGCCGTGGACCGAGGAAGAACGTTTGCGAGTTGGAGGACGCTACAAGATATTCCCCGTGGAAGCCGGAGAAGAGGCAAATTGGCTGCCAGTGGAGTTGTGTTCCGTGCAGTCTCCAGTTTAGGGCGTTCAGTTTGTCCTTCCAGAAAAGGAGCAGTCATTGGTAGGACTGGGAGAGGCTTTTAAGTGCGTGATCAGAATTGAAGCCAGATTGCACTCGACGTTGCTGCTGTGGGTCTTGGCTTTCACTGGTTTCCCCAGGGCTGCCTAGTGTGTGGGAGCGCGGAGTGGGCGTTTTCTCTTCCCCAGGGAGAGGCTGTGCTTCAAGAAGAATTTGTTTCCTCAGGGAAGTGCAAGTCCGTGTGCGTAAGACAGCCAAAAACCCCAGCCTGGTCAGATTCTGCGTGTGCGTCTGTCAGACGGCTGCTTGCCGTTGCCGAGTTCCCAGCTGTGCAGTTGTACTGGCGAAGGGCAATGCAAGACGGAAGGGTTTTTTGTGGTGCGGAAAGCCAGAGGAGCGCGGTTTCTTGTTCCCTTTGAGACGCGGCTGCTGGAAGCCGCACGGCGAGCAGGGGGGGGAGGTGAGGATGCAGAGCGGGCCAATCAGATGGCTCGGGAGGGCTGGAGGGGCGGGGCGCTGATAGGCGGGGAGAATGGCAGTTGATGGTCGTAGGCAGCCAATCAGGATGGCGGGAGGGCGGGCGTTGAGGTGTCCGTCGTGCGCATGCCCAAATTGCGCAGTCCTCAGTCAGGTCCGACGCTGAGGCGGGCACCTGGGCGCGGCCCGCGGGAAGGCGCATCCAATAGGAGGACGGCGCGGTGGGCTGGAAAGCAGCCAATCAGAGCGCGCCGATTCAATCCGGTTTGAACAGCTGCCTGCCTGGCTAAGGCGTCCGCGGTGTCTCGGGGCGGGTAGCGGGAGTTAACGGGGAAACGGGGGTCGGGGCGAGGGAGGGGAGGCTGTGGAACGCTCATTTTGGCCTCTCCGTCCCTTTTGCCTCTCTCCCCCTCTCTCTCGGTCACCTTGTCTTGCTCCCTGTAGCTGTCTTTCTCTGATAAGCTGGCCTGCTCTTTGCCCTCCTTTTTTTGTGGAATCACAGGCTCATTCTGCTTGGAGAAGACACGTGCAATTTTAAATTTGGGTTTGACCTCTAGGGTTTTTTTCCCCCATTAGTGTAAATCGATGGCACGTTGTCCTGTGGCTCAATCCCCGTTCTGTTCCGTGGAGTCTTCAATTTAGGATGTTCAGGTAAGAAAGGTTGTCCTTCCAAAAAAGGAGCAGTCATCGGTAGGACTGAGAGAGGCTTTTAAGTGCACGATCAGAATTGAAGCCAGATTGCACTCGACGTTGCTGCTGTGTGGGTCTTGGCCGTTTTTCGCTTTGAGAGGCGGCTGCTGGCGCGGGAGGGCTGGAGGGGTGGGAGGGCGGAGCGCTGGTTGGCTGCTAGGCACGTCAGTCGGCACTCTGTCCGCCTATCAGATTGCCAGAGGGGCGGGCGTTGAAGTGTCCGTACTGCGCATGCGCCAAAGAGCGAGCGCTGATAGGCGGCGAGAGAGGTGATTGACGTGTCCTAGGCAGCCAACCGGGACGCGGCAGGGGGCGGGTGCTGCGGGCTCCCTCCTGCGCATGCTCAAAGCGCGAGCGCTGATAGGCGGCGAGAGAGGTGATTGACGTGTCCTAGGCAGCCAACCGGGACGCGGCAAGGGGCGGGTGCTGCGGGCTCCCTCCTGCGCATGCTCAAAGCGCGAGCGCTGATAGGCGGCGAGAGAGGTGATTGACGTGTCCTAGGCAGCCAACCGGGACGCGGCAAGGGGCGGGTGCTGCGGTCTCCCTCTTGCGCATGCTCAAGCCACGGGCGCCTCGCGGCGTTGGCGGGGCGGCGGTAACCGGGAGCGAACGGGACCGGGGCGGCTGCGGAGCGCTCGCTGCGGCCGGCGGCCGGGCATCTGGAGGCAGGCGGCTCCGGGCCGCCCTTCGTGAGGCTCCCCGGAGGCGGCAGAAGGGCAGAGGGGAAGGAGGCGACAGCCGGGGACCTCCCGCCGCGGGGGTCTCCGGGGCGCGGCGGGTGTCGGTGCCCGCGGAGCCCGGCGGGACGGCGGGAGAGCGCGAGGGGAGCGGAGCGGAGCGGCGAAAGAGGCGGCAGGTGAGTGCGGCCGCGGCGGGGGTGACCGGGGTGCCATTCCGCTTCCCCCCCCCGCCGAGCTGGCGAAGCTGGTGGGAGGCGTGTGTGTGACCCTGCGGGCAGGTGCGCTGAAGGCTGGCGGTCTGGAGCCATGTCTCCCTCCGGCGCAGCGCCCGTGCCCGGTCCGGCGGTCCCTCTGGGAGCGGCGCAGCCCCCGTCAGTCGGGGGGACGTTGAAAAGCAGAGCTAAGGCGCGGTTGCAGGCTCGGTGGCGTGGCGAGCGGGGCGCCGCTTCGGCGGGAGCTCGGGGCGCGGCGCGGCGGATTCTGTGTCCCGGTGGCGCGGCTGTCGCGCCGCGGCTGTCTGTGCGCTTTTTTGTGTCGTGGCGTTTGTTTTTTGGGTTGTTTTTTGGGGATTCCCGCGCCACGCGGCACGAGCGCTCGGCCGGGGCTGCCGCGGCGGGTCTCAGTGTCGCCGTCCTGTGGGCAAAGCGCGGTACTGCAGCCGGCCGCCCCAATGCGGTGCCGCGGCGCGCCTCAGTGCTGCCGCCCTGTGGCGAAACCCGGGTACTGCAGCGGACGGCCAGGGGGCAGAGACGCCGTTTGACCCGAAGCGCTCAGAAGTGCCAGGTAAGTGCCAGATAAGAAACACAAGCAGTCCGAGGTGCCCGATAAGAAACAAACGTCAGAACCGGTAGGAGCTGCGGCTTCACAGCTCTTTCAGCGTTGATCGTATGACGCTGATTTTGATGCTAGTCATTCTTACTTGCATTATGCTACAGTGTTCTGTTTGGTGCTGCTCTTGCGTAACAAATTAGTTTATATCTATAGTAAAAAATAATGTGTGCTACTTAATCCGCCTGGTAGTAATGTAATGATAAAACTGTTAAAGTGGAAAGAAATGAAATTATTTAGGCGTGAGCAATAACTAAATTTAATTTCAGCTATTACTTGGTGAGCTAGGCAGCGGTTATTCCCAATCTGAATCCTAGTTTAAAAAGCACATTGTTTGGAATTCCTTTTAAATGATAAAGGCGGAAAACTAATGTGGAGTCATTGGTAGCTACATTTGAACAACCTGTACACCCACAGTACTGCCCCACAGCACCATATAGCTCCTGTACTCTGCCCCATACATCCACAGCAGTGCCCCACAGCACCCCATAGTGACTCTGTTCTTCCCCATAGACACACAGTGCTGTCCCACAGCACCTCGTATCTTGTTCACTCTGCCCTATAGACCCACAGTGTAACCCCACAGCACCCCACAGTTCCTCTGCCCTACAGATCAACCGCACAGGGCTTCACGAAAACCAACAGTGTCTGGCAGAGCCCGACAGGAGTGCAGGTGCTGTCACTTCAAGTGAGATTCCAGGTGATTTGATCGGGGTGGTGGGTGGGCCTGGGTTGATTGATCCCTCCCCTTCCCAGGGGATTGTAGGAAGGGGTGGGCGGGGCTCAGGGTATTTGAGCCCCAGTCCCCGGGGAGGGAGCTCATTCAGCTCCAGGACCGCTTGGGTGCTGGTTCTCTGCTGCTCTTTCGGCAGTCGGCAGCTTTTGAGCTGTTTAAGCTACGTGGGCAGACGTCTTAGGAGAAGCGGAGGTGTCCATTTGAGGCAAGAGCTTCGGGCGCGGCAAAGGTTCAGTAGCAGCTGTAGTAGAAAGGTTGTTTGTCGTTATGTTTCATTGGCTGATTCAGTTCCGGGTGCTTTGCATTTTCCAGTAATTCCTGACTATGATGAAGATGGAGTGTTGTGTTTTGGTTTGCATTGCTGTATTAATAGCTGTTAATATAATGTCCTCTCCTAGAAGAGTGTTTTGTTTCCAGGACCTTTGCAGTGTGCAGCGGCCCCCGGTAAATCATTCAAACGTACCTCCCGGAGCTCAGCCAAGGCGAGCAATGACTCGTAGACTGCTACCGATAAATATTATTCGGGTGCCTAATCGTAAGCATGTCCTTGCTTTCCTTATTGTAGGTGATGATGGAGAAAGTGAGAGCTGCAGGAAGATCCCCGTTAGCCCACGTCGCGTTTTCCTCTGTTGAAGATGGATCTGGTCCCTTGTCCCTCTAAAAGTTAAGTGGAGGCACGAGGGCTGGAAAGGGGCTGGGAACTGCAGGGAGGGTTTAAAGTTCTCAGGCAGAAAAGGGCAGTCCAGGAGCAGTCCCCTTTGGGCAGATAAACGGGGTCAGGGAACTTTACAGCGCCACGCCAGCGTGCGCCGGGCAGGGCAGCTCCAGCCCGCGTCTGTTGTCGCGTAGTTCGGGAAGCGCGCCTCGCGCCTGTCAGACGATCCTGGGCTATCGTTGCGCTCCAGGGGCACGAAAGCCATTTCAAGCGCCATCCCGGGGTCTGGCAAGCCGGTGCCGATCGGGGTAGCACCAATCGGGTGCTGGTTTTCTTGTATCGACAGCCGAAAGGGTGCACGGTTCTTGCATCTTGAACGTTTCCGGTCAGTTGTGTTTTATGGTGTAGTTCTGGGCTGCGACAGCAGCTCTGCTCTCTACCCATCCAGTCTAAGGGACTGGCACTTCTTCCCAGCATCTTGAAGGTTTTACGTCTTGCAGCAGCTTCTCTGTGCGTTTACGCCAGAGCTGCCGTCTCATAAGGGGCCCTCACCAAGGAGGAGCAGTAGATGTGGTGCCCCCCCCTGCGAGGTAGACCTGGGGGCCCCCCTCCCCCCCCCCGCGAGGTAGACCTGGGGGCCCCCCCGGGAGAGTTAATCCTCAGAAGGGTTAATCCCAATCCTCGTTTTTTTTGGCAAGCTGGCCCTCGGCACGTCTCTGGTGGCCCCTGCGCAAGGAGCAGGCTCAGGCAGGGGTGAGCTACGGTGCTAACGGCCGCTGCTGCTTCTTTCCCGCTCCCAGAGGCCACGCTGAGGATGTGGCCGTTCGCTGCCCCCCCGGGGATGCCGTGGGCTGCGCCCGCCTTGGGCTGGCGAGGCTCGTCTCGCAGCGCAGAGGGCAAAGGGACGGGGGAGCGCGTCCCGTCCGTGGACGGGTGCTGGCGCGGCTGGAGCCGGAGAGGTTGGGGAGAGGTCAAGAGGAAGAAACGCGGGGCCGTGGGCCCGACGTCTGCTTCCTGCGGCGGGCAAGAGAGAGAGCCCCTCTCTGCGGAGGGCGAAGGGTCCCTCTGCGTGGCGTGCGGCAGGCCAGGCCGGCAACGCGCGCGGCAGGGTCCGTGCGCGTATCCTGGAGCGGGACGGCTGCGTGGCGAGCGAGCCGGCGAGGCTGCGTGTCCCCGAAGCCTCGTCTCGTGGGAGCCCTGACACCCCACCGTGTTCTCCTAGGCTGAGGACGGCCGAGCGCCCCGAGGGAGGAGAGGAGGAGACAGGAGCGTCTGAGCTGTTAGAAGCCTCCTGGCAGCCACGGAAAGCGAGAGCCGCTGTGAGTCCCTGGCCCTCGGGGCCTCGTCCCCGGCTTGTGTGTCCTGGTGCCTCCCTGCCCCTCAGTCTCCTTTTTCCCCACGCTTTCTCTGGCCCGTTGTCGCCCCCGCTGCTCTGCCGCCCCCGCTGCTCTCTTCCTCTCTGCGTCTGTACGTGCTGCTCTGTCCCCCGACCTTCCTGTCTTTCTCTTTCCTTCCTCCCTCCCTCCCTCCGCCTTGTCTCTCTGTGCCTTTCTCGTGCTCCGCGTTGCTGGCTTTCTTCATTCTGTACGGCGCTGTTCCCGTCCTCGTTCCTGTTCTGAGCCTTCGTGCTGCCCCCCGCCCCGTTTTTCTCTTGTTTTGTTGTTTTTTCCCTGCCCTCCGTCTCTCCGCGGGGCTCCTCGTTCCTCTCTTTCCTCCTCCAGCCCCCTGTGCTCCCCGCTGTCTCTCTGGCTCTGCCATCGGTTTTGCCTGTTGCTCTCCCTCTTGCTTCCCGTTGATAGGAGGAGCAAAAGTCTTTTAGAAAGCCCTCGGCATGAGGTAGCAAGACTAGGCCTAACGTAACAGAAACCTAACGGAGCAAAACTAGCTCTGTAGGGACTGGAGGTGGGGCAAAGCGGGATGTCCTTGGCTCGCAGGCTGGGAAGAGGGAACGTTCCACTGACTGGAGAAGGAGCTACTGGAGTAGCAGCACCAAATGGCAGTGGGCGTGCTCAAGAGATGAGGTCGAGAAGCCGACACCGGGGCGGGGGGGCACCGGGGACCACTGGAGACCCTTGATGGACACTCTGGCGTACCGACGATGGACTGCCAGCGGAGGGTGGCGTTATGGAAAGCGCTTCTGTTTAAGGCATTAACTAAGCGCTAGCAGCAAATGAACGTGCAATAGGTGTATGTCATAAATACCAAGGAGCGTGAGTCACGTGCACGCTCGATGACAGGGGTGATCCTCTGAGCATGCGGCGCGCTGTATTGAAATTGCCTGCCGTTTAACGCTTTCAGAGCAGCGTTAAAGAGTCTTTTTTGCCGCCTTTTTGGTATCTCCCCGCGTCCCGTGGCTTCTCGCTGCGTCCCCATGTCCCGCTCCCCGCCCGTGGCCGCGTTCCTCTCTGTCCCGTTGGCCGTGCCGGGCTTTTTTGCCCCGTCTCCGCCCCGCCGCGCCGATTTGTTTCTTCCTCTGCCCTGTTCCTCGGTGCTCTTCCGGCCTCTTTTCCTCTGTCCCCCCCGCTGCTCTGTTCTCTGCCTTGTTTTTTCAGATGCCTGTCCCTGCTTTCTCTTCTCGCCTTTGCAGAGAAGCTGCCGGGGGGCAGAGCCGCTGTTTGACCCGCGGGGTTCGCAGTCAGGTCTCTGCGTGTCAGTGTCCGTCCCCCCGACGGGGGTCAGGTCCCCGTTTGTGTGCAAACAACATCCCTCCCTCGGTGCCTCCTTAGAACGTTTAATGGTGTAAATATTGCTACTGCTAACGTTGTCGGTGCGGCTTCTTTCCTCAGCGGATCCGTCTTGCGGTCGGTGGCCCACGAGTGCTTGGCAACAGCAGAAGCGGCTTGAAGGGACCGGCCGCTGGAGGATGCCGAAGGCTCCTGGGTCGCTGACGGCAGCGGCTTTGCGTAAAGCCAGGGGTACGCGAAGCCGGGCGTGCGGTGACGGCTGCCCAGCGGGTAATGGAAGCGAAACCTTTACCTGCAGGGACTTCTGCCCAGAAAGCTGAAGAAATTGCTCTCACGCGAGCTTTAGAATTACGCGAAGAGAAGAAGATTAATATTTGCACTGATCCTGAGCAGGTTTTTCGAATGGTGCGTGCCCTTGAAGCCATTTGAAAAGAATCAAGTTTATTCACAGCACAAGGAAGGCGGATTGAACATGATGCTCCAGTTGCTGGAAGCTGTGCTGTTGCTAGAAAAGCCGCCGCCACGCGTTGCAAAGGGCCTCAGAAGGGAAACACTGATCAGGAAACTGTAACAAAGAGGCTAAGAAATGAATAGGAGATTTCTAGCCGAATTAGAATTAGGGTCCAAAGAAGCTGTCACCGGCGACGGGAGGGCAGCGGTGCCTCGCGGCGTGAGGAGCTGATGCGCTCTGTCGAGATTAGGCGAAAAGGTAAGAGTGAATTTATAAACTCTTTGCGAACGAGTGACCCGGCAATGTGAAACGTGTCTAGAAAACCACCTTAGTACTGGATACAGGGTACAGACAAGAGCAACTGGACGAGGGAAATGTAGCAGGGCAACTCTGGCCAATAGAGTTCTCCAAAGTGCCTGGAAAAGGGGGGGTATCGATGTTGGCCGGCACGAACAGGTCGCTTCTCAGGCTGGCCAGCAGCATTGCCGTGCCGGGGGGCAGCTGCCGGGCTGTGGGCCCGGGGCTGCGGCTGTTTGGGGCGCTGCCCCCCCTTTGTTTTCCTAGGGGAGCCCCCCCCGTTTTGGGGGGTGGTGGTACGTGCATGTGTAAGTGACGCGATGTTCCCAGCCGCTTTGTTCTCTGCCTTGTTTTTTCAGACGCCTGTCCCTGTTTTCTCACTTTTGAAGAGAAGCTGCCAAGTTAACGTATGCTGCGCTGAAGTTATAGAAGATGTAGCCCTCCTTAACCGGTTGACGTGCGGGAAAGACTTTCTGACCGCCTGCACAGCGAGGGGACGTTTTTCGCCTTTCAGATCCTTCTGCACGACAAGAGGGAGACGGAAGGTTAAGTAACACGTTGTTTAGAAGCTGAGAGCTTAGTTTGTATTTAACTAAGAATTCACAGATGTGTGGTCAGCGAGAAACTAAACGGTTATAAGTAACCTCATGAAATGAAGTAAAGAACGCGGCTTAGCCTTGGTTTTTGACTATGCACTGGAACGGCAATAACTACAGCAGAAGCTGCCGCGGCTTTAACGCGCAAGGGGCTTGTGAGGGCAGTATGTGGTGGGTAGGCTTTAGTATTATGCGTGGAGTGCTGCTGTAAGCGTTGCTAGTTATTGCCTGTCTTTGTTCCAAGATGAGCCGCGTCGTTCTGCGTGACGCGTAACGGGAGGACGGCGTAGGAGCGTCATTCTGAAAAAGAGCCCGTTGGGGGGTATTTTAGCTGGCAGGAAAGAGATTGGGGAACCGCCCGCTGATAATGCGAGTAGAGCAGCCTTGATGAGATGTGATGAGCAGAGGCCGTTGTATAAAGTGGACAAGGAAGGAAAGGCTGTGGGCAAAGCGCGGCGCTGCAGCCGGCCGCCCCAGTGCAGAACTCTGCTGTGGAATTTCTGTGTTTCAGAGGGGGAGCTGTGACCGCCCCATGCTCAGCAGAGCCCCCAGCCCAGGTCGGGGGAGCAGGACTCGCGGCACCGTCCTCCGTCCCCAGCGTGCCGGGGGGCGGCTGCCGGCCTGTGGGACGTGGCTGCGGCTGTTCGTGGCGCTGCCCTCCCGTTTTTGGGGGCTCTGGTATGTACGTAGGTAAATGGCATTTTAAAGTAATGAGCTGCCAGCTGGGGCTGTTTTCCTTTTCTACCTTTTTTTTTTGGAGTGAATAAATGGGGGGACTCGGGTCGTGACCATGATGTTACTGGAGGAGCAGGCCAGTGAGAGATGGGGGCTTACAGCCCCAAAATGCCTGAAGATTCATGGGCGGGGTGTTCAGTGGTACTGTGGGGAGGAAAAATTACTCCCCATCCCCTGCAGGGTAAACAGAACAATCCCACATCAAAGCCGTCCTAGAGAAATACTCGCTGTTTGTCATTCAGGTTCTAGAACCGCCCAATGTCCTGTTAAAGGTTGTGGTGGTGCGGGTCAGGGATCCCCAGGCTGTGCCAGGACCACAGGACGGCTGCTGGTGGAACCAAAGTCAAGGACAACTTCTCAGAGGTAAGAACCTTTCGATTTCTTCCCCTCAGGACACATCCCTTTGCCTCTGGACCCCTCACAAGCTTACTCGCCCCCCTGGTTCCCTCAGAAACCCATTTCCTTCCAGTTCCTCTGCGATTACCCTGCCTGCCTTTGGGTCCCTGCAGGCTCTTTGGTGGCATCACGGTGCCTGTTTGACCTTTGCCCCATTAAATTCCTTTCTTTTCTCTCTTCCCCTCAAAACGTGCCCATTTGCTCTTGACACATCCCAGAGGCCTCATTTTTCCCTCTTGTCTCCTCTCAGGACCCCCCATCTGTTGGCCTCTGTCGAGGGTTTAGATTGCGGGGTGACAGTAACACCCTGGCAGACGTATTGTTAACCCCCTCTCCCCCCCACTTCCCCCTTTTGCCCCTCCCTCTCCCCTTTCCCACTCAGGACAGGCGATCCGGACGGAAAGAAGGACAGAGAGAAGAGAGTTGGAAAAATTAACAATGTTTTACTAATGCTACTAATAAGAATAGAGAAAATCATACAAAATATACAAAACCAATCTTGAATGTCTCAGCACCTGCAGAGCCGGCACCTGAAGTCCTGGACTGGACTCTGCAGACAACCGGAGCTGGATTCAGTCTCTCACTAGGCCTCAGTTCGCAGGGATGACTAGCAAGGTCCTCTCCGAATGTCGCCATAAGCAGAAGGGACGAAAAGGGGCCAAGAGGACAAGATCCTCGTGATCTCCCACTTTTATATGAAGTATTCACGTGAATGGGATGTTATACACCGTTGGTCAGTTTCTTGGTCACCTATTTCTTGTTGCCCCTCTTGCAAGATGTGAATCTGCCCTTAGCAACAAGTTAGCATTCCATTGCTCTGTTTACCAAAACAGGTATCTGGTTCTCCAGGAAAATGCAGCTAATGTGAAGCTTTAGCTGACAGGCAAATTCACTAAAAGAGAAACTTGTTTTTTAATAAAACCAGGACAGCCCCCCACTGTGATCCTCTCAGAACTCCTCTGATTCCCATCTGCTCCTCTCAGGACAGCTGAGCTTGTCTTTTGGGGCCCCTGAGAGCCCCCATTTACCTTCTTTGACCTACCTTTGTTGTCATTCCCAGCCGATCCTGGTGTTTTCCGTCCTTCGGGACTTACTTATTACTGTTGTGAGAGTCAGAGAGAAAATGAAATGAGGAGTCTCTGTGACTTATAACTGTCATTGTTGATCTACAGTATTTTAGAGACGGATTCTTGCAGGATTTATTGCTGCCTTGTCCTTCGCTCCTCCCCAGAACGTAGCGCTGGTGCGAGTTCCCCAGTACACGTGTGTGTGTCCAGCCGGGTATGTCTGCGGGTGAGCGCGTCAGGGTGGGCAGACGGCTGGATGGACGCGCAACTCAGAGACAGTGTTGCTGCACAGCTGCTAAGGACAGCGCGTGTCCCGTGCAGAATAACGTCCTTTGCGCTCCGTGTGCGTGTTCCTCCTTTGAAATGAAGTTGCGCTGCCCGGTGTTTCACGTTGCGTGCGGTACCTGCTGGGCTGAGTCTCCTCCCCGCGCTCCGGTCGGTTCCATGCGCTGCCGCAGCCTCGGCAGCACCATGGGGTTCGTTGGACGCGTTGCTGGCGGAGCCGGCACCGACAGTCTCTGGACACGTCGAGGCGCTGCGGTGGGTTTTCCTGGAAATTCCAGGGTCCTTGTGTTTTATTATTGTAACTGCTTACTTACTGTAAGACATTTAGAATTAAAACTTAAATAAGAGTAACCAGAAGAGTCTTTGGGAGTAAATAATGCCTCTCATCTACTCTAGCTGTTACTCAAAACTCTGCAGACAATAATTATCCCCAATTTATATGGTAAGATTTAAAAGAGTGGAATATAAATACTGGAGCACTAATTGGAAGTAATACCTGTAGAGAAGAAACCTCTAGTTTATATCTATAATAAAAAATAATGTGTGTTAGTTAATCTGCCTGGTAGTAATGTAATGATAAAAATGTTAAAGTGGAAAGAAATGAAATTATTTAGGTGTGAGCAATAACTAAATTTAATTTCAGCTATTACTTGGTGAACTAGGCAGCGGTTATTCCCAATCTGAATCCTAGTTTAAAAAGCACATTGTTTGGAATTCCTTTTAAATGATAAAGGCAGAAAACTAATGTGGAGTCAGTGGTAGCTACATTTGAACAACTGTTATGAAATAAACTGCAGGCACGAATGACTGCATAGGAAACAAAGTAAGGAAGCTTTAGATGTTAAACAGCATTAGAAAGTAATTGGGAGTGTTTAGTATTTAAATTATAACAGAGACATGAGATTGGAGGCAACAAAGCTCAGAACCAAATGGAGTAAAAATGTTACTTTAAAAAAAAAAAAAAAGTTAAAAGGAACCACTAAATAGTGGCTGTTTATAAATAGAGGCATTAAAGAGTTCCCAGGCAGTAATGATTCCCAACAGAACAGTAAAAGATATTTTAATGTAAAATAAAATTAGAAAACAGTCTGAATTTAAGCACAGCTTTTTTGGGGTTGTGCAAAAACATGACCGGTATTAATTACCTCTGAGTTAAAATAAAAAGACAGCAAACTCGATGTGGTTAACAACAGCTAATTTTAATTTTTCAGTGTGCTATCCAGTCTGGCCTCTCCCTCCCAGGGCGTGGCCTGAGAAAGCCACACCCCCAACTCCACCCTGTCCCAGCTCCGCCCCTGCCAGTCTGTGCCCTCCCCGAGGCGCGTGTCCCTTACAGACCCCTCCCCTTTCATCGCGCCCACCCCCCAGCAGCACGGTGCGTCGAAGCCCCGCCCACAGCTCCACCCCCAAACTCAGCCCCTGCTAACCCACGCCCCCTCAGAGCACGTGCTCTAGAGCCCACCCTTATCTCGGCTCCACCCCTCCCTTCCTAAGCCACGCCCCCCTCGGGCGTGTCACTCTCCCGACCCCAAGAGGCTCCTCCTATGGGGGCGTGACACACGGAGGCTCCACCCCCTGCCCACTTTCCCCAAGCAGGCCTCCCAATGGGCGTTTCCTCCCAGTCCCCGCCCCTCAGCACTGACCCCACCCTGGTGGGTGGGGCCTCACTCAGCTGCGCGCAGCCCCCCGCCCCCCCCCAATAGCTGACCCCAAAGTAACTCCATGGCTGCCCCACAGGTACCGCTATAGCAGCCCTGTTCCTGCCCCGTAAGAGCTCCAGACTCGCCTCTGAAGAGCCCCTACGGCAGCCACTGAAGTGCCCCACAGGTTATCACCACAGCCGCCCCATCCCGCCCCACGGCCGCCGCTGCGGGACCCCTGGAGCCCCCGGCCCCACAGCGCGCGGTCTCGCGCCCCCGGTGCCGTTGAAGCCACGTCCTGGCCGCGACCGGAGCAGCCGCCGCTTTCCGCCCCCCACATCCCCCGATCGCCGCTGCTGCCGCGGCCAGAGCAGCCGCCGCTTTCCGCCCCCCCCACATCCCCCGATCGCTGCTGCTGCCGCAGCCGGAGCAGCCGCCGCTTTCCGCCCCCCCCACATCCCCCGATCGCTGCTGCTGCCGCGGCCGGAGCAGCCGCCGCTTTCCGCCCCCCTCACATCCCCCGATCGCTGCTGCTGCCGCGGCCGGAGCAGCCGCCGCTTTCCGCCCCCCCCACATCCCCCGATCGCTGCTGCTGCCGCGGCCGGAGCAGCCGCCGCTTTTCCGCCACCCACATCCCCCGATCGCTGCTGCTGCCGCAGGAGCCGCCGGTTTTCCGCCCCCTACGTCCCCCGATCCCTGCTGCTGCCGCCGGTTTTCCGCCCAGCCACAACTCTCCTCCTTCCTCCTCAATCGCCGCCACATGCCGCCATGACGTCTCCTCTTCCGCCATCTTGTCTTCCCCTTCTGTTCGCGTTCGCTATTTTATACCGAGGGAGGGAGGAGGCGCTCGCTGATTGGCTGAGGTGTCAGCCGCGGAAGTCGCCCATTGGCTCATCCCCACGTGGCATTCCCCGTGAGGGTGGGAGAAAGGCGCTGATTGGTCACCCTGTCGCTGAGGGGAGGAAGGCACTGATTGACGTTCCCAGTACCAGGCGCTGATTCGCTAGCACCCCTGAGGTAGAAAAGGCGCTGATTGGGCGCCGTTTTCCCGCCGACGTTCGCCCACAGCAACGAAGCGCTGATTGGGCAGCGCGGCTG
The DNA here is from genome assembly GCF_963082525.1 of Nesoenas mayeri. Taxonomy (NCBI): domain Eukaryota; kingdom Metazoa; phylum Chordata; class Aves; order Columbiformes; family Columbidae; genus Nesoenas; species Nesoenas mayeri. The sequence continues at coordinate 16,651,364 of NC_137562.1, forward strand.
AGGGGGGCGGTTCGCCCCTTGGCCGGAGGGCGGGCGGGGGGCGGGACCGGGCGGGACAAGGAGGTGATAAAGGGGGCGGCGCAGAGCGCGCGCAAGACTGGAAACGTGGAGGCGGCAGCGGCTGAGGGAGCTCCTGAGCGCTGACGAACCGGCCGCCCCCCCGCCCCCCCCCCCCCCCCCCCCCCCCCGCCCCGCGGCGGGAAACCCGGGAGCGGCAGGAACGGCGGCCGGAATCAGTTAACGGGGCGGGTTAGGGCGGTAATTATCGTGCGGGTGTTAATTGGGGCTCGGCGGGTTGATGAGTGACCGGCGGGCTGGGGTGTATCTGGGGGTTTTGATCGAAATTGGAGTTTTAAAGCCGCGGGTTTGTGATGGGGGGGGCGGGGGGCGATTAAGGCCACTGGAGCCGCTTTAACGGTTTAAATCGTTGTGTTGAAAGCGGGAGGAGCCGGTTCGGGGCTGGTTTGGGTCGAATTCGGCTTTTAAAAGTTTTTTTAGCGTATTTTTTGGGTGCCGATTTGTGCCAAAAGGCGCCTTTAAAACCTGTTTATTGAGGGTTTATCGGGAGAATTAAAGTTTAAAGCTCGGGGAGATTTGGGGCTTTCCCCCGGGATTTTGAGTCCAAATCGGGTTTTTTAGAGCCCTTATTTATTTAAATTGTTATGTTTCAAGGGGCTTTTTGCGGTTTTATTTCGTTGAGCTGGGTTCGGGCGGTTCGAGGCTCCTGAAGACGCTGAGTTGTTTTAATTATTTAGAGCTGTGAGGAGCCATTTGGGGCCGTTTGGGTCTAAATCGGCTTTTTAAAAGGTTTATTTAACGCGTTTAAAGTTTGAGGGGCCGATTTGCGACTTTAAAGCTTTTTGAATCTACTTATTGATAAGAATTTATACACTAGATTAGTATTTAAAGCCCGGGGGAGATTTGGGGCTGTTTCCCAGGACTGCGACTCCAAATGCGGGTTTTTATTTTAACCGCTTATTAATTTAAGTTATTGTATTTAAACGGGGCTTTTTGAGGTTTTATGAGGTTTTTTTGAGCATTTTGGGCGGTTCTGAGGCTCCTAAAGCCGCTTAATTGTTCAAATTATTAATTGTTAAAATAATTTAAATAGTTGTTGAAATAAGTGTGTAAATTATTGTATTTAGAGTCGGGAGGGGCATTTCGTTGCTTTTTGAGGGGGTTTTAGGGCTGAATTCACTTTATTGAACGTGTCCAGAGCTGGGGGTCCTGGATCTGTGCTGATTTGCGCCCCAAAAAAAGCTTTAAAAGTCTTTTTATTTGTAATTTACTGAATTAATATTTAAGCGGGAACAAATTGGGCTTTTTTAACCCGCCGCCATTTTGTCTCCCCCGTCCCGTTCTCCCCTCACGCTGGGGGGGCCGAGGAGACGCTCGCTGATTGGCCGGTGCCGTCTGGCGGGAAAGCCTCCGGCGGGCTCAGCCCCGCTCGGCTGTCGCCGAGGGACAGAAAGGTGCTGATTGGTCGCTGCCTCTGAGGAGAGGAAGGCGCTGATTGGTCACCGCCTCCCTGAACCCACTTAATTGTTTACACTGTATTTTTAAATTTATTTATATATTTTAATTTAATTTAACTTAATTTTAATTTAATATATATTATTTAATTTATTAAATAATATATTAATATTAAATCTATAGTTAAAATCAATATAGTAATATACTACTATAAATGATATAATATGATGAATAGTAGAAATATATATAATATATAATCTGATATAATTAACTGATCAACTAATATTCATTGATATTACTTAATGTAATTTATAATTAATATATAATGACATAATATAATGATATATAACGTAATATTGTAATAATAATGATATTCATTATATAATATTAATATCTATATTTATATAATTACTATATAATGTATCTAATCTATTTTTACATATATATCTTATTATATAAAGCTGTGAGGGACCATACTGGGCGGGTTTTTGAGATTTTTAAGACTGTTTGGTCTCAAATTCAATTTACTTCATTTTGGGGCTGTTTTTAGGATAATTTGTGCTCAAAGAAGCTTTTAAGATCAATTTTTTTGGCAGTTAATTTGCTCACTGGGTTAATATTGAAGCGGGGGGATTTGGGGCTGTTTCCCAGGACTGTGACACAAATAACGGCCCTTTCCTTCCCTTTCCCACTGCAGCTCCTGCTCAGAGAACAGTGAAGGCAGCCTGGCCGCCCCCCAACTTCGGCTGACGGCGCCCCCCCCAACTCCGGCTGACGGCGCCCCCCCCAACTCCGGCTGACGGCGCCCCCCCCAACTCCGGCTGACGGCGCCCCCCCCAACTCCGGCAGACGGCCCCTCCAACTTGGGCTGACCGTGCCCCCCCCAACTCCGGCTGACGGTGCCCCCCCCAACTCCGGCTGACGGCGCCCCCCCCAACTCCGGCTGACGGCGCCCCCCCCAACTCGGGCTGACCGCGCCCCCCCAACTCCGGCTGACGGCCCCCCGCCCTCCCCTCTCCAGCTGACCATGCGCCCTCCCCACCCCCCCCTTCAGCTGGCTGCGCCTCCACTGCACACCATGGCAGGGACGGGAGGGGGGATCACAAGGGTCTATGGGGTGGTGTGGGGGTCAGGGCGGCTGTGAGGTCAACGGGGCCGTTGTGGGGTGAAACACCCCTGAAGAGGCTGAAAGCCCTGCAGATGAGTGCACCACACGCTGACACACAGTGCCCCACAGCACCTCCATTCTGCCCTATAGATCCACAACACTGCCCCACAGCACCCTATAGCTCCTGCTTGCTATCCCACAGCACCCCATAGCTTCTCCACTCTACCCCATACATCTACAGCAGTGCCACAGAGTACCTCATATGTCTTGCACTCTGCCCCATGGATGCAGAGTGCTGCCCTGCAGCACCCTATAGCTCCTGTACTCTGCCCCATAGATCCACAGTGCTGTCCCACAGCACCCTATAGCTCCTCTGCCCTATACACCCACAGTACTGCCCCACAATGCTCCATAGCTCCTACACTCTGCCCCATAGACCCACAACACTGCCCCACAGCACCCCAGACATCCTCCACTCTGCCCCATAGATCCACAGTACTGCCCCGCAACACCTCATTGCTCCTGCACTCTGCCCCATAGATCCACAGTACTGCCCCACAACACCCCACTGCTCCTGCACTCTGTCCCATAGATGCCCAGTACTGCACCACAGCACCATATAGCTCTTGTACTCTGCCCCATACATCCACAGTAGTGCCCCCCAGCACCCCATGGCTCCTGCACTCTGCCCTCTAGATGCCCAGTACTGCCCCACAGCACCATATAGCTCCTGTACTCTGCCTCATACATCCACAGCAGTGCCTCCCAGCACCCCATAGTGACTCTACTCTTCCCCATAGACCCACAGTGGTGCCGCACAGGACTCTACTCTGCCCCTTAGACCCAGAGATCTGCCCCACAGCAGCCTGTAGGTGCTGCATTCTGCCCCATTGGTGCAAAGTGTTGCCCCACAGCACTCCACATCTTCACCTGACCACCCTTCCCTCCTGACCACGCCTGCACTGCCCACTATGGGTGGGTCACAAGGGTCTGTGGGGTGGGTGTGGGGGTCAGGGGGGCTGTGGAGTCAAGGGGGTTGTCGTGGGGTGAAACACCCCTAAAGAGGCTGAACCCCCTACAGGTGACCCACACAGTGACCCAGAGCAGCCCATAGCCCCTCTGCCCTATAGAGTCACTGCACCCCATAGCTGCTTTTACTCTGCCCCGTAAATGGACAGCACTGTTCCACAGCACCCTGTATCTCCATTCTGCCCCATAGACACACAGTGCTGTCCCACAGCACCCCATATCTTGTTCACTCTGCCCTATAGACCCACAGTGTAACTCCACAGCACCCTACAGTTCTTCTGCCCTATACATCAACAGCACTGTCCCAGAAAACACCATAGCTTCTTCACACTAGCCCATAGGCCAGTAATGCTGCCCTACGGCACACTGTAGCTCTTGCACCCTGCCCCATAGACCCACAGCAGTGCCCCACAGCGCCCCACACATCCAGGCTGCCATATACATCCACAGCACTGCTCTGCAGCACCATATAGTTCCAGCACTCTGCCCCATTGATATGTAGCACCCCGCAGCTTCTGCATTCTGCCCATAGATCCACATTCCTGGGTCCCCTCACCCCACCAGATGTCCTGGGTTGCGATGCTGCACGGGGCCCTGTGCACAACAGAAAATGAGGACAGCGTGGCTGCTGGGCTCCACCCTGCTTGGAATCCAAGATGGCTGGGGGGGGCTGGCAGCCATGCTGGCACTGCCGGAGGGGCTGTTGATCTGGGCTGTGCTCAGGTGGCAGCTCCCGGCTGTATCGGCCGCTCCCATTGGCTGCCCCTGTGGCCCTGCACCCTGCCCGTGGGACCAAGATGGCTGCCCTGATGGGTGGCCCTCTCGGCTGCTGTGTCCCTGCTGGTGGGTGGGGCCATGGCCGTCATGTGCTGGAAGGGTGGGGCTGAGGTGGGCAGGGCCTGCCTAGGGTGGCCATTTTGGGATGGGGCCCAAGGTGGGTGGTGGGACCTGTGACTCTGTTTACCCCTGATGGCCATCTTGGAAAAGGGCAGCGCTGTGCCGCTGCCATCCTGACATTGCTCCCCCAGGGCCATGCTGGGGGATTTTTAACCTGGTTTTCGGGCCAATTCTCACCCAATAAAATTAAATAATGTAAAAAAACCTTAAGCATGTGGTTTGTTCCATTTCCAGTGTGAGATATGGGGGTGAGGTTTAGGGTTGAGGGTGGGGCTGAAAGTGTGGGCGGGGCCACTGCCAACCCCAGCCCCCTCCCAAGCTCTTCCCAATGTGCCTTCCTGGAGGGGTGTGCCCCAACGAGGCCCCACCCCCTTTCCAAGCACCCCACCCTCCAAGCTGAGTTGGTTTAGCATTAGACTTAGCGTTAGGGTTAGGCCTAGGTTACGGCTATGGTGAGGTTTAGGGTTATGGTTAAACTTAAGTTTGGGTTAGGGTCAGGGTTATGGTCAGGGTCAGGGTTTGGTTAGGATTAGGGTTAGGATTACAGTTAGGGTTAGGATTAGAGCTGGTTTAGCCTTAGACTTAGCGTTAGGGTTAGGCTTAGGTTACGGCTATGGTGAGGTTTAGGCTTATAGTTAAACATATGTTATGGTTATGGTCAGCGTTAGGGTCAGGGTCAGGTTCAGGGTTAGGGTTCGGGTTAGGGTTCGAGTTCTGGTTAGGGTTAGGTTTAGGGTTATGGTTAGGCTTAGGGGCAGGATTCGGGTTGTTTTAGGGTTAGACTTAGCATTAGGATTAGGCCTAGGTTAGGCTTAGGTGGAGTTTTAGGGTTATGGTTAAACTTAAGTTTGGGTTAGGGTCAGGGTTATGGTCAGGGTCAGGGTTTGGTTAGGGTTAGGGTTAGGGTTACAGTTAGGGTTAGGATTAGAGCTGGTTTAGTCTTAGACTTAGCGTTAGGGTTAGGCTTAGGTTACGGCTATGGTGAGGTTTAGGCTTATAGTTAAACATATGTTATGGTTATGGTCAGCGTTATGGTCAGGGTCAGGGTCAGGTTCAGGGTTAGGGTTCGGGTTTAAGGTAGGGTTAGGTTTAGGGTTAGGGTTAGGGTAGGGGTAGGATTCGGGTTGTTTTAGGGTTAGGCTTAGGTTTAGGATTAGGCCTAGGTTATGGTTAGGCTGAGGTTTAGGGTTATGGTTAAACTTAAGTTTGGGTTAGGGTCAGGGTTATGGTCAGGGTCAGGGTTTGGTTAGGGTTAGGGTTAGGATTACAGTTAGGGTTAGGATTAGAGCTGGTTTAGCCTTAGACTTAGCGTTAGGGTTAGGCTTAGGTTACGGCTATGGTGAGGTTTAGGCTTATGGTTAAACATATGTTAGGGTTCTGGTCAGCATTAGGATGAGGGTCAGGGTCAGGGTCAGGTTAGGGTTAGGGTTCGGGTTAGAGTTAGGTTTAGCGTTAGGGTTAAACTTAGGGGTAGGGTTCGGGTTGTTTTAGGGTTAGACTTAGCATTAGGATTAGGCCTAGGTTAGGGTTAGGTGGAGGTTTAGGGTTATGGTTAAACTTAAGTTTGGGTTAGGGTCAGGGTTATGGTCAGGGTCAGGGTTTGCTTACGGTTTGGGTTCGGGTTAGGGTTAGGTTTAGGGTTAGGTTTAGGGGTAGGATTCGGGTTGTTTTAGGGTTAGACTTAGCATTACAATTAGGCCTAGGTTAGTTTGAGGGTTAGGGTTATGGTTAAACTTAAGTTTGGGTTAGGGTCAAGGTTATGGTCAGGGTCAGGGTTTGGTTAGGGTTAGGATTACAGTTAGGGTTAGGATTAGAGCTGGTTTAGCCTTAGACTTAGCATGAGGGTTAGGCTTAGGTTACGGCTATGGTGAGGTTTAGGCTTATGGTTAAACATATGTTAGGGTTCTGGTCAGCGAAGCCTGATAGAGCCTGACAGGCCCCAAGAGGTCTCGACAGAGCCCTACAGAGCCCATCGAAGCCTGATAGAGCCTGACAGGCCCCAAGAGGTCTCGACAGAGCCCTACAGAGCCCATCAAAGCCTGATAGAGCCTGACAGACCCCAAGAGGTCTCGACAGGGCTTCACAAAAACCAACAGTGTCTGACAGAGCCCGACAGGAGTGCAGGTGCTGTCATTTCCAGTGAGGATCCAGGTGATTTGATAAGGGTGGTGGGCGGGGCCTGGGATGATTGATCCCTCCCCTTTCCAGGGGTTGTGGGAAGGGGTGGGTGGGGCTCAGGGTATTTGAGCCCCAGTCCCCAGGTAGGGAGCTCATTCTGCTCCAGGACAGCTTCAGTGCTGATTCTCTGCTGCTCCTTCAGCAGTCGGCAGCTTTTGAGCTGTTTAAGCTATGTGGGCGGTTGTGTTTGGAGAAGTGGAGATGCCTGTTTGACGCAGGACTTTCAGGAGCAGCAAAGCTTCAATAGCAGCTGTAGTTGAAGGTATGTTTGTAACTAGGTTTCATTTATTGAGTAAATTCCCGGTGCTTTGCATTTTCCTGATGTTCCTGAGTGCGATGAAGATGAGGTGTTAATTTATGGTTTGTATAGGCATGTAACAAGTTGCTGATATAATCTCTCCTCCTAGGACTGATGCTTTGGTTATCTAGCAGGGGTTAAAATGAGCATCTCGTATCTATAAGGCAGAATGTCTTTCAGGCTGCTCTGCCCGGAGGTGTGCAGTCAGGGGTGGGTGGAATGGTGAAGCTGTTGATGAGCTGCTGGGTGACTTGCTGAATAACATGATTTCAGAGGGACAACTTGGCACGGAAGAGCGACAGTGGAGGCGAGCTGTGCGCCGTAAACAGGAGGGTCGGTGCGGGCGGCACCGTCTACCTCGCGCCGGGGGCGGCACCGTCTACCTCGCGCCGGGGGCGGCACCGTCTACCTCGCGCCGGGGGCGGCACCGTCTACCTCGCGCCGGGGGCGGCACCGTCTACCTCGCGCCGGGGGCGGCACCGTCTACCTCGCGCCGGGGGCGGCACCAGAAAATCGTATCCGTTCATGTTCAGAGTTCAGTGATTCATCTGCTGTTTCAAAACAAAGTTTTCTGAGGCTTACTTCTTCAGCAAGAAAGGAAATTTGCTGTTGCATCAACAAGGGATTAAGTTCTGACGTCTGGAGCTTGCTTGAACTGCCCTCACAGCCGGAGCCACGGGGGCTGCAGGGGAGGGAGGGAGAAGGTTATGGTTCTAACCATGGTGCAAAAACACCAAGCGGGGAACAGACAAGGGCTCAGCGGGTGAGGGATCTGGTGTGTGATGGAAAACGTGTGCACTCAGCAGCACTGCTCGGCTCAGATGTTTTCTCCTAACATGGGACTCAAGTCCAGCCTCGTGCTCCCCTGTGCAACCAGGTCACAAGAGCTGCCTCGAGTGTTCAGCAAGCTCCATCTCAGAAGGAATTCAACTGGTTGGGATGCTGCTAGAGTTACTGGGAGGCTGTCCTAGGCAGGGCACCCATGGAAAGCAGTCTGGGGCAGGGGAAGCTACTGGGTGTATTGCTGTCTTTGTGGCAACATTGATGCTACTAAGTACTCGTGCATCTGGAGCATGGAAGAGTTAGTGGGCTGGAGAACCCCACGTTCCTGCTGGAATGGTTGGTATGCTGCCGCACAGGGTATTCTGTTATAGAAACTGGTAGATGAGCAGCAGCGAGGCTCAGGCCTTGCTAGTCTCAGGACGAGGTTTCCCTTGTGAGGAGGTGTCTTACAGGCAGCTCTGCAGTGCTTTCCTGCTCTTGGGGTTGTTAAAGTCTGTGCATGCATTATGTCACCATTTACTTTGGCTGCACTGGGATGCTCAGCAACTTCAATCTCCCAAGGGACTAGAGCCATAAGAAGTCACTTGAGCTTTGGCTTAAAGGGAAGCATTTTGCTTGGGTCTGGAGACCAAGAAATAATGACCTGCAGTTGATACAACAGAGAAGCACAAATAAGATGTGGCTTCTTGGATTGGTGTGTATTTCTGAGTGACACCCTGTGGTCTGGGTGCAATGGGTTTTTCTAGTGAAAGCTGAACCTTGGTGACATCTCCCTGGAGAGAAAATCCTTTGAGAAAAATCATCCATCAAGTCTGGCCTTGCTTCTTGCTGCTCAACCCCAGCATCTGTCCCTGCAAGCTGCTATTAAAGCTCTCGTCAGCTCTCACCCTGTGGTCGTTGTTCTGCAGATCTCTGTGTTAAGTCCCACCTTAGAGGAAGAATGTCAGGGCTGGCACTGGCGCTCTCATTACATTGATAACCCTTGGTTTTATTTGATGCCCTTTGTAGGTTGCAGTCGTGGAGAGGGAGACTTGAATAAGTGGTTTTGTCTGCAATCCCATTTCTCTTAAAAAGAGAAATTAAATTTCTGCTTTGTGGGTGGGTTTGCTGAGACCTCAGAGTGTGGTCTCCAAACTGGAGCTGAAATGGTGACTTGTGTGTGTCGCATGACACAGCAGAAGGAGATGCTCAGTGTGGAACCAATTCCCAGGAACCAGTTCTCTGCACAAAGGTCTCTGTGTCACCTCCCACTCCGGCTGCTACTGAAATGGCTGAATATTTGCCCCGTGAGTAGAAGGGCCCGTGACACCCTGCTCAGGGGGCTGTGAATGATTGCAAAGGGCTCAGACGGGGCAGGAGGGGCTGGAGGAACCGTTCTGCTAGAAGGGGCATGGGGGGTACTTCTAATGAGCTGTGCAAAGAGCTTGTTCCAACAGCTGCTAATGAACTCAATGTGTACAGTTCCTTGGCTGGGTAACAGCTGAGGCAGCCAAATCTGCTAAAAGGAGCTCTGAGCAGGCAAATAGGGCCCAGTGCCTTCAGAAAATAGACTTGACTTCTTCAGTGGCCATAGAGCAATTTAAAATTAACTTGGATGTAATGAGTCCTCCCAATTAGAACAAGGAGACTTTAAAAACTTCCCGAAGGAAAATGACATTGCTTACACCTGAAAGCAAAGAAGAACAGTCTCCAAACAAAGGTGTTGTGGGGGAAAGGGGCGACGCCAGCGCGGGTGAGCGGGGCGGTGGGCCGGGAGCTTGGCAGGAGCTCAGCAAGGGGTGCCGGGCAGGAGAGCAGCCGGCAGGTGAAGTGAGTGATTGTAGCCTGATGATACAATTCGTGCACAAAGTCCATCTCTACTATGTTTATGCTTGGTGATTTGGAAAGGCCAGTTCCACAAGGCTAGAAGCAATGGTCAGTTAAAAGAAGTGAAAGAAATTCAGTGAGGAAAGAGGGGTGATAACTGGAAACAGGGTGACCATATTTTATCACGTGCACTGTGAGCTTCAGCCTGGAGAAAGGGCAGGCCTGATGAAGAGAAGGCTGGCACAGAGACGAAGGTAAAGCAGCAGTACTTGGGGGAAAAGGGAAGTTGACAAGGGTCAGTTGGAAGCTAAGAACCACAGAACACATGAAAAGGTATGTGAAAGAACTGAGGGAGAAATCCCTGGGCAGGGTGTTGAGAGCAAGGAGCGGTGTTTCAAGTGTGTGGCACAAAAGGAATCTGACCCATGGTGCTCTGTTGCCAGATGGACAATGCAGAAAAAGCCATATTTAATGAAACATTTTTGTTCTGTACTCAGGAAAGTGCTCATTGTGTAAAGTCAGGTTGATCTGCTGTCCCTCCTAGGAAGCAAATTCTAAAAAAAAGTGTTTGAGATGTCAATTAGTTGAACAAGGCTACTGAACTGACTGCCCTTAGCCAAGAGGGTTAATGTGATATCTGTGCGTATGGATGCGTGAAGTTTGAGCAAGAGCAGTGAGGATCCACCAGGCTGCTGTTTGCTGAGGTTGTGGCTTTCACCAAATTGCCCTTCCAGTCTGGCTCCAGTGTCTCCAAGCCATTTCCAAGCTGTGGAAGGTGTCTCAGAATGAGTAAAGGACTGGAAAACAGTCCATGTGATGAAAGGCTGTGGGAGCTCAGTATATTTTTCAAAGAATAAAAAGGCAAGGAATAACCTGGTTGCTACTTTGAAGGCACATCCATCATGAGCAGAGTTTGGATAAGGGTGGCCCAGGCTAAGAGGAGCACATAGGAAGATGCAGAGGATTGAAGCTGGCAGATTCAGATATCACAACATAATTTTAACAGTGAGATGAATTAATCATAGGAACTGCTTACTAAACTTGTGGGGGGTTCACCATCACAGAAGATGTTTCTTCTAATCAAATGTGTTGGATCTATCTTAACAACAAAACTAAACTCTGATGCTGGAATGCGCAATCAAAAGGGGAGCGCTGGTACCTGGCACAGGGCATCACATCGTCACGCTCTGCTGTTTTTGTTTAATAGTCCATCAGTGTTTCAAGTTGTAGGAGGTATCGCTGCTCCGAGAGAAGGCGTGAGCCTCGGCCACTGCCCCAGGGAAGATTTTCTCCAAGATGCTCATTTCAGTTTTGTAATTAGTTTCCTACATGGTTTGGGTCAATTTGCCCACGTTCTCTGAGCTTCAGCTGTCCTGTTTGTAAAATCGAGAAAATGATTCTGTTTTTCTGCCAACAACTAAATACTTCAAGAAGTTTCAATAAAAGTGTTTAATAAGCTTTATGTCTTTTTAACATAGCTCCAGAGCAAAATACCTTCCCTGCAGCTCTTTCATCTTGTGTCTCTGTGTTACTGGCCCTTCTCTAGCCACTCTGCAAATACCCGGAGGGAGCAAAACAACTCTGTTAGACAGGGCTTGGTTTACATCCAGATTACATAATGTTTGCAGGAGCTGGGTTTAGCAGAAATCAGATTCACACACCCATCCCGTTGGTGAGCAGGCAGTGGGAGTGAGACGGCCAGTAGCACAGTGACCGCTGCAATGTGAAGACAGTTTGTGAGCAGGATGGTAAAAGCCACCAGTACTTTTTGTACTGAGTAGTTCCGAATATCACAGGTAGGATGTTCTTTTGATGACAGTGTGATAAAAGGGCTTGGAAAGCTCCAGTTCCAGCCAAAATGTCTTGATGTTGGGACTGAGGTCCTGGAGGAGCCCTGTCAGCTCTCTGGCACTTGTTTGCCTGGTCGTAGGGTGGAGAGGTGGTGGGGGAGCCTGCGGAGGGGTGATGAGCAGCTGCCAGCACCTCCTTTCTCTGGGGCGCCTCGTCTGCCCTTCCAGCAGACCTCGTGCTCCCTGGGGCTCCCCTGCCCACGGGGACCGTCTCGTGGCGTGGCTTGCTCTGCTGCAGCTCAGCAGGTTCCCGGGTGTGGAAAATTCCCGCTGCTGTCAGTGCAGCAAAGGCAGGATCTGTGTCTGGAGGGGCAGAGGTTGTTCCCAAGGCTCTTGAGCAACAGACAGGAGAGCTGCTGCAGTTCAGAGCCACCAATTCCCTGGAAATCATTAAATGGGTATAAAATTAACCCAATCACAAGACCCATTTTGAAGTTTGTATGTGCCACCATTTCCCCCCCTGAACCTTGATAGACTTTTTTTGAAAAACAAATAAAAACAAAGCTGCAGGGAGGTGAGGGAAGTAGAAGGAGTCTGATGCTGACAGAGCAGAGGGATTGAAGGATAAAGCTTGTGTGAGGGTGATGGTGCTGCACACAATGGTGTGGGCGGTTGTGACCATCTCCCTAAAAAGCCGTTCTTCTGACATTTGTTAGCAGTTGCTGTTGGCATACTAGTCAAACTTGCTGGGCACTGGGAGCATTAATTAATTCACATGTGCAAGATGTATTGAAACCAAAACCCTTTCAATTTTATATAGACTTTAGTTCAATTTCATTAATGGTTTTAATTTTTTTTTAATGTTCTGTGGAATGCTTGTTCCAAATCTAAGTTATTCTGACGTGGTCTTGTTTGGGTTTTTTGTTCAAAGTTTCTCCTATCTTACCTGAAGAACTTGTTTAATATAGGTGCAATTTGTTCTCTCTTGGGTTAAATACCACACTTTTCTTTTTGAAGTGATTTGCTGTTGATCCCTACAGGTTTCAAAATTTTGGGAAAACCATCCACAAAGTAGTTTTTTTGCCCTATTTCAATTTTGCCCCTTGGCTTTTGATCTTGCACTGAAGATCAGTTATTAGAAGTATGCTGTGTTTCATTGCAATGCTTTCCAGAATATTTTCCATACACCAGAAAATAAATTTCCCTTGGTTTATAATTAGCTTTTTAAAATCACACTTCTAGTTCATCAAGTCAATTAAAGCCTTCACTGGTACACTCTTGTATCAAGGTGTTGCTAAATATTTTCAGTTGCTTGACCCCTATATGAGGCAAAGTGGGTTTATTTGAAGTCCACTTTGCTGCAGCTTTCCTGAGAAAACCAAAGAATATTTTGCCAGTGGGAGAAAAAAATGATTTATGTGGTCTTTAGAGATTAAAAAGAACAGGGCTTAATGAGAGCAAAGCTATTTCTTTGGTGTATAAAAAGAATCAGAGTAAAGAAAAATTATCAGTTGCCATGGAAAAGAATTGCATTTTCTTCTGGACACTTGATGGTCAAGGATATGGTAAGTTCTTTTAGATACAGAAAATGCTGAAAACAATCAGCCTGAGTGTTAAAAATGGTAATTTTCAGAAGTGTTACCAGTTCAACTTGTGCTAAAGTGAAAAGGCTGAAGTCTAATGCCGTTCTTGGCAGTATTTGAAGGTACAGGTATGCAGAAAGAGCCTGTATAAAGTCTGGCCCTTTGAAATTTGGAGCCACTGTGGCTCCAAATGGTGACAAAGCTGGTCTTGAATGTGCTCAGCATCTCCCAGACCCTGCTCCTGTTCCTGCCCGTGGCAGCAGCTCAGCTCTCATAGGTTTCTAGATGCAGGAAAAGTTCCCCAGCGCAGAGAAATCTTATGAGTAAAATTAGGCTCAGTCCCAGCTCCTGCTCACATTCCTGAGGCTAAACAGATGGTAATGTTTTTGATGGATCAAAGCTTGGTAAGCATCTGCAGAATGGCCTTTGGCTTAAGAAAGCCCACTTAAAATGTTGCTAAAATTAGCGGCAATTAAGCCTTCAGTTTTTAAAATGTTTATATTCAAATACCTTCATGCTTCATGGGCTGTAGATGTCCAGTCTAAACAGTTGTCTTTGTGTTTCTTTTGTAGGCAAGAACTGGGTTGCTCATGAATCTTATGGGAGTTCTGCTTCTTAGCTTGGCTATGAACACATGGGCCAAGAGCATCTTCCAGCTGGGGACCTTCCCTGTATGGGCCAATATCCATGCACAAAATGACACCTCACTCTCGACAGCTGTAGAAAATGTCACTTTAAGTGCGCTAAATAAAATATGAACAAAGCCATCCCTGGGGAAGGACTCGCTCACTTAGGATTTGGGCACTGGAATCATCAGAGTATGCACAAGAGGAAAGCTATGTGGCTGCTCACACTGTATGGGACCCCCGGTTTCATTTTATTTTTAGAAATACTGGTCAGTGTCACGACATCCATTTGCTATTTTCTCTGAAGATCTTTCTCCACCTTCCACAGGTACCAATCAGACTCTCCCAGAGTCGATCTGCTGTGGGTGGTTGTTAACTGGACAGCCCTGTAAGCGTCAGGCACCTTTGGGTAGATGCCTCTGCCCCATGAGAGCTAGTGAGCTTTGCTGCTCTAGCTTCTGATACCCTGCCTCATTTTGAAGGGGGGAGACAACTGGATTCGTTATGTGCAACCCAGTGTGAGTGAGTGTATCGGAACCTGGCTGGGCAGTGCAGTTGGGTGCTTCTGACAGGATGTGGAGGTTGGGGGTCTCCTCACCATCTCATGAGTAATTTTCTCATGAAGCGATGATTCAGATGTGTTGGTAGGACTCAGTGCATTACTCCGTGCTTGGGAAACAGGAAGACAACAGTTTGTTTCCAAACTCATTCCATGTTTTGAAAACCTGGGACAGTAATTGCTACCTGGTTCTTTGTGCTGAGTACACAGACAGGTGTTTGAGACCATATTAATTTCTGATGAAACTTTGGACGTGGCCAGTGTTTCACCGTTGGTGAATGAGGCCAGTCAGGTTTGTGAGATTCACTTGTGAGTCACAGGTCAGTGGACAACTTGCCTTGGAATATCATTGACATTTCTGAAACACAGGCTTTGATTCTTAACATCTTTCAAAATCACATTGCTTGGGTACTTTCAATGAAAGCATTGCACATAGACTGTGATTTTAGTCACCACTTTATCTGATTTATATTATTTCCTGTAAGAATCTAAAATATTTAATTTAAAAGATCAGTCATTTGAGATAGATGGATTGAATGATAAAGGGTCTGATTCTTGGTTTAGGGAAGGTGTATGACTGGATCTCAGTGCTGGGAGAGATTTCTCTGACAGTGTAAACTGACGGAACTGGCAAGACAGACTGGCCCGGGGCAGGGACCCAGCACATCTCCCATAGCCCAGCTGGGAGAGCGGGCAGGGTGATGCTCACCAGCCGCAGATGCTGCTGCGGGGGTTACCCCCGGGCTGCGTGGGAGGTGGAGACTTGTGGCGTTTGAACTGAAACCACCAAAACCAATTGAATGTGGAACTCCTATCAGTCAAGTTTAAAAAATAAAAAAAAAATCCTAATGTTCAACAAAATCCTCAGCGATTGTGGAAAACATACAATAAAGCACAGTTGTTAGCATGTCACATCGTCCTGTTTGCGCTGTAGGCTGAGAGGAGAAAAGCAAAGCCCAAACCTTCTCCGCCCTTAGCTTCACCCCCTGATGTGGGCAGTGGTTCCCCGGGAGGAGTGGGGCGGCAGCGGGGTCTCCCTCCGAGTCTGAGACAAAACGGAGCCTTGTTACGCAGAGGAGTAACAACACTGGAAAGGCTCCCAGCCCAGTGTGTCAGGGCTGCTGTGCTAAAGAGGTGCGGCCCCGGCAGTTGGCTTTGCTGGGGACACCCCGTCTCACTCCGGCCGTACTCGGCTCACCAGCCGGGCTCTGCTCTCTCCGGCCGGGCTCGGATCGCTCCGGCCGCGCTCGGCTCGCTCCGGTCGGCCTCGGTTCTCTCCGGCCCCGCTCGGCTCGCTCCGGCCGGCCTCGGTTCTCTCAGGCCACGCTCGGCTCTCTCCGGCCGGGCTCGGCTCTCTCCGGCCGCACTCGGCTCTCTCCGGCCGGGCTCGGCTCTCACCGGTCGGCCTCGCTTTTTTCCGGCCAGCCTCGGTTCTCTCCGGCCGAGCTCGGCTCTCTCCGGCCGGGCTCGACTCGCTCCGGCCGGGCTTGGCTCTCTCCGGCCGCCCTCGGTCCCCTCAGGCCGGCCTCGGTCCCCTCAGGCCGGCCTCGGTTCTCTCAGGCCGGCCTCGGCTCACTCCGGCCGGGCTCGGTTCACTCCGGCCGGGCTCGGCTCACTCCAGACGGGCTCAACTCTCTCCGGCCGGCCTCGGTTTTCTCAGGCCACGCTCGGCTCTCTGCGGCCGGGCTCTGCTCTCTCCGGCCGGGCTCGGCTCACTCCGGCCGGGCTCGGCTCTCTCCGGCCGCCCTCGGTCCTCTCCGGCCATCCTCGGTCCTCTCCGGCCGGGCTCTGCTCTCTCCGGCCGGGCTCTGCTCTCAACGGCCGGCCTCGGCTCACTCCGGCCGGGCTCGGCTCTCTCCGGCCGCCCTCGGTCCTCTCCGGCCGGGCTCTACTCTCAACGGCCGGGCTCTGCTCTCAACGGCCGGCCTCGGCTCACTCCGGCCGGGCTTGGCTCTCTCCGGCCGGCCTCGGTTCTCTCCGGCCGGGCTCGGCTCGCTCCGGCCGCGCTCGGCTCTCTCCGGCCGCCCTCGGTCCCCTCCGGCCGGCCTTGGTTCTCTCAGGCCGGCCTCGGTTCTCTCCGGCCGGCCTCGGCTCTCACCGGCCGGGCTCGGCTAACTCCGGCCGGCCTCGCTTTTTTCCGGCCAGCCTCGGTTCTCTCCGGCCGGGCTCGACTCTCTCCGGCCGGCCTCGGTTTTCTCAGGCCACGCTCGGCTCGCTCCGGCCGTGCTCGGCTCTCTCCGGCCGGGCTCGACTCTCTCCGGCCGGCCTCGGTTTTCTCAGGCCACGCTCGGCTCGCTCCGGCCGTGCTTGGCTCTCACCGGCCGGGCTCGGCTCTCTCCGGCCGGGCTCTGCTCTCTCCGGCCGGGCTCGGCTCTCTCCTGCCGGCCTCGGCTCTCTCCTGCCGTCCTCGCTTTTTTCCGGCCGGCCTCGGCTCTCACAGACGACCTCGGCTCTCTCCGGCCGGGCTCGGCTCGCTCCGGTCGGCCTCGGCTCTCACCGGCCGGGCTCGGCTCACTCCGGCCGGGCTCGACTCTCTCCGGCCGGGCTCGGTTCTCTCCGGCCGCGCTCGGCTCACTCCGTTCGGCCTCGGCTAACTCCGGCCGCCTCGCTTTTTTCCGGCCAGCCTCGGCTCTCTCCGGCCGCGCTCGGCTCTCTTGGGTCTAAATCGGCTTTTTAAAAGGTTTATTTAACGCGTTTAAAGTTTGAGGGGCCGATTTGCGACTTTAAAGCTTTTTGAATCTACTTATTGATAAGAATTTATACACTAGATTAGTATTTAAAGCCCGGGGGAGATTTGGGGCTGTTTCCCAGGACTGCGAGTCCAAATGCGTTTTTTTCTTTTAACCGCTTATTAATTTAAGTTATTATATTTAAACGGGGCTTTTTGAGGTTTTATGAGTGTTTTTTGAGCATTTTGGGCGGTTCTGAGGCTCCTAAAGCCGCTTAATTGTTTAAATTATTAATTGTTAAAATAATTTAAATAGTTGTTGAAATAAGTGTGTAAATTATTGTATTTAGAGTCGGGAGGGGCATTTCGTTGCTTTTTGAGGGGGTTTTAGGGCTGAATTCACTTTATTGAACGTGTCCAGAGCTGGGGGTCCTGGATCTGTGCTGATTTGCGCCCCCAGAAATGCTTTAAAAGTCTATTTATTTGTAATTTACTGAATTAATATTTAAGCGGGAACAAATTGGGCTTTTTTAACCCGCCGCCATTTTGTCTCCCCCGTCCCGTTCTCCCCTCACGCTGGGGGGGCCGAGGAGACGCTCGCTGATTGGCCGGTGCCGTCTGGCGGGAAAGCCTCCCGCGGGCTCAGCCCCGCTCGGCTGTCGCCGAGGGACAGAAAGGTGCTGATTGGTCGCTGCCTCTGAGGAGAGGAAGGCGCTGATTGGTCACCGCCTCCCTAAACTCACTTAATTGTTTACACTGTATTTTTAAATTTATTTATATATTTTAATTTAATTTAACTTAATTTTAATTTAATATATATTATTTAATTTATTAAATAATATATTAATATTAAATCTATAGTTAAAATCAATATAGTAATATACTACTATAAATGATATAATATGATGAATAGTAGAAATATATATAATATATAATCTGATATAATTAACTGATCAACTAATATTCATTGATATTACTTAATGTAATTTATAATTAATATATAATGACATAATATAATTATATATAACGTAATATTGTAATAATAATGATATTCATTATATAATATTAATATCTATATTTATATAATTACTATGTAATGTATCTAATCTATTTTTACATATATATCTTATTATATAAAGCTGTGAGGGACCATATCTGGGCGGGTTTTTGAGATTTTTAAGGCTGTTTGGTCTCAAATTCAATTTACTTCATTTTGGGGCTGTTTCCCAGGACTGTGACACAAATAACAGTCCTTTCCTTCCCTTTCCCACTGCAGCTCCTGCTCAGAGAACAGTGAAGGCAGCCTGGCCGCCCCCCAACTCCGGTTGACGGTGCCCCCCCCAACTCCGGCTGACGGCCCCCCCCAACTCGGGCTGACCGCGCCCCCCCAACTCGGGCTGATGGTCCCCCCGCCCTCCCCTCTCCGGCTGACCATGCGCCCTCCCCACCCCCCGCTCCAGCTGGCTGCGCCTCCACTGCACACCATGGCAGGGACGGGAGGGGGGATCACAAGGGTCTATGGGGTGGTGTGGAGGTCAGGGCGACTGTGGGGTCAATGGGGCCGTTGTGGGGTGAAACACCCTTGAAAAGGCTGAACGCCCTGCAGATGAGTGCACCACACGCTGACACACAGTGCCCCACAGCACCTCCATTCTGCCCTATAGATCCACAACACTGCCCCACAGCACCCTATAGCTCCTGCTTGCTATCCCACAGCACCCCATAGCTTCTCCACTCTGCCCCATACATCTACAGCAGTGCCACAGAGTACCTCATATGTCTTCCACTCTGCCCCATGGATGCAGAGTGCTGCTCTGCAGCACCCTATAGTTCCTGTACTCTGCCCCATAGATCCACAGTGCTGTCCCACAGCACCCTATAGCTCCTCTGCCCTATACACCCACAGTACTGCCCCACAATGCTCCATAGCTCCTACACTCTGCCCCATAGACCCACAACACTGCCCCACAGCACCCCAGACATCCTCCACTCTGCCCCATAGATCCACAGTACTGTCCCGCAACACCCCACTGCTCCTGCACTCTGTCCCTTAGATGCCCAGTACTGCCCCACAGCATCATATAGCTCTTGTACTCTGCCCCATACATCCACAGTAGTGCCCCCCAGCACCCCATGGCTCTTGCACTCTGCCCTCTAGATGCCCAGTACTGCCCCACAGCACCATATAGCTCTTGTACTCTGCCTCATACAGCCACAGCAGTGCCCCACAGCACCTCATAGTGACTCTACTCTTCCCCATAGACCCACAGTGGTGCTGCACAGGACTCTACTCTGCCCCTTAGACCCAGAGAGCTGCCCCACAGCAGCCTGTAGGTGCTGCATTCTGCCCCATTGGTGCAAAGTGCTGCCCCACAGCACCCCACATCTCCACCTGACCACCCTTCCCTCCTGACCACGCCTGCACTGCCCACTATGGGTGGGTCACAAGGGTCTGTGGGGTGGGTGTGGGGGTCAGGGGGGCTGTGGGGTCAAGGGGGTTGTTGTGGGGTGAAACACCCCTGAAGAGGCTGAACCCCCTACAGGTGACCCACACAGTGACCCAGAGCAGCCCGTAGCCCCTCTGCCCTATAGAGTCACTGCACCCCATAGCTGCTTTTACTCTGCCCCATAAATGGACAGCACTGTTCCACAGCACCCTGTATCTCCATTCTGCCCCATAGACACACAGTGCTGTCCCACAGCACCCCATATCTTGTTCACTCTGCCCTATAGACCCACAGTGTAACCCCACAGCACCCTACAGTTCCTCTGCCCTATACATCAACAGCACTGTCCCAGAAAACACCATAGCTTCTTCACACTAACCCATAGGCCAGCAATGCTGCCCTACAGCACACTGTAGCTCCTGCACCCTGCCCCATAGACCCACAGCAGTGCCCCACAGCGCCCCACACATCCGGGCTGCCCTATACATCCACAGCACTGCTCTGCAGCACCATATAGTTCCAGCACTCTGCCCCATTGATATGTAGCACCCCACAGCTTCTGCATTCTGCCCATAGATCCACATTCCTGGGTCCCCTCACCCCACCAGATGTCCTGGGTTGCGATGCTGCACGGGGCCCCGTGCACAACAGAAAATGAGGACAGCGTGGCTGCTGGGCTCCACCCTGCTTGGAATCCAAGATGGCTGGGGGGGGCTGGCGGCCATGCTGGCACTGCCGGAGGGGCTGTTGATCTGGGCTGTGCTCAGGAGGCAGCTCCCGGCTGTATCGGCCGCTCCCATTGGCTGCCTCTGTGCCCCTGCACTTGCCCGTGGGAACAAGATGGCTGCTCTGACGGGTGGCCCTCTCGGCTGCTATGTCCCTGCTGGTGGGTGGGGCCATGGCTGTCCTGGCTGCCAAGCCTGTGCTGGAAGGGTGGGGCTGAGGTGGGCGGGGTCTGCCTAGGGTGGCCATTTTGGGATGGGGCCCAAGGTGGGTGGTGGGACCGGTGACTCTGTTTACCCCTGGTGGCCATCTTGGAAAAGGGCAGCGCTGTGCCGCTGCCATCCTGACATTGCTCCCCCAGGGCCATGCTGGGGGATTTTTAACCTGGTTTTCGGGCCAATTCTCACCCAATAAAATTAAATAATGTAAAAAAACCTTAAGCATGTGGTTTGTTCCATTTCCAGTGAGGGATTTGGGTGTGGGGTTTAGGGTTGAGAGTGGGGCTGAAGGTGTGGGCGGGGACACTGTCAACTCCATGCCCCTCCCAAGCTCTCCCCAATGTGCCTTCCCGGAGGGGTGTGCCCCAACCAGGCCCCACCCCCTTTCCAAGCACCCCATCCTCCCAGCTGGGCTCCTCCCCCTTGACCCACACTTCCACCCCAATTGGTGGGCTCCCTACAGACCTACAACTCCCTCCCTCCAACTTCCCCTCCTCTGCTGAGCCATGTACCGGACAGCATGACAGGGGCAGACAAAGCTCAGGAAAGACCAACAGAGCCAGGCAGGGCCTGAGAGAGATTGAGAAAGTCTGACAGAGCCCGACAGGTCTTGACACTGCCCGACAAAGCCCGACAAGGCCCAAGAGAATTTGACGGATCCTCACAGAGCCTGACAAATCTTGACAGAGCCCAACAGGACCCCTCGGGGCCTGACAAATCTTGTCAGTTCCTGATAGAACCTCGATGTGTATGACAGAGTCCTGGGGACCTCAACAGAGCCTGAGAAAACTTGACAGGCTCAGCAGATCCCAACAAGTCTCGACAGAGCCCTACAGAGCCCATCAATGCCTGATAGAGCCTGACAGACCCCAAGAGGTCTCGACAGGGCTTCACAAAAACCGACAGTGTCTGGCAGAGCCCGACAGGAGTGGAGGTGCTGTCATTTCCAGTGAGGGTCCAGGTGATTTGATCGGGGTGGTGGGTGGGCCTGGGGTGATTGACCCCTCCCCTTTCCCAGGGGATTGTGGGAAGGGGTGGGCGGGTCTCAGGGTATTTGAGCCCCAGCCCCTGGACAGGCACTCATGCTGCTCCTGGGCTGCTTGGGTGCTGGTTCTCTGCTGCTCCTTCGGCAGCCGGCAGCTTTTGGGCTGTTTAAGCTACATGGGCAGATGTGTTTGGAGAAGTGGAGGTGTCTGTTTGAGGTAGAACTTTCAGGAGCAGCAGAGTTTTAATAGCAGCTGTAGTTGAAAGTATGTTTGTAACTATGTTTCATTTATTGAATCAATTCCAGGTGCTTTGCATTTTCCTAAAATTCCTGACTGCAATGAAGATGGGGTGTTAATTTTTGGTTTGTATTGTTATGTAACAAGTTGCTGATATAATCTCTCCTCCTAGGACTGATACTCAGGTTATCTATCAGGAGTTAGGATGAGCATCTAGTACCTGTAGGTGGAGTTTTAGCATTTCTGAAAGAAGCAGCAGGACCATAAGGCAGAGTGTCTTTCAAGCTACGGGGTGGCTCATCGCCTCCCTGATCACCCATAGAACAGTGTGTTATCCACAGAACCTTTGCAGTGTGCGGTGGACTCTGGTAGATCATTCAAATGGATGTCGCAGAACTCAGCCAAAATGAGCAATGGCTAGTGAACTAGTACTGATAACCATTATCTGAGTGCTCATTATTGTGTATGTATTTTCTTATTGTGGGTGATAAAGAGGAAAGTGGCAACTTTCTGGTTTCTCCCAAGCACTACAGTTCTACTTTTTCTTGCTGTCTTAGGCGTCATTAGGGGTTGTAGGAGAGGCTCTGGCATGGCTTAGCGAGCGTGTGTTTTCTCATGTTCCTGCAGACGCTGAAGAGGAAGCCGGCGACGCAGGAAGACGGCCGTTGGTGTACGTGGCGTTTTCCTCTGTTGAAGACAAATGGGTTCGGTCCCTTGGCCCTCTGAAAGCTAAGTGGAGGCACGGGGGCTGGCAAGGGGCTGGGAATGGCAGGGACGGGGGGTTTAGTTTTGACAAGGGAAAGGGCCGTCCGGGAACCGTCCCCTTGGCACGGGTAAAGGGACCGGGGACCTTTACAGAGCCATGCCAACATGTGCCAGGCAGGGCAGCTCCAGCCTGTGTCTGCGTTGTGGCGTAGCTCGGGAAGCCTGCCTTGCGCCTGTCAGACAATGCTGGGGTCTCGTTGCGTTTGAGGGACATGAAAGGCATCTCTGGTGCCGTCCCGGGATCCGGAACGCCGGTGCCGACTGGCGTAGCGCCAATTGGACGCTGGTTTTCTGGCATCAGCAGCCGAAAGCGTGGAGGGTTCTTGCGTGTCAGCCGTTTCTGGTCAGTGGCGTTTGTGGTGTTGTCCTGGGCTGTGGCGGCAGCTGTGCTCTCTACGCATCCAGTCTCAGGGACTGGAACTTCAAGATGCTGGGAAGAAGTTCTTAGGCGTTGCAGCAGCTTGTCGTTTGGTTGCGCCGCCTCTGCTCAGTTGTGGCGGTGCCGCCGTCTGGTCAGGAGCCGTGGCGTTGGGCTCCTTGTTCACTTGGGGTTGTAGGAGAGGCTCCTCGCCTCACCGCTGCCTCCCCGTAGATGATTTGGATGGATGCCTGTCTGGTCTCGGAGCGTCGTTTTCGTTGTGGAGCGTTTTTGGTGCCGTGGCCGTCGTGTGGTCTATAACGTTGTGTGGAGCCTCTGTCTGTGCGGGTGCGCGTTTGGCTGGGAGCTGCTCTGCCCGGACGCGTGGAGTCAGGGGTGGGCGGACAGAGCTCTGGGAGCCCCCGGGTTAATCTGCTGACACGTAAAATTGCGTAGGCAGAGGTTGTGCGCTCACCTGGGACGGAGTAGCCGTGGGCAGGGGAGTGGAGGGTCCCTGCGCAGGCGTTTTAGAGATGCCATGAAAGCTTGGCATGTCATTGCGCAATGGAAAGCAGACCTGTGGGATGGGCAAGCTGTTGATGAGCTGCTGGGTGACTTGCTGCATAACTGGATTTCAGGTGCAGAGGAAGGACTTGGCCCGGAAGAGCGGCGGAGGAGGCGAGCTGTGCGCCGTAAGCAGGTGGGTCGGTGCGTGGCGCCAGAGGGAAGCTGTGCCGTGTGGCACTCGCTGAGCTTGGTCATTTCTCTGTTTCCTAGGTGTGAAGCGGAGAGGAAAGCCGGGTATCGGCACCGCCGCTCCTCGGGCCAGGTGAGCACGGAGTGCTGGGCTGAAGCGGCAGCTGGTTTCAGGTCCTGTGTTGCTGGTGCGGGTCTGAGCGTCCTTTGGTTGTGTTTTAGAGGCGGTAGCTGAACGTCTTCGTGGTCAACAGCGTGGCAGGCAAAAGCAAGGGCGGCCGGCTGGATGGGCGGCCCAGGTAAGGGAGGGCGAGAAGGGACCGTGCGCGGGCAGGCTGCGCTTTTGGGCGGTGTCCGAGCGCGTGCCTCTGGTTTTGCAGGTGCCGCAGACGAGCTGCGAGGGGCGAAGCCGCAGGCGGGCCGGCAGCCGAGAAGGTGAGGCGGCGGAGGGCGCGGAGGAGCACGGTGACTGGGTTCAGCGTTTCGTTCTCGCTTCGCAGGCACTTTGTGGGCCCTTTGGACTCGGAGGAGCGTTTGCGGTGAGCCGGGCTAGGGTCGGTGCGGGCGGCCCCGTCTAGCTCGCGCAGGGGGCGGCCCCGTCTACCTCGCGGCTTCGTACGGGTTGCTGTACCGTTAAAATTAGCGTTAGGGTGTAGTGTTAGGTTACGGCTATGGTGAGGATTAGGCTCATAGTTAAACATATGTTAGGTTTATGGTCAGGGTCAGGGTCGAATTAGGGTAAGTGTTAGGGGAAGGATTCGGGTTGTTTTAGGGTTAGACTTAGGGTTAGGTTGAGGTTTAGGGTTATGGTTAAACTTATGTTTGGGTTAGGGTTGGGATTACAGTTAGGGTAAGGACTAGACTTGGTTTAGCGTTAGACTTAGTATTAGGGTTAGGCTTAGGTTACGACAATGGTGAGGTTTAGGCTTATGGCCACTGCCCACCCCACCCTCCTCCCAAGCTCTCTCCAAGGTGCTTTCCTGGAGGGGTGTGCCCCTACCAGGTCCCACCCCCTTTCCAAGCACCCTCCCAGCTGGGCTTCTCCCCTGTGACCCACACTTCCACCCCCATTGGTGGGCTCCCTACACGGGGTGTGGCCTACAGACCTACAACTCCTTCCCCTCCCCTGCTGAGCCATGTACCCGACAGCATGACAGGGGCAGACAAAGCTCAGGAAAGACCAACAGAGCCAGGCAGGGCCCGAGAGAGCTTGAGAAAGTCCGACAGGTCTCGACACTGCCTGACAAAGCCCAACAGGGCCTGAGGGAGTTTGACGGATCCTCACAGAGCCTGACAAAGCTTGACAGAGCCCAACAGGACCCGTCAGGGCCTGACAAATCTTGTCAGTTCCTGATAGAGCCTCAATGTGTATGACAGAGTCCTGAGGACCTCAACAGAGCCTGAGAAAACTTGACAGGCTCAGCAGAGCCCAACAGGTCTCGACAGAGCCCTACAGAGCCCATCAATGCCTGATAGAGCCTGACAGACCCCAAGGGGTCTCGACAGGGCTTCACAAAAACCAACAGTGTCTGACAGAGCCCAACAGGAGTGGAGGTGCTGTCATTTCCAGTGAGGATCCAGGTGATTTGATAAGGGATGGGGCCTGGGGTGATGGATCCCTCCCCTTTCCCAGGGGATTGTGGGAAGGAGTGGGTGGGTCTCAGGGTATTTGAGCCCCAGCCCCTGGACAGGAGTTGATGCTGCTCCTGTGCTGCTTGGGTGCTGGTTCTCTGCTGCTTCTTCAGCAGTCAGCAGCTTTTGGGCTGTTTAAGCTATGTGGGCAGTTGTGTTTGGAAAAGTGGAGATGCCTGTTTGACGCAGGACCTTCAGGAGCAGCAAAGTTTCAATACCAGCTGTAGTTGAAAGTATGTGTGTAACTAGGTTTCATTTATTGAATAATTTCCAGGTTCTTTGCGTTTTCTTGAAATTCCTGAGTGCAATGAAGATGAGGTTAATTAATGGTTTTTATAGGGGTATAACAAGTTGCTGATATAATCTCTCCTCCTAGGACTGATGCTTTGGTTATCTAGCAGGGGTTAAAATGAGCACCTTGTATCTAGAAGTAGAGTTGTAGCATTTCCGAAGGAAGCAGCAGGACCATAAGGCAGAATGTCTTTCAGGCTGCTCTGCCCAGAGGTGTGCAGTCAGGGGTGGGTGGAATGCCCAAGCTGTTGATGAGCTGCTGGGTGACTTGCTGCATAACTCGATTTCAGGTGCAGAGGAGCGACTTGGCACGGAAGAGCGACGGAGGAGGCGAGCTGTGTGTCGTAAGCAGGTGGGTCGGTGCGTGGCGCCAGAGGGAAGCTGTGCCGTGTGGCTCTAGCTAAGTTTGGTGGTTTCTCTCTTTCTTAGGTGTGAAGCGGAGAGGAAAGCCGGGTATCGGCACCGCAGCTCCTCGGGCAAGGTGGACACGGAGCGCTGGGCTGAAGTGGTAGCTAGTTTCAGGTCCTGTGTTGCTGGTGCGGGTCTGAATGTCCTTTGGTTGCCTTTTACAGGCGGTAGCCGAACGTCTGCATGGTCAACAGTGTGGCAGGCAAAAACAAGGGCGCCCAGGTGGGTGAGCGGCCCAGGTAAGGGAGGGCGAGATGGGACCGTCTGCGGGCAGGCTGTGTTTTTGGGCGGCGTCCGAGCACGTGCCTCTGGTTTGGTAAGTGCAGCAGACGAGCTCGGAGGGGTGAAGGCGCACGCCGGCCGGCAGCCGAGAAGGTAAGGCGGTGGAGGGCGTGGAGGAGCCCAGTATTGCCCGGTGACTGGGTTCAGCGTTTCCTTCTCTCTTTGCAGGCTTTTCCTGGGCCCTTTGGACTCGGAGGAGCATTTGTGGTGAGCCAGGCTAGGGGCGAGGAGGAGCGTGTGGCCCGGGACTCGTTCCAGGCACTACAGGTCTTTTGCTTCTCACAGTCTTAGACATCACCAGCGATGGGGGTTTGTGACCGCGCTCGCGTCACGATGCGCCGAACGGAACGCCGTGGAACGTAGCAGGAGGTGGGTGTTGCAGAAGGGGTCGGCGTTTACCCCACGGCACCGTGTGCCGGCACGGCTTAGCGAGCGTGTGTTTTGTCGTGTTCCCGTAGACGCTGAAGAGGAACCCGGCGATGCAGGAGGACGGCCGTTCACGCACGTGGTGTTTTCCTCTGTTGAAGATGGATTCAATCTCTCGGCCCTTTGAAAGCTAAGTGGAGGCACGAGGGCTGGCAAGGTGCTGGAAGTGGCAGGGCCGGGGGTAGAGTTCTGATAAGGGAAAGGACTGTCCAGGAACTGTCCCCTTTGAGTGGGTAAAGGGCCTCGAGAACCTTACAATGCGATGCCAGCGTGTGCCGGGCAGGGCAGCTCCAGCCTGTGTCTGCGTTGTTGTGTAGTTCGGAAAGACTGCCTTGCGCCTGTCAGATGATGCTGGGGTCTCGTTGAGTTCGAGGGGCACGAAAGGCATCTCGGGTGCCGTCCCGGGATCTGGAACGCCGGTACCGATTGGCGTAGCGCCAATTGGGTGCTGGTTTTCTTGTATCAGCAGCCAAAAGCGTGGAGGGTTCTTGCGTTTCGGGCGTTTCTGGTCCGTTGTGCTTCTGGCGTTGTCCTGGGCTGTGCCGGCAGCTGTGCTCTCTCACCCATCCAGTCTCAGGGACTGGCACTTCAAGATGCTGGGAAGAAGTTCTTAGTCTTGCAGCAGCCTCGCTTGTGTGCGCCAGCGCCGCCGTCTCCGTGTGTGTGTGTGCGCCAGCGCCGCCGTCTCCGTGTGTGTGTGTGCGCCAGCGCCGCCGTCTCCGTGTGTGTGTGTGCGCCAGCGCCGCCGTCTCCGTGTGTGTGTGTGCGCCAGCGCCGCCGTCTCCGTGTGTGTGTGTGCGCCAGCGCCGCCGTCTCCGTGTGTGTGTGTGCGCCAGCGCCGCCGTCTCCGTGTGTGTGTGTGCGCCAGCGCCGCCGTCTCCGTGTGTGTGTGTGCGCCAGCGCCGCCGTCTCCGTGTGTGTGTGTGCGCCAGCGCCGCCGTCTCCGTGTGTGTGTGTGCGCCAGCGCCGCCGTCTCATAAGGGGCCGTGATTTTCAGCTCTTATTTTTTCCTGGGGTTGCGGTAGAGGCTCCTCGCCTCACCGCTGCCTCCCTGCAGGTTATTTTGGTCGATGCAGTCTCCGGTTTGGAGTCGTTCTTGTCATAGAGCGTTTTTGGTGATGTTGCTATCGTGTCGTCTATAACGTTGTGTGGTGCGTCTGTCTGTGCACATGCGTGTTTGGCTGGAGCTGCTCTGCCCAGAGGTGTAGAGTCAGGAGCCGGAGTTCTAGGAGTCCACAATTAATCTGTTGACATGTTAACCTGCGTAGGCAAAGGTTGTGCAGTCATCCGGGATGGAGTAGCCGTGGGCAGGGGAGCGGACTGTCGCTTCCCCAGTGTTTTAGAGACTCAATTAGAGCTTCTGGTGGGATTCCTAAACAGAAAGCAGACCTGTGGAATGGTCAAGCTGTTGACGAGCTACTGGGTGACTTGCTGCATAACTCGATTTCAGGTGCAGAGGAACGACTTGGCAAGGAAGAGCGACGGAGGAGGCGAGCTGTGCGCCGTAAGCAGGTGGGTCGGTGCGTGGCGCCAGAGGGAAGCTGTGCCCTGTGGCTCTAGCTAAGTTTGGTCGTTTCTCTGTTTCCTAGGTGTGAAGCGGAGAGGAAAGCCGGGTATCGGCACCGCAGCTCCTCGGGCAAGGTGGACACGGAGCGCTGGGCTGAAGTGGTAGCTAGTTTCAGGTCCTGTGTTGCTGGTGCGGGTCTGAATGTCCTTTGGTTGCCTTTTACAGGCGGTAGCCGAACGTCTGCATGGTCAACAGTGTGGCAGGCAAAAACAAGGGCGCCCAGGTGGGTGAGCGGCCCAGGTAAGGGAGGGCGAGATGGGACCGTCTGCGGGCAGGCTGTGTTTTTGGGCGGCGTCCGAGCACGTGCCTCTGGTTTGGTAAGTGCAGCAGACGAGCTCGGAGGGGTGAAGGCGCACGCCGGCCGGCAGCCGAGAAGGTAAGGCGGTGGAGGGCGTGGAGGAGCCCAGTATTGCCCGGTGACTGGGTTCAGCGTTTCCTTCTCTCTTTGCAGGCTTTTCCTGGGCCCTTTGGACTCGGAGGAGCATTTGTGGTGAGCCAGGCTAGGGGCGAGGAGGAGCGTGTGGCCCGGGACTCGTTCCAGGCACTACAGGTCTTTTGCTTCTCACAGTCTTAGACATCACCAGCGATGGGGGTTTGTGACCGCGCTCGCGTCACGATGCGCCGAACGGAACGCCGTGGAACGTAGCAGGAGGTGGGTGTTGCAGAAGGGGTCGGCGTTTACCCCACGGCACCGTGTGCCGGCACGGCTTAGCGAGCGTGTGTTTTGTCGTGTTCCCGTAGACGCTGAAGAGGAACCCGGCGATGCAGGAGGACGGCCGTTCACGCACGTGGTGTTTTCCTCTGTTGAAGATGGATTCAATCTCTCGGCCCTTTGAAAGCTAAGTGGAGGCACGAGGGCTGGCAAGGTGCTGGAAGTGGCAGGGCCGGGGGTAGAGTTCTGATAAGGGAAAGGACTGTCCAGGAACTGTCCCCTTTGAGTGGGTAAAGGGCCTCGAGAACCTTACAATGCGATGCCAGCGTGTGCCGGGCAGGGCAGCTCCAGCCTGTGTCTGCGTTGTTGTGTAGTTCGGAAAGACTGCCTTGCGCCTGTCAGATGATGCTGGGGTCTCGTTGAGTTCGAGGGGCACGAAAGGCATCTCGGGTGCCGTCCCGGGATCTGGAACGCCGGTACCGATTGGCGTAGCGCCAATTGGGTGCTGGTTTTCTTGTATCAGCAGCCAAAAGCGTGGAGGGTTCTTGCGTTTCGGGCGTTTCTGGTCCGTTGTGCTTCTGGCGTTGTCCTGGGCTGTGCCGGCAGCTGTGCTCTCTCACCCATCCAGTCTCAGGGACTGGCACTTCAAGATGCTGGGAAGAAGTTCTTAGTCTTGCAGCAGCCTCGCTTGTGTGCGCCAGCGCCGCCGTCTCCGTGTGTGTGTGTGCGCCAGCGCCGCCGTCTCCGTGTGTGTGTGTGCGCCAGCGCCGCCGTCTCCGTGTGTGTGTGTGCGCCAGCGCCGCCGTCTCCGTGTGTGTGTGTGCGCCAGCGCCGCCGTCTCCGTGTGTGTGTGTGCGCCAGCGCCGCCGTCTCCGTGTGTGTGTGTGCGCCAGCGCCGCCGTCTCCGTGTGTGTGTGTGCGCCAGCGCCGCCGTCTCCGTGTGTGTGTGTGCGCCAGCGCCGCCGTCTCATAAGGGGCCGTGATTTTCAGCTCTTATTTTTTCCTGGGGTTGCGGTAGAGGCTCCTCGCCTCACCGCTGCCTCCCTGCAGGTTATTTTGGTCGATGCAGTCTCCGGTTTGGAGTCGTTCTTGTCATAGAGCGTTTTTGGTGATGTTGCTATCGTGTCGTCTATAACGTTGTGTGGTGCGTCTGTCTGTGCACATGCGTGTTTGGCTGGAGCTGCTCTGCCCAGAGGTGTAGAGTCAGGAGCCGGAGTTCTAGGAGTCCACAATTAATCTGTTGACATGTTAACCTGCGTAGGCAAAGGTTGTGCAGTCATCCGGGATGGAGTAGCCGTGGGCAGGGGAGCGGACTGTCGCTTCCCCAGTGTTTTAGAGACTCAATTAGAGCTTCTGGTGGGATTCCTAAACAGAAAGCAGACCTGTGGAATGGTCAAGCTGTTGACGAGCTACTGGGTGACTTGCTGCATAACTCGATTTCAGGTGCAGAGGAACGACTTGGCAAGGAAGAGCGACGGAGGAGGCGAGCTGTGCGCCGTAAGCAGGTGGGTCGGTGCGTGGCGCCAGAGGGAAGCTGTGCCCTGTGGCTCTAGCTAAGTTTGGTCGTTTCTCTGTTTCCTAGGTGTGAAGCGGAGAGGAAAGCCGGGTATCGGCACCGCAGCTCCTCGGGCAAGGTGGACACGGAGTGCTGGGCTGAAGCGGCAGCTGGTTTCAGGTCCTGTGTTGCTGGTGCGGGTCTGAGCGTCCTTTGGTTGCGTTTTACAGGCGGTAGCCGAACGTCTGCATGGTCTACAGTGTGGCAGGCAAAAGCAAGGGCGCCCAGGTGGGTGAGCGGCCCAGGTAAGGGAGGGCGAGATGGGACCGTCTGCGGGCAGGCTGTGTTTCGGGCAGCGTCCCAGCGTCTGCCTCTGGTTTTGCAGGTGCCGCAGACGAGCTCGGAGGGGCGAAGGCACACGCCGGCCGGCAGCCGAGAAGGTGAGGCGGCGGAGGGCGTGGAGGAGCCCGGTATTGCCCAGTGACTGGGTTCAGCGTTTCCTTCTCTCTTTGCAGGCTTTTCCTGGGCCCTTTGGACTCGGAGGAGCATTTGCGGTGAGCCAGGCTAGGGGCGAGGAGGAGTGTGGGGCCGGGGACTCGTTTCAGGCGCTACAGGTCTTTTGCTTCTCGCTGCCTTAGGTGTCACCAGCAATGGGGGTTTGTGACCGCGCCCGTGGCACGACGCGCCGAACGGAACGCCGTGGAACTTAGCAGGAGGTGGGTGTTGCGGAAGGGGTAGGCGTTTACCCCATGGCACTGTGTGCCGGCATGGCTTAGCGAGCGTGAGTTTTGTCGTGTTCCCGTAGACGCTGAAGAGGAACCCGGCGATGCAGGAGGATGGCCATTCGCGCACGTGGCGTCTTCCTCTGTTGAAGATGGATTCAATCTCTCGGCCCTCTGAAAGCTAAGTGGAGGCACGAGGGCTGGCAAGGGGCTGTGAGTGGCAGGGCCGGGGGTAGAGTTCTGATAAGGGAAAGAACTGTCCAGGAACTGTCCCCTTTGAGTGGGTAAAGGGCCTCGAGAACCTTACAGTGCGATGCCAGCGTGTGCCGGGCAGGGCAGCTCCAGCCTGTGTCTGCGTTGTTGTGTAGTTCGGAAAGCCTGCCTTGCGCCTGTCAGATGATGCTGGGGTCTCGTTGAGTTCGAGGGGCACGAAAGGCATCTCGGGTGCCGTCCCGAGACCTGGAACGCCGGTGCCGATTGGCCTAGCGCCAATTGGGTGCTGGTTTTCTTGTATCAGCAGCCGAAAGCGTGGAGGGTTCTTGCGTTTCGGGCGTTTCTGGTCCGTTGTGTTTGTGACGTTGTCCTGGGCTGTGCCGGCAGCTGTGCTCTCTCACCCATCCAGTCTCAGGGACTGGCACTTCAAGATGCTGGGAAGAAGTTCTTAGTCTTGCAGCAGCCTCGCGTGTGTGCGCCGGCTCCGCCCTCTCCGTGTGTGTGTGTGCGCCGGCTCCGCCCTCTCCGTGTGTGTGTGTGCGCCGGCTCCGCCCTCTCCATGTGTGTGTGTGCGCCGGCTCCGCCCTCTCCGTGTGTGTGTGTGCGCCGGCTCCGCCCTCTCCGTGTGTGTGTGTGCGCCGGCTCCGCCGTCTCATAAGGGGCCGTGACGTTCGGCTCTTATTTTTTCCTGGGGTTGCGGTAGAGGCTCCTCGCCTCACCGCTGCCTCCCTGCAGGTTATTTTGGTCGATGCAATCTCTGATTTGGAGCCTTTCTTGTTATAGAGCGTTTTTGGTGATGTTGCTATCGTGTCATCTATAACGTTGTGTGGTGCGTCTGTCTGTGCACATGCGTGTTTGGCTGGAGCTGCTCTGCCCAGAGGTGTAGAGTCAGGAGCCGGAGTTCTAGGAGTCCACAATTAATCTGTTGACATGTTAACCTGCGTAGGCAAAGGTTGTGCAGTCATCTGGGATGGAGTAGCCATGGGCAGGGGAGCGGACTGTCGCTTCCCCAGTGTTTTAGAGACTCAATTAGAGCTTCTGGTGGGATTCCTAAACAGAAAGCAGACCTGTGGAATGGTCAAGCTGTTGATGAGCTGCTGGGTGACTTGCTGCATAACTCGATTTCAGGTGCAGAGGAACGACTTGGCATGGAAGAGCGGCGGAGGAGGCGAGCTGTGCGCCGTAAGCAGGTGGGTCGGTGCGTGGCGCCAGAGAGAAGCTGTGCCGTGTGGCTCTAGCTAAGTTTGGTGGTTTCTCTCTTTCTTAGGTGTGAAGCGGAGAGGAAAGCCGGGTATCGGCACCGCAGCTCCTTGGGCCAGGTGGACACTGAGCGCTGCGCTGAAGCGGCAGCTGGTTTCAGGTCCTGTGTTGCTGGTGCGGGTCTGAGCGTCCTTTGGTTGCGTTTTACAGGCGGTAGCCGAACGTCTGCATGGTCAACAGTGTGGCAGACAAAAGCAAGGGCGCCCAGGTGGGTGAGCGACCCAGGTAAGGGAGGATGAGATGGGACCGTCTGCGGGCAGGCTGTGTTTTCGGACGGTGTCCAAGCATGTACCTCTGGTTTTGTAGGTGCCGCAGACGAGCTCGGAGGGGCGAAGGCACACGCCGGCCGGCAGCCGAGAAGGTGAGGCGGCGGAGGGCGTGGAGGAGCCCGGTATTGCCCGGTGACTGGGTTCAGCGTTTCCTTCTCTCTTTGCAGGCTTTTCCTGGGCCCTTTGGACTCGGAGGAGCATTTGCGGTGAGCCAGGCTAGGGGCGAGGAGGAGTGTGGGGCCGGGGACTCGTTTCAGGCGCTACAGGTCTTTTGCTTCTCGCTGCCTTAGGTGTCACCAGCGATGGGGGTTTGTGACCGCGCCCGTGGCACGACGCGCCGAACGGAACGCCGTGGAACTTAGCAGGAGGTGGGTGTTGCGGAAGGGGTAGGCGTTTACCCCATGGCACTGTGTGCCGGCATGGCTTAGCGAGCGTGTGTTTTGTCGTGTTCCCGTAGACGCTGAAGAGGAACCCGGCGATGCAGGAGGACGGCCATTCGTGCACGTGGCGTCTTCCTCTGTTGAAGATGGATTCAATCTCTCGGCCCTCTGAAAGCTAAGTGGAGGCACGAGGGCTGGCAAGGGGCTGTGAGTGGCAGGGCCGGGGGTAGAGTTCTGATAAGGGAAAGAACTGTCCAGGAACTGTCCCCTTTGAGTGGGTAAAGGGCCTCGAGAACCTTACAGTGCGATGCCAGCGTGTGCCGGGCAGGGCAGCTCCAGCCTGTGTCTGCGTTGTTGTGTAGTTCGGAAAGCCTGC
This sequence comes from Nesoenas mayeri, assembly GCF_963082525.1. Lineage (NCBI taxonomy): Eukaryota > Metazoa > Chordata > Aves > Columbiformes > Columbidae > Nesoenas > Nesoenas mayeri. The sequence continues at coordinate 16,684,565 of NC_137562.1, forward strand.
CTTGCGCCTGTCAGATGATGCTGGGGTCTCGTTGAGTTCGAGGGGCACGAAAGGCATCTCGGGTGCCGTCCCGGGACCTGGAACGCCGGTGCCGATTGGCCTAGCGCCAATTGGGTGCTGGTTTTCTTGTATCAGCAGCCGAAAGCGTGGAGGGTTCTTGCGTTTCGGGCGTTTCTGGTCCGTTGTGTTTGTGACGTTGTCCTGGGCTGTGCCGGCAGCTGTGCTCTCTCACCCATCCAGTCTCAGGGACTGGAACTTCAAGATGCTGGGAAGAAGTTCTTAGTCTTGCAGCAGCCTCGCGTGTGTGCGCCGGCTCCGCCGGCTCCGTGTGTGTGTGCGCGCCGGCTCCGCCGGCTCCGTGTGTGTGTGCGCGCCGGCTCCGTGTGTGTGTGCGCGCCGGCTCCGCCGGCTCCGTGTGTGTGTGCGCGCCGGCTCCGCCGGCTCCGTGTGTGTGTGCGCGCCGGCTCCGCCGGCTCCGTGTGTGTGTGCGCGCCGGCTCCGCCGGCTCCGTGTGTGTGTGCGCGCCGGCTCCGCCGTCTCATAAGGGGCCGTGACGTTCGGCTCTTATTTTTTCCTGGGGTTGCGGTAGAGGCTCCTCGCCTCACCGCTGCCTCCCTGCAGGTTATTTTGGTCGATGCGGTCTCTGGTTTGGAGCCTTTCTTGTTATAGAGCGTTTTTGGTGATGTTGCTATCGTGTCATCTATAACGTTGTGTGGTGCGTCTGTCTGTGCACATGCGTGTTTGGCTGGAGCTGCTCTGCCCAGAGGTGTAGAGTCAGGAGCCAGAGTTCTAGGAGTCCACAATTAATCTGTTGACATGTTAACCTGCGTAGGCAAAGGTTGTGCAGTCATCTGGGATGGAGTAGCCATGGGCAGGGGAGCGGACTGTCGCTTCCCCAGTGTTTTAGAGACTCAATTAGAGCTTCTGGTGGGATTCCTAAACAGAAAGCAGACCTGTGGAATGGTCAAGCTGTTGATGAGCTGCTGGGTGACTTGCTGCATAACTCGATTTCAGGTGCAGAGGAACGACTTGGCACGGAAGAGCGGCGGAGGAGGCGAGCTGTGCGCCGTAAGCAGGTGGGTCGGTGCGTGGCGCCAGAGAGAAGCTGTGCCGTGTGGCTCTAGCTAAGTTTGGTGGTTTCTCTCTTTCTTAGGTGTGAAGCGGAGAGGAAAGCCGGGTATCGGCACCGCAGCTCCTCGGGCAAGGTGGACACGGAGCGCTGGGCTGAAGCGGCAGCTGGTTTCAGGTCCTGTGTTGCTGGTGCGGGTCTGAGCGTCCTTTGGTTGCGTTTTACAGGCGGTAGCCGAACGTCTGCATGGTCAACAGTGTGGCAGACAAAAGCAAGGGCGCCCAGGTGGGTGAGCGACCCAGGTAAGGGAGGGTGAGATGGGACCGTCTGCGGGCAGGCTGTGTTTTCGGACGGTGTCCAAGCATGTACCTCTGGTTTTGCAGGTGCCGCAGACGAGCTCGGAGGGGCGAAGGCACACGCCGGCCGGCAGCCGAGAAGGTGAGGCGGCGGAGGGCGTGGAGGAGCCCGGTATTGCCCGGTGACTGGGTTCAGCGTTTCCTTCTCTCTTTGCAGGCTTTTCCTGGGCCCTTTGGACTCGGAGGAGCATTTGCGGTGAGCCAGGCTAGGGGCGAGGAGGAGTGTGGGGCCGGGGACTCGTTTCAGGCGCTACAGGTCTTTTGCTTCTCGCTGCCTTAGGTGTCACCAGCGATGGGGGTTTGTGACCGCGCCCGTGGCACGACGCGCCGAACGGAATGCCGTGGAACTTAGCAGGAGGTGGGTGTTGCAGAAGGGGTAGGCGTTTACCCCATGGCACTGTGTGCCGGCATGGCTTAGCGAGCGTGTGTTTTGTCGTGTTCCCGTAGACGCTGAAGAGGAACCCGGCGATGCAGGAGGACGGCCATTCGTGCACGTGGCGTCTTCCTCTGTTGAAGATGGATTCAATCTCTCGGCCCTCTGAAAGCTAAGTGGAGGCACGAGGGCTGGCAAGGGGCTGTGAGTGGCAGGGCCGGGGGTAGAGTTCTGATAAGGGAAAGAACTGTCCAGGAACTGTCCCCTTTGAGTGGGTAAAGGGCCTCGAGAACCTTACAGTGCGATGCCAGCGTGTGCCGGGCAGGGCAGCTCCAGCCTGTGTCTGCGTTGTTGTGTAGTTCGGAAAGCCTGCCTTGCGCCTGTCAGATGATGCTGGGGTCTCGTTGAGTTCGAGGGGCACGAAAGGCATCTCGGGTGCCGTCCCGGGACCTGGAACGCCGGTGCCGATTGGCCTAGCGCCAATTGGGTGCTGGTTTTCTTGTATCAGCAGCCGAAAGCGTGGAGGGTTCTTGCGTTTCGGGCGTTTCTGGTCCGTTGTGTTTGTGACGTTGTCCTGGGCTGTGCCGGCAGCTGTGCTCTCTCACCCATCCAGTCTCAGGGACTGGAACTTCAAGATGCTGGGAAGAAGTTCTTAGTCTTGCAGCAGCCTCGCGTGTGTGCGCCAGCGCCGCCGTCTCCGTGTGTGTGTGTGCGCCAGCGCCGCCGGCTCCGTGTGTGTGTGTGCGCCAGCGCCGCCGGCTCCGTGTGTGTGTGTGCGCCAGCGCCGCCGTCTCCGTGTGTGTGTGTGCGCCAGCGCCGCCGTCTCCGTGTGTGTGTGTGCGCCAGCGCCGCCGTCTCCGTGTGTGTGTGTGCGCCAGCGCCGCCGTCTCCGTGTGTGTGTGTGCGCCAGCGCCGCCGTCTCATAAGGGGCCGTGATTTTCAGCTCTTATTTTTTCCTGGGGTTGCGGTAGAGGCTCCTCGCCTCACCGCTGCCTCCCTGCAGGTTATTTTGGTCGATGCAGTCTCCGGTTTGGAGTCGTTCTTGTCATAGAGCGTTTTTGGTGATGTTGCTATCGTGTCGTCTATAACGTTGTGTGGTGCGTCTGTCTGTGCACATGCGTGTTTGGCTGGAGCTGCTCTGCCCAGAGGTGTAGAGTCAGGAGCCGGAGTTCTAGGAGTCCACAATTAATCTGTTGACATGTTAACCTGCGTAGGCAAAGGTTGTGCAGTCATCCGGGATGGAGTAGCCGTGGGCAGGGGAGCGGACTGTCGCTTCCCCAGTGTTTTAGAGACTCAATTAGAGCTTCTGGTGGGATTCCTAAACAGAAAGCAGACCTGTGGAATGGTCAAGCTGTTGACGAGCTACTGGGTGACTTGCTGCATAACTCGATTTCAGGTGCAGAGGAACGACTTGGCAAGGAAGAGCGACGGAGGAGGCGAGCTGTGCGCCGTAAGCAGGTGGGTCGGTGCGTGGAGCCAGAGGGAAGCTGTGCCCTGTGGCTCTAGCTAAGTTTGGTCGTTTCTCTGTTTCCTAGGTGTGAAGCGGAGAGGAAAGCCGGGTATCGGCACCGCAGCTCCTCGGGCAAGGTGGACACGGAGCGCTGGGCTGAAGCGGCAGCTGGTTTCAGGTCCTGTGTTGCTGGTGCGGGTCTGAGCGTCCTTTGGTTGCGTTTTACAGGCGGTAGCCGAACGTCTGCATGGTCAACAGTGTGGCAGACAAAAGCAAGGGCGCCCAGGTGGGTGAGCGGCCCAGGTAAGGGAGGGTGAGATGGGACCGTCTGCGGGCAGGCTGTGTTTCGGGCAGCGTCCCAGCGTCTGCCTCTGGTCTTGCAGGTGCCGCAGACGAGCTGCGAGGAGCGAAGGCACACGCCGGCCGGCAGCCGAGAAGGTGAGGCGGCGGAGGGCGTGGAGGAGCCCGGTATTGCCCGGTGACTGGGTTCAGCGTTTCCTTCTCTCTTTGCAGGCTTTTCCTGGGCCCTTTGGACTCGGAGGAGCATTTGCGGTGAGCCAGGCTAGGGGCGAGGAGGAGTGTGGGGCTGGGGACTCGTTTCAGGCGCTACAGGTCTTTTGCTTCTCGCTGCCTTAGGTGTCACCAGCGATGGGGGTTTGTGACCGCGCCCGTGGCACGACGCGCCGAACGGAACGCCGTGGAACTTAGCAGGAGGTGGGTGTTGCGGAAGGGGTAGGCGTTTACCCCATGGCACTGTGTGCCGGCATGGCTTAGCGAGCGTGAGTTTTGTCGTGTTCCCATAGACGCTGAAGAGGAACCCGGCGATGCAGGAGGACGGCCATTCGCGCACGTGGCGTCTTCCTCTGTTGAAGATGGATTCAATCTCTCGGCCCTCTGAAAGCTAAGTGGAGGCACGAGGGCTGGCAAGGGGCTGTGAGTGGCAGGGCCGGGGGTAGAGTTCTGATAAGGGAAAGAACTGTCCAGGAACTGTCCCCTTTGAGTGGGTAAAGGGCCTCGAGAACCTTACAGTGCGATGCCAGCGTGTGCCGGGCAGGGCAGCTCCAGCCTGTGTCTGCGTTGTTGTGTAGTTCGGAAAGCCTGCCTTGCGCCTGTCAGATGATGCTGGGGTCTCGTTGAGTTCGAGGGGCACGAAAGGCATCTCGGGTGCCGTCCCGAGACCTGGAACGCCGGTGCCGATTGGCCTAGCGCCAATTGGGTGCTGGTTTTCTTGTATCAGCAGCCGAAAGCGTGGAGGGTTCTTGCGTTTCGGGCGTTTCTGGTCCGTTGTGTTTGTGACGTTGTCCTGGGCTGTGCAGGCAGCTGTGCTCTCTCACCCATCCAGTCTCAGGGACTGGCACTTCAAGATGCTGGGAAGAAGTTCTTAGTCTTGCAGCAGCCTCGCGTGTGTGCGCCGGCTCCGCCGTCTCCGTGTGTGTGTGTGCGCCGGCTCCGCCGTCTCCGTGTGTGTGTGTGCGCCGGCTCCGCCGTCTCCGTGTGTGTGTGCGCGCCGGCTCCGCCGGCTCCGTGTGTGTGTGCGCGCCGGCTCCGCCGGCTCCGTGTGTGTGTGCGCGCCGGCTCCGCCGGCTCCGTGTGTGTGTGCGCGCCGGCTCCGCCGGCTCCGTGTGTGTGTGCGCGCCGGCTCCGCCGGCTCCGTGTGTGTGTGCGCGCCGGCTCCGCCGGCTCCGTGTGTGTGTGCGCGCCGGCTCCGCCGGCTCCGTGTGTGTGTGCGCGCCGGCTCCGCCGGCTCCGTGTGTGTGTGCGCGCCGGCTCCGCCGGCTCCGTGTGTGTGTGCGCGCCGGCTCCGCCGTCTCATAAGGGGCCGTGACGTTCGGCTCTTATTTTTTCCTGGGGTTGCGGTAGAGGCTCCTTGCCTCACCGCTGCCTCCCTGCAGGTTATTTTGGTCGATGCAATCTCTGGTTTGGAGCCTTTCTTGTTATAGAGCGTTTTTGGTGATGTTGCTATCGTGTCATCTATAACGTTGTGTGGTGCGTCTGTCTGTGCACATGCGTGTTTGGCTGGAGCTGCTCTGCCCAGAGGTGTAGAGTCAGGAGCCAGAGTTCTAGGAGTCCACAATTAATCTGTTGACATGTTAACCTGCGTAGGCAAAGGTTGTGCAGTCATCTGGGATGGAGTAGCCATGGGCAGGGGAGCGGACTGTCGCTTCCCCAGTGTTTTAGAGACTCAATTAGAGCTTCTGGTGGGATTCCTAAACAGAAAGCAGACCTGTGGAATGGTCAAGCTGTTGATGAGCTGCTGGGTGACTTGCTGCATAACTCGATTTCAGGTGCAGAGGAACGACTTGGCACGGAAGAGCGACGGAGGAGGCGAGCTGTGCGCCGTAAGCAGGTGGGTCGGTGCGTGGCGCCAGAGGGAAGCTGTGCCGTGTGGCTCTAGCTAAGTTTGGTGGTTTCTCTCTTTCTTAGGTGTGAAGCAGAGAGGAAAGCCGGGTATCGGCACCGCAGCTCCTCGGGCAAGGTGGACACTGAGCGCTGGGCTGAAGCGGCAGCTGGTTTCAGGTCCTGTGTTGCTGGTGCGGGTCTGAGCGTCCTTTGGTTGCGTTTTACAGGCGGTAGCCGAACGTCTGCATGGTCTACAGTGTGGCAGGCAAAAGCAAGGGCGCCCAGGTGGGTGAGCGGCCCAGGTAAGGGAGGGCGAGATGGGACCGTCTGCGGGCAGGCTGTGTTTTCGGGTGGTGTCCGAGCGTGTACCTCTGGTTTTGCAGGTGCCGCAGACGAGCTGCGAGGGGCAAAGGCACACGCCGGCCGGCAGCCGAGAAGGTGAGGCGGCGGAGGGCGTGGAGGAGCCCGGTATTGCCCGGTGACTGGGTTCAGCGTTTCCTTCTCTCTTTGTAGGCTTTTCCTGGGCCCTTTGGACTCGGAGGAGCATTTGCGGTGAGCCAGGCTAGGGGCGAGGAGGAGTGTGGGGCCGGGGACTCGTTTCAGGCGCTACAGGTCTTTTGCTTCTCGCTGCCTTAGGTGTCACCAGCGATGGGGGTTTGTGACCGCGCCCGTGGCACGACGCGCCGAACGGAACGCCGTGGAACTTAGCAGGAGGTGGGTGTTGCGGAAGGGGTAGGCGTTTACCCCATGGCACTGTGTGCCGGCATGGCTTAGCGAGCGTGTGTTTTGTCGTGTTCCCGTAGACGCTGAAGAGGAACCCGGCGATGCAGGAGGACGGCCATTCGTGCACGTGGCGTCTTCCTCTGTTGAAGATGGATTCAATCTCTCGGCCCTCTGAAAGCTAAGTGGAGGCACGAGGGCTGGCAAGGGGCTGTGAGTGGCAGGGCCGGGGGTAGAGTTCTGATAAGGGAAAGAACTGTCCAGGAACTGTCCCCTTTGAGTGGGTAAAGGGCCTCGAGAACCTTACAGTGCGATGCCAGCGTGTGCCGGGCAGGGCAGCTCCAGCCTGTGTCTGCGTTGTTGTGTAGTTCGGAAAGCCTGCCTTGCGCCTGTCAGATGATGCTGGGGTCTCGTTGAGTTCGAGGGGCACGAAAGGCATCTCGGGTGCCGTCCCGGGACCTGGAACGCCGGTGCCGATTGGCCTAGCGCCAATTGGGTGCTGGTTTTCTTGTATCAGCAGCCGAAAGCGTGGAGGGTTCTTGCGTTTCGGGCGTTTCTGGTCCGTTGTGTTTGTGACGTTGTCCTGGGCTGTGCCGGCAGCTGTGCTCTCTCACCCATCCAGTCTCAGGGACTGGCACTTCAAGATGCTGGGAAGAAGTTCTTAGTCTTGCAGCAGCCTCGCGTGTGTGCGCCGGCTCCGCCGTCTCCGTGTGTGTGTGCGCGCCGGCTCCGCCGTCTCCGTGTGTGTGTGCGCGCCGGCTCCGCCGGCTCCGTGTGTGTGTGCGCGCCGGCTCCGTGTGTGTGTGCGCGCCGGCTCCGCCGGCTCCGTGTGTGTGTGCGCGCCGGCTCCGCCGGCTCCGTGTGTGTGTGCGCGCCGGCTCCGCCGGCTCCGTGTGTGTGTGCGCGCCGGCTCCGCCGGCTCCGTGTGTGTGTGCGCGCCGGCTCCGCCGGCTCCGTGTGTGTGTGCGCGCCGGCTCCGCCGGCTCCGTGTGTGTGTGCGCGCCGGCTCCGCCGGCTCCGTGTGTGTGTGTGCGCGCCGGCTCCGCCGGCTCCGTGTGTGTGTGTGCGCGCCGGCTCCGCCGGCTCCGTGTGTGTGTGTGTGCGCCGGCTCCGCCGGCTCCGTGTGTGTGTGTGTGCGCCGGCTCCGCCGGCTCCGTGTGTGTGTATGTGCGCCGGCTCCGCCGTCTCCGTGTGTGTGTGCGCGCCGGCTCCGCCGTCTCATAAGGGGCCGTGACGTTCGGCTCTTATTTTTTCCTGGGGTTGCAGTAGAGGCTCCTCGCCTCACCGCTGCCTCCCTGCAGGTTATTTTGGTCGATGCAGTCTCCGGTTTGGAGCCTTTCTTGTTATAGAGCGTTTTTGGTGATGTTGCTATCGTGTCATCTATAACGTTGTGTGGTGCGTCTGTCTGTGCACATGCGTGTTTGGCTGGAGCTGCTCTGCCCAGAGGTGTAGAGTCAGGAGCCGGAGTTCTAGGAGTCCACAATTAATCTGTTGACATGTTAACCTGCGTAGGCAAAGGTTGTGCAGTCATCTGGGATGGAGTAGCCATGGGCAGGGGAGCGGACTGTCGCTTCCCCAGTGTTTTAGAGACTCAATTAGAGCTTCTGGTGGGATTCCTAAACAGAAAGCAGACCTGTGGAATGGTCAAGCTGTTGATGAGCTGCTGGGTGACTTGCTGCATAACTCGATTTCAGGTGCAGAGGAACGACTTGGCACGGAAGAGCGGCGGAGGAGGCGAGCTGTGCGCCGTAAGCAGGTGGGTCGGTGCGTGGCGCCAGAGAGAAGCTGTGCCGTGTGGCTCTAGCTAAGTTTGGTGGTTTCTCTCTTTCTTAGGTGTGAAGCGGAGAGGAAAGCCGGGTATCGGCACCGCAGCTCCTCGGGCAAGGTGGACACTGAGCGCTGGGCTGAAGCGGCAGCTGGTTTCAGGTCCTGTGTTGCTGGTGCGGGTCTGAGCGTCCTTTGGTTGCGTTTTACAGGCGGTAGCCGAACGTCTGCATGGTCAACAGTGTGGCAGACAAAAGCAAGGGCGCCCAGGTGGGTGAGCGACCCAGGTAAGGGAGGGTGAGATGGGACCGTCTGCGGGCAGGCTGTGTTTTCGGACGGTGTCCAAGCATGTACCTCTGGTTTTGCAGGTGCCGCAGACGAGCTCGGAGGGGCGAAGGCACACGCCGGCCGGCAGCCGAGAAGGTGAGGCGGCGGAGGGCGTGGAGGAGCCCGGTATTGCCCGGTGACTGGGTTCAGCGTTTCCTTCTCTTTTTGCAGGCTTTTCCTGGGCCCTTTGGACTCGGAGGAGCATTTGCGGTGAGCCAGGCTAGGGGCGAGGAGGAGTGTGGGGCCGGGGGCTCGTTTCAGGCGCTACAGGTCTTTTGCTTCTCGCTGCCTTAGGTGTCACCAGCGATGGGGGTTTGTGACCGCGCCCGTGGCACGACGCGCCGAACGGAATGCCGTGGAACTTAGCAGGAGGTGGGTGTTGCAGAAGGGGTAGGCGTTTACCCCATGGCACTGTGTGCCGGCATGGCTTAGCGAGCGTGTGTTTTGTCGTGTTCCCGTAGACGCTGAAGAGGAACCCGGCGATGCAGGAGGACGACCATTCGTGCACGTGGCGTCTTCCTCTGTTGAAGATGGATTCAATCTCTCGGCCCTCTGAAAGCTAAGTGGAGGCACGAGGGCTGGCAAGGGGCTGTGAGTGGCAGGGCCGGGGGTAGAGTTCTGATAAGGGAAAGAACTGTCCAGGAACTGTCCCCTTTGAGTGGGTAAAGGGCCTCGAGAACCTTACAGTGCGATGCCAGCGTGTGCCGGGCAGGGCAGCTCCAGCCGGCTCCGTGTGTGTGTGTGTGTGCGCGCGCCGGCGCCGCCGGCTCCGTGTGTGTGTGTGTGTGCGCGCGCCGGCGCCGCCGGCTCCGTGTGTGTGTGTGTGTGCGCGCCGGCGCCGCCGTCTCATAAGGGGCTGTGATGTTCAGCTCTTATTTTTTCCTGGGGTTGCAGTAGAGGCTCCTCGCCTCACCGCTTCCTTCCTGCAGGTTATTTTGATCCATGTTGTCTCTGCTTTGTAGTCATTCTTGTTATAGAGCGGTTTTGGTGCTGTTGATGTGGTGTCTATAATGTTGTGTGGTGCATCTGTCTGTGCACGTGCACATTTGGCTGGAGCTGCTCTGCCTGGAGGTGTAGAGTCAGGAGCAGGAGTTCTAGGAGTCCACGGTTAATCTGTTGACATATTAACCTGCGTAGGCACAGGTTGTGCAGTCATCCGGGATGGAGTAGCTGTGGGCAGGGGAGCGGACAGTCCGTTCCCCAGTATTTTAGAAACTCAATTAGAGCTTCTTGTGGAATTCCTGAATAGAAAGCAGACCTGTGGGATGTGCAAGCTGTTGATGAGCATCTGGGTGACTCGTTGAATACCTTGACTCAGATGCAGAGAGACAACTTCGCCTGGAAGAGCGATGGAGCAGGCGAGCTGTGCGCCGTAAGCAGGTGGGTCGGTGCATGGCGCCAGAGGGAAGCTGTGCCGTGTGGCTCTCACTGAGCTTGGTCGTTTCTCTGTGTCCTAGGTGTGAAGAGAAGAGGAAAGCCGGGTATTGGCATTGCAGCTCCTCGGGCAAGGTGAGCATGGAGTACTGGGCACACAGGGAGAACGGCCATAGAGACCGATAGAGACTTTCTCTCCAGCATGCTACCTCTATTCCAGCATTCAGACTTGCGCAACTCTGTGACAGGCTGTGTCTCATCTCGGTGTGCCGGATTTGGCTTTTCCGTATGCACACCATGTAAAGAATCCTGTTTTTGGAATAACAGCTGTAGCGCACCAGATGAGACACTAAAAAAAAACAAACCAAACAAATAAACAAAACAAAAAATAAACAAAGAAGGCCTTGCCCAGTCTACCTCGCTGCAGCGGCCGAGGGGGCCGACGGGGCTTGAGCCGCACTGACCTGTTTTGTCAGGGAGACCCAGAGGCACCTCCACCTGGCTGAGCAGTGAGTGGCCTAAAGGTGCAATGCAAAAATTGAGATATTGTCTTAAATTACTGTGACTGTGAGCCATCTGCATATTTGAACTGGGTGTTTGGTTTTCGCATCTGAGCTCAGTATTTTAGTTTGCATATTCATATTTGGTACCAAAAGAATCTTGTTTGGGGAGATAATTACAAAATGGGAACCGGTTCCACTGCTAAAATTCCACCTTGTTCCCCCTTAGGATGCATCTTTACACATTAGAGTAATTGCTTATATTGTTAGAAAAGCATTTAAATTGTTAAAATGCTATGATAGATGTGAATTTGGAAGAGGTTGTATTTAAAAGTTGCTAGAATATTAACTGATTTGGATCTAGGAAAATAGAATAATGGATTGATGTTTATTATACTGGTTTATACTGTTTTTTGACATCTCTAGATTGTAAAAGGTAAATGGAGCTAAGGAATGTAGCTATTGCTGAGCTACTTGAAATTGCATATAAAATGTATTATGGTTGGAATGAAATGGGTAAACAAAAGACCAAAACATCCCAGTCCTGTGTGCAGCTCATTGTGACTGAGGAGTTTCCCAGAGCCTCCCACCTCATACCAGCCATTATGCCAGCTGTGTGACCTTGGTTATATCTGAACTGCAGCGAGAAGAGAGAGAAAGACAATCTGAAAAAAAAAAAAGGAAAAACCTGGCTGCCCGCTTTTAAAGCGGCGAAAGGGGGGTTCTCTCTCCCCCCCACTGCAGTGATGTAATACTGAATGGAGCCGTCCGAGGGTGAAGTTTATAGGTATCCTTAGCAGATCCGTAGTTCTAATGAAACTGAGAAATTAAACCAAAAATTTGCTGATAGACTTATTCTGTGGTAATTTGTTGTAAGAGACTTCTTAGTAAATTCACCATGGTAGTGTTTGAGGTCATGGGAGGGAACAAAAGAAAGGCCATTTTTTGAGACCAATAGCATGCCAAATTTGGAACACAGTTTTAATACATGAATTCTTGTAGTTGCCAGAAAGTCCTATACCTCTCTTGGGTTGAGATTTGTTAAGTAAATTGTAAGCTCTAATAATGTTTTCTGAGAATTCTGTTTAGTTGCATGGCCTACAAGAAGCTGCTAGGATGGTGCAGATCTGCTTGCTGCAAGTGAGAAATCTCCAAGGAAATTTCAAATGCTGTATTTCCACTAGTATTAACAGCCAATGTCTCGATAAAGCAAACACTACACTGATAGAACTGAAACAGGACTTCGATCTGGTAAGGGAAAACAATATCCAACAAATATGACAGCCAAAATGGAGTTGGAAACTTTGAGGAGTGAATTTATGACAACCTTACAGGCTGACTGCATTCGATTGGATTTGCAGATTTGTCTATTTGTAGCTACAACACAGAAACAACCTGTGGCTATTGTGGGACAGTATGATGAGATTGCTAGCAAACTGATACACCGACTGTTATATACCAATTGTCACTCTGATCAAGAAAATGCAGGGAATGAATTTAAGTCTTAATAGGCCATGATCCTTTTGTCATATATGTACCATTTGTGAAATTTAATTCTGATTTTTTTTTTTATTTGTAATCTATGTCTTTATAAATTGCACTAGCTGGTTTTCTTAACAGCACAGCTTTTGGCATGCCTAAATGTAAATTGCTGCAGAACCTGCAAGTCTTTAACATCAGGTCATAGGCCATACTTGTATTTGGTCTGATCCTACATACTTGCAAAGTTTTTGTTGATGGTTCTGGGAAGTCTCATAAAACTGTAGTGGTTTAGTGTGAAGATAACAATTGGCGTCATTCTGTAAAAATTATTGAAGGTTCAACCCAATTAGCAGAACTTGGCACAGCTTTAAATTACTTAGAGCTTTTTAAGGAGGAACCTCTAAATTTGATTTGTGATTTTGAGTATGTAGTCAAGGTCCAAGGAAACTTATTTAGGGACAGCAACCACTACAACAGGTGGTCCACAGAGTGCATGCACGTGGCTTCACTCAAAACAATGCCGGAGTCGCCCCTGAGTCCCGGAGAAGAACCCACTTGCCCAAGCCCCTAGCAGGATTATTTTTAAAGAGATACGCGTACTCGTAGTGAGTACGGAAAGTGTACACTCGCGATTCCGTGAGGGTAAATTTATAATACACTCGCAATCCTGTGAGAGTTAATTTACTTACACGAACAAATGTGCACGGAATATTACACGTGCTTACGTGGAAGCACGAGAGGAAAATACACTCACGATTGTGCGAGGAAGTAATTTAAAGTACGCGTGCAACTGCACAGAAAGTTACACATGCATATGTGCACGGTAAGTATAAATATACTCGCAATCCTGCGAGAATTAATTTTACATGTGCTCATATGGAGCACGGAAAGTTATACGTGCATATGTGCACGAAAAGTATAAATATACTCGCAATCCTGCGAGAGATTTACTCACAGCCGTGGTGGCGAGGCAAGCGGAGTCTCCATCTCGGGGAGCTGCGGGGGCCGTGGCTCCTGGCAGCAGTGGCTAAGCTCGTGCTCCGAGAAACTCGCGACAATGGGCGGAGTTTCGACGAGAATCCCGTTTTTGTAATTTGATCAGACCTGACTGTAGGCATTGTTAAAGCTCCTCCGCACCCCCCACACTGGCTGTGGGTGCCCCTGAAGCCTCCCAAAAACATCCCCCACCCTGGGCGTGGGCGCCCAGCGGCTCTGCTAATGGCCCCTGGCCAGGGTGCTCCGGGGCCAAACAAAAGAAGCCATTAGCCTCGAGTAGCAGAGAAAGAGAGGAGATGTGCCCACCCCTCCATGCTGAAGGAGGGAGGGGGAGAGAGGGGGAGCGAGGGGGGGTTGCATTCTGCTGCAGTATGTTACCCTATAAACTGCGCAGTTATAAATCTTTTAGGAATTTAAGAGAATATATTGTATTCACTTCTCTGGTTATTTTGAATCTATTAAAATAGTGTTTTAATAAGGTGGTCATAGTAGAATTAAGGTTCTAAGAACAGGCAGGTAGTAGTTTGATCTTACTAAGTAAGGTTTAACTGCATTATATGTAATTGTAATTATGTTGTTAATCACGTGTTCTATGTTGCAGTATATTTCAAAAACGATGCACCGAGCGGTTTAGGGGGCCTGACTAACTCAGGAAAAGAAAGGGGGAAGCAGGGAGGGGTTTTGATAGATAAAGATCTGTTGCTGAATTAGTCAGGCTCAAAGGAACCTCAAGGCCGCTTCGGGGAGCTGAGAACAGAATCTGCTGTGAGAAAGAGGGGCGTTCCTCAATCACCAGGGTCCCGGCGTGGCGTGAATCACCAGACCTATCATCAGCGAGACTCTAGCGCACGGACAGCCCATTATACTCATTTAGTGAATCCATGCTTGGAGCGTGGACACATGATTGAAATACAGTTACATATATAAGGAGACTTGTTTCTGTAATAAATGGCTTTAGCATGATACACATTGAATCGACTTGTTTTGCTGAGTCCTTATCTTGTTCCAACAGGTAGCTACATTTGAACAACCTATACACCCACAGTACTGCCCCACAACGCCCCATAGCTCCTACACTCTGCCCCATAGACCCACAACACTGCCCCACAGCACCCCAGACATCCTCCACTGCCCCATAGATCCACAGTACTGGCCCACAATACCCCATTGCTCCTGCACTCTGTCCCATAAATGCCCAGTACTGCACTACAGCACCATATAGCTCCTGTACTCTGCCCCATACATCCACAGCAGTACCCCCCAGCACCCCATAGTGACTCTATTCTTCCCCATAGACCCACAGTGCTGTTCCACAGCACCCCATATCTTGTTCACTCTGCCCTATAGACCCACAGTGTAACCCCACAGCACCCTACAGTTCCTCTGCCCTATAGATCAACAGCACTGTCCCAGAAAACACCATAGCGTCTTCCCACTAGCCCATAGGCCAGCAATGCTGCGCCACTGCCCACTGTAGCTCCTGCACCCTGCCCCATAGGCCCACAGCAGTGCCGCACAGTGCCCCACACATCCGGGCTGCCCTATACATCCACAGCACTGCTCTGCAGCACCATATAGTTCCAGCGCTCTGCCCCTTTGATACGTAGCACGCCACAGCTCCTGCATTCTGCCCATAGATCCACATTCCTGGGTCCCCTCGGCCCACCAGACGTCCTGGGTTGCGATGCTGCACGGGGCACCGTGCACAACAGAAAATGAGGACAGCATGGCTGCTGGGCTCCACCCTGCTTGGAATCTAAGATGGCTGGGGGGGGCTGCCTAGGGTGGCCATTTTGGTGTGGGGCCCAAGGTGGGTGGTGGGACCTGTGACTCTGTTTACCCCTGATGGCCATCTTGGAAAAGGGCAGCGCTGTGCTGCTGCCATCCTGACACTGCTCCCGCAGGGCCATGCTGGGGGATTTTTAACCTGGTTTTGGGGCCAATTCTCACCCAATAAAATTAAATAATGTAAAAAAAACCTTAAGCATGTGGTTTGTTCCATTTCCAGTGAGGGATTTGGGGGTGGGGTTTAGGGTTGAGGGTGGGGCTGAAAGTGTGGGCGGGGCCACTGCCAACCCCAGCCCCCTCCCAAGCTCTGCCCAGTGTGCCTTACCTGGAGGGGTGTGCCCCAACCAGGCCCCACCCCCTTTCCAAGCACCCTCCCAGCTGGGCTCCTCCCCCTTGACCACACTTCCACCACCATTGGTGGGCTCCCTGCAGGGGGTGTGGCCTACAGACCTACAACTCCTTCCTCTCCCCTGCTGAGCCATGTACCCAACAGTATGACAGGGGCAGACAAATCTCAGGAAAGACCAACAGAGCCAGACAGGGCCCGAGAGAGCTTGAGAAAGTCCAACAGGTCTCGACACTGCCTGACAAAGCCCAACAGGGCCTGAGAGAGTTTGACGGATCCTCACAGAGCCTGACAAAGCTTGACAGAGCCCAACAGGACCCGTCAGGGCCTGACAAATCCTGTCAGTTCCTGATAGAGCCTCAATGTGTATGACAGAGCCCTGGGGGCCTCAACAGAGCCTGAGAAATCTTGACAGGCTCAGCAGAGCCCAACAGGTCTTGACATAGCCCTACAGAGCCCATTGAAGCCTCATAGGGCCTGACAGGCCCCAAGAGGTCTCGACAGAGCCCTACAGAGCCCATCGAAGCCTGATAGAGCCTGACAGGCCCCAAGAGGTCTCGACACAGCTCTACAGAGCCCATTGAAGCCTGATAGAGCCTGACAGACCCCAAGAGGTCTCGACAGAGCCCTACAGAGCCCATTGAAGCCTGATAGAGCCTGATAGGCCCCGAGAGCTCTCGACAGAGCCCTACAGAGCCCATCGAAGCCTGATAGAGCCTGACAGGCCCCGAGAGCTCTCGACAGAGCCCTACAGAGCCCATCAAAGCCTGATAGAGCCTGACAGACCCCAAGAGGTCTCGACAGAGCCCTACAGAGCCCATCGAAGCCTGATAGAGCCTGACAGGCCCCAAGAGGTCTCGACACAGCTCTACAGAGCCCATCGAAGCCTGATAGAGCCTGACAGGCCCCAAGAGGTCTCGACAGAGCCCTACAGAGCCCATCGAAGCCTGATAGAGCCTGACAGACCCCAAGAGGTCTCGACAGAGCCCTACAGAGCCCATCGAAGCCTGATAGAGCCTGACAGGCCCCGAGAGCTCTCGACAGAGCCCTACAGAGCCCATCAAAGCCTGATAGAGCCTGACAGACCCCAAGAGGTCTCGACAGAGCCCTACAGAGCCCATCAAAGCCTGATAGAGCCTGACAGGCCCCAAGAGGTCTCGACACAGCTCTACAGAGCCCATCGAAGCCTGATAGAGCCTGACAGGCCCCAAGAGGTCTCAACAGAGCCCTACAGAGCCCATCGAAGCCTGATAGAGCCTGACAGACCCCAAGAGGTCTCGACAGAGCCCTACAGAGCCCATCGAAGCCTGATAGAGCCTGACAGACCCCAAGAGGTTTCGACAGAGCCCTACAGAGCCCATCAAAGCCTGATAGAGCCTGACAGGCCCCAAGAGATGTCAACAGAGCCCTGCAGAGCCCATCGAAGCCTGATAGAGCCTGACAGACCCCAAGAGGTCCCCACAGGGCTTCACAAAAACCAACAGAGTCTGACAGAGCCCGACAGGAGTGGAGGTGCTGTCATTTCCAGTGAGGGTCCAGGTGATTTGATAAGATGGTGGGCGGGGCCTGGGTTGATTGATCCCTCCCCTTTCCCAGGGGATTGTGGGAAGGGGTGGGTGGGGCTCAGGGTATTTGAGCCCCAGTCCCCAGGTAGGGAGCTCATTCAGCTCCAGGACTGCTTCAGTGCTGGTTCTCTGCTGCTCCTTCGGCAGTCGGCAGCTTTTGGGCTGTTTAAGCTACGTGGGCACATGTCTTAGGAGAAGCAGAGGTGTCTGTTTGAGGTAAGAGCTTTGGGCACAGCAAAGGTTCAGTAGCAGCTGTAGTAGAAAGGTTGTTTGTCATTATGCTTCATTTGTTGATTCAGTTCCAGGTACTTTGCATTTTCCAGTAATTCCTGATCATGATGAAGATGGAGCATTGGTTATTGTGTCTCCTTTTCTATCTGCTCCCTAGAAAACCTAAGTTGACATCCATATTGAGTCTCATTGTAGATGCAATAGCAGTAATAAAGTGTAGGTGCTGTCACTTCAAGTGAGATTCCAGGTAATTTGATAAGGGTAGTGGGTGGGGCCTGGGGTGATTGATCCCTCTCCTTTCCAGGGGATTGTGGGAAGGGGTGGGTGGGGCTCAGGGTATTTGAGCCCCAGTCCCCGGCTAGGGAGCTCATTCTGCTCCAGGACAGCTTCAGTGCTGGTTCTCTGCTGCTCCTTCGGCAGTCAGCAGCTTTTGAGCTGTTTCAGCTACGTGGGCAGACGTCTTAGGAGAAGCAGAGGTGTCTGTTTGAGGCAAGAGCTTTGGGTGCGGCAAAGGTTCAGTAGCAGCTGTAGTAGAAAGGTTGTTTGTCATTATGTTTCATTTGATTATTCAGTTCCAGATGCTTTGCATTTTCCAGGAATTCCTGACCACGATGAAGATGGAGTGTTGTTTTTTGGTTTGTATTGTTGTATTAATAGTTGTTAATATAATGTCCTCTCCTAGAAGAGTGTTTTGTTTTCAGGACCTTTGCAGCGTGCAGCGGCCCCTGGTAGGTCATTTCAATGTACCTCCCGGAGCTCAGCCAAGGTGAGCAATGACTCGTAGGCTACTACCAATAAATATTATTTGGGTGCCTAATCATACACATGTCCTTGCTTTCCTTATTGTAGGTGATGATGGAGAAAGTGACAACTGCAGGAAGATCCCCGTTAGCCCACGTCGCGTTTTCCTCTGTTGAAGATGGATTTGATCCCTTGGCCCTCTAAAAGTTAAGTGGAGGCACGAGGGCTGGGAAAGGGCTGGGAACTGCAGGGAGGTTTTAAAGTTCTCAGGCAGAAAAGGGCAGTCCAGGAGCAGTCCCCTTTGGGCAGATAAACAGGGTCAGGGAACTTTACAGCGCCACGCCAGCGTGCGCCGGGCAGAGCAGCTCCAGCCCACGTCTGTTGTCGCGTAGTTCGGGAAGCGCGCCTCGCGCCTGTCAGACAATCCTGGGGTATCATTGCGCTCCAGGGGCACAAAAGTAATTTCAAGCGCCATCTGGTGGTCTGGAAAGCCATTGCCGATCGGGGTAGCACCAATCGGGTGCTGGTTTTCTTGTATCGGCAGCTGAAAGGGTGCACAGTTCTTGCATCTTGAATGTTTTTGGTCAGTTGTGTTTTATGGTGTAGTTCTGGGCTGCAACAGCA
This sequence comes from Nesoenas mayeri, assembly GCF_963082525.1. Classification (NCBI taxonomy): domain Eukaryota; kingdom Metazoa; phylum Chordata; class Aves; order Columbiformes; family Columbidae; genus Nesoenas; species Nesoenas mayeri. Next base: position 16,702,611 of record NC_137562.1, read on the forward strand.
GCTCTGCTCTCTACCCATCCAGTCTAAGGGACTGGCACTTCTTCCCAGCATCTTGAAGGGTTTAAGTCTTGCAGCAGCTTCTCTGTGTGTTTGTGCCAGAGCTGCTGTCTCATAAGAGGCTGTGACGTTCAGCTCCTTTTTTTTTTTTTCTGGGGTTTCAGTAGAGGTTCCTCGCCTCACCCCTGCCTCCCCGCAGGTTTTGATTGTTGCCATCTCTGGTTTGGAGTCATTTTTGTTGCGCCGCCGTCTCTGTGTGTTTGCGCCAGTGCCGCCGTCTCTGTGTGTTTGCGCCAGTGCCGCCGTCTCTGTGTGTTTGCGCCAGTGCCGCCGTCTCTGTGTGTTTGCGCCAGTGCCGCCGTCTCATAAGGGGCCGTGATGTTGGGCCCTTATTTTTTTCTGGGGTTGCAGTAGAGGCTCCTCGCCTCACCGCTGCCTCCCAGCAGGTTATTTTGATCATTGCTGTCTCTGGTTTGGAGTCATTTTTGTTGTGGAGCATTTTTGGTGCTGTTGCTGTTGTGTTGTCTACAACGTTGTGTGGAGCATGTGTCTGTGCACGTGCACATTTGGCTTGAGCTGCTCTGCCCGGAGGTGTAGAGTCAGGAGCGGGAGTTCTAGGAAACCACGATTAATCTGTGGACATGTTAACCTGCGTAGGCAAAGGTTGTGCAGTCATATGGGATGGAGTAGCTGTGGGCAGGGGAGCAGACAGTCCCTTCCCCAGTGTTTTTTAGGGCTCAATTAGAGCTTCTGGTGGGATTCCTAAATAGAAAGCAGACCTGTGGGTTGGTCAAGCTGTTGATGAGCTGCTGGGTAACTTGTTGAATAACTTGATTTTAGATGCAGAGGAACGACTTGGCATGGAAGAGCGACGGTGAAGGCGAGCCATGTGTCGTAAGCAGGTGGGTCAGTGTGTGGCGCCAGAGGGAAGCTGTGCCGTGTGGCTCTCGCTGAGCTTGGTTGTTTCTGTTTCCTAGGTGTTCCTGCAGACACTGAAGAGGAACCCAGTGATGTAGGAAGATCCCCATTAGCGCATGTGGCGTTTTCCTCTGTTGAAGATGGATTTGGTCCCTTGGCCCTCTGAAAGATAAGTGGAGGCACGGGGGCTGGGAAGGGGCTGGGAATCGCAGGGACGGGGGAAAAGTTCTGGTAAGGGAAAGGGCCATCCAGGAACAGTCCCCTTCGGGCGGGCAAAGGGCCCAGGGAACTTTACAGTGCGATGCCAGCGTGTGCCGGGCAGGGCAGCTCCAGCCTGTGTCTGCGTTGTGTAGTTCGGGAAGCCTGCCTTGTGCCTGTCAGACGATCCCAGGGTCTCGTTGTGCTCAAGGGGCACAATGTGCATCTCGGGTGCCGTCCCGGGATTTGGAATGCCAATGCCAATTGGCCTGGTGCCAATTGGGTCCTGGATTCTTGTATCATCACCTGAAAGCGTGGATGGTGTTTACATTTTGGATGTTTCTGGTCACTTGTAATTTATGGTGTCGTTCTGGGCTGCATCATCAGCAGCTCTGCTCTCTACCCATCCAGTCTAAGGGACTGGCCCTTCAAGATGCTGAGAAGAAGTTCTTAGTCGTGCCGCCGTCTCCGTGTGCTTGCGCCAGTGCCGCCGTCTCCGTGTGCTTGCGCCAGTGCCGCCGTCTCCGTGTGCTTGCGCCAGTGCCGCCGTCTCCGTGTGCTTGCGCCAGTGCCGCCGTCTCCGTGTGCTTGCGCCAGTGCCGCCGTCTCCGTGTGCTTGCGCCAGTGCCGCCGTCTCCGTGTGCTTGCGCCAGTGCCGCCGTCTCATAAGCGGCCGTGATGTTCGGCTCTTATGTTTTTCTGGGGTTGCAGTAGAGGCTCGTCACCTCACCACTGCCTCCCCGCAGGTTCTTTTGATCCATTCAGTCTCTGGTTTGGAGTCAATCTTGTTATAGAGTGTTTTTGGTGCTGTTGATGTGTTGTCTATAATTTTCTGAGGTGTGTCTGTCCGTGCATGTGCACATTTGGCTTGAGCTGCTCTGCCCGGAGATGTGGAGTCAGGGGCGGGTGGACGGAGCTCTAGGGGTGCATGGTTAATCTGTGGACATGTTAACCTGCATAGGCAAAGGTTGTGCAGTCATCTGAGTTGGAGTAGCTGTGGGCAGGGGAGCGGACTGTCCCTTCCCCAGTGTTTTAGAGACTCAATTAGAGCTTCTGGTGGGATTCCTAAACAGAAAGCAGATGTGTGGGATGGGCAAGCTGTTGATGAGCTGCTAGGTGACTTGTTGAATAACTGGATTTCAGATGCAGAGGGCCAACTTGGCACAGAAGAGCGATGGAGGAGACGAGCTGTGCGCCGTAAGCAGGTGGGTCGGTGTGTGGTGCCAGAGGGAAGCTGTGCCGTGTGGCTCTCGCTGAGCTTGGTCGTTTCTCTGTTTCCTAGGTGTTCCTGCAGACATTGAAGAGGAACCCAGTGATGCAGGAAGATCCCTGTTAGCGCACGTGGCGTTTTCCTCTGTTGAAGATGGATTCGGTCCCTTGGCCCTCTGAAAGATAAGTGGAGGCACGGGGGCTGGGAAGGGGCTGGGAATCGCAGGGACGGGGGTAAAGTTCTGGTAAGGGAAAGGGTCGTCCAGGAGCAGTCCCCTTCGGGCGGGTAAAGGGCCCAGGGACCTTTACAGTGCGATGCCAGCGTGTGCCGGGCAGGGCAGCTTCAGCCTGTGTCTGCATTGTGTAGTTCGGGAAGCCTGCCTTGTGCCTGTCAGACGATCCCAGGGTCTCGTTGTGCTCAAGGGGCACAATGTGCATCTCGGGTGCCGTCCCGGGATCTGGAATGCCAGTGCCAATTGGCTTGGTGCCAGTTGGTCCTGGAATCTTGTATCATCAGCAGAATGTGTGGATGGTGTTTGCATTTGGGCTGTTTCCAGTCAGTTGTGATTTATGGTGTCATTCTGGGCTGCATCAGCAGCAGCTCTGCTCTCTACCCATCCAGTCTAAGGGACTGGCCCTTGAAGATGCTGGGAAGAAGTTCTTAGTCGTGCCGCCGTCTCTGTGTGTTTGCGCCGGTGCCGCCATCTCTGTGTGTTTGCGCCAGTGACGCTGTCTCATAAGGGGCTGTGATGTTTGGCCCTTATTTTTTTCTGGGGTTGCAGTAGAGGCTCCTTGCCTCACTGCTGCCTCCCTGCAGGTTCTTTTGATCGATGCAGTCTCTGGTTCGGAGTCTCTCTTGTTAGTGTTTTTGGTGCTGTTGATGTTGTGTCTATAATGTTCTGAGGTGCGTCTGTCTGAGCACGTGCACGTTTGGCTGGAGCTGCTCTGCCCGGAGGCGTGGAGTCAGGGGTGGGTGGATGGAGCTCTAGGGTTGTATGGTTAATCTGTTGACATGTTAACCTGCGTAGGCAAAGGCTGTGCAGTCATCTGGGATGGAGTAGCTGTGGGCAGGGGAGCGGACTGTCCCTTCCCCAGTGTTTTAGATACTCAGAGCTTCTGGTGGGATTCTTAAACAGAAAGCAGACCTGTAGGATGGGCAAGCTATTGATGAGCATCTGGGTGATTTGTTCAATAACTTGATTTCAGATGCAAAGGGACAATCTGGCACGAAAGAGCGACGGAGGAGGTGAACTGTGCACCGTAATCAGGTGGGTTGTTGTGTGGTGTCAGTGGGAAGATGTGCTGCGTGCCTTTATACTGTGTGCTCACTTTTATTAGTGAGCGTGTGTTTTCTCTTGTTGCTGTAGATGTTGACGAGGAACCCGGCAATGCTGGAATATCCCCGTCAGCGCACGTGGCGTTTTCCTCTGTTGAAGATGGATTCAGTCTCTTGGCCCTCTCAAAGCTAAGTGGAGGCTGAGGGTCTGGGAAGGGTCTGGGAACTGCAGGGAGGGGGTCAAGTTCTGTTCGGAGCAAGGGCCATCCAGGAACAGTCCCCTTTGGGCGGGTGAAGGGTCAGGAAATTTCACAGTGCGATGCCAGCGTGTGCCGGGCAGAGCAGCTCCAGCCAGTGTCTGCATTGTGGTGTAGCTCGTGGAAGCCTGCGTTGTGCCTGTCGGATGATCCTGGCGTCTCGTTGCATTCGAGGGACACGAAAGGCACCTCTGGTGCCGTCCCCAGATCTGGAACACCGGTGCCGATTGGCGTAGCGTCAATTGGATGCTGGTTTTCTGATCAGCAGTTGAAAGCGTGGCAGGTCTTTGCATTTTGGGTGTTTCCGGTCAGTTGTGTTTTATGGTGTCATTGAGGGCTGTGTCGGCAGCTCTGCTCTCTACCCATCCAGTCTCAGGGACTGGCACTTCTTCCCAGCATCTTGAAGTTTTTAAGCCGTGCCGCCGTCTCTGTGTGTGTTTGCGCCAGTGCCGCCGTCTCTGTGTGTGTTTGCGCCAGTGCCGCCGTCTCTGTGTGTGTTTGCGCCAGTGCCGCCGTCTCTGTGTGTGTTTGCGCCAGTGCCGCCGTCTCTGTGTGTGTTTGCGCCAGTGCCGCCGTCTCTGTGTGTGTTTGCGCCAGTGCCGCCGTCTCTGTGTGTGTTTGCGCCAGTGCCGCCGTCTCTGTGTGTGTTTGCGCCAGTGCCGCCGTCTCTGTGTGTGTTTGCGCCAGTGCCGCCGTCTCTGTGTGTGTTTGCGCCAGTGCCGCCGTCTCTGTGTGTGTTTGCGCCAGTGCCGCCGTCTCATAAGGGGCCCTGACTTTCGGCTCCTTTGTTTTCTGGGGTTGCAGTGGAGGCTTCTTGCAACACCACTGCATCCTGCAGGTTATTTTATTGCTGCGTGTCTGGTTTGGAGTCATTCTCATCGTTGGGTGTTGTTGGTGCCGTTGTCATCGTGTCGTCTATAACATGCTGTGCAGCGTCTGTCTGCGCAGGTGCGCATTTGGCTGGGAGCTGCTCTGCCCGGACACATGGAGTCAGAGGCAGGCGGGCAGAGCTCTGGGAGTCCCCGGTTAATCTGCTGACGCGTTAAATTGCGTAGGCAGAGGTTGTGTAGTCATGTGGGATGGAGTAGCCGTGGGCAGGGGAGTCGATAGTCCTTTCAGTGGTGGTTTGCAGTTGTTACTAAGAACATTGTTGACCAGTGTTTTCTGTGCTGTTTTTTCAGAGATGAAGCGTTTTAATGAAATCTTTATTTTCTTTCCTTTGCAGGTGAACGCATTGTCAATTTGGGTCACTTACCTACAAAAAGGCATTTTGCTAGGCTATGTAACACTCAGTTGTAGCCTTTTTTGATGGTAACAAAAGCAGCTACAGACTCTGATCAGCACCCGTGAAGTAAGGCCCGCTTTACACTTTTGTGAAGAAATAGCCTCCTTTCAGTGAAAACACCACATTCAAGGCCAGAAGGAAGCTCTTATGGACCGCAAACAAAATCTACAGCTGCGCGGAGCCGAGTCCAGTCTGAGGTCAGCGCAAAGGATCCACCAAGAAGCAAGAAGACCACAGAGTCAGCTATTGCTATTGGCCTGAATCACGGTGTAGAGGGGTCGGTGAATAGTTTGTAAGGGTATAAATACCCAGGGATTTCTATGCTTGGCAGGGACTTCAGCAGAAGCAGCAGCTCCAGTCAGTCTTCCTGCTGTACTGTTCTGTTCAGTTAGCGATTTACATGGTTTTTGCCTGAGAGTTTGCCCCAATAGATCAAGGATTGAGACCGTAACCCACCCATCCCCATGCCCCCGGAAGGGAGGTAGGGAGGTCGAGGTGTAGAGTGATGCAATTCTGAAATTCAGGCTGAGCGATATAAGGAATGAGGTGTACACGTACAATCCTTTGGCCTTATCTAAATATAATATCTTAGGTGTTTCCCCTATCCCCTGAGAGTCCAGGAGCCAAACCGTGTATCCGGCGCGGGGCTAAGTTCGGATCCAGCCGCACCTAGACTCCCCTCCGCGGAGGAGTTTAGAAAGCAAGGGGGTCTGTTCCAAACCTCGGGACTCCACGGCAAGGCCTCCGTCTAGCCTTCAGCATCTCCCGTTCACATAGATTTCACTCTGAATCAAGTTCAAGCTGATTTTGATCGGCATGTTTTGTCCACTTAGCAAGTAATAGTGTCCCTCGCCATCACTTTCCATGATGTCACGATTGGGCAGCCATGGAAGAATAGGTCACCGTGGTCAGGAACTATATGTGAAGGATGACAAGGCAATTAAATGCGCACTGTTTTCCTTTCTTGACAATTAGCTTGAGGCAGATACTTAAAAGGGTTGGAGCGATAGATGATGTGCAGCACGTTGGGATAGCATGAAACCCTAAGGGAATCTAGCTTGGGGTTTTATTTTTTTTCCTTGGAGGTTCAAATTTTTTTTCCTTTTCAGGGAAATTCCAAAGGTAGAGAATAAAAGAAGCCCTATCTGGGGAGTTTAACTCCCGCTGTCCAGGTTTATTTTACCCCGGTCCCGGCCGCTCTGCGAGGCAAAGTTAATTCCCAACATACAGATGGAGGTCCAGCCGGGACCAGGGTTTAGGCAGGCGGGGCGAGTTTAGAGGGCGCCAGGAACGGCGTTTCCGAGGGGCAACGCAGAGACAGGGTGAAGGCAGAGGGAGAGAATGGCACAGAATGGGTGCGGTGGTGTTGGTAGGCGAATGAGTGATGTGTTAGAGTGGTGAGATCTGGTAATATTGTGGTTTGGGGTTGTAGTTATTTGTTCTGGCTGGTTAATGGTTTTTCCCTTTCAGCTATATTTCAAATTTAAAATAGAATAAAAAAACCCCAGCTGGGGGATTTTTTTTTTTTTTCCCCCGGCTGGGTTTTTTTTTCCCCGGTCCCGGCTGCTCTGCGAGGCGATGTTCATCGCCAAAGTTTGACCGCGGATGCCCACGGGGCCGGGGTTTTGGCAGGCAGGGTCATTTTTGAGGCTCCCGGGAATGGTGTTCCTGAGGGGTGATGCAGACACAGGGCGAGGGCACCAGCCGGGGGAATGGCCGGTGGGTGAGCGTGCGGTGGGTTTGTTATCCTAGTGAGTGGTGTGGTTTAGCTGTGACATCTGGTATGATTGTGTTTTGGTGTTGTGGGTTTTTGTCTTTTCAGGTTACTGTTTTATTCTTTTCAGCTAAATTTAAAATTTAAAACAAAATAAAAAAACCCCAGCCAGTGGATTTTTTTTTTTTTCCCCTGGCTGGGCTTTTTTGTCCCCAGTCCTGGCCGCCCAGCAAGGCGATGTTCATAGCCAAGGTTTGGCTGCGGGTGCCCACGGGGCCGGCGTTTTGGCAGGCAGGGAGCGTTTAGAGACTCCCGGGAACGGCGTTCTCGAGGGGCGATGTAGACACACGGCGAGGGCAGGCGCTGGGGGAAAGGGTGTCGGGTGAGCGCACGGTGGGTTTGTTATCTGAGCGAGTGGTGCGGTTTAGCTGTGTGATCTGATACGATTGTGTTTTGGGGTTGTGGGTTTTTGTCCTTGCAGGTTAATGGTTTTTCCCTTTCAGCCAAATATAAAATTTAAAATAGAATAAAAAAAACCCCAGCCGGGGGATTTTTTTTTTTTTCCCCTGGCTGGGTTTTTTTTTTCCCCGGTCCCGGCCGCTCAGCGAGGCGACGTTCATCGCCAAGGTTTGGCCGCGGGTGCCCACGGGGCCGGGGTTTTGGCAGGCAGGGTCATTTTCGAGGCTCCCGGGAACGACGTTCCCGAAGGGCGACGCAGATGTGGGCCGAGGGCACGAGCCGGGGGAACGGCCACCAGCTGAGCAGGCGGTGGGTTTGGTATCTGAGTGAGCGGTGCGATGCAGCTGTGTGATGTGGTACGATTGTGTTTTGTGGGTCTAGGTTTTATTTTGCAGGGTTTTTTTAATTTACCTGAAAAGGAAAGAAAAGAACAATAAAATAGAATACAAAAATCCCATTCTGGGGATTCCCTCCCTGTGTGTCCATCCAGCACCCTCACGAGCGTGTTTTATCCCAGGTGCACAGCGCTTGGTGCGGTTCAGTTAATTGCCAAGGTTCAGATTACGGTCAGTCTGGGATGGTGGTTTTAGAGGCAGGGTTATGGTTGAGGCTCCCAGGAACAGTCTTTCCAGAGACAGTCGTTCGGGTTCCAGCCACAGTCAGTCCTCATTAGGAGGCCCGTTTAGGGAAAGGTCCCAGGAAGGCCGTTTCAATCAGTCGAGGAGTAGCGTGGGTAAACGGCCCAGGACAGGGACAGGGTCGCGTTGGGAGCGCGTTATCCTCTGTAACGGGATGTGAGAAATTCTGTGCGAAATGCTGCGAGAAAGATCAGTTGGAATTTGTGTTGTGTCATAATGGTAATACCTCCAATGTGTAATCAATGTGTGTTTATTTGGGCCATCATTTGCAATGTGATGATGTACAAGAGTGACAAATGCTGTAATGCCTCTGTACTTGAAGTGATGATGTTCTCTGTAGCCTTATGCAATGTGATACATTATGTCTAAAAGCTGTAATATGGAGGAGTTTTTCAGGTTATGGGGATTGTGTTAATGCAACAGTGCAAAGTAAACCAGTTTGTAATCTGTTGGCTCAGATCAAATAGAGGTCATTATGATGTTGTAATATTTGGTTTGAAGAGGTCGGTCCTATCTAAGGGCCGTGACAAAGGTAATAAAGCAGACGTTCCTTTTTGTGGTCCCGTGTCTTTTTTTGGTTTGAGAGGAGGATGGCTGGACACTTTGCCCAAGTACCGGAGTCTGAGAGCATGGGGATTGTGATGGTGAGCATGTGCTGGACTTTGTCTTTGTCTCTGTGTGTGCGTTGGACTTTGTCTCTGTCTGTGCGTTGGACTTTGTCTCTGTCTTGTGTGTGTGCGTGTTGGACTTTTTCTGTCTTGTGTGTGCGCGCATTGGACTTTGTCTCTGTCTGTGTGTGTGCGTGTAGGACTTTGTCTCTGTCTTGTGTGTGCATGTTGGACTTTGTCTCTGTCTTGTGTGTGCGTGTAGGACTTTGTCTCTGTGTGTGGGCGTTGGACTTTGTCTCTGTGTGTGTGCGTGTAGGACTTTGTCTCTGTGTGTGCGTGTAGGACTTTGTCTCTGTGTGTGCGCGTTGGACTTTGTCTCTGTGTGTGCGCGTTGGACTTTGTCTCTGTGTGTGCGCGTTGGACTTTGTCTCTGTGTGTGCGCGTTGGACTTTGTCTCTGTGTGTGCGCGTTGGACTTTGTCTCTGTGTGTGCGCGTTGGACTTTGTCTGTCTTGTGTGTGCGTGTAGGACTTTGTCTCTGTCTTGTGTGTGCGTGTAGGACTTTGTCTCTGTCTTGTGTGTGCGTGTTGGACTTTGTCTCTGTCTTGTGTGTGCGTGTAGGACTTTGTCTCTGTCTTGTGTGTGCGTGTTGGACTTTGTCTCTGTCTTGTGTGTGCGTGTAGGACTTTGCTTCTGTGTGTGCATGTTGGACTTTGTCTCTGTTGTGTGTGCGTGTAGGACTTTGTCTCTGTCTTGTGTATATGTGTGTGTAGGACTTTGTCTTGTGTGTGTGCATGACTTTGTCTCTGTTGTCTGTGTGTGCATTGGACTTTGAGTGGAATGATAGTTTAGGTTGAATGTGTTTGAGTGTGCTGTTATGGTAGTGTTTGTTTTGGATAGCCTGTAGAATTTTTAGAGTTAGTTTCCAATACAAGGTATTGGATTTTAGAGGTGCAGCAGTAGGGCTTCTGATGCTCAAGGGGAGTCTTAAAAAAGAAATAAAAAAAAAAAAAAATCAATAACTCCAAGTACTCCCCTTGAGCATCAGAAGCCCTACTGCTGCACCGGACTTATTATTTTTATTCTTTTTAAACATATATATATATATCTCACACAAACCAATGGGCCTAAACCATTGCATGACCAGGGGGACCACTCCCTAATTAAGCAAACACGACAAGCACTTAATTAGGGACCACTCCCCCTGGTCATGCAAACCAAAAACAAATTATGCAAATAACCTAATTAAATATGCAAATTATTAAAAAAAATTTTTTTCACACAACCACAACAAATCATAACAAACAAAAACACACACAAACACAACTACACCAAATCAACAAATGCACCACACAATCACACATATGCAAATGAGATAAACAACAAAATAAATAAAACACAACAAAAGAAAAAAACCTTAAAACATTCAACCTAAAACAAAAAGAAACATACAAAACATAAAAGGAAAACAAATGAAAAAATCAAGAAAACACATAAAAACACAGCAAACACCAATACAAACCAACATATGAAAATACACACAAAACAAAACAAAAAATCAGCAAAGCAAACACACTCATATAACACCACATACAAATTACTACACAAACAAAAGAACATACAAAATCAAACACAAAACCAACAACAAACAATACAAAAAAACAAAACAAAACACACATTAAAATACACCATTACCAAAAAAACAAATGAACTAAAACAAAACATCAATCCACAAAAAACAACACAACAAAACACAAACCCCACTATACAGCTAAGACTACACATAAAACTACAAGAAAAAAATGAACTACAAAAAACACAACAAACTACAATACACAGAAAAAATAAAAAAACAAACAAAAACACATCAAAATAACAAAACTACATACAAAACAAAATACACAAAAAAATAAAACAATACTACACACACAAAAAAAATAAAAACACACACTACACATACAACACACAAAACAAATACAATACAAGACAAACAAAACACTACACCAACACAACTACACACTATACAAATTAACATTCAACACAACCAAACAAAACAATTCACAAAACACAGTAAAAAACACATGACTATAAAATTACAAACACAACTTACTAAACAAAATGAAAAAAACATAAAAATGACATTACACACCAGAATACAAAGTCAACTTGCACTAACAACACACTCAAACATCACAATTACACAATGATTTAAAACACACACAAAAACACATGTTACACACACACTACACATGACACAACATCTAACATATAAAATACACACTCCAATAACAGTACAGCATAATCCACATATGACAAAACATATTACAACACAACATACATGGCAACTTACACTACACATTAGAATACACATTACAATTACAATTAGAATACAATTTACACTACAAATAACGATACATATTACCATTAAGATTACAATACAGATTAGCATAAAACGTACAATACAGATAAGGAAACACCTTACACAACACATTAGGGTTACCAATACAGTACAGCTTACAGTTACTATTACAGTACAAATTAGTCCACACCTTAAAATACAGCTTAAAATTACAGTTACAGATAGGGTACACATTACAGTTACAGTACACCTTAGGGTACACCTTAGACTACAGTTTACAGAACAGGTACACGTTACAGTACAGGTTACAGTTAGGGTACAGGTTAAACTACAAGTTAAACTTACGGTTAGGGTTAGGCTAGAGGTACAGCTTCGGTTACAGGTACAGGTTAAGGTACAGCTTACAGTACAGGTTAGGGTTACGCTTAGGGTAAAGCTTACAATTAGCGTACGGGTTACGATACAGCTTAGGGTACAGTTTACAGTACAGATTACAGTACGCGTTAGGATACAGGTACGGGTACGGGTACAGGTACAGGTTACAGTACAAGTTAGAGTACACGTACAGTTTAGGGTACAGGTTAGGGTACAGGTTACAGTACGGGTTAGAGTACAGCTTAGGGTTAGGGTACGGGTTACAGTACGGGTTACGGTACAGGTTAGGGTTACGGTACAGGTTACGGTTACGGTGAGGGTTAGGATACAACTTAGGGGTTAGGGTTAGGGTACAAGTTAGGCTTAGGGTTAGGATTAGGGTTAGGGTTAGGGTTACAGTACAGGTTACGGTTACGGTACGGGTTAAGATTAGGGTTACAGTACAGGTTAGGGTTAGGGTACGGGTTAGGGTACGGGTTAGGGTTAGGGTACGGGTTAGGGTACGGGTTAGGGTACGGGTTAGGGTACGGGTTAGGGTACGGGTTAGGGTTAGGGTTAGGGTTAGGGTTAGGGTTAGGGTTAGGGTTAGGGTGAGGGTACGGGTTAGGGTGAGGGTACGGGTTAGGGTACGGGTTAGGGTTAGGGTTAGGGTACGGGTTAGGGTTAGGGTTAGGGTTAGGGTACGGGTTAGGGTTAGGGTACGGGTTAGGGTTAGGGTTAGGGTTAGGGTTAGGGTACGGGTTAGGGTTAGGGTACGGGTTAGGGTTAGGGTACGGGTTAGGGTTAGGGTACGGGTTAGGGTTAGGGTACGGGTTAGGGTTAGGGTACGGGTTAGGGTTAGGGTACGGGTTAGGGTTAGGGTTAGGGTTAGGGTACGGGTTAGGGTTAGGGTACGGGTTAGGGTTAGGGTACGGGTTAGGGTTAGGGTTAGGGTTAGGGTTAGGGTTAGGGTTAGGGTTAGGGTTAGGGTTAGGGTACGGGTTAGGGTTAGGGTACGGGTTAGGGTTAGGGTTAGGGTTAGGGTTAGGGTTAGGGTACGGGTTAGGGTTAGGGTACGGGTTAGGGTTAGGGTTAGGGTTAGGGTTAGGGTTAGGGTACGGGTTAGGGTTAGGGTTAGGGTACGGGTTAGGGTTAGGGTTAGGGTTAGGGTTAGGGTTAGGGTACGGGTTAGGGTACGGGTTAGGGTACGGGTTAGGGTACGGGTTAGGGTTAGGGTTAGGGTTAGGGTTAGGGTTAGGGTTAGGGTTAGGGTACGGGTTAGGGTTAGGGTACGGGTTAGGGTTAGGGTTAGGGTTAGGGTTAGGGTTAGGGTTAGGGTACGGGTTAGGGTTAGGGTTAGGGTTAGGGTTAGGGTTAGGGTTAGGGTTAGGGTTAGGGTTAGGGTTAGGGTACGGGTTAGGGTTAGGGTTAGGGTTAGGGTTAGGGTTAGGGTTAGGGTTAGGGTTAGGGTTAGGGTTAGGGTTAGGGTTAGGGTTAGGGTTAGGGTTAGGGTTAGGGTTAGGGTTAGGGTTAGGGTTAGGGTTAGGGTTAGGGTTAGGGTTAGGGTTAGGGTTAGGGTTAGGGTTAGGGTTAGGGTTAGGGTTAGGGTTAGGGTTAGGGTTAGGGTTAGGGTTAGGGTTAGGGTTAGGGTTAGGGTTAGGGTTAGGGTTAGGGTTAGGGTTAGGGTTAGGGTTAGGGTTAGGGTTAGGGTTAGGGTTAGGGTTAGGGTTAGGGTTAGGGTTAGGGTTAGGGTTAGGGTTAGGGTTAGGGTTAGGGTTAGGGTTAGGGTTAGGGTTAGGGTTAGGGTTAGGGTTAGGGTTAGGGTTAGGGTTAGGGTTAGGGTTAGGGTTAGGGTTAGGGTTAGGGTTAGGGTTAGGGTTAGGGTTAGGGTTAGGGTTAGGGTTAGGGTTAGGGTTAGGGTTAGGGTTAGGGTTAGGGTTAGGGTTAGGGTTAGGGTTAGGGTTAGGGTTAGGGTTAGGGTTAGGGTTAGGGTTAGGGTTAGGGTTAGGGTTAGGGTTAGGGTTAGGGTTAGGGTTAGGGTTAGGGTTAGGGTTAGGGTTAGGGTTAGGGTTAGGGTTAGGGTTAGGGTTAGGGTTAGGGTTAGGGTTAGGGTTAGGGTTAGGGTTAGGGTTAGGGTTAGGGTTAGGGTTAGGGTTAGGGTTAGGGTTAGGGTTAGGGTTAGGGTTAGGGTTAGGGTTAGGGTTAGGGTTAGGGTTAGGGTTAGGGTTAGGGTTAGGGTTAGGGTTAGGGTTAGGGTTAGGGTTAGGGTTAGGGTTAGGGTTAGGGTTAGGGTTAGGGTTAGGGTTAGGGTTAGGGTTAGGGTTAGGGTTAGGGTTAGGGTTAGGGTTAGGGTTAGGGTTAGGGTTAGGGTTAGGGTTAGGGTTAGGGTTAGGGTTAGGGTTAGGGTTAGGGTTAGGGTTAGGGTTAGGGTTAGGGTTAGGGTTAGGGTTAGGGTTAGGGTTAGGGTTAGGGTTAGGGTTAGGGTTAGGGTTAGGGTTAGGGTTAGGGTTAGGGTTAGGGTTAGGGTTAGGGTTAGGGTTAGGGTTAGGGTTAGGGTTAGGGTTAGGGTTAGGGTTAGGGTTAGGGTTAGGGTTAGGGTTAGGGTTAGGGTTAGGGTTAGGGTTAGGGTTAGGGTTAGGGTTAGGGTTAGGGTTAGGGTTAGGGTTAGGGTTAGGGTTAGGGTTAGGGTTAGGGTTAGGGTTAGGGTTAGGGTTAGGGTTAGGGTTAGGGTTAGGGTTAGGGTTAGGGTTAGGGTTAGGGTTAGGGTTAGGGTTAGGGTTAGGGTTAGGGTTAGGGTTAGGGTTAGGGTTAGGGTTAGGGTTAGGGTTAGGGTTAGGGTTAGGGTTAGGGTTAGGGTTAGGGTTAGGGTTAGGGTTAGGGTTAGGGTTAGGGTTAGGGTTAGGGTTAGGGTTAGGGTTAGGGTTAGGGTTAGGGTTAGGGTTAGGGTTAGGGTTAGGGTTAGGGTTAGGGTTAGGGTTAGGGTTAGGGTTAGGGTTAGGGTTAGGGTTAGGGTTAGGGTTAGGGTTAGGGTTAGGGTTAGGGTTAGGGTTAGGGTTAGGGTTAGGGTTAGGGTTAGGGTTAGGGTTAGGGTTAGGGTTAGGGTTAGGGTTAGGGTTAGGGTTAGGGTTAGGGTTAGGGTTAGGGTTAGGGTTAGGGTTAGGGTTAGGGTTAGGGTTAGGGTTAGGGTTAGGGTTAGGGTTAGGGTTAGGGTTAGGGTTAGGGTTAGGGTTAGGGTTAGGGTTAGGGTTAGGGTTAGGGTTAGGGTTAGGGTTAGGGTTAGGGTTAGGGTTAGGGTTAGGGTTAGGGTTAGGGTTAGGGTTAGGGTTAGGGTTAGGGTTAGGGTTAGGGTTAGGGTTAGGGTTAGGGTTAGGGTTAGGGTTAGGGTTAGGGTTAGGGTTAGGGTTAGGGTTAGGGTTAGGGTTAGGGTTAGGGTTAGGGTTAGGGTTAGGGTTAGGGTTAGGGTTAGGGTTAGGGTTAGGGTTAGGGTTAGGGTTAGGGTTAGGGTTAGGGTTAGGGTTAGGGTTAGGGTTAGGGTTAGGGTTAGGGTTAGGGTTAGGGTTAGGGTTAGGGTTAGGGTTAGGGTTAGGGTTAGGGTTAGGGTTAGGGTTAGGGTTAGGGTTAGGGTTAGGGTTAGGGTTAGGGTTAGGGTTAGGGTTAGGGTTAGGGTTAGGGTTAGGGTTAGGGTTAGGGTTAGGGTTAGGGTTAGGGTTAGGGTTAGGGTTAGGGTTAGGGTTAGGGTTAGGGTTAGGGTTAGGGTTAGGGTTAGGGTTAGGGTTAGGGTTAGGGTTAGGGTTAGGGTTAGGGTTAGGGTTAGGGTTAGGGTTAGGGTTAGGGTTAGGGTTAGGGTTAGGGTTAGGGTTAGGGTTAGGGTTAGGGTTAGGGTTAGGGTTAGGGTTAGGGTTAGGGTTAGGGTTAGGGTTAGGGTTAGGGTTAGGGTTAGGGTTAGGGTTAGGGTTAGGGTTAGGGTTAGGGTTAGGGTTAGGGTTAGGGTTAGGGTTAGGGTTAGGGTTAGGGTTAGGGTTAGGGTTAGGGTTAGGGTTAGGGTTAGGGTTAGGGTTAGGGTTAGGGTTAGGGTTAGGGTTAGGGTTAGGGTTAGGGTTAGGGTTAGGGTTAGGGTTAGGGTTAGGGTTAGGGTTAGGGTTAGGGTTAGGGTTAGGGTTAGGGTTAGGTTAGGGTTAGGGTTAGGGTTAGGGTTAGGGTTAGGGTTAGGGTTAGGGTTAGGGTTAGGGTTAGGGTTAGGGTTAGGGTTAGGGT